>NW_023458561.1:40080481-40230116 GCF_013731165.1 Rhagoletis pomonella | reverse complement strand
TTTCGAAATTGATAAACTTCGGCCCAAAATTTTACAGGTGAGTCTAAATTACTCCAGGTATGTAACGTTAACCGTTGCCATTGCATCTCTATGGATGTTATTTCGTCGGCATTATATTTGTGCTTTTGTTGCTGTAGTTGAACAAATACTTTTGGTTTAATTACTCTCAATGCATTTCCAACCGAAAAAAGTCGATTTTTTGTAGTGTGGCAATATTTGTAGGGAGGCGTTGGCGTAATTCCTTTATTAAAGTGATAATAAAATAGCGACCATTTTCTCGAATTATTTTCTCGGCTTCGTGGTCAAAAGCGTTTGTGCTTACTTTTGTTTTTAAATACTCTTCAAAACTGTGATAAAACTGAGGAAATGGAGCAAGGTATGGTTCCAACGGGGAGCATATAGGATCAAATGTGTCCGCGCTAATAACCACTAGGGAGCATAGATGCGAAAGTAAAACATTGAGTTCATTAAAAATCTTCATTGGGTCTGCATTATTGCTTTCGAACAACTTGTTTACTTTTTGCACCTGAAAATTAGGCAAATAGTAAAATCGGCTAAAAACGGCTAACTTTTTTTTACAAACCGGCTAACAAATCGGCTGCCGGCTAGATCGAATTTTCTCCGGCTAGTTGCTATCAAAACCGGCTAAATCTAGCCGGAAAACGACTAAAATGGCAACGCTGGTAATAAAGTACTTTAAATTCCATTCTTGACTTACAATCCACTGTAGTTCCGATAGAGTTGCACAGCAAAAGCTGATAGCATTTATCTATACTTTCGGTCTGATTGTTATTTTCTTTAGTATCGCTGACATGAATATCCTTCATATTAGTATTTAAGCATTCCACAACAATAACGCAATGCTCATTGCAAGCTGCCATTCCTAATGCTGGCTCCACTTCCTTTAAGAAACTCTGAAAATAATATATTATACGTATTTTCAATCATATTGAAGCCAATAATCAACCAGCCACACCTGATTCGAAATGGTATTCCAGAAAGTGATTACATTGGTCGTTGCGTTGCGTGTAAAATTACTGCTGTTCCTGTTTAAAAATACGACAGTTTTCTCAAAGTAACACCACATATAATCCGGACGTATGTTGGCGAAATAGATGAATGAATCAACAGCCATTGCTATGCGTAGCGACTTCCCTTCCCAAGAAAGCGATGCGATATCATAGCCTGGTACCTTTAAAGTTCGCAACAGCTGACCGAAAGGTGAATAAAAGCTTACTTGATTCAATTCCTTTGAGCTGGGATAGTCTATAAGAGTACCGCAGATGGCTAACACGGAACCATCATGATTCCACTCAGCGTCTATATTACGCATGCCAGTGTCGATAAGTACGGGCGCTTTATACGTAAAATATATGAAGAAAAAATTAAGTATGTTCTTAATGAACGTACATACATAAGGACTGAATCGAACATAATTTGTAACTTTTGAAAATGCCCTTGAGATAGACTGTCAAAAAGTACTAATTTTTTTCAACGGCAATAGTTCTGTTCGCTATGCCAATGCCAGCAGAATAAGGTATCTTACTCTCCCAAAGAGAGAAACTTACTAAGTTTTGTGCGATCAGGAATTAGCAAACATTTGGAAGCTTCACTGCCACTGTCCCTTTGAAATGTTTGGAATTAATTGAATAAACAAATATTTATATACTTAAATACTGCGAAAAAAATGTGGAACCAGTCAGTCTATGGTGCAAAGATGCAAGAAGAGAAATAATTTAGAAAATCGGAAGAAGCAAAAAGCGGCAAAGGCTAGCGAGAAGCAGAAAAAAACTATAAAAACACGAGCCCGAAAGCTGTGCAATTTGATGAGAGAAAAAAGCTTATGTCATTTTAGACGTTGAAGCCTACGTAAAAGCATACTTCAGCACGCTTCCAGGACCGCAGTACTACACGAAATTCAAAGGCGAAACACTCCCAGATGCAGATACTTCAATCAATATTGAAAAATCTGGAGCTAAGTATCTTGTGTGGCAGGCAATTTGCCAATGTGGCAAAAGGACCCCTCATTTGTGACAACAGGCACAATCAACAGAGAAATGAAAATCAAGGAGTGTTTAAAAAAAACACTCCTGCCATTTGTTTTGGATCCACCATTAACTTTCTTGAATTTAAAAACACTGACTTCGTTCCAAAAATAGTGAATCCGCCAAATGTCCCGCAGTGTCGGCCCATTGAGAGGTATTGGGCATTAGTTAAAAGCACGCTACGAAATACCAAAGAAACCGCTAAAAATGTTCAGGATTTCGACTTGAAATGGAACAGACTCACAATGCAGGTCAGTGACAGCACTGTCGTAAGGTTGATGAAGGACATACAGAAAAAGTTGTGGCAGTAGTGGGAAAAAATGTGATCTCGAAAATTTTTCGATAGTAAATAACATGATAAAAACATAACAAGGTAAATTCATTCTCTCATTTCGTCGGCCATGATTTTTTTCTGACGTTTGCCAACATTTTAAAATCACATAAAATTGAAAATAAAAAAATTAAATTGTTCACAATTGTTGTTGTTTGAGATTGAAAATGAGAATGTGTGTGTGAGTTTGAGTTTTGATTTTAATATTATATTGTTGGCAAACGTCAGACTGCCTCTCAATGGTTTTACCTTGTTATGTTTTTATCATGGTAAATAATATTGCGTAAAATATGGAATTTACAACAAATCAAAAAATTTAACCAGCCTACTTGTTTATACTGCTTAAAAATTTTAGGCTACGTTCGGTTCAGTCCTTATGTACGAGTTTTTTTATGCATGCATTTAGACTAAGCTACCACTTACTGTCATCGCTTTCATTGCGCATAATCTGTAATTTGCAAGTCTCATAGCAAATGGCTAATACTGGGCGATTAGAAGATGTGCGTCCGCTAAACCAGCACAGTGCCGAGATCCTAAAGTTTCGATTCGGACTCAGCGAAACACACTGTATATTCAGCTTCATCTATTTCAGAGTAGAAAGAAACTGACTTACATATCTGCGCATACATTCATACACATCCATGCACGAATAACCATTTTAATTACCCACCGCGAAATTCCCTTGATTATCGTACAAATGACATTCGCCAGTTGCTAAGCCAAATATTATCAGTCGATTATCGGGGCTCCATTGTACACTGGTTAAATGCGTGTTCTTCAATTCCTTTCCCCAGATGCGATTTCCATCAACCGAGCCTTGAAATATGCAACGAATTATAATTATTTTGTAAGTACGCACATAAAAGCGCATCGAATATCAATCGATGCGTACATGCAACATGCAACAACATACGTACTTATACACATATCTAATTACATTGCAATACCTACCAACAATAATAGCACCATCCTCGTAAACTATACAAATCTTTGCACCATCCGATGTCCAACTCATGCTATTTACGGTGGACTTCTTACGATCATTGGTCATCTCTTCATACCAGGAACCTTTGTAGAGCATCCAAACCATAATCACACCATCCAGATCGGACGATGTCAACTTCTGTTGTGTCTCATTCCAGGTAACAACTTTGACGGCCTCTTTGTGTCCATCTAATGTTTGATTCATTGACAAGTTGGATACCGCAGCAAGATTACCTTTATTTTGCCCATTGGATGCTAAAGTCTCTATTAATGAAGGGCATACCCTATAGAACGGAAAAATGTTACCTTGCTCTAATTTTAACACTTTCAGCAATCCCTCGGAGCCGGCTACGGCTATGTAGCCCTGATCTTTGTTCCACGCAATGCAATTCAGTTTTACATTATTTGGTATTGCAATCTGAATATAATATATAATTCATTATTAACACTATATAGATATAGTATAGAAATGCTTTTTAAAAAAATACCCACCTTTTTACTTAAATAGACGAACATTTTGCACAAGATTACTTGTTTTTTCTCTGTCTTATGCGGGTACCATGGCGGATACAAACAAATGTAGAAAATTACGTTTACGACCAAAACGCATAACAAAACTCGTTCCCATGGTGCACCGTTTTTTTGTTTACCATCGCAACCACCTGCTAGTATACGGCTTGTTGCTCCGATTCCATTTGTATTCTTATGAACGCTCACACACATCCGTCAAAACTGGTCATTCACATATGCGCATATGCGAATGCTTTGCTTACGCACACAGTTGAGTGTGAGCTTGAAAAATAGGCATATTATGCATTTTAAATTAGTTTTAATTCTATAATTCTGCAAAATGTTAAGTAATAACGAAGACATTGGTCAAAATAAAAAGCTCACGCTCGCATTGAACTGTATACCTAACAGACTTAAGAGTTCAAATTGAAGGTGTTTCCCTTCTTCCGAATGTCGACTTATGTACATATCGTCGCCTGGGTAAAAGATTGTCGTAAGCGCAGTTTTGATGATTTTTAGTTCTAGATGCAGTTATATTTTTTTGAAATAAGCTCTTTCGATTGGTGTTATCAGTTTCTAGATATCCCCTTTAGTTTCCGAGATATTGAAGATATTTTTCGATAATTTAGTAATAATTTAGTTAGTGATGCAGTCATATTAAACTAATCAGTATCTTAAAAATGGGGTTCTCCATTTTTGGATACCTCCTTTAGTTTCCGAGATATTGAGTAAAAAGTGTCGTTAATTTAGTAGAAATTTTGATCACATTTTGTCGTATTTCACACAAAGTGCCTGCCAAATTGTGGACAAATGACGCTTACGACAATATTTTACTAAAGAAAATCCTTCATAAACTTAAAACTAATTAACAATAAACATTAAAAATTAAATAATTTAAGAATTTTGTGAACTACTAACATTTGCAGAGACTTTGGAGAAGATCTATCTTCGCGTTTTTGAGAGATTGCATTCCAAACTTCAAACGCGATTTCCCACAACCTGCCGAAATTAACATACGACAATCTTTTACCCAGGCGACGATATGTACAGTGACGAGCAAAACTGTAACATGGTTTAACACTTTCTGCCTTAATTTACATTTTTGTCTGCTGGTTTTTTTATTGTTGTTGTATTGACTTCAAATCATTATGAGAGAGGGAGTAGGGATGTACCAACAAGAATATTCAACAAAAGGATGAAAGTCCTTAGAACTTGGAATTAAACCATGTTACAGTTTTGCTCGTCACTGTATATGAGCTTTAATTCATACATCAAATGAGCGTCGATATGACTCATCTCTTATTGGCCTCATATACGGCTCGTTTTGGACTCTTTTTGAGGCTCTCAAATGACTCTTATCGGCCTCATAAATGGTTGTTCTGCGAATCTTAATGGCAGTGTTGCCAGTTTAGCCTTTTTGAGGCTAGATCTAGCTTTTTTCTTTGTCGTTTAGCTTCGAAATTTAGGATTTAGCTTCACGGCGTTTTTGTAGTATTTTATCCTTTTAAAACTAGCATTTTTTTAAGAACAATCCTCCACAATATTTGTAGTAGCACTAAATTATTGTTCCGGTTCAGTTTTACTTGACGAAATGTTAAGCGAATATCACCCAGCGGCATCGCTCCGTCCGACGAAATTTGCTCAGCGAACTCGTTCTGTTTATACTTTAACAGTTTTTTCAGGGGCTCTTAAGTGTCCCTATTAAACTGAGATAAGCATGTTATTTCTTAGAACTCTGTACCCCACGGGATTGACGTCAAGCACTACATCGTAAGGGAGAAAGGTAGTTAGTCGCCGCTGCTATGCCGTAGCCATTCGGGGGTCCTTAGCCTAGGCCTGCCAACAATTTCTAAAAATGTATAGTACTTTTTCTAAAAAATCTGAAAAAATAGAGCACATTTAAAATATATATAGTATTTTTTTAAAGAAAAAGTAAAAATGCTTTTTAAGCGTACATCTTTTTTCTTTCTTATGTATTTCCTCTATAAAAAGATATATTTCTTTGAAAGTATCATATGCTTTATCGCTATAAATATTTAAATTAATATAAATCAAAAGTTCATTTTTTATTAGTGAGATATTCGCTTTATTTTTCTCATCTCACCATTTCAAAATCTTAATAGAAAAAACTCCTTCTGTGAATGCCGAAGTTGCAGGAATGGAAATCACAAGCAAAATAATTTAAAGTAAATTTGGTAAACCCTTCTACGTATTTGTAAAAGTGTTGCCATTTTTGATCTGTGGACCTTTTGTTTCAAAGTAGATTTATTTTAATATTGATATTTCAATATCATTTATTTTAAAGCATTTTTAAAGCAACCCTCCCCTTTATTATTAAAATAGTTTTATTAAACAACTTTTAGCATTTTATATGATTTTTTCGTTTTCTTGAGAACTGGAAACAGTTCCTAATGACCTAAGTGAATAAGTTAGTAATATTGTCAGAAAAATTTCGGATATGCAGTTTTGTAGCCCATTCAATTATAGTGCAATAAAGTGCAAGTTTCAAGGGACTTTAAAATAGCCCTGATTTTTGATTTTTTTTTTTTATATTTTTTAATGACGGTGCTACGCATTTTATTCCATATAAAAATTTGGCGAGCATACTTTGTATGAGAGAAAATGCGCAGCACCATCACCAAAAAACTTGTCAAAACTCACCGCTATTTTACAGTCACTTGAAACTTGCACTTTATTGCACCCCTTTGTTAACATTTTTTTAACTCTGTATAAAGTTTTAAAATCGGATGTAATGAATATTAAATAAACAAAATAAAAATGTAAATACTAAAGATTAAAAAGTTGAGCTTTTCAAATGAGAATTTCAGATGTACATGACGTGTACAATTAATATATTTTTTATGATTTCGTATAGGCAATTAACTGTGCCCTAAACTTTGACGCTCCTACAGCATAAATTCAGTTCTCTGGCTTTCGGTATCACGGCAAGTTTTGTGTATAGCAACAATTTTCTAAAATTGTTGCATATGACAACACCGAATTTTCTGCAGTTTGACCCAAGGCGAATTTATACATGGTGATGTTGTAAAATCAGCTGATTTCTTCGCTTTACATGTATTTTGTTTTTGCTTTTACTGACTTGACAGCACATCCATGGAAGAAACAGGAAAGTTTCAATGTTCGCCAGGGACATTTCTAGAAGTAAAAACTAGTTGGCGCTATCATAAAGTCACATAGCAGGCAGCCAAAAAGCATATTGTTACGATTATCCTTGACCCCTCTCGGTTCGTATCGCTGGATTGTTAAATAAATGCTAACGATGACCAAATTGTAGTACAATTATCTTTATTGTACAATAAACAATTTACAATACTCGCTAATACAGTAAAAACACTTTACAATACTTGTTAAAGCAATTACAACGCTTTACAAAACTTGTTTACACAATTAAACTTATAGCACTTTACTTGCAGCTTGCTGACTTGTAACTCACTCCGGTGTTTGGTGGCGCCCTTATATACCTGCGCTCGCACTTATGGTAACTCTAGAACGTTCTGAAGTTCATCGCTCATTCTCTTTCTCTCGCTGTTCGCAGTGTTCATCCAACTTGACATTACTCTTTGTGGAACATTGTACGTCATTCCTCGAACATTCTGCCTATTTCTCGTTCGCTTTGTGTTGCCGCAGTATTCGCCACAATATAAATACCAAAATTCGAAAACTGCAATTTCGTTTGTTTACAAAAATTGCAACCATATGTTTTGTGATCATATGTTTTCGTGTTGGATAATTTTTGCTGGCTAAAGTTTTTCCAGTACAAAATGAACGCTTTCTTGCATCAAAATTTTTTATTCAAAATGAACGCTTGCTCTCTCAATTTTTGTGAGTTGGATCATTTTTTGTCGTTATCGAACGCCATCCATTAAAAATTTTGGCAAAAACTATTACAAATTTTTGACATGTCGAACGCAACTATTGGCTGATCTTAGTTTAAACCAGCCAGATGCATTTAAACGTAGTTTAAGCCACGGCCGTGCACTGAAAAACTGGCCCTTAAACAACCTTGAAAAATCAAACTTTTCAAGGGAAATATTTTTAATTCAAAGCCTGTCCCTTAAAGCCCGTTTAAATACAACTTTGGCGTTGCGTTGGCGTTGGCGTCACTTCGACAGCTGACTATGAAACATGGATTTATATGAAAGTCTCCATATAACTAAAGTTGGGCAACGCCGACGCCAACACAACGCAGAAAGATGGCCAACTCTCAACTTTTCGCGTGCGTCGTTCGTCAGCTGTTCTAAATTATCAAAATTATGTGATACAATTTTGATTTATCTGCCGCTAGTGTGTTAATTTAGTGACCAAAGTATTCTCTGCTACGCGTTCATTGTAGCAAGCACGGGCGTTACTCGCGGTGCTGTCAAAGCGACGACAGCGCCAACGCAACGCCAAAGTTGTATTTGGACGGGCCTTTAAAGTCACGTAAGTTAACAATTGTTTATATTGACAACCACGAAGAAGGAAATACATACTTGTAGGGTTCAATCGATACCACTAAGGTATCACTCTACTGAGTACTTGTACTCAAAAGCCTGAAAGTATCGACACCTACTCAGTATCGGCAAAGTATCGAGTACTTACTTGAATTGTTTTCATCTTCTCTTTCGAGAGATACTTCCCTTTTTTGTTGTAAAAGGTCGTATGATTACGTCTCATCATGGTTTAAAACATTGTATGTCAAAATCAAATAAAAAGCCAATAAAGTTGCAGGTATAGAAGACGTATATATTTAAGCTATTTAGTAAGAATGCAAAATAATTATTAATTAATATTTGTAGCACATTACCAAGGAACAGTATTGATTATAGTTTTTTCAGTCATATGAGTGTATAGGTCACCCCATGAACGAAGACACAAGATCACGCGGGAAGGAAAGAACGAAAAAAGTTATTTTCTAGCTGCCGAAATCTCGACGCCATCTTTGTTGTAAGAAGTAAACAACGAAGAGAACGGAGAAAACCGCGAAATTGTTGAACGCATGAAAAATCATTTTTATTATGCAAATTCTTCTAAAAATCATGCCGTTGTGTTAAATTATTCTTTATCTTATGTGTACACACGTTGTCACAAGCGAAAATGAAGAAAATTGCAGTAAAAAGCCACCACCAAATTGTAAACAACGAAGAAATGTAAATAAACGGCTAATGTCAAAATCGTTAATCTTTTTTTACTTAATGCGATTCTAACGGGCTACTCTCCTGCCCGCGTGATCTTGTCTTTTTGGTTCATGAGGTCACCCAGTATGGAAAAGTTTCGGATTTTTATTTGTCTCTTTATTTTCAAATTAGTTTTATTGATTTTTTTCATAAATAATATAGTTCATTCCATAACAAAAACCTTGTTAATCCAAGTTTAAAACTTTGTACAAAAATTAAAAGCAAATCAAGAAAGTTTCATCAAAGACCGTAGATTATAAAAAGGGACAACTCGTGCTTTCTCTTTTGCGCTAATACGTTTTCATCAAAAATCCACACTTTTGATTCTGAATAAAAAGTGTTTAATTTTGGTGAAACTTTGATTTTCTTTTAATTTTTGTACAAAATTTGAAACTTGGATTTACATGGTTTTTGTCATAGAATGAACTATATTTTTTATAAAAAAGTAACTAAAATTAATTTGAAAATAAAAATTAAAATCCGACACTTATCCATAATAAGTATACAGCGCACTGCATCATTTACAAACTATTTATGAAAAAAAATTGTATTGTTTCTTTTGGTATATTGCTGAGGAACAATATTAGTTATAATTACATATATGACTTCATATAAGTATATTATTCACAAAATATTTATGAAAAAAATAGCTTTTGGGTCACACTGCCAAGAAACAAAAACTTTTCTAAATGCTTTCCAGACAAGCGATTTCTACCTTCTCTACTACATGACCGGACTTTTCGCGAAAACTCTAATAACGGGCGTCATTCGTTGAGTTGCTGTTGCAATGATAAAAGTAGTAGAAATTACTCTGTCGATACCAAGGTCTTTTTTTCCGATACGTACTCGATACCGAACAAAAAGGTATCGAGTAAAAAAATACTTGGTATCAAAAGAAAAGTATCGAGTATTTACTTGTATCGATTGAACCCTGCATACTTGGCGTGTGGAGGCTGAAGGTTCCTGGCTAAAAACAACAGTTAAAGATGACGGAAAACGATGGCAATCCGTATGACATGGATAGTTCCACATTTAACTCTGAGAAGTATTTGGAAAAGCTACTTAAGGTAATTATTTTATGGTGGAATGTCGTAACTGTGTTCTTTTTTCCGGTAAATTTGTGTATTTGTATGCATACGTGTGTCATTTCTCCACAGGATTGCACCCTAAAGCAGATCATGGACACCGAAACTGCAGTAATTAAAGACACCCAAACACTACATTCAGACATGCAGACCTTGGTCTACGAAAATTACAATAAATTTATCTCCGCGACGGACACTATACGCAAAATGAAAAACGATTTCAAGCAAATGGAATCTGACATGAACTTGTTGCGCACTAAAATGCAAACTATCACATCATTTAGTGAGCAAATCACAGATACGTTGCAAGGGACTCGTTCGCAATTATGCCGTCTATCTGAGAAGCACTCGTTGCTTAAAAGATTGCAATTTTTATCCTCCCTCCCTGCAAAGTTGAAGGCACTCATCGAGGAGCAGAACTATGCACAAGCTGTTCAAGATTATTTACATGCACAAAAAGTTTTTGCACAGTATGGCCAACAACCCTCATTTGATGGTATTCAGCTAGATTGTGAAGCTATTTTACTGGACTTGAAAGAGCGGCTGCGAACGGATTTTCAGATGGCAAGTAATTCAGCACAGTCGTTGAGTGAAATTGGCGAACTGTTATTGCAATTGGATGAGAAACCTGCGCATTTAGCCAATGATATGTTGACGTGCGCTTCAAAACGGCTCCGTGAACAAATTGTACTGCTGCAAGTATGTAACGCATGGAATGAGCATATATGTAATACTTCTATATTGGCAGTAAGCTAACTTCTCAATGTGTAAGCATTCCGAAATCAAAGCGAGACAGTCTAGTACCATTTTTGTCAATGTATTGTGTACTTGAGTGCCGTTTTTGTTTATGTGTTGTGTACATGTTTATTTATAAACGTATGTGTTCCTTTTCTTTCGTACGTGTTTATTGATATATCCGTACTGTAGTGTTTTCGGACGGTACTAGCTCTTACTGCCAATATAGGAGTATTACATATATGGGAATGAGACATAATTCGATTTATAACTACTAAGTATATGTATTTATGTACTTACTATTTATTTTCCTAAGGATCAAACTGAGCGAGATATGATCGAATTTGTCGATATGGGTATCGAAGGTTTCCTTAACGACTTAGCGTTAGTTGTTACTTCCTACTTCGACATGTTTATAGTAAAGTGCCATGAAACGGAAAGGTAGGTTTTGCATAAAAAACGCATTAATAAAGTTAAGTCAAAAACGCAATCTTTCGTTTAAGCGATGATTTCAAGGAGCATGCTTTGCGAGAGTTAAATATATTTCTCAACCAAAATGTCGATAAGTACTTGACCCTCGTACAAGATCGGGTTGAATCGGACATAGGCTTTGGCGATACACAAATAATGTTGCGTGCGCTGGATCGCCTGCATCGGCGACTGCTTGCTATGCGCAACATTTGTCGTGGTCTGGAAATAAAACGCAATACTGTAGATATTATAATAGCAGCAGCGCACCAACTTTGCGAAGTGCACACCAAAACACTGAAAGATCACTTTTCCGATAGCCTCAGTTCAGTGCGATTGGCATTAGTTTCGGCTAAAAGCGACAATAACAATGGCACTAATTTGAATGAGTTAATCACCAATTTGTATGTATCTATGGTAGAGAAAGTAAAAGGAGTATTACAAGATTTACTGGTATTTCTGCAAACGGATTGGTCGTTTAATATCAAAGCAGAATACAAAGGCGGCCTCTGCGTTGAAGGTGTACGAGAGAATTTACTAATTGGTAAATAATGTGCTTATAATTACACTTTAAGGTTTAACACAATTTTTTTCAGGCTTCATGCGTCACATTTCAAAGGTTATGTGTTCGTTCGCTGAAGCCTCAAGTTCAAGTCCGCCAAATCTACTATTAGTTCTATCAAAAACTTGCCTCGAAATGGATCAGAATGGTGTGCACATTTTGGTAAATAATGACGAAATACAGTAAAAAGCCGAATTTCATTTAAATGTATTACTTTTAGATTACTTTGGTTGATGACTTGTACGAAATCGACTCTGAGAACAGTGCAATATTAACACATGAAACAGAAATTTGCGCTGAAATGCGCGAAACAGCACAAACGCTGCTTGACGCTTATGTGCGTTTGCAAGGCACAAATATTTCTCAGGTTAATTGATTACATACGTACGCATATGTAGTTTTCGTATTTAAATTTAACCAATTATTTGTACATATTTCAGATGCTCCGCAAAAGCGTTGAAACACGAGATTGGCTAAACTGTCTCGAGCCACGTTCAGTGCGCGCTGTCATGAAGCGTGTAGTGGAGGAGCTTGGCTCAATTGAAACCGTTGTCGCCAGTCTCTATGAAGCAGGCGTACGCACAACGGCGAGCAGTGATTCTAGTCGAAAGACTCATTATAGTACTTTAATCACCTCTAAGCAGCAGTATCGTTCCAATTGGTCTAATTATACGCCGTCACAATTGGAATCGAGTTATGTCTCCAATATACATCGATTGTTCTCGGAACGTGTTGATATTTTTACCAATGTAGATTTTTCGAAAGTTTCAATAGTTACCGGCGTTATAAAGATTGGCTTAAAGGTAAATGTGATTAAAGGTAGTTTTGATAAAAGTTTTAAATTTGTTACTTGTATTTAGACCCTTCTGGAATGCATACGTTTGCGTACATTCAGTAAATTCGGGTTACAACAAGTGCAAGTAGATACGCATTATTTGCAAATGAATCTCTGGCGTTTCGTCACTGATGAAAAGTTAGTATAGAACTATACATGGAACACCTATTTTATTTCGTATTTAATTCTAGTCTCGTAAATTCTTTGCTGGATGAGATACTTGGTTCAGCTGTACATCGTTGCTTAGAATCAATTCTAATGGAGCCAAATGCCGTCGAAATTATATGCGAGCGCGGTTAGTATTACCTAGTGATTTTATCTAAATTTTTGATGTTCCGATGTCTAAAGTTTAAAAAAAGGTCGATGTGTATTAATTTTATTTATTATCTATTCTATTTGTATGCTAGCCTAATAATGGATTAATATTAGTAACAATATTCAAAAAGTTATTTCATACATGTATTCAAAATAATCATCGAAGCCTAAATGGGAATGAAATTCAGTGTCTAACAATGTATTTGTTTTAATTAATAGTGAAAACTATGCTATCTCCATCGAGATTCACTTCTCCGTCGTTGTCACTGAAATCCTCTCCTGTTGTCACCAATATATTGGTTTCACGTCCGTCGTCCGATTTAATGAGAATTACTTGCGGTGTGGAATCATCATCACTGCAATTATGGGTATATTCATTAGGTTTGCTTTGCTCTAACGCCGTTCCTACTGTTTTTTTCTTTCGTTCGTCGGGAACATCAGGTTTGGAAGCGTTTTCCCGACGCTGTTTGCGCGCCTCTTCAAACTCTTTTGGATGTATTTTTTTTCGATGTGAATGCATATTTGCATTAGAATTGAATGTCTTTGGACAATATGGACAATTATATAACACCTCGCCAGTATGCATCGCCATGTGCTCCTGTAATTAATATATACACGTGAATATGCTGTATACATAGGTAACACAAACAACTAATCGCATACCTTTAAAGTTATGGCTTTTTTGAAAGCTTTACTGCAAACATTACACTCGAAATCACGCGCTGATGTATGAACGTAACGCTGATGACTAAGGAGTGCGCTACGATTTGGTGCCTTCTTACCGCACATTTTGCAGACGTATATTGTGCCATCGTCGTTATGACGTCGTTTATGTTTCTGCAAACTATACTTATCTTTGTGCCAGGAGCCACATTTATCACATTGCACCTTCGGCAGCACAACACCAGAGTGTTCAAGTTGGTGTCGGGCAAATGCAGTGCGACCACGAATAACCTTCGCGCAAACATCACACATAGTGGCGCCGTACGTCGAATGCATTGTTTTCATATGTGTGTTTAGCAAATTACCGGTAGCAAAGCTTTTAAAAATATAAATTTTGAGGGAATTGCAAATACATACATACTTATCTACATAAGTATGTAACATCGAGTATCAAAGAGTACTTACCCCTTTTGGCAGACGTTGCAAATATGTTTTCGTTCTTCATGAATAATACGGTGCTGTTCGAGAATATAAGGGCGCGCAAATCGCTTGGGACAATGTTCGCATTTATACTGTTTCTCCTCTTCAGGCTGATGTTTGATTAGAAAATGATTTCGCATACATTGTTTGTCGGCAAACGATTTGTCACATACCTCGCATCTAAGAGAAATTATGATTTATAAAGTATGTATTTAATTATAATTTTGTTGATTTCTAAACAAACTTGTAACAATCCGGATTAATATGTTTTTCTATATGTCCTACAAGCAGTGATCGCTTGCTAAACTTCTTATTACAACAGGTTATGTATCCTTTGCATTGATGCACTTTTTCCATATGCTTGCGCAAATGGCAAAACGTTGTCTGCTCATCTCCACATTTTTCGCACGTTAAACGTATGCATTGCGCAATTTTTTCATCTATTTGTCGCATACGTTCTTCATAGCTTTCCTGTTGGGAATCGTCCGCTTTATTTGTAATCCTCTTAGTTTTCGATTTCTCTTTTTTAGGCGTTTCGTCGTCTGCGTTTTGCTTTTTAATTGTTGGTGGTCGCCCACGACGCTTCTTATTTCCAACAGAATTGTTAACATTCGGCTTTACCTCGTCAACATCATTTTTCGCGTCAGTATCTGAGCTACATTTGTCGAGTTTGTTGTCCTTTTTTGTATTAGAGCGGGTGGAATGTAGTTTACTTTCATCTGGCAAAGCAAGGGCATCTGCTGAAAAATTTCTTGTTTAAATACAAGTACAAATAACAAGAGCAATGAAGCAAAACACCTTCGTCTTCTTCCAATTCCAACATTTCGTCTATAAATGATTCAATTATCATGGAGCTCTCATCTTCATGCGAAGATATTTCACTTTTGAGCAATTTTAAGTCTTCGCAGCTTTTTTCATCTGGTGTTTGTTTATCTCGAGAAGAATCATCTATTGTTTCCTGTTCTATACCGAACTCTTTTTTGGATGTCGTGCTCGGTAAACTTGCATGCAGCCACTCGTTGGCTGCCGGCGCGTCGGTTATCGAATAACAACGTCGCTTGCGGCACTTTGGCTGTACCTCGCTTTTCAATGAAAAGCGTTCTGTTAAGAGTCGGTGAGCCTCTTCCACTATTAAATAGAATTCATTGAAACTAGATACACTGATCCAACAAGAGTTACATATTGCTGTTGAGATTGGATCGTCGCTCCTGGGCTTTACGGTACAATAAATGTAACAGGTTAGAAAAATTATTAGACGCTTTATTTTAATGTATCTTACCTCAAACCAAAAGTATTTAGCAAGCACTGCAGCCACATTAAGTTCAACGCCTCTTTCGTCGAAAATGTTAATTACCTCGGTAATATCTTTGAGGCACAAACGGCAAATCATGATTTTTTATTTGTTTTAAAATATTCACTTTGAATAATAAAACATTGGTAACTACTAAATAACCAAGAGAAAATTCCACAGCAGCAGTAAACAAAAATTATTGTAAGAAAAAGTGGTGGCAAACTATCGATGTTGTCATCGATACTATGAGTGGTGCATCACTATCGCAATTATCGTGCAAATTTTTTAACCCGATCCCGATCATTGCCCACGGAAACACAGCATAAAAGTATTCCGATACACATGGCTAGATTGATAAACTTTACACATTTCTGGCGATTTCAGAGAACGTAACGTACGTTCTCTGGCGATTCGTGAATGGCAGTCATTTTTTTCCCCTGATGGCAGAATTTTCTTAGGACCGAGAAAGAGTTTGTTTACTAAAAATGAAGGTAATTTATGTATTTTAAAGCATTTGTTAATATTAAAATTTCGTAATTTTATAGCGTATCAGTGATAAGAAACTGGAGGCTTTTGCCGTTGGTAATATGGGCAAACGGACATTGTCCAAAAAGGAACTAGAGGAGCAGAAGAAGAAAGAGGATGAGGCTGCCGCGGCTCATGTAAGCTACATACATAAATATATCTATACGGAGAGATTTTAAGTGGCTAAAATTATTACTTGGAATTACATTTTGATAGGTGTTTAAAGAGTTCGTGGAGACTTTTCAAGAAGCTCCTAGTGCCTCGTCAAAAGTTTGGGTGAAAGCCGGTACCTACGATGCCGGATCAAGGCGTAAGTCTATTTATAAATCTAATCATATGCTTTGTTATTCACCCACTTCAATTATACGTACATAACTTATAATTCACTACTCCATTTATCAGGCGAGGATAATCGGGAAAAGGGTAAATTATACAAGCCAAGTTCCAAGTTGGACGAGAAAAGTGCTGCAGAAAAAGCGCAAGAATATGCAAAAATGCTGGCCTCGGATCTTAAAAAAGATTCTGTTCCGTTGAAGAAAAAAAGTCAAGAAAAGAAGAAAAGCAATTTGGAACTGTTTAAAGAAGAACTGAGACAGTAAGTATGTAAAAATAAAGCGACTATAAAATGATCACAAGGCTTGTATCTTAAAAATTTTTAGAATACAAGAGGAGCGTGAAGAGCGTCATAAATATAAACATTTAGCTGGCCAAGTTGTAGCGCAACAGGTGGTGGAACCGGTACCCGAAATACGCGAGTGCGGTTCTTTCGATACAGGAGACCCTAACACGACTAACCTCTATTTGGGAAATCTCAGCCCTAAGGTACATACATACATATCACAAATACTTATTTAACAAAGTTTTTTATTTATTGCTTCATTGTTCTTTTTATTTTTTTTTTAAAGATCTCAGAGCAACAACTTATGGAAATTTTCGGTCGATATGGTCCACTTGCCAGTATAAAAATCATGTGGCCACGGTCTGAAGAGGAGAAGCAACGTGGGCGCAATTGTGGTTTTGTTGCCTACATGAGTCGCAAAGATGCGGAAAGAGCGCTTAGAACACTAAATGGGCGATATATCATGGGCTATGAAATGCGTTTGGGTTGGGGTAAATCCGTACCGATAATGAATCAACCTATTTTCATACCTCCCACACTTTTGGAGCTTACATTACCACCGCCTCCATCCGGATTGCCTTTTAATGCTCAACCACCACCAGCTGAAGCACAAAATTTGCCAAGAATAAACTATAAAGAGTACACAACAGAAGAAGAGAAGGAGAATATGGAAAAAGTAAAATCATTGTTGATTACCAACTAATTGAAGGACTCTATTATAATTGTTTCCCCATTCTTAGATTCTTTACCATTCCCTGGTGAAAGTATTCATTCCAACTGAAAAGTAAGTTGGAGTTACCTTATAAAAGTTTGAATTATGGACTAATTATTTAATTACAGAGCCGTACTAAATATAATCCATCGCATGATTGAATTTGTCATACGTGAAGGTCCCATGTTTGAAGCATTGATAATGAGTAGAGAAATGGAAAATCCCTTGTTTTCATTCTTATTTGACAATGAAAGTCCCGCGCATATATATTACCGCTGGAAGCTATTCTCTCTACTACAAGGAGATACACCTACAGAATGGAACGAAAAAGAATTTCGAATGTTCAAAGGCGGACCTATTTGGAAGCCGCCTATAGCGAACTTCTACACTATGGGCATGTCTGACGACCTAGTTGTTGATCCGGATGCAACGGCTGTTCACAAGGGTGCTCTTTCAAATGCGTATGTTGCTGTTTAGAGAAATTTTAAATCCACATGTACTAATGTAGGTACTTACATTTTATTATTTCAGTCAACGCGATCGCCTGGAAGATCTCTTGCGTCATATTACCCCGGAACGCTCACGCATAGGTGATGCAATGATTTTTTGTATCGAACATGCAGATGCTGCTGATGAAATTTGCGAATGTATCTCCGAATCATTGTCCAATCCAGACACATTACCTTCAAAGAAGATTGCGCGTCTCTATCTAATTTCAGATTTGCTACATAACTGCACCGTTAAAGTCTCGAATGCTTCGTTCTTTAGGAAATCGTAAGTATTTTCAAATTACAAGCCAATCAAATGTAAAAAATTGTGTATTTTGCAGAATCGAAAAACATTTAATGGAAGTGTTCGAAAATATGCACAATTTTTTTAATTCAATGGAAAGTCGGTTGAAGGCCGAGGGTTTAAAATCCCGTGTTATCAATGTAATACGCGTTTGGGAAGAATGGACAATATATCCCAAAGAATTCCTGGCAAAATTGAAGGGTGTGTTTTTGGGAAAACAGGTAAAATTACAGGGGTTTCAGTTATTTGAAAATACAGTTTTTTTTTTTTTATAATAATCATAAACTATATATAAATATATAGATTCCACCATCTCCTCCGCCAGTCGAGGAACCTATCGAGGAAGCCCACGAAGATATAGATGGAGCTCCAATATCTGGCGATGAGAAAGACGATGAAGATTTAGATGGTGTACCTTTGGATGGCGCAGCTTTGTTGAAGAGCGCATTAATGCGCGGCCTGCCTGAGGCAATGTCCATACAAAAAAGCACGCCAACACGGCGGACACTAGGAATCGATGAGGAAGATGATGATATTGATGGTGTACCATGTAATATGCAAAATCTTGCAACTTTAGTATTTTTAAAGGCACATAACTTGTGTTTTGATTTGAATTTTAGTGGAGGAAGACATCGATGGCATACCATTGGAAAAACTGCCAACTGAGTTCAGTGATACCCAGTCAAAAGCCAATGCCAAAGGCGGTGCATTCATACCATCGAAGTGGGAAACAGTTGATCCAGAACAGGTTGAGGCACAGGCTATAACCACTAGCAAATGGGATACACTGGATCCCCCACAGGCGCCAAAGTTCTACGACTCTAGCGATGATGAGCAGAATACCAATGCTACACAAAATTATGATGATGACAAACGTACGAAATTACGTGAAATTGAAGTGAAAACAATGCAATATCAAGACGAATTAGAAGCAGGCATGCGACAACTTAAGTCAGGCTGGACCATAAGTGAGCAAGTGGAGCACTTTAGACGTAAGCTCTTGAAGAAGGTCAGTTATGAAAGTAGATTTTTCATTGTATGTATTTGTGTTTAACTGTAATATTGTAATATTTTCATAGGATACGGAAACAACCGATTCGCCGCTTTCTTTCATAAATCCAAAGGACTCTCGTAGAGGCAGTGAATCTCCGGACAGCACAAGTAAACGCACACGTCGTCTTAAAAGATCGCCATCGCCAATACAATATCATAGCAGTAGCTCGCGTTCTTCGCCAGCTCGCTCGAGTTGTAAACGATCACGTTCCCCATACGTCACAAGACGCGAAGTTTCGCCATCGCCCACTCCTACTCGCAGTGCTAAATCTTCAAGACGCCATCGATCGCGTTCTCTCTCTGACTCGCCAAAACGGTACGCAGAACGTACACCGTATCTGGCGAAATCCTCTCGATATGAAAATTCACCACGTCCACGTAGATCACCATCCCCAGTTTATTCTACGTCATCGCGTTCATCGAAACGCGATGACAGAGATCGCGAACATCGCAGCGAGAAGCATAAAAGTAGACATAAGCATTAAATTATGTTGATCTATTATAGTATGCAACCCCAACTGTATACAACATAAAATATCCGATAATACTTAAAAAAAAAAATACAAAATTTATTCAATCAAACTTATGCGTATTTAGCGTGATCCATAGCTTAGTAAGGATTTTGTATGCTTGCATGCTTTGATTTTTATGGAATTCAGTTTAAGTGGATATAAACTAAGAAAGAGGAAAAAAATACACGAAAGCCTATTATACAGCTTGAAGAATTTCCTTATCACAAATTCACATATACTTAAATGTATGTAGGTATCTACGTTTGTCAGAGATACCCTAAATTCCAAAGTGTGAAAAATGTTCAGCCTATGCAACCTACTTGTAACTAGTATTAAGCCATGGTTGCGAATATTGGCAGTTTCATCTGTTATAGTTCAGAAATGAAAACGACTACCTGCTAATTGTTTGTATTTTTACATTTTGGAATTCAGGGACAAACCCAATATAATGATCGCATCAAGCCGCATTAATTTCACTCTCCTGTTTGTAAGTTTCTATGATATCTTCAATAATTTCCCAGTGCTTTTCTTTGGTCAGATCGTTAACAAACGGCTGGAAGGAAAGAATGATTAATTGAAATTAAGAAACTTGCATGATTGACTTAGCCATAAAACTAACAGTGTACCACATAGAAGCTTCATCCGATTCGTCAGCTAGTGGAACCTGCACGCCATATGACTGCAATGCCAAAGACAAACAACATATTGCCACATGAGATGGCTTTTGATTTAGGATTTTTGCACTGTGATGAAAATCTTGAAGGAAGGATGCTGCTGACTTTGCAATTGGTACTGAGGACCAGATAGTTGGGCCCAGCCAAGATTGCAGTGTTTTTATGTAGTATAATAAGTACTATAAAAATTAACATAAAATTCATTAAACATAATTAATTTAGTTTCAAAAGTTCAGTAGTACCTTGTGTGGATGCTCGAAATTTAGATCGAATTTCAAAGTACGGGCAATTAGTAATTCAGCTTGCACAAGAGCATCGCGTATCGACCAGTATTCATCCCCCAATTCTAACGGTTGAGATCCCCGATTCAGCGTACTATGCGCGACGTTGATAACATCGCGTATTTTGACCGGATCGTCTTTAATCTTGCCGGCTAGGTATAATGCAGACGCTGCAATAAGCTGCGAAGATAAAAATTTGAATGGTACTTTATAAATTCTTTCCAAACACTTGTAATTCTTAGTTACATATTCATCATAATCAGAACTGGAAACTTCATTGAAAAAGCGGTGAAAAATTATAGCGGCGCTTGCTGAGGTCAGTGGTTTTATCTGCAGTTTGATGGCGCACTCAAATAGGAAACGTGGCACAACACCAGGCTTTTCAACTTTTCTGTAAAAACATTTTATGTAAAATACTCTTTTATTTTATGAACTTCGTACCGATAATCTGTTGGTTTTTGTTTCTGCATTTTAGTTGCTTCAGCGCGTTTTTGTACTGACATTACATCCAAAATATTCTTCATTTTTATTGCGTCCTATTAAAAGCCAGTTGTGTGTTTAGTGTTGTTTACCCCGGATGATTTGAACCTGAAAAATAAGTAAGTAATTTCCTAATGTGTTTCCAAATAAGCACAGACGTCGTAAAATGTATTACTAGATATTTAAGCAATCGAAAGTGTCTGGCGATGGAACCGGTTAGGCGACACTAATGAAGTGGCCGTTCACAAATATACTGTGTTTTTGTTTTTGGGTCGGGGACTACACAATCACACATATTCACTTGTATTTGCAATCGAAAAATCTTTAATAAAAAAAAAGTAATTTATTACTCCAGGTGGTGAGGGAGTGGGTGTGCGTATAACATATGTATGTCTTTAAGAGATTGAAAGTGTAACTAAAGAATATTCCATAATTTCACCTTATTTATGTACCTGCCAGAATTAGCGAAGCAAAGAAATAGTTATCTTTAAAGTTACTTGCGGGAAGAAATTTGCCAACGACACACATGGCATATTTACACACGTTTACAACTCTCCCTTTTTACCTAAAGAACACTGATATATAAAACCAAAGGTGCTAATTTAAGGTGTATTTACTCTTAAAATTGCTTTAATTCGTCGATAAATAATTATTTCTTTAATCTAAACTTACCACAAATACTATTTGAAAAAACAAATGGACGTAAAGAAAATACTGAACTCCGTTTATTACAGGTAGTTATTGCAAAGAGATATCGGCAGGTATCGGCCATTTTTGGTTATCATAGACTGTAATCGAATCGCAATTAACAGCCCTATTCACGTGTTGTCGTAAACTGTCAGTCAAACTGTCATTATCGTGTCATCAACTGTAGTCATTGGTATGCACCAGGGATGAAAACTGGAAAATTCAGATTGTACCTAATATCATAAAATAAATGCACCTAAATGAGACAGAGTGCAATGGTGTATAGTCGTTGTGCTGGGTATGCAGTTACAGTTGCACGGCTATACCAAAGAACGTAGATAACAAGAAGGCAAGAAGAAGAAGCGAAGCAATGCCTCGGATGAGACTCCGTCGCCGAGTACTGTCATTCCCCCCGGTGGACGAGCGTCTAGCCATAATCCACATCAAAGCGAGATTCTTCAACATCTCGCTCATCTACGTCCATGCCCCGACAGAAGAGAAGGATGAGGTATCCAAGGATCTCTTCTATGAGCGCTTGGAGCGCACGTACGAGCGCTGCCCCCGCCACGATATCAAAATCGTGCTTTGCGACTTCAATACCAGGGTAGGCAAGGGAGTGATATTTGGAAGCACTGTCGAAAAATTCAGCCTCCACGACGAACGGACTGAGGCTGATCAATTTTACCGAGGCCCGAAACATGATAGTATGCAGTACCAGGTTCAAGCATAAAAAGATTCATCAAGCTACGTGGATGTCTCCGGATCGAAAAACGAGAAACGAAATCGATCATGTTGGGATAGACGGAAGGCAGGCAGGACGTACGTACACTCCAGGCCCAAACATCGACTCGGACCATTATCTTGTTGCAGCAAAAAATGTGCGCCTAAATATTCAAAGAAAGCTTAACGTCGAAAAGCTGCAATCACAACAGGCAGCCAATGCATTCGCTACTGCTGTGCTCAGAGAGCCCTCTTCAACAAACCGACATATGCGAGCAATGGAACCACATTTCGCGCCCATTAAGTACCGCCGCCGAAGAAGTAGTCGGATTTCAGCGAGCCCGAAAGAACAACTGGTACGATGAGGAGTGTCAGAGAGCTGCAGAGAAAAAAGATGCCGCCTGCAGAGCCACACTGCGATCGGGTGCAACGCACGCTATGTGGGACTGCTATAGGGATCTGAAGAGGGAAGCGAGACGTATTTGCCGCAATAAGAAGAGAGAGGCCGAAATACGTGAGTTCGAAGAGCTTGAAATGCTGGCCCTGAGGAAGAATGCCCGAAAATTTTACCAAAGAGTTAGGCGACTTACGGAAGGTTTCAAGACCAAATTATGAAGGGAACACTTTTCCACGCTACTGAATGGTAGCAGTATGGAAAGTTGTGGAGAAGAAGAACCCGAGCTCCCAGTCGATGATGACCGAGTCGATGTTCCTCCGCCTGACTATGACTATGGTTTTTTTTTTCAACACCAATAATTATTACTAAAAAACTGCTTAAAATTATTGTAACCAATAGAGGTATGTTGTACACAAACACATAAATTGAAGTTCACAAAGGTCGATATAAAACTATTCGTCGATTTAAATAATTAACTTTTTACTGCATATGTTTTTTTACGAGAAGGAAGCATCGAAAGCCTACCTCCGTCAGTGTGAGACTTTAACCCAAACTAAACCT
Organism: Rhagoletis pomonella; assembly: GCF_013731165.1. Classification (NCBI taxonomy): domain Eukaryota; kingdom Metazoa; phylum Arthropoda; class Insecta; order Diptera; family Tephritidae; genus Rhagoletis; species Rhagoletis pomonella. The sequence goes on along the minus strand of NW_023458561.1, from coordinate 40,206,622 downwards.
CCTACCGTCATGTACCGTTCCCCACCCGGTACCACCGCCAAGGATTGCATCGGGATAACAACACTGTGTGACTGATAAAGTTATAGATCTAGTGATGCACAAAAAATATGCATACTTAGAATGTTGAATACCCCCTCACATTCTGGACATAACGCGTTTTTCGTAATTGTTCGTAACTTAATTTCTGTTTATCCGATGAAATATATATACAGTGCGTACACGGTAACCGCAACCCTCAATACGTGCAATTCCTTGATTAATGCAAGTCACTAAAACAAAACATTGTAACCTTATAAGTGCAACTTCAAAACAATTTTACCTCAATACCTACCACTTTCTTTGTTTATGTATGTCATGCACACAAAATTTGAACTTTTTGCATTTTTTGATTAACTAGTATTCTGGAAAAACTACAAAGTGGTGTTTCAGTTAAAGTAATGTGTGATGAGCAGGACCGAAGAAAATAAGCTGAAAACATTAAAACTTTAGTAAATATGCTTCACTATTATTAAAAATAATGCGGATTAATTTCTTTTTAATTTATTTAATTGTTTTCAAATATTTGTTATGCTCCATTTGAGTTAATTATTTTTAATCTCTTCAATAACACCAATGCCTTCATATGTCACATTATTTTATTAAATAGAACACACGAAAGTATCTTATTTTTATGTTTGCCATTCCGAATTCAGTTTTGAAACTCACTCGCGATGCAAAATTACATCGTTATATTTAATCTTCACATTTTTTGTTGAGCTTTGGGAATTTTGGGAAATTTGTTAGAATTGAACATCAGGGGCTCAACCGAAACCAGTAAATTTTTGAAAGGGGTCTACGAGAAAAAAAAAGTTTGGGAACCTATGGTATACTATGTAATATACCTCTGCGATTTTGTAAGATAAACTAAAAATGTATACATCGTTTTAAACCGTAATTATTTGAGAAGTAAAAGACTTGGCTGTTCACCAAACCGTTTTTTGTTGTTTTTTGTGATTTGTACTGAGTATTTCTTTTAAATTGAAAAACTAAACGGGGTTACGTACATATTTGTGTACCACATGAATACCTTTCTAATTCAATATTTTGCTCAATTCAAAACACTGCTTTGTATGAACTTAACTCTTGTTTATTAAAAACGTTTATTCGAAAAAATACAAATTTACTTAAGCAATTAGATGCATATGCTTATTATTTTATGTATCTGATATTATTGTTTATGTATTAATTCAACAAATACTTAGTGAACTATGTACTCCAAATAGAACGACACTATATGTGCCTTTATAATTAAAAAGGTCGGATGCTCCGCGGGGTGGATTTTGTATGAGGACACGCTTCCCATCCGGACTCCACAACACTGAGGAAACTGCCAGATATCAGAAAAATCGTTTTGAATTTTGGACCATTGTTCTTTTGATGCTGGTACCTTCAATGCAAAAAAGTCTTATTATATAACGTTTTGAAACCGCTAAACATTCTACCTGAATATACTCGTTCAAAACCTCATATATAGCGTCGAGTACATCCTTCAAAAATAGGGATATGGTGTTCTCTGGTACTCGAAATAGTTGAGTAATTATCACCTATTTGCCAAAAATGTTAAAGTAACTTGCAATTTAATTATTGGTGAGAGCGCGGCACGCATATTTGTATGCTTTTTTTTTATTAAAGCTGCAATTTTTTAGAAGATAATTGAACTGTACGGCCATTCTTAAACGCTGCTGAAAGTTTTTCGGGTCGTCTGAGGCAAGCTCCTTGTACAAATGATCGAAAGTGTCCAACAATTCACGCTGATGAACACATTTCCTTACCCATATTCTGCGTTTCCCATTTCCTTGCGTAGTTCGTTAATTAATTTTTTTTATAATTTCTTTAGCAATTATGTTGATGCTAAGTTTTAAAAATTTTCTTCAATTCATATTTAATATTTTATCGAAATTTTAAAAAGTTAACGTTGATATTTGAACTCGTTCAACTTTTGTCGCCCGTGTATGAGCAACTTCTCAGGCAATTTCACAGGCGATGTTGAATCGCTTAGAAAATCGCCTCATGTAAATGCCGCTTAACGGAAATTCGTCCCAAAATATGTATATAATCAAGCACATACGTACATATCGTCACCTGAAATGCAAAAAGAGGTAAGAAACATCGTCACTGAAATGCAAAAAGACATAACTAATAAAAAATTCAATATTCACATTTTGTTTGATATGTCCATCATATTTCATCGAATTACAATTCCCACCTCATTTAATGAAAAAAAATTAAATTATTAGTCACGACTTTCTACATTTCAGTTACGATGTTGTTACGTCTTTTTGCATTTCAGGTGACGATATGTACTTACATCTAATAAAAACAAATTTGAGAAACCAAAACAATTTTCAATTGCATTAAAGTTGGTTACGTTTCCTTGCATTTGAAATAACCACAAAAAGACGTGAAAAAATCTGTTTTTATGTTCTTTTTACAAGCTTTTATTTAACTTGCTATGTATTTATGTATGTATGCTAGTATGTTTGTTTAGGTCAAATCTGGCAATCTATTTTTAACCAACTTCCCGATAAGCTAGAGACTTGAAGTTCAAACTGAGAACACCGATGACAATCCAACATTCAGTATTTATTTACAGATTTGGTTCATATTTGAAAAGTACATTACCTAAGGAAATAACTCCAGAAAAAACGTAGCCGGGAGGTGGCGCGGGGCGATATATTTCGAAAACCTGCATGTACGCTTTCTGATAAATTCCTGTAAATTCATGCAACTTCTTCTTAGTTAGGGAAAGCAACTATGGTTTGATTTACGTTGAATTTCTAATATAAATATTTATATTACTAACATGAAAAAAATAACTCATAACGAAAACTCAGCACCGCATGTCGGTGAAGTTGCCATTGCTTCTCTCTCTCTATCAACAGTAAATTTGATATGCTGCTACGCACGTCAACGTACGTTTACGCTACGTCGTTGACTGTTTGAGCTTTTAAGCTACTATTGATTTTTCGTACCTCAGTAGATGTACTAACGGCAATCTCGTGCGTTGAAAAGTCTTTGTCTACGTTATTTCTGTACAAGAAAAAATCATTATAGTAATATTAAGTTAGTAAAAGTAAGCATCAGATAACGTTTCAAAGTTTTCCGCTTTCCAGTTTAAGTGAGTGGGTAGTTTTAAAATGAAAAACAGTTCATAAGCATAATATTTAGCAAACAAGCTTGCTAAAACGAAAAAAAAAAATAAATTAACATTTATAATCTTTCCTGAAATGTTTTTTAAACATGCTGGCGAAAAATATTGACCTTTGAAAATGTCCGTGAATTCATGTAACATTCAAATTCAAAGAAACATCATCATGCTCATATGTATGTACATATGTATGTATATAAGGAAGCGCACTTCGTTTATAAATAAATAGCAAGTATGTATTTATATACATCTGTTCACGCTTTGTGCATATGTTTGTTTGTGTGTTCAAAGAAGTGTTTACAGTCAAGGGCATCCCTATTTTTGAGAAAAATGAAATGTTTAAAGAAAAGTCATTAACCGTGTAGAATTTAAAATGTAGAATTTAGAATGGATATTAAGGCGGTATCCAATCATAGACCATGCACATAAATACATGCTAAATAACATATGGAAATATGTACATAAGTGCATATTTATAAACATATATACATACATACATATGTATGCATCTGTAAATACAAGTTAGTATGTTTACATTCAAGAGGGCGGTGGATGATTTAGTAGCAAGCAAAATAAATGTAATGGGCATGGGAAACAAATAAAAATAATAAAGTAAAGAAGGTAAAGCGGTAATTCTTAAAATGCACGCAAAAAGTATAAATTTTATAGAAATACCAAAAAGTAGACAAAAATTACAAAAGGAATATATAAGTACCTACATCCTTATAAAAAAATCGCCTAAATATGTACGTATTCATGTAGGTACAATTCTGAGGCGTGGAAATCTCATGAAGTTGTAACAGTAGACTATCATCTTTTTGTTTGTCAGTACACTTTCTCTGAGAACTCTAAAGGCCCGTCCACATACAAACAACTTTGGCGTTGCGTTGCCGTTGGCGTCGCTTTGACAGCAGCGCGAGTAACGCCAGTGCTTGCCACAATGAACGCTTAGCAGCGAATACTTTGGTCACTAAATTAACTAGCGGCAGATAATCAGATAAAGAGTTTTATATCAATAACGCTATTTCTTGCCCCTTGAAGGAAATTACCTCTTCAGCTCTGCTACAACAAAAAAAAAAATAAAAATAGGGAGGTTATCCAGACTGCAGAAAGCTACTTATGTACATTTCAAGCTACTTGAAAGCTTACTTGTATTCACTGGGCTTGGCAAGCAAGTAAATGCTTGGCTTGCTTGTTGGATTTCAAGTCATACTCGTAATTGTTTACTTCAAACATATCGAACTCACTATTTATTAGCGAAACAAAAACACACCAACACATAACAATACCCTTTGGTTGTAACAAGCTGATTTACGGTTTGCAATATGTACGTACATATGTATTTATAAGTTCTGCTCAGGGTTGCCGCTGATGAAAAAAAAAATACTTTCCATCCACTTCAAAAAAATCTATCAAATCTGGAAAATACCTACCAATAACTTGTTTATAGTTATTTTAATAAAAACTATAGTTTTGTTATTTTTTCAATATGAATTAAAAATGTTTTTAAGGAATTTTTTATTTAACTAATTATACGGTATTGGAGATCATATTAATGACATATTCTCAGTTTCCTTCAACGAAAAGCGAAAGTGATGAAATTAGAAGCACAACGAAACTTCATCATTTGAAAAAACTTCAACTCGAGTTATTATAGGCAAATACAGTGACTCAAAAAAGCACTTAGCGATTTTTTCTTAATATTCACAATGTTTTCCAAGTAATATTTTTTTGTTGCTTTAACTAAATCCATAAAAACAAGGATTAAATCTATATATAACATTTGGAAAAATTCCAAAAATTTTCGTATAAATATAAAATTTTGTAGTCTAAATTTTTAGAACAATTTAAGATATGAAGTTTTAAAGCAAAACAACATTTGAGTATAGCCAACAATGTGCTGCTAAAAATTCCCGTTGTTTTTTTTTTCATTTTTTGCCTCCAGGCCTCGGTGTTTTTTATTTAACAATTTCCATTGATAAAAAATGGCGTATTTTTTTTGCGCGAACAATCATAGTGCGTAATCGCATACTTGTCAATTGTTTTCTTTTTATTTAAATAATCATTTAAAATATTTAAAGTTTTGAATGAAACACGATATGTTCGCCTTATATCGATGTACATTTATACATATGTAAGAACATATATAAAAAGTGTGCAAAGAAATTTATAATATAAAGATAACTACGAAAAATAAAGCGGTAACGAAAAGTTCAACAAAAATCTACCAAATTAAAAAAAAAAAATTACTTTTTACCAAACCAAGTTTTTTCTACCAATTTTGGTAACTATTTACCACAGTGGCAACCCTGGTGCTGCTACTGTATTCAAACTTGTTCGATTCAAGCTACTAATGTATTCATTTGCATTCAAGCTATGAGTTGAATTGGCTTGTGTGAAACAAGTGTGAATCATACTCGCGCTTGTATTTTTTCAAGTAGCTTGAATCGGCTTGTGCAGTACACTGGTACCTATCGGTAAAATTGTCAAGGATTACAAGTTGGTCACCGACAATTCGGAGCATCGGTGCAATAGCACAGTGTCCTATGATGACGCTACTAAGATCCTGCGATTTTTTGCCAGTTCGTTTCTTGTTAAGTTTTGGCTATGATGACCTTGAGATTTGCCGACTGTCTCGGTTGGCTCAGTACATCATTTGTTACGGTTCTGGTGTACAGTAAAATTTCCCCATTGCAATGCGAATCTGATATAGGCAAAAGAAAAACAACCAAGTGTTTCCTGTAAAAGCTAACTTAACATTTTTTCCTCACTATTTGCTCATTCATTATGCACTGTCTTATTTACGGGATAAACAAAAAATCGTCCGCCCGCTGATGTTTTTCATTGATGTCTATCATTTTTGTATATCATAACTTTTTTTGTTTAATTTTTGTGAAAAATCGTCTAAAAAATCTTGAACGAAAGAGATGAGTAATTGCAGAAATTACTTTGTAAATGAAAATCAGTGAATGGTGGAAAATGGCAGAGAGGAAAACTTATATGTATGCACTTACCTACATATGTACATACATAAGTTGATACATAAGCATATAGAGAAACTGGTATGTCGTGTTTATGACGAGTTGAATAGTGCCACAGTTGCAACTACAACAACAAGAACAATGCACATCGTACGGAGAACCAGCGGCAAGCGGCCAAAAAGCAACGACAATTTTCCTCAAAATCAGCGTAGCGAAATGAGAAAGAAATGGACAGACGATGACGACGATAGCGCCTAAGAAAACGATGGATTGCGGCTGGTGGAAATTATATGCATGTACTATGTAGTACATATGTATGTTTTGGCATACAGTGACTATAACAACTATCACATGTTGATTTATAAAAAAAAGAATCCATGTTAAACCAAAGCCAAACAAATACAAATTTCAGACTTTATACAAATTTTAGAAAAGCTCAAGAAGGTTTTCATACAATTTTTTAACCTTTAAATCTGAATTTTTAGAAAAATTTCGAAGGTATGCAGTTTTATAGCCCATAAAATTTAGATAAAATGCAAGTTTCTAGCGGCTAAAAAATGGCGTTGGGTTTTAATAATTTCTTTTTGCCTACGGTTTTTGCCTTTTTTTAATACAAAGTGCAATTTATAAAAACTGGTTTCGTTTTTTTTTTACTTTTTGCCAATGATCTTGCGCATTTTCCATAAGAATTCTTGTTTGTATAGAAAAAAGTGTAAAATTCAAAGCGAATTTTCAGTCGCTTGAAACTTGCACTTTATTTATCAAAATTTTAAGGGCTATTAAATTGAGTTTTTGAAAAATTTATTACAATAGATTCAAAATTTTGATGAAAATTTGTTGAATTTTTCTAAATTTTGTATAAGGTTTGAAACTTTGATTTATATGGTTTTGGTTAAGCATACATATACAATATTTTTATAAAAAGAAATTAACTCGAATAGCATTAAGAATACAAATCAACCTGTGAGCACTTGTTTGAGCCACTGTATGTACATACATATGTATGTGCGTTAGAAGCGACTTTGTTAGCGGTGTGGCGGTATGTGGCGGCAATGTTTTCTTTTCAAACATTTTCCTTGGTGGTCACACATTGCCAACTAGTCTCCGAGTTTAACTTGACCAGATCGAACGTAGCCATCGACTTTTGCGTAAGGTCCCCAAGTTTACAAAAATATTGAGTTAAATTTGCAAAAAAATACAATCAAAATAAAAAATAATAGGACATTTGGAAATGTGGCATACAAATTGTTTAGAATTTGTTAAATCTAAATTCTTGGCTAATTTCAAAAGTTTCTCATTGGAATGAAATTGTGCGATTTTTTTATTTTTTATTTTTGGCTCGTTGCCGTTGCCGTGGAGCAAATGCTAAAAATTTTGAATTTCTGAAATGCTAAAGATGCGAGCGCTAAAAATAAATAATTACGGGCAAGTTGTGTATTTAGTCACAAAACGCAGTGCGGATCGCAAAAATTTTATGTAATAATAGACGAAAGCGTGTGAAAATTATTTCATTTGCAAATTAAATAAATATTTTAATAAGTGAACTGATTTTAAATAAATAGTAGTTACTTTAAAAATTTCAAGTGTATTAAAATTGTTTTCAAAATGGCCAATACTTTTGTCATAAAAGAGTGCACCACAAACTAAAAAATTTTTGTTAATCAAAAGCAATTGATAAATGAAATTTATATGTCATTAAATATACATTAAGAAACATAATGAGAAATAACGTGAAATATGTATGCACATATTACTGCATGTGAGTGCACATTCGGGAGTTGTAATATACTATACTGGCTTTTTTTTAAGTCCTAACCGCTTGTAGTTGCATAAAAAAAAAAAATATTCCCGAAGAGGATAATTATTGGATGTAATATTTGGCGTACCTACAAAGTTTCAGTGCACATCAGATTGCCGACTTACATATAATATTCAATATGTAGTATAGTTATTGGAACGTTTCAATCCATACCACACACACACACATACACGTACAAGTTATGAATTCTATATGAAAATGTTTATATATAATTAATATATATCTTGTGCAAAATATACTCATATATGTACGTACATATGTATGTAGGTATGCAAAAATTCGAACAAATTGTGTTAAACACTCAGACAATCAGTGCCTTGTCCTAAAATTATGTCAATTATGATTTTTGTGCTTTTTGGTCTCGCTCTTTTGTCGGATTCTGAAAAGATCGGCGAGTATGAGAACCGAGAAAAGTTATAATACATATCTATGTAGATATTAGCTCTGAGTCAATACTCTTCGTGGAAAATCCTGTAAAAATATCAAACAGCAAAATTACTTTCTGAAGTGAGAGTAAAACCTGAGTAACAACAAAAAGTATGAAAACAAAAACAACACACTTCTCATGATTTTACCAGAAGAAAAAGTTCGGGTAAAATCTTGCAACTTCATTCTCTACACAACTCTCCAAAAATCGCTCTCATTTTCACGATTTTGGGGTACGGGATAATTTTTCCTGTAACTTCCTGCAAGTTTGTGTAAACTCCTGTAAGTTCATCGAGTACTGGATCAGAGCTAGTATGTCTCAGAAAAATATTCGGTTTACAATTTACTCAAAAAAAAAGCGTCACAAACAACTACAAGTCAAAGTGAAGTGAACTTCTTCGGGAAATCTTTTAAAAGCTAACATTGGTTTAGGCCAAAAATGTTCTATGGATGCCACTATCCAATCTCTATTAGTTTTTTTTGTTTATATGGATACGTTTTCGAGATATTTTCAATTTACCGTTATTCAGCTTAAAGCAAAAATTGGTTCCTTTTAATCGCGTATAGATATCTTACGAATCAATTTAAAAATTTAAAAAGCTAATGAACTTCTCCATAAACGGTATATATGTACATGACTTTCCGATAGGGCTTAGAGTTTCTGACAAATTAATTAATAATTCCATCTTTTTTTATTTTTTTATGAAAAAATGAAAAAAATCAAACTTTGACAGAAGAAAAATTAAAAAAAAACTGTTCTGTGCCAAATTTTTGCATTTGTACTAAAGCCTGTTCTGTTACAAAAAAAAAAATCAAATTACTAAAGAAGAAAATCGATGGATAAATAAGAAATGAGTGGTCAAATGAAAATAAAGGAAAGAAAGCTACTCATACGCCACGTACACCAGAGTAACGCCATTGCTCATATTTCATAAAAAAAAGCTTTGCGCATTTTCATTTGACCACTCATTATTTCTTATTTATCCATCGATTTTCTTCATCAATAACTAGATTTTTTTTTTGTAACTGAACAGGCTTTAGTAAAAATGCAAAAATTTGGCACAGAACCTGTTATTATTTAATTTTTCTTCTGTTAAAGTTTGATTTTTTTAAATCTTTTCATTAAAAAATAAAAAAAGCTGGAATGATTAATTAATTTGTCAGAAACTATCAATCCTATCGGAAAGTGCCGTATATATGGTTTATGGAGAATTTCATTAGCTTTTATTTTATATTAAGATTTTTAAATTGGTTCGTAAGATATATGTGATTGAAAGGAACCAATTTTTGCTTTAAGTTGAATAACGATAAATTGCAAATATCTCGAAATCGTATCCATAGAAAAAATAAATAAACCCTATTTTCGGAATCACCGAGCAATTTTACATAAAAATTGGATAGTGGCGTCTGGAGAACAGAAAACAAACTAAATTTGAGATCCAGTGTAATTATAATGCGAAAATTTGTTTTAAAATTTACATACCAGTGATGATCAAAATGGTCCCCAAATTTTATCGTTAAAATAATCTAGCCCATATGCAAGCGAATGTTACATAAAATAAAAAAGGTTGAATAAAACTTCAGCTAAGAAAATAATGACTCAATGAAGTGTTCACATGTTGATGCTTTTGAAAATGTTCAGAATGTTGTTCAAGTTAAATGTTTTTTTTTTTTGTTAATTTAAGTGAATTAACCCGTGCAGTTTTATAGCTCACAAATTCGAGTAGAATAAAGTGCAAGCGGCTAAATAATCGCGCTGATTTTGAATAATTTTCTTTTGCTGGCGGATTTTTGCACTATTTTCCATATAAAAATGAATTTAGTATGCCATAAAATGCACAAGACTGCTCGCAAAAAAATTTCAAACAACCAACGACAGTTTTTATAAATTGGACTTTTTATATAAAAAAGGACCAAAACACTCAGCAAAAAAAAAATTAATGCATTCTGGTTGCCTCAACTAAGATGTGGTAGCTATGACCGCGCGTTGAAAGAATGCTTATCTGCATTTGCAGAGCTTAATAACATCTTCTTATGAACCATAGAAATTTGCTTTAAAGCAATATTAAAAAAATGTAATTTTTTTGCAGATAACAATGACGAACTAAACCTTAAATAACAGTTCAGCAGTATTATTTCCTGCTGTTAACAAGGCTCAAACAAACAAACTATCGAAGCTTAAATGAGATATGGAATTATTAATTGACTAATGTGACTGAAAAACAAAAATTAATAAAAATAAAATTTAATCAAGTAAAACTTAAAATAACTAATTACAATAGAACTACAAACCGTATAAAAAAATATTAAAAAAATTTGAATATTACTCAAAAAGATTCGCAGACATTTTGTTTTTATAATCAGGCCCTGCTGCCTCAACGAATATTAACATTAAGTATATGTATGTATTAAGTAATCTTAAATCAACAATATGCACCGTTGCCAGTGTTAAACATAATCACTTAAATAGTGTCTAAAAAAACTAATCTTAAACGATTTGGAGTTCACGAAATTTTCAATAAAAAAACAAAGAAATCAAAATAAAAAAGATAAAAACATGCAACAAACGCGATCACAGCCGCGGACATCTAATTATCCCCTGCAAATGCAGAATGGTCTCAGTCCCAAGAAAACAGCTGTCATCATCGTGACAGTTGTGGGCTGCATTGCCATACTTTGGCCAAAAGTATTCTATCCGATGATGTTCGGTGGAGTTGCGCCAGCAAAAAGTGGCAATTTAAACGAACAACGCGGCCCGGGAGGTGAGTAATGTTACCATACATATGTATATTAGGCATATGACTTTTAAAAAATTGTGAATGATGAAGACCAACAAGAATTATGTTTTTATCAAAATTTGCTACAAGAAAGTTCTTCGGGAAAGAAAATAAAGCTTACTGTGCAAAAAAAAAATACATATGTATGTACAAAATTATACATAAATATGTATGTATTTATATGGAAAATTCCATTTCAACCGAATTTGGAGTCCATCGAATAAAAAAAAAATCGGTTGACATGAAATTTTCATATACTTGTAGCGAGAGTACATAACGTCCATTGCGCCATCGTCAGTTGTCAAAAAAGTAGAATCAACAAAGCTGAAGGAGACTTTCCACTTTGCTTATGCGTGTGCGTCAAGTGCCAATTATTCTATGCAAGGATGCATTGTAACGTTAATTTTAGTGTATACAAAAAAAAATTATTTTGATAAGTTATTTATGCGTATCAACAAAAAGAAATCGATTCATATAGTGTTATGCATCTCTGATTCTATGTTTTGTGCAAGTACGACGTAGTTTATGCAAAGAGCAGCAGCGAGTTTTCGATGAAGCGGTTAGTGTGTAACTTGGCGCATAAGCACCGTTGACGCAGAGATTGACGGTGACAGTGACGAAATGAACGTTACGCACTTTCACTTTTACGTATGTATGTATTTTGTTTTTTCCGGTACACACTTTTTGTACAAAACTTTGACAAAAACATTATTTTTTTAAAAAAGCCATATGATTACTACAAAAACATACTTAGATAAAATTTTTGAGAAGTTGTTTTTCTTAATTACTTATTTTATAAATTTTTTTTATTATATTGCAAAAAAACACACACACAAAATCGTAAATCTGTTGTCAAACTGTTGTAAACTGTTGTGCATCACTGTTCGTATTCCATTCGTACTGATGTTTAGGCTGTTGTGATGTTGTTATTGACAGAGAGAAATTTTTAAATGAAACTTCGACAGAAATCGGTCCGCAATTGTATCGCAAGCAACTGAATTTATACACCGGAGAGATAAGTATGTTAATACTTACAAATGCTTGCAATGCACTAACATAAATATAAATCCACCATAACAGTTAAGTTACTATACATAAACGGCATGCCATTAGTTTTACCATGAAAATAGTTGCTGAATCTGGAGAAAGCTCTGACTAATATATTGCAATTAACCCAAATAGATGCTTTACTAAAATGAGAATTGGATTTTGATAATATAAGTATAGTAGGGTTGTTAAGGATATAGTGTAAATGGCCTTGGATTTGCATTTGGAATTGCATTTGGAAATTTTATGCTTATGTATTCTTAATACTTTCGTATGTACCCAGCCGTCTTTTGGGATCTTGGTATGAATTGACCGAAATGCCTTTTAGGAACCGTTCATTATTAACCACGCCTACATCCCATATATCTACGGTGACCATATTTATGAGAGCCGAAAACGGAACAAAAAATAATTTTGCAAATTTTTTCCATAACAGCTTTCAGATCTCAAAGCCTTCTTCAATGATCCTAGACATATTAGCTCTGAAGCAGTATCCATTTAGTAACATCACAAATTTGTAGGATAATTTTCTCGAGATTTTTACCCCGTGAAAAAAAAAAAAATTTGTTAAATTTTAGTATAATTAAGTGTAATTTTAAGTCGCTAAGGCTTGCCATTAATTTTTGGAAATTTTTTTGTTGACGGTGCTACGCATTTTTTTATACAAAGTAAGTATGTTCGACCATTTTTTTGAAAGAGAAGCAAATGAGCAGCACTTTAAACTTGCACTTTATTATACTCAATTTTAATAAATTACAAAACTGCAAACCAAGTTTTTTTCTAAAGATTCTAATTAAAAAGCTTGAAATTTTTGTGAAATTTTCAGAATTAATTTTTATAGTTTTTTGCACAAAGTTTGGTATTATATGGTTTTTGTTAGGAAAAGAGCTTTACTTTCATAAAATAAATAATAAATATTAAATAAACTAAGGAAAAATAGCCAAATCTTACTAAAATGTCGAGTCCTAATTTCTATTTTGGTCACTGTATGTATTCCTCGACTCGAATCACAGGCACACAGATTAGAAAATAATAAGTGTTTATGGAGAAAATTACGATCATATACCAACATCACTTAAAACTCGTTCATAGGCATGCCAGTTTAGTGAGCTGTTAAGGCGTCGAAACACCGAATACGGGACAAATAGAGGACATTAATAGAAATACAGAACATTTGGCGTCCCGTATAAAATAAATAAATTACCAGGATAATGGGTCAAAAAAGAGGACTGTCCCGTATAATATAGGACGGATGGTCACCGTACATATAACGGTACTTTACAGAAATACGAAAACTGCGATATTTTAGTAACTACTGAAGCTTATTTACACAAAACTGACATTCACATTGAGATCTTAGGGGAAAATAAGAATAATGAGGTTGTTCACACTAGCCTGGTTATCAGGTTAACTGGTTAAAAATTATTATTGTGTAGTGTATTTTATTGTTGTTAACCTAATTTGGACAAAATGGACGTAGCCACGCCAACTTATAATTCACGAGTATATATCGGTAAGCGTTTCTCCCAAACTTGACAAAGTTATTGGTCCTAATAAAAAATATAAAGTGGCTGAAAATTTTTAAAATTGGACTATAATCATGCCTAATTCCCATGTAACGGTAATTTAGAGAAAAACTAAATCTTTGATAAATCAGTAACTACTTAAGAGAATTTATTAAAATTTATTCACGCCTGAACTGCATTTACATACTGAAATGTGGGCTTTGAAATGCATTTAAGACTATGATTATATATTCGCTAAAAATCAGCAACGCCTTCCCTGTTAATGTTTCACTAAGCTTTTATTCTTATGATTGGTGTATGTGAGCTTCACGTAAAATTCATAAACTTATTTTGCTTAAAATTATTGTGCATTTCCTATTAATTTACCTGACCCTGCTTAAAAAAATAATTTTGTTTTGGTATTAGTTGTTTGTTACTACTCTTCGAATGAATATCTACTAATTTGTATCTTTTAGTTTAACATTTTAAAATATTTACGATTATCCTGCCATTTTGTTGATTTTACAACATTAACACAGGCTTTGCAGGCTTTACAAATATGTTTCGGCATTTTACTTTCAATAACAGATTATCCTCCAGGTCTGCGACAGGAACGTCCAGCACATTTACATCCGGAATCTATTTATCAGGCGATGCGTGAACGCGGACGTGCGATACCCGCAACTACGCCGACAGTACCCATTTTAGAGCGCAAAGGATCGCCGAGTAATCCACCGCCACGCATTGTTAATGGGCGGGTAAGTCGAATTACACGTTTAAATTTTCGAAACCACATCTAAATGCACATACATATGTATATATGTAGATGGACAATACTATTGCACAACATAAATATTTATATTTAAGCTTTTTTGACTTTTTTTTTCTATTTAAATAACCGTTATACAATTGTTATACGAACAATATTTATGCACCAGTGGTGCAAATAATATTATGTTTAACGTAAAATCAATGAACTAAATTTCACTCACCTGTAAATTCTCAGACGAATTTTAAAATCATGTTGAACATTTGCCAAAATAATGTTGTTGCCCAAATAAACTGTATGTATATTGAAATTGTCGTATGCGAAAATTGAAAGTACATATTTTCCAAAAACTGTTCGCGAGCAATGGGAGATGGCGAGTGTAAAGAGGATTTTTATTTCTAAACACAACTGCATATAAGATGCGGTAGGAAGAATACATACTACATATCGAGTGGTAAGGTCACGATTTCGATGTGTCCAACAAAAAATAAAATTTTATGGGAAAGGGTTTTTTTAATTACTAATGCCGAAAAAACTCCGACACTGCCTTTCTCACACTGATTCTAATCTTTCTCTCGATAACTGTCCATGCCTCCGCGCCATATACCAGCGCGGGCATGATGAGTGACTTATAGAGTGTGATTTTTATACGACGAGAGAGAAATTTAGTTCTCAACTCCCTGGTTAGTCCAAAGCTGTGACGCCGGAGATTCATTGTTAAATTACCCACGAAAATTGGGGAAACATCCCTCATTTAACCACATCTTAAAAAATTTATCCCACAAAATTCCCAAAGAATTCAAGACATATGTATATTTCAGTAGTAAAGAAGTAACATCTATATAGTTACCTTAATATAAATACATATACATATAATATTCTTTCGAAGTTCAAAGGTCGGTAGTCCTTACCACAATTTTGATGTATCCAACAAAAAATAAAATTTTATGGGAAAGTGTTTTTTCCTAATTATTAAGGCCAAGAAAAACTCCGACACTGCCTTTCTAAATTTGTTTATAAAATTTATCTAGACCTTCCAGTTTCGGAGATACCTGTAAACTAGTCTCGAAGAATGAAGTAACATTGCCTTAAATGAAAATATCAGTTTTTTCCAAGGCTCTATGGTTTCATAGAAAAAGGTCCCAAAACTACAGAAAAAATGATTAAGTTTAGACTTTTTTTGTTGCTCTGAAACGGGAAAACTTAAAGAAATTCTATTAACTAATTCAAAAACCGAGTAAGTAAGTTAAGTTTCATTTAAGAGATGTCTTTTGCCACATAAATTTTGAAGAGAGACCATTACATACATACATAATCGACGAAAAGCCACGAGCCGACAACGAAATTACGAATGCGGCTAGTATCAATATCCGAGACCTTAGACTCGCAAAGGCTGGTCAGACTAATAGAGAGTGCTGAGGTAAGCTCGAGAGGGGTTAAGAGGCAGGTCAGACATTATCTCACCATTTTTGAGTGCATTGCCATAACGTTCAGTGCTCACCTTCCTAACAAACGTCACATTCTTCCGAAGCCATTGTAAACTTCAAGTTATTGGTTTTATTTCTTTCGTCTTTGATGCCTGTGATCTTATGATCTTTTGCTATTTCAGAAAAATATTTATGTAATAATAATAAAAATAATATTGCCATTTTTGAGAAGGTGCTGTTGCAAGGTTGTAAATAATCGCAGCTAGGTTGTCAGAGTAAATGCTGCTAGATTGTGTAAGCTGAATTACCAAAAATGCAATTGTTTTTAACATTTCGGCAGAATAAATGAAAAAACTTCAAAGCGGCACTTTAAAGCTCAACTTTTTTCAGGTGAGCGATAAATCAATGCGAGTATAACGCCTTTAATGTAACTTTGCTTCGAGAATATGGTCTTTTTGCTTCTTCGAGAAAGCAAAGATTATCGTTCAAATCCAAAACCTACATATAGGCCGGGCTAGGTTCGGTTAAGACGGCATATCTATATGAAGACTATATCTTTCGGAGGCATATTTGGTAATTGATGTAACCGGGGTTATTGCAAAGTGCCATTATAGTGGATGTCACACCACTCATTGTCAACCGTAATTTCATCGGTAAAACTCTAAAAACTCTTGGAATAAATTTGATGAGTTTTTCTCAATTTTGTACAAAGTTTTTGTTTGAGAATTTTTTTGAGAATCAACTGTATTTTTACTTAGAAATAATAGAACTTTAAAAACGGAAAAATAACCCATAAAAAGAACGAAACAGCATTGTCCGCATTCAAATGCATGAGAGTGTTTGTACGTATGTATTCATGTTTAGTTTATGGACATGTAAGCATTACAAGAAAAAATAAACAATTCAATTTTAATTTTCTCGTGATCTTGTGAGTTTCTACAATTTGCATGCACAAAGTTTACTTAGTGCCGGTCGAAAAAACCACTCGCCTACAGATGGATTTTCGCTACATTCGATTTATTTTTAATATTTTCTAAATAAATATACAAATTTGCCACCCACTCTTATGCATGGTTCAAAATTTAGAATTGTTGTTTGTTGTGCTGTAACACCTAGGTATACATTTATGTATGTATGTATGTACGCATATATTTACATACATACGTATGTACATATGTGTGGAAACACTCACGCATATTTGCCCGCTCGATATTTCACGGTCAAAAAATTCTCACGCTCTTTTTTTCCAAATCGCTAAACATCTGTAAAGTTTTGTATTTTTAAAGCAAACATCTGCACTTACAAAATTTGTCGGTATTGTTTATAATTTAACTTTCGCCTTTCTCTTTCAAGATCACTTCGTTTTTCTTTTATTTTCGCTGCAATCACGCAGACAGCTCTTAATTAATTATGACTGCTTGCATATAGCAAAATGTGCATACATAAGTACATATGTACACTTAGGTATTTTTTTATGCGGTACATGCGATCCTCAGAAAGCCGCATAAAAAAATCCCCATAAAAAAGTTCGTTACTTCCATACAAAAACAGGGGATGCGTTCCAGCATTTTCAAAAACCGCATAAATTCAGATACCCCATATACAAAATTCTAAAAAACCGCATAAAAATATCCAGCGAGGCAATATTAAGCAAAAAAAAAATATTTATTTCTTCACTTCAACACTTATGTATAATTCCATGTAAAACTGAACATTAATGAAATGAATGAAATTTTGTCTTTTAACCAAAAACAAAAAAAAAAAATATCCAATAAATACATGAATTATGTAAGAATACAAAGAAAAATTATTTATTATTTATTTATATTATTATTTGTCTCTTACACATTAAAGAAAGTAATAAGAACTGTCAAAAAAGCAAAATCGCTACAGCGAAAACATGGTTTGAAAAAACCGCATAAATTCAAATCCGCATGAAAAAACCGCGTAAAAAGATACCTAAGTGTACTTAAGTATCTATGTGTGTACATATGTATGCATAGTTGCTTGGCCGTTAGCGATGCAATTTTCATTTGTTTTGAAAATATAATTGCTTTTGAATTACATGTCCATACAAATTTTCCTACCAAAAAAATATATAAAGATAGCAAAATTGTCGTAATTTTTTATGTGAAACTAAAATTTGACGTGGCTTAGTTCTGAGAAATATTTTAAATTGTATCTTATTTTGGTCGAGTCCAACAGAGCACGCCAGTCGTTTCTCCTCTGTGCCAACTGACGCCAATTGGAAATATTAAGTGAAGCCAAGTCCTTCTCCAGGTGATCTTTCCGACACAAAGGGGCCTTCCTCTTCCTTTGTTACCAGCATCGCGACCCGCGTTGAATACTTTCAGAGCTGGAGCCATTCTCTCCATTTATACGACTTGACCAAGCCTGCGTAGCCGCTGTATTTTAATTTGCCGGACTATGTCTATATAGTTGTAAAGCTCATACATCTCATCCCTAAATCGTCTATTTGCCTTCGCCAACGCACAAAATCCCGTAAATCTTTCTCTCCATATACCAGCGCGGGCATGATGAGTGATTTATAAAGTGTGATTTTTGTACGACAGTCAAAGCAGTGATGCCAGACATTCATTGCTAAATTACCAATGACAATTGGGAAAAAATCCTTAAATCTTAAAAATTTAATCCACAAAATTCCCAAAGAATTCAAAAAAATATTCTTTCTTACTCAACGCCTAAATTGGTTAACGTGGGAAAATTTTCAAAATTGTCCTTATTCATTACTTATACACAATTTTACCCCACATCACATCTTCAGAACGATTGATTTCGTAAGTTTCGAATATTTTTGAATTTTGATCAATTATGCATCGCTAATTGTGTTAAATGAAAATCCCTCTTTTATTTAAAATGTCCCTTTTTTCCTTTTAAAAATGTTTGTTGCAAAATATCTCTAAAATAGGGAAATTACGCACAATCTGGCATCACTGGTCCAAAGTAGCATTTGTTGGCAAGAGTGATTCTGCTTTGGATTTCGATGCTGACCTTATTATTGGTGTTAATGCTCGTTCCTAAATAAACGAAGTCCTCTACTTTTGCAAATTTGTAACTGTCAACAGTCGCGTGGGTATCGAGACGCCTATGCTTTGACTGTTTGTCTGACGGCATTAGATATGTACTTCGTTTTGACCTTTATCTAATTCCTAGAAGGCAGAACGCCAATATTTGGCGTATTGTAAATAGATGGTATATTTTTTCGGTATAGAACAGTCCTGAGAACATTAAATTTCCGAACTTTATAGTTTTTGGACATGCATTTTTGGACCACCCTAATGCACATACATGTGTAAATGATCACATCGAATTCATACATTTCTTAAAAGATATTTGTTTGCATTTCTATAATCTGTATTTATACTTATGTATATTCTCTACTTTTATTAATATATCTATTAAATTAAAACCAAAATATATAAATTTCTTTCTTCGACAGCCTGGACCTATACCCGGCATGCGTCCACCCATGGGAGCCGGCTCTATGCATCAACCTCAGCCTCGCGGTGGGGGTAGTGTGGGCTTTTTAATGCCCCTTTATACCATTGGCATCGTTGTCTTCTTTGGATACACTATTATGAAGGTAATAATCACCATGATGTAAAATTAATGATCCAGTACCGAAACTCTCCGATTGCATTAAGAACAGCCAATTATTTGTATTTTCTTTTGTAGTTTTATATCCAATTCATGAAAACTAATAAGAATCACAATCTAGTGCATATGGTCTAATTCGCTTTAGAAGCTGTCATACCTTAATATGTACTTGGTTTGATATGCATTAAAAAAGTCAGTCTATTACCCCTTTTATATAACGCTTTAATTCGTACTAAGTACTTGCTGTTACGAAACCTGAAGAATGAAACGAATCTTATTAAGTAGTACTGGGTAACTCAGCTCTGAGCGAAGTGCAACACACGCTAAAACACATATTTTGAAAAGCAAAGTGAATCCGTAGCTCAATAATTACACCCAAATTCATAAAAAGTTGAGTAGACTTTATAAATCGAAAATTTGTATGAAAATGTAACTTTATAAAGCCCTTTAGCTCTACTCAATTTTTCATGAATAAGGCCACTCACTACACTTCAGTTCAGCTATATATATGTTCGCCAGGCATTTAAGCGAAGCAAGCAAACATAAATGCAACTTTACTAAATGTTTCGCTGTCAAAATTTGCAATTCGTTCAAGTGCCCCATGTAACTTTTCTGCTACAACAGTGACTAGCATTGATATCTACTAAGTACATATATATGTACATACCTAATAGCGCACTATTTTGCAATCGTTCTGCCGAGCGATGAAAGTCGCTCATCAGCTCTATACGGCAGCATTGAGAGCTTGAGTCATTGAGTCAATTCGCGAAAATTCACTGAGTCACCCAGTCCTTGTCACAAAGTCATTTATGTAAGAATACACGTAATTTCATTAAAAATAAATTGTATATTTTAATTTTACAGATAGTTTTCAAGAAGCCTGTACCGAATGCGCCTTATGGACCTACACCAAGTGATCCCAATTTCAGAAAGGAAGTGTTTGGTCAAGAAAATGGCAGACATGTTGAGGAACTCAATGGCTCTAAGTTAGGTAAGTCATACATTGTAGTATTCATAATTAGCTATTTTAAAATGCATACATAGGTGCTTAGGTTTATTGAACTGAACGAAATACAAAAAAAATGATATTATTTAAGCACGGAAAATACGCAACCAAAATAACACCAACAATTAGAGCTAGGGTCAAGTGATACTATTTGAATATTTAAGAACAAAAAGCATCTCATCTTTATGGTTTATCTTCAAGAAGACATAACTGCTATATTAGAGAGATAATTTTAATAATGAAACAAATAAAAAAATCGGCTTACTATTTATTAGATTACGTAACTTAAAAATAATTAAAAATAAAAACTGGGTTGAGCTGCCTTCGACCTCGGAATCTACGGAATGACGAGCTTTAGTTCGGCCATGGTGGTTCTTATGTCGCTTTGCCATATGAAATCAACAAATATTCTTTTTAACTATTCAAAACATGTATTTGACAAATTTTAAAGATTTAAAAATTAGACAAGTAGTGTTCTTTCCGACTTTCAGCATAGTGCCCAGCTTTCAAAAAAGCATACAAAAAATAACGTGTAAAACAGGAGAGCGTAATTTTCTTCTACATAAATCTATTATATTAGTTTGCAGCTCTCAAGAAATTTTCTGCAATGATAAATATTTCTTGAGATTTTCTCATAGCCGGATTCTTAACTTAGTAGAAAATAATCGTCATAGTAATTAGGTAAATAAGAATTTTTTCATAAAAAAATCTATAAAATTTTTTCCGTCACATCCCTTCATCTTGAAACTAGCCATAGATGCAATGTTTTTTTATAACTCATATTTTTCTATATTACATTAATTGAATTTACGTAAACTGAAAAAGCCTCCAAACTTTTAATGAATTGGCATAATTCCTATGAAAAATAATTTCGAGTTTTAAGTTTTGTTGTTTCTGAAGTTTAAAGTGCCATTTTATTGTGGATACCCACAGATCTGCGAAATCGTTTTTGTTTTTTTGCGCTCAGATAATTGATTCACAGTTACTACTTCGAACTATTGTAACTGGTCCTATCATTAACTAAGTTGTCCGACATTCATTTCGAACACAAACTTAAAACATTTTGTATCCGTATTTTCTTTCATTTTCTTCTCATGCACACTGAAAATTCAGGGTGGAGAGAACATCAAGCAAGTAAGCAGACGTTTTTTATTTCATAAAGTGAACAAGTGCTTTTGAAAGGTTCCGAAACTAAACATAAGTACAGTTAAATCTCCTAGCAAACACACATAATACAAATATACATTACTTGAAGCTACATAATATTTTTGCTACAATTTTTTGTTATAGTCATTTTAAAATATGTCCTACTTTTTTTTGACTGCATATATATAAGAACAGAGTTTGGTGATCATTTGATTTTTATTTAATTTTTCTCATATTACATTTTTATAAAACTAAAGAACCCTAAGGAAATTTTCCATTTCTACAAATAGTCTAATTGGTAATTTTGGACCAACAGAATATTGCATAAATATTTTAATTTGTTCCATACACGTTTATCAACTGCATTTTAAACCTACTCTTAACAGTAACTATTGTTGTTGTGAAGTAATAAATATACATAAGTACATATTTGCACACAAATACACTTATTACCAGCATACGTCACCTATAATAATAATAATAAAAAAAAATCCTTTCTTTTGCCATATATTCGTACACAGTGATGGCCACTTGATTGGCACGCCCTTTTTATCCTCCTTATTGATAGTTTTCCTTTTGTTCAAAGTCATGTTTGTTTGTATATCCGAGCTTTATACAAAACCCATTATAATCCAAAAAATTTCAAACTCCTATAGCCCCTTAAATTTTAGTATAAGAAGCCTCAAGTTTCTAAAAATTTGTGTTGATTTTTGATATATTTTTCTTGCCATATAAAAAAATCGGCAAACATACTTTGTATGGAAGAAAATGCGTAACACCTTCAACAAAAAAATGTTTAAAAAAATTACGCTTTTTTTAGGGCTTATAGGAATTTGATGGGCAACGAAACTGCATACTCAAGAGATTCTAAAAAGTTTGAAATTATGATGAAAATTTGTTAAATTATTATTAATCTTGTATTATGTTTAGCGACCGCTGTGGTGTAGTGGTTAGCAGTGCGCGCTACCATTCCGCAGGAGATGGGTTCGAACCCGACCAAGCCATTTTAATAATAATATTATTATTATTATGTTTTAAAATCTGATTTACATGGTTTTTGTTAATGAATATGCCATATTTTTATAAAAAATTTGTGAATATTAAAAAAAAACAACAAAAGGAAAACTGTCAGTATTGAGGATCGAAAAGGTGCGCTAGTCAAGTTGTCGGCACTGTTCTTACATCTTTTACGTGTTTAACACTCTTGTATATTATTTTACCACATTTTTTGTATGCTTGCATATACATATGTATATTAAGGTGGTCCTTAAAAAATCAAATTAACGATTTTGTTCCGTCTCACCCGCTCAATCGGTAATATCACAGCCACAGGTATCACCTATAAATTTTTGATCCTGATTGGAGACGGTTAAGACGTGTCGCACAGTGGCCAAAGTTCAGATTCCTCTATAGAGACTCAAAAAATGAAAATAATTTTTTTTTTTTATCTAGTACCCAAAACCGACACTACTATAGTCGAAGCTTTTAAATTTTGGTCCCGATTGGAGTCGATTAAAGCGTGTCGCAAAGGGGTCAAAGGCCAGATGCCTCTATGGAGACTTTAAAGGTTAAAAAAAAAATCATTTAATACCCAAAATCGACACTACCGAAGTTGAAGATATCACATATAAATTTTGGTCCCGATTGGAGTCGGTTAAGACGTCTTCATAGGATAATCTGAACTTTGGCCCCTGTGCGCCACTCCACGCGGCTAAGGCTTAGGAAATCTGATGTAAAAATTTGCTTCCTATATTTAAGGACCACCCTCATGTACATATATAGGTACATATATGTATGTATGGTTTTATACATTAATGTGCATATTTTTCATTTTACAAATTAACAAAAACTTGATGAAGAAGCGATTACTAAAATCTATAGTGTTGTTGTTCTCTTATTGTGTTGTTGTGTATTATCCAACTGAAACCAAATACCAAAACCAATAACATTCTAGGCCCGAGACTGCGCGAACACATCAGCAGTGGTGGTGGCGTTGGCGGCGGCGGTGGTGGTGCTGGAAATGGCAGCGAACTTTACAATGCCAGTTTGGCAACTGCCACCGCAGCTTCTATTCTCTCATCGCAACTGAAACAACACAGTCATGGTACTCCAGCCACTTGCGGTAGTGGTGTTGGTGTTTATGGCGGTGGTATCTTGGCGGCCGGATTCAACAAGGAAACCGAACAATTAATGGAAATTGAGAAGTTGCGCAAAAAGCTTGAGGATACCGAAAAGGCGATGGCTAAACTAATTGCTGAAATGAACTCAGACCAATATGAAGCTAAGGTTAGATAGACGCACCCAAATTAATTTAAAAAATATAGAATCAAAAAAGTTAACTTTCATACATTAAGAGTTCTCCACATGTTTAGCGTACATACAATTTATACATGAAATTATTAGGCAGTATAAGTACATACGACTTTATAGTTCAAGAAAGTTGAAGAAAGGTAAAATAATTGCTGAAGTTGAGTCGGAAGAAAATATAAATAAATATGTAGTAGTATTTAGGCGCGAATTTTAAGATAAAGCAACATTGTTTTTTTTTATTAAAAATAATGAAAATTTATTGTACTTTGAATTTTCACAATTATCTTAAAATCCGGTTCGTTGCTTAAGTCTTTTGTTTTCACTCAACTCAAATTAGATAGCTAGCTTAAACGCGTCCACGACTGGACTTCCCCAACAAAAGGTAAAAGAAAAAACCTCATAAAAACGAGGTTAGCAGAAAATTTAAAAATTTTGTAACTTTACTTACTACACCGTGCTACAAAACCCAAAAAATTTCTAGGGCCAAATAAATAGTAGAACTGCATTTTAAATTTCCCTCCCTGACGTCAATTTTTTTTTTTAATATTTTTAAAATCTTTGTCCAAGCTGAACAATATGGATACCAAATGAAAGTGAAAGCGAAGATTTCGTGTTTCTCCGCTTTTGCTCATTTTCAATACCATCCGTCCTACGCTGAGAAGAAGTACCAAGTTTCGTTAAGATATCTCAATTTTTACTCGAGTTATCGTGTGCACAGACGGGGGGGACGGACTGACAGTCACCGCTTAATCGATTTCTTTTGTCATTCTGATCATTTATGCATACATTTGTCTATATCTATCTCGATTCCTTCTTTGTCTGTTACAAACAACCGTTATGTGAACAAAGTTATAATACTCTTGTGCACAAGTGTGCTCGGGTATAAATATATCTTAAGGTTAGAATGGCTGCCCCGCGCAGAGCACGGGGCACGTAGGCTGGAAAAGCCCTACGTTGTGCGCCGTTGTTTTAAGGTTAATATTGTATGTATGCACCACCTCAGCCTCTAATTTCTAATTAATTAATTTGGCAAATAAAAAATTATTATAAGGGCATTTTCCATACCTATTCGTCCTTGCGAACCAAAAAACTACATTTTAAAATTCTACAAAATTTTGTCTTTAATTTACTACATCACAAGTTCTAAAACTAGTGGCTCCAATTGGCGGTACGTCAGATTATAAAGTCTACGAGGCACGTCCAGGAGGTAGGGAATTTTTTGTCGATATGTACACTTCTGTGTAGCCGTGACTCGCGAAAAGTGTCGACCCGATCTCCCGCCAAGTAAGAAATCCGCGCAGTCATCCGCAATTTCGTTGTGAATGGAATAATTCCATTTTTGATCTTTAATTATGATGATGGAGATTGTGGCATATTGACAGAGAGCGTCCATCTGCAGCAGGACAGTGCCAGAATTTACGCGGCCAATGCCTCGAAGCAACTCCTGGAGTCATTTTGATGGGACTTTTTGAACCAAACTCGCATTCTCTTGAACTGGCGTCTTCATATTACCACCTTTACAATTCCCTGAAGGTACCTATGGGTGTTAAAAGGGTTTCAACAAACGAGGAGTTGAAATCAGGAAATATAATTTTATAGGCTTAATACTTTCAATTGGTATACAATTTTTTCAATAAACAAATGAGTACAGAATTAAAGAATAAAAAAAAAATTGGAATATTTAATTAAAAATATCCTGGCCAGGATTTATTTTAGCCAACCCACTCGCAAAATATTTATTAACACGTTAAATTTCATATAAAAACGATTTCATCCATTAAACAGATGGGTGAAGGGCGCGCCTTTGTCGGATCTTAGACTGTAAACAAAAGCCCAAACTAAGTAAATTTTGAGCTGTGACAACAGTTCCAATTTTGAACTTGCCAAGCTTAGATTAGCATTGTTTAGTTTTAAATTAAAAAGAAAACAAGAAAATTGAGGTATGTATATATAAGCAGCCAACTAGATTGACCATATTTAAATTCCAAGTATTAAGGAGTAAAAAAGCGACTTCAGCAATTATTTTACTTTTGCCAAATTTACAAATATCTCCACAATTACATACGAATATAAAAAAAAAAGAACAAAAAAAAATTCTGGCTGTAAATATCAAAATTATTTTATTTTAAACAACAATTTGTAGTTAGCTGCACTCATAAAATTCGTGTAAAATCCTTTTTTTATTTGATTTACCAGACTTTTGTTACAAACTGCAAATTTAATTTAAAATGTTGTATCTTTTTTTATTATCACCGTTATTATTGGTATTTACGTTCGTTACAAGATGATCGCCATACAATTTATAAAGCGAAAAGCACATTAGACCGTTCACAACAACAAAAAATTAAAACATACAAAAATCGTCTTAAACTAAGTCTCAACTTTAGCGCCTTCAAGTCACTTCACCAAACTAAGTATATATAGAAGTCTTATTTTAATCTTAATGCATAAATCCTCCAAAACTATATGCCATATACCCCAAAAGTTCCCCACAAATGTATAAGCAACCACGCTGCAACGATACCAGTCACTAGAAATGGCATGAATTATATTGATTTGATGACTGATTTTAGTCGATTTTTGCATTTACACATTTACCTTGTGAATTCTCTTCTCTCACAGTTCAGGTTCTTTTAACTTTGCAAATCCTTTCGCTACGACTGATCCCATCTCGTCACCTTTCGTCTCGCCTCGTCTTATTCCGTAAAGTTATTACTTTCGCCGCCTATTTCCAAATTTCCACGTAACACGAAGGCATGAATCACACAAATAACTTTTGCAAATGCATGTTTCAAATATAACTACTAACTTGTAATTTTCTAAACAATACATATACTTAATAATCACTTAATGTAATGAAGTACACAAAAATATCTAATTTCGTAGTTTAGTGCAGTTAAAAAAATACAGCTACAAAAAATCAAGAAGAGGACATATTTTAAATGATTTCTGCATTTGAGTCTAATTTGTTTTCGAAATTCTCCTATAATCTATTTGATATTACTATCTCTATTTTTTGGTATGTTAGCGCATTTGCGAACAAAGTATCATCGCTTCTCACCATAAACCATTTAAATATTTGCAACTTTTATACATAAACATTACTATTAGCATAAATAATATAAGTACAGTTCTCTTCTGAAAAGAAAAAAAAAAAACAAAAAAAAGTTTAAACATTCGTATAACATTCTTCTCCATTATTTATTCCATATTGTGTGCGTGTACGAACGAACCCCTATTAAAATTATAAACCAAAAACTGAAATTTGAAAAAAAAATCTAAAAATCGAATTAAACCGAACCAAATCGAAATCGAAACCGAAACCGAAACGAAACGAGTAGTTGTGACAGCCATTCAAGGTCTAATTGATGCTGCTGATGAGCAAATAAAATTACGAGAGAACAAAGCGACTTCCGATTCACCTAAGGTTAGCCATGCCCACATATGCACTTATAGGTATACATATGTATGTATATTTCACTGTCGTTTTTCGCTCGAATTCGTACTGAAATCTTACGATCGTAAGCGTACAAGTGCCTACGTGATCTAAATTTTTATTTGTGTTTTTTTTTTTGTTAAATTCAAAATTTGACTTGATTAAATGTTTTTAATTTTCTTCTTACTTACTTAATACTAACTACAAAATTTGTGTGTGTGAGTGTCCCTAGTAATTTTTACTTATTTACCACTTTTTGATTTATCTTACAAAAATTTAAAAAATAGTGAGCAATCCGCATGTAGTTTTTCAAGGCTATACATTTTTTTCACTAACATTCTCTAAACCTTTTCACTAATGCCCATGGCATGCTCGCAGAGTTAAGCCTGTTTATGTTAAAAAAAAAAAACAAAATAACAACTATAATAAATGCAAAATGTATTCTGTAAATTATATTTAATTTTGTTGTTTCTTCCAACCCTCGTCTTATTTTTCAATGCAGACATCAAGCGAAAACTCGACATCGAACTTTGGAGACATTTCCAATGGGCATACAAAATCTGAGCATGAACATGAGCACGAGGGTAGCAAAGACACCATAAAGAACGAAGAAAATGCAGTGAAAATTGAAACCCCATCTAGCAAAGTGCAGAGTTCTACGAGCAAACCCATAGATGATGTAGACGAAAAAAATATCCAACAACGAAAGAAACGGGAGGGCAGTGCCGATCGATCAGTGGCGGTAAGTTCCGTCATTTTTATATGCGAGCGCATTTGTGCACAAGGGTACCTATTATAAATTTGTTCGCATATCGGTTGTTTGTAACAGCCCAGAGGGATCGATACAAATATAAATATATAATGCTCAAAATGAAAAGACATCCATCGTGCAGATATCTTTTTCATGTCTAAATATGCATGTAAAATGTGTTGCACCCACTCGCCTGCAGCCTCAGCTAACTCATGCAATTTCATTCCCCCGATGGCCCAATATCATTCCATGGATTTTGCCGACGATTTCTGGCGTGACGACCTCTTGTTCTGGTACGACCACAACGGAACTCAGTAAACCATTTTTTAGCCTTACCTTGGTTTTTGTAATGGTTTTATTACTCAAAACTAATGCTTAATCACCACACGAAATTCAGTTTTTTCCATATGCACAACGTTGTCTGTTTTCGATGGCTATCAGACACAACTTCCTCAATATTTTCTAGGCGCACGATTCTGTAACTGTGAGTTTGCAAGTGTACACTGAAAATTGTGTATACTCTTCATTTTGCGATTCATGAAGTGTGAGAATGAGGAGTTTTAACTGTCAAAATTGTGTACACTTCTCATCCGAAAAACTCACAGCATTATATTCGGTGAGTTTTTGGTTTTGAGTTTCGCACTCGGTGTACACTGCATTTTCTCACATTTACAGAGTCCAGCCCCGGCAGTTGACAGGAGCAGTGTTGCATTTAAAGTTACTGCTCGGGAGTCACTGACTTATTAAATTGCCCCCGTATATTACTCAGACGACGGATCGAGTCCAGTGCTTGCGGAATTTTAACTCTCGGAAGTTAGCTATAGATTTTCAGTATACAAATTAAGAGGTGTACCAACGTAAAAATTGGCCTCTGATATTACTCAAAGATTTCAATATTAACACAAATCATATTTTTAATTTTAAAGCGCTTTCACACTTTTTACTATAGACAACCACCTCAGAAAAACCTAAAGACATCGAAAATAGTTTGTATTTCTATGATATGGGTGTCAAACCAATCCGTTGCGGGAGCGTGATTGATAATCATCGGTTAGGTACCCGTGAGAAACCTTATGTTGGCTCTGTTCAAAAGATGTACGTTAGTATGTCCCTCATAACGAAAGGATATGAAAATGGGGCTTGTCTGCATAAGGCCCCTACTGCTCGCCAGTACTGACTGCGCTCTGAGTTTACCTATTCGGAAATTACAAGTTTCGAAGGAGGACAACTGAGACCGCTAAATGGTTTCGGCCCAAAAATTACTGACGATTAGTTTTCCCTCGCCAATTCGTCGGCGACCACCTTTCCTTTGGAGTGGGGTGAGCATTCTCATTACGCTGACTGTGAGCTAGGACATGGATCGTTGAGTGTTTATACGGCAGTCCTTTTGACCAACTGGAACACCTTGTTATACCCTACTTTGGCGGCGGAGTTCTGGCTTTAATTTAAGCTTAAGTGGATTCTATCACCTTTTGCCTCTATGCTAGAGCTTCTAAAATATTGCATTGAATCTAAAATATTGCAAAAGTCTACCAAACGCAGTTTTAACATTTGCCGCACCATTTTTCCATTTTTGTTGGCCTGTGTAATACCATGTTTACGTAAAAAATTGTTTTTTTTTTCTTAAGGTGGAAACACTACGCTAGCGAACGGCGAAGTACCCACGCCGAAATTCGCGCTGTCAAAATTAGAACACACACAGGCATCACGGTTGCCACTTTGACCCAATTGGACCAAAAATTGTTATTTTTTATCGTTTGGTCCGCTGGTCCCTTTAATTAAGATTGGATCCCTTTTATGAAAATGATTCCGATTATGATACAAAAAGTTTTTAGTATTTCATCATGACAGTAAAACAGTATTTTCGCATACAGTGAAAGATTTGGTTCTTTGACAACGCGGTTGACAACTTAAACTTTTCGAACTATCTCTTATTAAAACTAAACTACGAAACAAGTAAGAGTTCAGTTCAATCAACCACAAGTATAATGTTGTCCAAAACACTTTGTGCGGTTAGTAGAACACACTACTGGGTTTGCAATAGAATCACCAGTTAGATCGATGATAGTCAGAAATTGTCAATTTCATATGATACTGTTTAGTATATGCAATAATAATTTATCAAGTCAGGTAATTACATATGTATTACATTGATATCTACATACATATATACATACATACATTAGAGTGCCTTGCCAAAAGAAATTGCGTGTTTTATTAAATTTTAATGGCCTTATTCATAAAAAATAATGTAGCTTTAAAAAAGGTTTATAAACTAAAAAAATTATGAAAATGTCATTTTATAAAGCCCTTTAAACCTTCCGCCAAACAAATTTGGAAAAGCATTAAGATTTACGTGAGCTGTACCGATTTTAAAATATTTACCCAAAAATCGAATTTTTCATAAATAAAATTATTAAAAAAATGTTTTCCAAAAAATCTCATCAGATAGAAGAGGTTAAGCTTAAAAAGGCTGCATAAAAATGTTTAAACATTTTATCAGCGGAATCAAAGTAATGAGATTTTTGATGATATTTTCTAATCGGTTCAGCTCTAAATATTTCCTCGAAATATTTTGGTGGAAGTCTAAAAATATAGTTCTGATGGAAAAACAATGCCAGATTTTTTTGTATGGAGTGATAATAATATAAATGTAAATGTAATATAATATATTAAATATATATATAAATGTAATAAATGTATAAATGTAATATAAATGTGTGTATAAAATTGACGTATGTGCCCGTATGTGGTAAATTGTATGTTAATTTTGTTTTATGTGTAATTTGAATTGAAGAACTTTTTGTTTGGATGAACATGTTTTGTTAAATAAAATATTGCAAGCATTGCTTGTATGTTAATGAAATGCGAAACAAATTAGTCCCATTTTTCCTATTGTGGTCCTTTTTTAATGAAGTTTTCTCCCGAAGGCATATGAAATTGAAAACAGCCAAAGCAAAATACGAATTTCGTTCGGCGTCGTTTCGTGGTCTATCGCTCTGCGGGGCGATAATGGCAGTAAATGCCAAAGGTGGCCGTATGGTTTTTTATACCCGAGCGCACTTGTGCACAAGGGTATTATAACTTTGTTCGAATCGAGATAGATATAGACAAATGTATACATAAATGATCAGAATGAAAAGAGAAATCGATTAAGCGGTGACTGTCTGTCCGTCCGTCCGTCTGTCTGTGCACACGATAACTCGAGTAAAAACTGAGATATCTTAACGAAACTTGGTACGTAGACTTCGTTTGGACGGCGTAGGACGGATGGTATTGAAAATGGGCGAAATCGGACAATAACCACGCCTACCTCCCATATAACGGTAATTTTCAGAAATACGAAAAGTGCGATATTTTAGTAACTACTAAAGATAATTCACTAAAAATTGATATTTACAATGAGTTTTAGACGAAAAATAAGAATATTAAAACATTTTGCCAAATGGGCGTAGCCACGCCCACTTATGGTTACATGTGTATATCTTGGTAACCGCTGCACCAATTTCTTCCAAACTTGGCACAGTTGTTGGTCCTGGTACAGCATATTAAATGGCCGAAAATTTAAAAAATCGGACAATAACCACGCTCACATCCCATATAACGGTAATTTAGAAAAATACGAAATCCTCGATAAATCCGTAAATATTGAAGCTAATTTATTCAAAATTGATGGTTGCAACAATTCTTAACAAAGAAATAAGTCTGTGATAAAATTTTGGAAAATGGGCGTGGCACCGCCCACTTATGATCACATACTATATGTATCTTGGTAACCGTTCTACCAATTTGTACCAAACTCGGTGCGGTTATTGTGCTTGCCACATAAAAGCAAACCGTTGAAAATTGTTGAAATCGGACTAAAATTATGGCACTTTTCATATAACTGTAAATTTCAGAAATGCTTGAAATTTTAATATTTCGAAATTTAAGGACGCTAATTTACTTAAAATTTATACACCCTGGCTTATCATGTAACGGTAGCTTTCGGAAAGGTGGAAAACATATATTTAATACTTGCGCCGGGTATTTAATGTTCGGCTCCGCCCGAACTTAGACTTTCTTACTTGATTTCTTTTAAAGTTTTAGAAGAAAAACACAAATAACACGATTTATTTTTGTTGGTTGAAAAAGCAGCGATCGATTCGTTAAATCTGCCTTAAAATAAAATATGTTATAATAATTCTGCACCGTTTTATATTTATATTTGTCATCATTTCATCATTTCTAAACATGGTTTAGCTTTTTCTAAATATGGTCACCCAAATAAAAAATGCGACGAAATGATATCAGCTGTTTTCGCTACCGGTCTAATTCTGTGTAAGTAGGGGAAATAGCTGGGTGAATGGTGGGTGACAGGATCGCCCAATGCGGCGAAGTTTGCCGTTCGCCGGCATTGTGTTTCAGCTATTAGCTAAAGTCCTATTAAGTACCCCACGTACATATATTTAACCAAGGCGGATTTATACAAGGTGGCGAATTTAGATTTTCGCCGCGGTACTGCTGAATGGCAATATGATGTGTTTGTTGTAATATGAATTAGCCTTGTTTACAACAAACACATCACTTTGACATTAAGAAGCAGCGCAAAAAAATTATTTCAAAATTTATTTCATTTAAAAAATGCAAACAAAATTTTTTTAATTTAAAAAATGCCAAGTGGAAACATACATAATGACTAGTTTTATGAACGAATTGGTAGGGGCATTTTTTAATGCCTAGTGGAAATTCAGCATTACATTCGTGTTGTTTCAATTCTTTGCTTTTGAATATTTCATTGAAAAATTATATTAGGGGAGTTAACTATTTGTAGCACTTTAGGTGTAAAGTTGCCACGTAGCAATCTAGCACTCATTTTGTTGTTGGAGATATACAATAGTGAACTACCCTTAAATATTTTTAGTATTATTTATGAGGCCATTGTTTCCTAAATCATTTATTCTCTTTCCACCGATTTCTTTAATTTTACTTTTTAGTTTATAATTGTGAATGTAGTACTATTTATTTTTATTTTGAACTATTTTAATCACCATTTAGGTTCTTGGAATGGAGGTAACAGCAAGTTGTGAGGGTGGCCAAAAATGGACGGGACGCCCTCCAACTCCTGTTTTCTTTTCACACCATGAACATGTAAGTGTGCGCCAGGCTAACTTGCAATTAATTTCACATACATATACATATGTATTCACCAATAGATATCTAAGAAAATTACTTATAATTTGGATTTGAAACTAACTACTTATGCGCATGAAAACCCCAAAAATTCCAAGAACGTAGCATTTACTGTAAACGTTTTTTTATTATACATAAGAATATTGCAGAACTTCATAATAAAAATAATCAAATATTTTTCCTCGCATTACTACACAGTCCAAAGACAATGACGAAGATGAAATGCCTGAACCACAATCCATCTACCTTGAAGGTGCTTTAGCACACGAGTCACAAATATTGGTTACCGATTCGGAAACAAAGGCGGAGGAGGTCTACGATAAAGAGCTCAATGGCTCACTAGAAGAGCCAGCGGTAAGTGAACATAAGTAAAAATTAATTAAAATAGCACAAAACTAACTATGGGCAAATCCATGGTGGAATATCTCACTCCTCCAGCTTAATAATCCACTAGCTGGGAAATAAATAAATAAACGAAAAATTACTTAAAAATAAAACAAGACAAAATAAATTAAATATAAAGGAATTAAAAAATAAAATATGAATAAAATAGCACAAAAAATTAAATGAATAACATAAATATATGTATGTTCAAAACGAAATAACAATAATAACAAAATAAAATAATTAAAAATGAAATAAAATTACATAACCAAAAAAAAATTAAAATAATTAAAAAATAAGACAAAATAAAAAAAATAAATAATATGAAACGTAATAAAATTAAATAAGAGCACAATAAAAAATAAGTTAATAAACATAAAGGATGAAAAAAATAAAACAAAATTAAGAAAAAATAAAAATATCAAACACCATGCAAATAAATGAAATACAATTGAATTAAATGAAATTAACGAAATACAACTTAAAAACAAAACAAGACAAAATAAAATTAAATATAAAAGAATTAAAAAATAAAAATTTAAATAAAGTAACAAAATATTAAATAATAAATAACAAATTATGAAATCAAAAAATAAAAATTAAGTGAGACAAATAAAATGATTTAAATGATAATAGGAATGAAATAAAAAAACCAAAATTAAATAAAACTAAGTTGAATGAAAAAATAAGAAAAGCTTAAAAAATTAAAGGAAATTAAACCAAATGAAACAAGATTGAAAATATAAAATGAAATGAAAAAATAAATAAAATTCAATAAGGCAAATTAAATTAATTAAGGCGATATAAACTTTTTCCTACAGTATACTATGAAAAATTAATCACCTTTTGAAAATCTTTTACTAGGATAAATCTTTTTTTATTTAACTTCAGGTTGTGCTTAGCAGTAAAATGACATTATCGCTAATTAATTTGGATACAAATCATGAAAATAGTGAGGAACAAAAGAAACCAGAAGTCGAAAGTCCACTGGCAGACGATATCGAGATAATTGGCGACGATGCAAAGTTAAATGCTGGAAATTGAAATTCATCTTATCAAAAAATAAAAATAAAATAACATAAAAAAAAATTGGAAAAACTCGAGGACTTCTTGAATTCATTGATGAATTGATTGAGATGAGAGCTGTTTTAGAAACGAATCGAACAATGAAATGAATAAAAGAATCCGAAATGAATATGTATTTCCATAAAGTATGCTACATTTTGTGGAAGATTGTATCGATATCATCTGATTTATTGAAATTGAAAACCATAAATTTACATTGTGACTGAATTATGCATATATTTTTGTTTACATGTTTTCATGAATGTCGTGAACCAAATAACATAAATACTTATCAATTTGTAATATGTAAAAAGGCCTTATTTTTTGGCGCTTATGATAAATATGTATAAAAACTTAAGAACTTGTACTTCCGTTGTATGGAAAACCTACTATCAACAATGATAACACTCTTCGTTTTTTTTCTTTCTAAAATATCTACATGGATGCATTTTCTTTCTAATACTATTTTTTTCTATCGTTCTTGTTTTGTTATTTGTACATTTTAAAAATTTGCTCGTATCTACTATGTGCTCAAAATAATTTGTATGCCAAATACTATCATTAAACACAAACAAGGAATACGTATTTCCAAACCTTAAAATACACATCCCAAAATATTTGAATATTTAAATTATTTATACCATATACCAAATGCATAAATATTGTGTTAATTAAATACTGTATGTGTTTGTTGTTCAAAAATGATATTATTAATAAATCTAGTCTTCAACAAAACAAAAATTTGTCGCAATCATAGTTTCTAACTATTGCCAATTTATTATAGTCGTATTCATCATGAAATTTATTTTTATTTTTTGGCAAATTTTGTATGTATTTATGCAACTACTAATAGTGAGTAATTTGTCGTATTTTCAATGATATTTATATTTATAAAAGACCAATTATATGTGAAATTTGGAAATACTGGGGTTTAAAAGCCAAATAAAATAGAATTAGGGAAAGCTCAAATTTGCTGCAGAAGTTTTAATTTCGTTTAATAAAGTTAATCATTAAATTAAGTAAGTATCTTGCAATACCCTCACCCACCAACACAAATTATAGGAGTTTCATCAACAAATTTTGAATCTGATATAGAGCGCCTATCAAGCAGATACCTAATTGGTAAATATCTTTTATTAGGGAAAATGTTACGAAAGTACTACTGACTACACGCACCGCCCTACATAATGTAGACACCGCCATGCAAAATGTTGTTAGGCGGATAGAGGTACATACATATGTACTATTTATGTAGAAAATAATATTTTTAGATGCGCTAAAAACAATAACTGTCGAGCCCTAACGGCCAAAATAACGTAAGGGACATTTTTTTTTTTAATTTTCGTTTTGATGGAGAAATATTCCTAGAGCATCTAGACGCATTTTTGCATCGAAATGAAAATTTTGAAAAAAATGTCGCTTACCTTATTTTGGCGGTTAAGGCTCGATACGCAGAGTTGCAGAAGTGCCAAGATGCTATGGAGTTTGCATGGTACCACCCGATCGGCAAGCAGAGACACTTCACAAAGAGGAGAGCCTGCCTTCTCCTGGTCGCTAGTGGTGAATATTTGGTAATAATTGGAAAGTCACTGGGCACAGTGAAGAAATATTGTTTTTAGTTAAAAATTAAATTTTAAACAATTAAAAATGAGTATTATAGTTCTTTAATTCATGTGCAGATATACGTATATACATATGTCGATTTATCATAAAGGGTATTTATGAGACAGTTTTAAAGCTCTTAGTGTGCAAGTACAGTTTGGGTGGCAATGTTGGAAACAGAGAGTTGCATAATTCCGGTCAATAAAATGCGTAATATGCTAATAACCAATAATCGTACGTGACACAAATGGTCAAAGTAATAATTATGCAAGTTTGCAGCTATTGGGGTGTTCACAGTTCGTTCCAAATAGTGTCTCAAAATGTAGACGTCTACATTTTAAGACGTTTTCTAACCGTAAAATCTGTGGTGTTGTTGTTTCCCATACAAAATTGGAAAACGACGCCGTCTACATTTTGTCACACTCAAAGGTATGCTTTTTACGCGTCTACATTTTGCAACCTCGCAGCAGGGTTGCATTATGGCAATACTAATCACATTTTTTTTATTTATTGGGCACGTTTTCCGTATTTGCATTTAATTTGAGCGCAATTTTTGATGAAAAGAAACAAATCAAGGAAAAGGAATAACAAATATTACGAATTGGTAATTAAGTTAAATAATTACAATTTTTCAGAAACAAAATCGAAAGGCGACATATAAACAATGCACGCAAACAAGAAATGTCTGGCAACACCAGCAAAGTTTTGAGACGATTTTGCGACGACTGCTAGAAAGGGGTGCTCACAGTTTGATGCTAAAAGTGTCTCAAAATGTAGACGTCTACATTTTCCGACACAATTTGGAACGAACTGTGAACACCCCATATATTATAAATACAAATTCATATTTTAGCATGCTGAACCCCAATTTTTCAAGATTTCAAAAACTACCACCCTGTTATAGCTAATTGAATCTCTCCAAGCATTGTTGGTTCTATGGCCACACTAGTCTCCACTTTCAAACAGCTGTAAGGTTGTCAAATTTGACTTTTCTTTAGACGGGCTGTTTTGGTGAGTGAAATTACGTAAAAAAGTAAGTAAAACGATTTAAGAATAAACTGTTTATTGTTTGTTTGGAAGTTAAATTGCCAAAAAATGTAAGCGCTTAAAATAATGTAAATCTTATAACGTAATGTCAATTAACTTCCGTAATCCTGCTTTTGGCTGTTACCAAAAATAGGGCTGTCCGATGCACTGGATGGGCCATATAGAATGGCAGATACAAATTTGTAATGCATTATATTTGTTATTTTGATTTTATTAAAGCATTTACAATGTCGTTCCTGAAATCACAATACTATGACTACCCTGAGGGACAGGATGCATTTGGAAAAATTGTTGCCACCAACAAATATGCCCTTGGTGCCGGTCTCGCTTGGTCCACATGCGATGTGCTAATGTTGTCCAAACCGCAAGGCTATCTACCAACTTTAGCGCGTTTTGCTTACAATACAGGTCCAGCGATGGGTATGGCTACTGCATTCACATTGGCCACATTGGTGTCGACGAATGTGCGCGGCAAGGACGATAAGTAAGAGATTTACGAGTACGATAAGTACGAGAATATGTGTGCTGAAAATATGTATATTTCTATCATTTTAGATTAAACTATGTGATTGGTGGCTTTGCCGCAGGTGCAGTGTATGGTGCGTGGAGAAAAAATCACGTTTCGGGTCTTCTTGCAGGACTTTTCCTCGGTAATTTTACGACTTTTATATTATTTGTTAGCTTGCTGGATAAAAACACATACATACGTATATTTATTTTTTCAGGTATCGCTGGCGCTGTGAAGAAACTATCTAAACAGGAGGGCTGGGATTTCTTTCCACCAATTAGGCACCAGCAAGGCTCACTAAACGGTGTCATTCATGATTATACAATAATGAAGGATCCGGGCAATCCCAAAGGTGGATTATAAAAAAGTTGGAAAATGCAATATGACCGAAAAAGGGGATTCATACTAGCATGTTAGATAATATCGAAGTTGGCGCTAATGAGCAAATAAATCACAAAACGATTCCGAAGTCTTGAAAAAATATTTCTCCTAACTTAATAAGTCATAACTGAACGTCTAGCTTCAGTTGCATGGCATGTGGCTGAGATGGTAACACAAATCGCAACTGGCAACTGAGTTGCTATATTTCTTTTTTCAATTGTTTTTTCAGCTTATTTGCACTAAGAGCCTTATTCTCTATCTCGAGCGATTCGTCTGCAGAGGAATGCTGCAAAAATTAGTTCGGCGGCATCATTATAGACGGCTTAAACGTAACCGAAACGATTGCCACATAATCGCCGTAAAGCGAGACGAAGACGATCGATAGAGTAATAAAATTGCAAACAGACGATGCCGTATGGAGACGAATCGTTCGTTCGGCCTATGGTTCGAGATACATAATAAGGCCTTAAGTCTTGGTTGCTGGTGCTTTAAATCCTATTATCTTATAGTTGCTGCTCAGAATATACCTATACAGTGGCCGAAATAATTATAGCCGCACCACATTTTGACAAGTTTTAACATATTGTTTTTGTTCTTATTTAATTTTGTTTATTTTTTTATAAAAATATAGTTCATTCTTTAAATACACACAATTTATTTTTATATGAAAGAAAACCGAAACATCCTGGACAAAAAAAAATCTAAGCCGTAATCTTTAGCCATTTGAAACTAGAACTTTGTTCTACTAGAATTCAATGGGCTACAAAACTGCATACTCTGAATATTTTTAGGAAATCGAATTTAAAAAGTTAGAAATTTTTGCGAAAGTTTGTTGAATTTTTTTTTTAAATATTGCACAAAGTTTGAAACTTGGATTTACACGGATTTTGTTAAAGAATGAACTATATTTTTATAAAAGAAATAACCAAAATTAAATAACAACAAATATAATATGTTAAAGCTTGTAAAAATGTGATGCGGCTAATATTATTTCGATGTATTCGATGTATTTTAATTCCAGAAATAATAGAAACGTCTTATTTTGACCAGTTTTGGCTCTATTTCTATTTCTTATTTAATGTTTAATATTTTTTTATAAAAGTAATGCATGGCACAATAAACAGGTGAAGTAATAAAACAGCTTTCTCTTCTCGCTTATTTTCTGACATTCGGCTGCCTTATACTTAAATTTTAAAGGCAAATCTTCAAATAAGGCAGTGTCAAAATCTTTCTTCTCATCTTCTCACTCTAATTAATTCACCTGGTTTAATTCCACCATGGTCTAATGTCCGGTTTCACCAATCAATTTAAAAGCATATCAGACTGTTGAAATTTAAAATGACAAATATTCCTAGCAAAATTGTGTAATTTTTAATTTTAACAGGCTGATGGAATTAAAATTGATTGGTGCATCCGGGCATAACTCTCATATTAAACTGCATTCCTTTTTGTTCAGAATTTCTAGAAAAACTTTAGATATGCAGTTTTATAGCCAATTAAATCTAAGCATTATAAAGTATACAAGTTTATAGTAGCTTAAAATGGCGCAGATTTTTAATATTTTTTGCCACAGGATTTTTTTTATCTCTCTTATAGCTCTTTAAACACGCGCTACTGTTGTTTATTATATAATGAGCTACAATTTTTTTTGAATATTACAAAATAATAAATATAGCCAAAACTGGTCAAAATAAGGCGGTTCTATAATTTCTGACACCAGTGTAAGTATCAAAAATTATTTGGTACAATAGTATAGCAATTTTGTATATAGGGCCGATTTGATGACTAACTTATGATGGAACCTTCTTCATTAGATGGTCTCTGACCTCGAGGAAACTTATACCGTCGATGCCTTTGACCACTTGCAAAACCACCTAAATCGCCATAGTGGCAAAAATCAGATTTCGTAATCCTTAAATCCAGGCAACGAGCCTCATTCATAAAAATCGTAAAATATTTATTCCAACAGATTTGTTAAATAACAGCTAATAAATTACTGCCTATTAAGTCAACGGCTTAGCTTATTCGCGCTCCTATAAAATTTGTCTGCACTAAGATAGGCGGTTTTACAACTGGTCCATGGCATCGAAGATTTATATGCAGGCATTCAAAAGGGTACATTCTCAAGATTTAGATTTTTAGGTACAAAAACATGAGATGTGATTAAACTCCATTTTAGTTCTTAAAATTTGTTATATTTTTTAGTCCCTTAAGTTCCAACAAGGCACAACTATTTAAATACATACTCCCTTCAGATTTCAATAGGAAAATTATTTTAAAACAATGAGTGGACAGCGTCGATAGAAATTAGAACCACAAGGTTTTGTATATGGGCAAATCCTAGCGTTACGGACGGTACCTTTGGACGCTTCTTTTGACTTTTTTTGCCGAAAAAAAATTATAAGTTAAAATTTTTTTGGGGTATAAGGAAAGGTATACAGCAGTACTTATGAGAACACGTGCAATGCCTGTGGCGGGTGGAGTCACCTCCGTAACTGCTCGGGCCTACGTATGCACCGGTAATGGACCACGTCGTTCGTGGCCCCATACTGTGCGAGCGATGGCGCACCCACCAGGATTATGGGCAGCTGCCGCAGCTCGCCAGATCGCCAGGTCAGCGCTGGTCTGGTAAACAGCGTATCATGGCGACCTATGCTGACCCTATCATCAGACATCTCGATAGATAAACCTGCCGACTTTGCTTCCGCGGATCACCGGACCTATGTCAACTTTTCCAAAGCTGACTGGAAAGGCCTCGCGGATGTTACAGAAAGCACTACCCATACCAACCGACGTTCACGTAGGTGAATGTAAATTCCGCAGGGTTGTCACTGCTACTGTAGCTCGCTTCATACCAGACGGATGTATTAAGGATCCATGTCCGAACTCTCCTGCTGAAGGGGCTGTTCTAGCCGATGAGCGTGACAATCTTCTTCCGGCCGTTCCCGGAAATCAGCGTATCAGGGATCTCAATTCGGAGATTCGGCAACTTGTGAACGTACATAAGCGGAAGAAATGGGAAGAGCATTTGAAGACCTGCAACTTCGCCTCTGGTGTAAGCTTAGTCAACCGTGAGGTCGTTGTCCAACCCGGCGAAGCGTGACGTGTTGGAATAGACTTTGGTGACCACGCTTCGTCGGACCCGGAGCGACGCGCGAGCTATATCAGCCGACAGTTCATTCTGTATCCTCCGGTGGATAAAGCCAAACGTCGAGTGACCAGAAGGCTGCATAAAATGTCAAAACCCAGTGCGCCTCTTGTTTTCACCAGCGGTGAGGAAGGGGTAGCCATCGGGAAGGCGAAAGCCTCCAAAGCCATGGACCCGACGGAATATGCATTTCGATGCTGAAAAAGTAGCGTACCTAACGGAGGTCCTCAACTTGTCTATGGCCACTCTCGTCATTCCAGACATCTGGAAGATGGGGAGAGTGGTCCCACTGCTCAAACCGGGGAAACCAGCCAACAATGGAGAGTCTTATCGCCCGATAGCTTGTGAGACAAATATTCCAGTAGCGTTGGACCTGTCCAAGGCATTCGACACTGTCAGACATTCAACGCTGCTAGAAGACATAGAGGCCTCCTCACTCCCACAGGACTCAAACGGTGGTCGGCGAATTATCTAAGTGGTCGACACTAATTTTAAGAGACAAAACCAGCAAGCTACATAAA
Source organism: Rhagoletis pomonella (assembly GCF_013731165.1). Lineage (NCBI taxonomy): Eukaryota > Metazoa > Arthropoda > Insecta > Diptera > Tephritidae > Rhagoletis > Rhagoletis pomonella. The sequence goes on along the minus strand of NW_023458561.1, from coordinate 40,164,589 downwards.
ATTCAACAGGGGGTACCGCAGGGTGGTGTCCTGTCACCCTACTATTTAATTATTACATCTCAAAGCTTCCTCAACCACCAGAGGTTGTCAATATTGTCTCTTATGCTGACGATCGTTCGATCATGGCGTATGGGAATGTGCTCGAAAGTAAACGGTTATCTCGCCGAACTTTCTCGCTTCTTCACTGCAAGGAGCCTAGCCCTATCTCCTGCGAAATCCTCGGCAACCCTATTCAGCACCTGGATGAAGGAGGTCAGACTGCAACTGGGTATTCACGTTGATGGCGTAACAATACCGACGGTGAATAACCCGAAAATCTTCGGAGTTACCTTGGACAGTCTGCTCTCCTTCTCGGCCGCAATTATCGACAAAGCACAGAGCCGAAACAATGTCCTCAAGTCGCTACCCGGCAGCAACATACAAGGAAATTGGCGGCCGGTTCTAAACTATGCAGCGCCCGTGTCGTCGCCTGGGACTAGCAGGACGCAGTGGATGAAGCTACAGACCTGCCAGAACCGAACACTACGAATATCGACCGGATGCCTCCTGATGACGCCCCACACCACCTACACGACGAGGCCCAGATGCTCCCAGCCAGCCCAGTTGTGGGGAGCCACAGACGTGGCCATCTTAGTAGACAGCTGCTTGCAGAAGAGCCTTAGCCAAGGCACGTCAGGAGGCATCGCTACGAACTGACGGACGAAGTCCAGAGGTTCATTAAATAACCTCTGGACCCGCCAGCCTACCGACAGGCCCTGAACGGCATTCACAGGGAATCAGTCTCGAGTTATGTAGACTCCCACGGTGTGAATGCCGGCTAAACTCATACCTGAGCAGAATTAATGAGGATGTACCCAACCAATGCCCGGCATGTGGAGAGTCACCACATGACTCTCGGCACCTCTTCACATGCCCTGAGAACCCCACCCAGCTGACGCCCCTGTCCCTATGGACAGACCCTGTTGAAGTCGCACACTTTCTGGGCCTCCCCTTAGCTGAAACGGACGTCAACGTTGACGGATGAACCGACCCGAGCGAGGCTTGGTAGCCGATGCAACAACAACAACAAGAACAAAAAATGGAAATTTGAATTTTAATTAATGTCTGTGTATTTTCATTCGAAGTTTGTGTTAGAACGTTACTGAAAAAGGAAGTAATTTTGATATGATCCATCAAAGTCAACCGATTTGCGCAAATTGTAATATATGAAGAACAAAATCTAAAATAATACTTTGAAGAAAAAAGGCTATTTGGAGCTTTGTGTCAAGAAGTAAGAGGGGCAATTCAGATTTCTTAAATTAGTGTGAAAAGAAATATTATATAACAATATGTTGTACCATGCCATTTTCGACACAAAAACGCGAGATTTTGAATTGCATGTATTTTTTCAGATTTTGGTTGACTATTTCTCGGATTCGCCCATATATGAACTCGCTTATTTTTTTTAGAAAATTACCGTTACTATGCAAGTGTGTTCTTTCGCCTATTTTAAATAATACGGACAAGAATTGGAATACCTAATACTATTAGCTTGCGATTTGTTTTTTTTTCGTCTCTTTAATACTACCGAAAAAATAGTTTTTGCTTTGCATATGGTCCAAATATGTTAAATAATTTGAAAAGCATTCTCCAGTAATATGTAAGTTTTTAAATAAAATTTAAAAATTTAAGCACGAATCAAAAATGAGGAATCACAAAGGCGGTGCCTTTTGTAGATCACTAAAAATATTCATATACAACGAGAGCTGTAAGTTAAAAGCAATGTACAAAACAAATATAGATATGCACAACTTTATGTGTGGTCATAAGCAATAATCGCCTAAGTCGACTTAAGAAATGATTGAGTTATATGCTATCGTATTCTGCAACTACTATGCCATGTGTATGCGAAATCCCCATCTCGCCAGCTAGGCTATTTAAATAGTTATAGACGAATATAAGGTTAACATTGCAATCGAAATGTTTAAAAAGTTTTATATCGAATTCAGGTTTTTCAACTTAGGCGGTTATTGCTTACGACCACAGATATGTATAAGCGTCATCACATACATACTAGTAAAATTTTCGCAACATATTTATGCGAGTATGCAAATCTGTACTTATATACATACGTATCTATCTACGTACATACATACATACATCATATGAACTTAGTTACTTACAATATGCTATAAATGTTGTGAGGTTTCGCCGCTCAAGCATTGGAGTCACCGCAACCACAGGAACAGTCGCAGCAGCTGCGGTTAAGGTGAGTAGATTGGAAATAAGAAATGCGAAAAAGGAAGGTGTATATGTACATACGTATTTATGCATACAACTAAGCTTAGTTAGCGCAGCTGCCATGCGGTATGTGAGTGTCGAAGTTCAGTGGCATTTCCTGCATAGTTGCGTGCGGTTGCAAGAAAAGGTTTATGACGATGCTGATGATGAGAAGTTCAGCTGATGACCGTTTTGATAATGGAGCTTTATAAAGGAAGTATGAAAAAACAGACTAAAAAAAGGGGTTTGCATTGTACATGTGGAAATGGGATTACACATATCTAATTTTTTTATTTCAAATGTTATCAGAGAGTGTTAATAAAATTTATTATTTAAACCAAAAATACCACTAGAAGAAGCCTCGGGCAATGTAGAATATGATTTTCTTACAACTTATGTAAAACTTAAAATTTTAAGCAAAAAGTGCCGGTTTTTTGTTTTAGTTTTTTTTAATGCAAAAAAAGCTTTGCTGGCATTTTTTTTGGTAGAAAATAACGGCCGTTTTACCTTTTACGTTTTAGGTGCTGTTAATAAAATGAAAGGTTTCCAGATTTTTTCCGGGTTTCAAAATTTCTTCGAATTTTTTTGGAACAGGTTCGGCGTTTTCTGAGTTTTCGAGATTTTTCCGGGATTTCATGTTTTATTGTTCAGAATTTTTCTGACCGGTTTGGAGATTTTTCGGAGCGTTTCAGGTGCAAAATTACATTTCAATATTCAGCCTTATCCTGAGTTTCGCCCGAAAATTTTTTATCGAAACGAAAAGTGAAAAGTGAACCTGTTCGGGGAAAATGAATCTCATGATAACACTGATAATTCCTGAAAAGTAAAAAGAAAAACAAAATTTTTTCCGGTTACCTATACTAAAAAATATGGCGAAGTTTGTCTTAAAATTGTTTACTTAAAAGATAAAACAAATCGCACGTTTATAATATACAGAATTATTTAAAAATTTCAATTTTGTGGGAAAACGCAATCAAAGTTTGATCAATGCATACAGTTGGTATACCAAAAGACAGATGGAAACACACATATCTTTGTCCTTTTTTTTTGAGTTTATTCATGCTGTTAGGCCCAACACATTCTCCTTATTAAGCTTATTAATTGTATGATGAAATCCAAAAAAACGTAAATTTTCAGTTACATCTCTGTACTATTAAACGTGCGAAATAACCGATATTTCTTGCTCAAAAGCAATAACAATAGAAAGTTAAGTAAACATTATCGCCACCATTAAAAAACATTTTTTCCAAATGCAGAGCTACATACATACATACACAGATTCACAGATTTGGGTAGATTGTATTAAAATACACTTCCAATAAAAATTGTAAAGTGTTAGTACCAAAAATAGCGTACTTAAAAAGCCCTTCCTGTTTTTGATACTATTTTTACATTGTTTTTTGCTTCTCCTGTAAAATAAAAAAAAATGTTGGTTAGGGCCTTTGCGAATTAAGGTAAGGATATGTACATATAGAAACTTGTAATTGTAACGAACTCTACTTAATTTTTCTAGAGAAGGGTTTGACAGAGGAAAGCTCATATCCTCTAGAAACACATAGAAAGTAGGACTCCAATTGAGAACACTTAAAAGAATTAAAAAGAAAAATGTATACTTATTTTTTTTTTTTGTTTTTTATACGTTGCACATTAATGTAAAAAATGTACAATTAAAGCCCATAATAAGACGGAAGAAATACAGTTTTTAGCATTAAGTTTCGTTAAAAGGTTTCTAAGATACAGCACTTTAAAGAAAGGTATGTATGACGTTTTCTTAAAATTTAAGTCCCTTGTAAATAGGCAACCCTACGTCATATCGGCAAAATATGCTGCACGTATATTCATGTCACCTAGACTTTCAATCTCTTCAACTTTTATCCAAATCCTGAGAGGTCGCGCACAGAGGTGGCCACGGTGACATGAAATGCCTCATATAATTGTGTAGGATAACCTCCATTTTGAAAAGACGTCTCCAATTGAGAACACTTAACTAGTACACAGACGGATCGAAAACTCGCGTGGGCATAGGGGTTGGAGTCTTTGGCTCCGGGGCTAGGATATCTGTGGCAATGGCGAAAGAACCCGAGCATACATATTTCAGACATAAGACTATACCATCAGTCTGTGTGTGGAGATAAATCTGAGTAGCAACTACAACAATGAGAGAATCGTGATCCTCATTGACAGCCTGGCGATATTCTAAGCACTTTTTCGACGTAACATGATCTCTAGTCTTCGAATGCATAGAAAGATGTAACTGCTTGTAATCTACAATAGCATCGTCTATTATGGGTCTCAGGTCACAAGAGAAATGAGGGTGACGAGGGGGCAGACAGACTAGCCAGGGAAGGGTCGGCCGCAAAACCAAGTTGGTCATGAGGACATTTACTCATAGCCCTCTAAAGCTACTTTGAACTTCTTGAGGGCCTGTAGCCTATCAGAAGTGTTGTGACGAAAAGAGGGCACAATAGATGCCAAACTCGGAAGTGAATTGCAGAACATAACTGAAAATGTGTGAATTACATATCTTAACTGTCTGTAATTCCATGTTGGAAGTGCAAAAAAAGAGACACAAAATGAGGTGCCCATATAGAACCCAAATATAATTGACTGAGTATCGTTTCGAAGAAATTTAATTGTAAGACCATCGACCGCCACCGAGCTGCTGTCCATACCATTTACCATTGACACAATGCATTTTCAAGAGGCGGCAATTAATTTGTTATTTTCATTCGTTTTTTTTTTTAATACAAATGAATTTTGTAAGCGTTTGACACACTCGCCTCATCATGGCGCGACGATTGTTGGCATTCATTACTTCATCAAGACATTGCCTCCTTGTGCGCAAACGCACCTATGTACATATATACGAATAATTTTCAATGCATAAATATGTACATACATATGTACATATGTAGTGGTTGCTGTTACTACTGCTGCCGCTGTGTTGTCCATCAAAATGCCACTGACAATTGGCAATGCAATCCGATGCACACATTCCTCATTGCAGTGACATTAAACAAAAGAAGAAAAATGAAATGAAGTTAAATCGAAGAAAACGACAATCAATCATGCGACTCTGGAGGAGTATGGCATTGAGATAAGGTGCGGGGACAGAGAGGAATGAAAGTTGTAGACACTATGCAATGGAACAATGACTGCATTTTCCTACCTACTTGTAAGAGATTCGTACCATAGATATGAGTGCATGACAAATGTGGCTGCTATAACAATGACAAAAACAGCAGCATAGATTGAAATGCAACCGCGATTGAACAACAATAGCAATAACAAAGAATAACATTACAACATTAAACGAAGTGTTTATGTTGCTGGCAAGCAAAATTCGCATTGCAAAGCAGCATCTTCCTATAGGATTAAAGAAACCAGGCAGTGTTTGGTATACAGTTTTATAACTACTATGCAGCATAGCTGAAATAAGCACTTTCTGCTGCCAAAAGTCCAATTTTCAGTTTTTGCTTTCAAAACTTTTAACAGGCGGACTTTATACTGTGTAGATACTCTAATTAGAAAAGAAATTATAAATTTATGGCCGCAAGGTAACCGTGTTCCCCTATCTTTCAACGTAGAGTTTGTGGTTATGGTTTTAGTTTGTGCCAGATTTTATTATATTGAACTGCAGTGCAACGCGATACATATACAAAGCTTGAAGTGTGATCATTTTAGCAATGGAAAATAATAATAATGGTATGTACTATTGACTGTAATAATCGTGGTTTTAAATAACATTTGTGTTTTTGAAAAATCCCCTGTTTCAAAGTGCATGCTATGGTTACACAAATTTCAATATATTGTGCTTGTTTCGTAGAGTGTGACTTTTTCTGTCCGATCTCGTCTGATAAAAGGGCATTATATCTACTCTCAATTGGTGTATGGATTGTCTGCTGCGCCTTGCTGCTGTTTGATAAAATATCTATTGGCAGACGTCATCAAAGTAAGAAAGGAACCAGCATTCAACATGTGGATCGACTGGACGTCAATTTTTCTTAAATGGGACATACATGCTTTTACCACAGATTCGGATTCTGCGGACAAAAATACGTAACTTTTGTCAGAAACGTTTTTCTGGAATGAACTTCCGGTAAAAAATAATGGACTTCCGGTCTGTTTAACCCACTTGCGGTCAAAACCGTTTCCGGTAAAAACATTTGCCTCCATTTTAGAAGCCTGGACGGGTGGTCTGGGACGGGACACCCGGTATATGGGCGGAGGGTGTGGTTGTGGGCCGATTTCTCTGATTTTCAAACCAACGCCTTTTAAGGTTCTAAGAAGCGATTTAAGCGCCTATCTGCATTGGTTAATTTTTGGCCGCGGAAAGTGCTTATTTCAGCCATAGTGCTATGTAAAGAAACACAAATATTAGATGTGACATTTCTTTACTAAGGTAAAGATATGTAGCTCCTAAATGTTTTCGCCCTTCAAACCAGTGATGGATTAAATCAGTGACGACCAGAGAGCACACTTACTCTATACTCCTCCATATAAAGTCCATATAAAGTTTTCAAGAGTTTGTCCCGCGGAAAATATTTTGGTCTTGACTAAATTCAATAGCCCTAACCTACTTTATAATCAATTTAGTCGGGGTTTCTAAGATCATGGGAATGCGTCTAGCGAAACGATAAACTACCAATACCTAGTCATTTAGGTTAGGTTGGGTAGGTTAGGATGGCTTCTAGAGAACTAGTAAATAAACTGTGCTCTTTTCATACAATTCAGAAAAGGGGAGAGAGGGGAGAATCCAGCTCTCAAGAAAAATTACAAGAAATATTTTTCATTATTTCTGTTGCTTGAGGAAATAAATATACGACCATTTTTTTTTGAGAGCTGCAAACTGATTAAAACAAACAATTGACAAAAGAAAATTCCTTTTCCATTTCTTGTGCGTAATTTTATATGAGTTTTTCGTTTTTCTTTTCCATTTCTTGTGCGTAATTTTATATGAATTTTTGGTTTTTCTTGAGCGCTAGAAACAGCTCATTCCGCATACTGAAGATACTATCGCAGAGAATCAGGATTTCTTTTCTAGAATAAGGGCATTTTAAGACCTATATAATTTTCGTGTCAAACATTTTGTGTTTTTTCGACCCGACCTAATATACATGGGTATACATGCACAAATGGAAATGAATGTGTAATTGTAAACTTCGTTGGTATTAGTAGAAAGTAAACCCCTTTACGAAATCGAAGTTGAAGGAAGTTGGCGAATAAGAAGAATAAGAATTAAGATACGAAGAAGAGTACTTGGTTAAAAAAATGTTTTGAATTATTACCAGCAACACGCCAACTTTTGTCCCTTCAATCCACTTCGTGGTGACAGCTGCACCAGTTGCTAGTGTTGATCTTCGCCTTGGTGGGGAGAACATACAAAAGAAAAGAGGGTCAACTATAGGAAGGCTGGCTGCGGTGTATTTATGCCGGTAGATACATCTTTACGAGACATATGACAGCACATTCGGACTAACATAAATCCGTATGTGCATGAGTGCTTACTTACACATATATATGTACATACATATGTATGTGCATACCCACATAAATAAGCATGTAAAGAATGCGCCATTGTGCCATTAAGGTGCCCCCCCATGAGCAGATGTGATAACAACAGTATGAGTAACGATAAGTTCATAATGCGGGTAAGTAGATTGGTTGTACTGGATGGAGCAACTGTGAAGAGTAAAGCAATCACAGTCAAAAGAAAGAAATTGAAGATGCAGATAATAACGAAGAAGCAGAATTATGGGAAAGTGTTGGTTGTTTACTATTTGGTACTACCGCAGTCGGATTGTCCCTGCTCTGCTTCGTTTTCTCCACTGCATGGTCTGGTTTAAATTGTTTTGTTTTTAGCTACGTATTTTTTATGTTTCTTTTCCTCTGTTTCAGCAGAAAGATCAGCAGCTGAATGCACGCTTTTCCCAATTCTTTGTGTTTAACGTTATCCAATTTAGCCATAATCTTATACCTTTTAGGTGACTCATGCCGTGGCCATGGCATGCGTCAATAGCGTGCTCCAAAAAATAATGTACGGTTATCGCTTTAATTTCCTTGAACTGAGTTGAGTAAAACTCAAATATGTAGCTGACAGTGGCAAACCTCTACCACATATTTTTTAAAATTTGCGTGTCTCCTACATCTACCACACGAGGCTTAAAACCTACCACATTTTTAGACAGAACATTTGTTTAAAATTTTCACATAACTCTAAAATTTCAACTCAATTCTAATAAGAAATATAAAAAATAATCAATCAATTTTTAAAAAAGTACATCATGAATTTGGCTTTAATTACATATATCTGTGCTTTAATTTTTTATTTTTTATTATCTATTATACAATGGAGAGGAGTTCTAGCCCGAAGAACATATTGAAAACGACAAGCTACATACCACAGCTGTCAAATTATAATTATTTCAAAAATAATTATTTTAACACTTACTCTTATGTAGATATAGGGTTGCCAGATTTTTTATGCAATCAGTACGTTAGACTTTTCCATGCTAAAAAAATTAGTACTGTTCAGTACATTTTTATTCAAAGCAAAATTATTAATGTAAGTAACAGAAAATACTTTAAAACGACAGAGTTATTGTTTGTAACAATATTTTGGTATATAAAACAAATATAGTTCATAAAAAATAAAAGTGTTATTCATTTTTAAAATGGGTGTACACATCATTATACACAGGAGCTAATAAATTATTTTATATTTATGTCACTTTTGAAGAGCAATAATGAGGTCATTCACATTTTCAGTGTTTAAATAGTTAAAGAATTCTATACATTTCATATTAAAATTACTTTTAATTTGAAGTTCAATTTAAAAAATTTTTATTAGAACCCGTTTTGTCTCTTTGCGTCAGGAAACAAACTTTATACTTAAAATCCTCTCAGTCGCTTTCGTTTGAGTAGTGGTATTGAAAAAAACAAAATTAAATATTTTTTCAAAGTGTGAAAAAGTACCACTTTTTAAGGAATTCATCTATATTTCCTTATGGCTTAAATAAGTTTTTCAACTAAACACGCAAAAACTTTGAAAGATTAATAATTCCCTAAAAAGAGTATCTAGCTCTATGTCCTATATGCAAAAGCGTTTTACAATTTCAGTAAATTGAGAAAAAAGATTTGCCAGTTATAGGTAAAAGCCATTCGAATATTCAAATTTGTTGTTATTAAACTGAAAGACATTTTCGAGATTACTAAAAAGACTCGACAAAAAAAAAAATGTCAGCCTTCTTTTAAATAATTTAAGTTCCATCATATTATCGCAACTGGTACGTAACGACCCGGCGATATGCCCATAAAGCGATTAATCTTTTTGTTGTATTAATTTCATGGACATATCAAACATTATCTAAAACATGTCGACTATAAATAAATTATTTTCTACTTACTTTTTACAGCACCGTTTAAGGAAGTTCCAACGTTATGTAAAAACCTTAAGAAAATCCTACAGTATTTTGTTTGAATTGAAAATTCGGTACAAATCAGTACAAATTTTGAAAAATCAGGACATCAGCGTACTGATTGAAGAAATTAATAAAATCGGTACAAGAGTTGAAAAATTAGTACGTCTGGCAACCGTATGTAGATAATTATTTTGGCAACGACCGGAGCCAGATTAGATCTATTTTTTATTTTTTCGGCTACAGATAAAGTTCTTCCTCTTAAAAAAAGCGTTTAGATAATGAAGATAACGAATTGGAAGCTGTGGCCCGTAGCTCGTCGTTTTCAATGTGCTCAGAACATTCTTTGTTCCATCAAATGGTTAAATTATACATACCCAAAAAAGTAAGTTTGTTAAAGGGTCGCTTATTTTATCAACCTAATGAAATGAGTTGCTAGTCAAAATTGTAGACATTTTAAGTCTGGAAAAACACGAACAAAAACTTAATTCTTAATTACGTACTATGTGCATGTGATATACTGTATATCATATACATGCATATGTATGCCCAATAAAAATATGAAATGGAAATCTACCACATCTTATTCAAATCTACCACATTTCTTTGCCGATTCTTCCACACTAAAATCAAAAGGGATTTGCACACTGGTAGCTGAGTACGCATTCGCCTTTTTTCTTGATTGAAATTTGAACTTTCAACTATGTACATTAGGCCATACCACCTTACACCCTTGAGTCTAAGGTATTTTTGCAAGTCTTTGTAAAAAAATTTGAAAAATTAAAAAAAAATTTATAGTAAAAAAATTTTTTTTTATTAAGAATTTTAAGAAATAATCTAAGCATGCAGTTTTATAGCCCATTATTCGCTGACGCTATTTTTTCATATGCTGACGGTGTGTTCGACAAATTTTGTGTATAATAACACCATCAAAAATTATCAAAAATCAACACAAATTCTTAGCCACTTGACTGCGAATGAAATATTGTCCTTAAAATATGCAATGAATACTCACTTACCGCTGTTTTTTGCACTTTACAGCCTAAAAGAGTTTTTTTCTGTTTTCGAAATATTAAAAAAAAGGGCAATCGTGAAAAACCATCTCTCTCATCCTCTATCGAAAACCAGAAACCAGAAATCGAGGTAAATGAAGATAAAAGTGTAAAAACTTCATGGAATTAATTAATTTATTTTTATAAATTTGTTTTTTAATTTTTTTATTAATTTTGAAAGTTGAGCATCTTGTGTTTATAGAACTTTTTATTAAACAAATTTAGGAGCACCGTTAATACCGTTAATTTTTTCATGATCCAATGATCGGATATAAACCAAACTACGGGACGACCCTTGAGGTACCATCTAGGGATGTCGGAAAAACATCGATGCATCGAAAATATCGATGTTTTGCTTCGATGCATCGAAAATTTTCCACTCGATGTATAAATAGTCGATGTATCGATGTGTTTTGAAAACTGAACTCGGGTACCTTGAATCGTCATTCCAGTTTTTCAATTGTTCAAGAAAGACTTTGGCCAAAAAATTTAAATGGCTGCAAGTATTTCCCTTAAAAACATAATTACCTCAGTTACAGTAATTTATTTACAATTTTCTACAGAGTTCATGTATGCCCTTCGATGCATCGAAAAATATCGATTTACATTTCGATGCATCGAATCAAAGAAAAACATCGATGTACTTTTGGCACTAACATCCCTAGTACCACCTTTCCGTTAAAAAAAAAAAAATTATTGAAATCGGTTCACGTGGTCCAAAGTTATGCGGTGGCATACATAAAAGAAGAAAAAATTTCCCAACGAATTGATAACTTCGCCTTTTTTGAAGTCGGTTAAAAATTAACCCCCAAAAAAGCCAAGGAGTCTTACTATGTGCACTGGAATATGATTTCGGAAGCCTAATGGTGGAAATTTATTATTTTATAAAGTTATATGGGGACCCTTAATATCTTTCATATACTCATGCTCTTACGACCCAAAGGTAACGGAATTTTTTTTTTATCTATTTTCACTTTTTTCTCCGTAATACTCGCATTCACTCAGCATCAGTTTGATTTTTGTTCATTGTACATATACCAGGCGTTCAAAGGGTATCCGACCTCTTGTTAGAAAGTACTTATTGACTTCCACCCGCCCTCAGATAAAGAAGTTTTCATGAAAATAAGGAACAGGAAAAAATCTGTATTTAACTTATAAATGACCTTCAAGTACTAAGTGAAAACTATATTTGGGCGTAGAACTTTCCGTTCTCTTAGAATCCACAATAAAAGTTTGGGATTTTCATTTGAAAAAATCTACTTCACCTTGAAATGAAGGTCAAGGTCAACGTGAGATTCCGCTCATGAAACCCCACAATTTTTGTTCTTGTCCTTCTTTCTCTTCTAAGTAGGTACTTTTTGAGATGCAAGGGGTCGGATACGTTTTGAACACCCGGTATGTTATGTCCTATTAGAAAATGTAGTAGTTGTGGCAGTGATGAATTTCAGAATCTAAGTGTGAATTTTTAGAATACGAACTTGATTCTAATGGTCAAAGTTAGAGGGCTTTTATTTGAAAGTATAATTTTTGATCCTATCAATGAAAAAATATTTTTTTTTTTTATCAGTAGTGGAAGTATGGGTAAATTACAGCGCCCGGGCGAGAAAAGTTTTCAAACATTAAATTATAGAAAACCCAAAAAAGGAGTTGTAAAAAGGGAGATTGAGGTTTCAAGATCAACTTCAAGGCAGAAGAGACAAATAATTTGTTCGCATTATCGGGTATACATTTCATATAATAATAGACTGTTGTAACATTCTCATGGATTTTTATAGAAATGCAGCTTCCAAATTAGGAGAGATGATCCAATTTTGGAACCCGCTGGTGGTAGCAGAGGAAAAGGGTCGCCCCTACTGCGATGCATATCGAGTTATTGGGGCATATTCATAATCAAACTAGAGTCGACTCTAAAGTTAGTTAGCTTTTTTGAAAGGTATTCCGTTGAAAATTATGTCAAAAATCTGATTTTAGCTAATTTTAGAGTCGACTTTATTTTGATTATGAATATGATTTGAAAGAAAAACATAATTTTTCAGAACAAAACATTTATATACGGCGCTGGCCCTTATGATACAGTCATGGTCACCGCAATTGTGCCATCAAAATAGATTACTCATTCGCCTAGGCATGTTGTTTTTAAATTTATTCTAAAAATTCAGTTTAAGCGAAACCTCACCCAGTAGCATAGCACCAAGCCAAGGCTTTGTAAGTAAATTGTCTGTCTTTTGTTCACTATTTGAAAATATTTGATATGAATTATATACAGATATGTATGTACATATGCATTTCCTTTACGAACTACGATATTAAAGGAAGCAATTACCATAAAAAATAAATGCAACCCCACTAGCTGTATAAAAGCTCTCCAACCAGCCTTCTCTTACCACTCACCGTTGACTCATCGACAATCGCTTGTGTATCTGATTCCATAAACTGCATGACCGATTGATTGGCTGTCCGCTTCAATGTTTTGTTTCCCTACCCCACTTGTCCATTTGATTGATAGCCAAATTTTGACTTATGTCGCTTGCGCAGCTTTGCCTTTTGAGGTCTCTTGAGCGCAATTAGCATGCAAGCGTAAATGTCAAGTACCAATAGTACTATTAGTATTTGCATACATATGTACATATTTAAGTATAAATGTACATACATACAAGCAATTAGAGTGCCCACTTACGTGGCATATGTACATATGCAGTTGAAGAGTCCAACCCTTACATTTTGTAGACCATAGCAGTTTATATTGCATGTTATCATGTTCTCTGCGGGTTTTATGCAAATGTTAAAAAGGATTATAAATACTGGAATTTCTGGTAAGCAACACTTAAATTTTTTAGAATATATAAAATGCAACGAGATAAACACCAACCGCTTCCTCCTTACAAAACAGTTGTTGCAAGTAGTCGCGTGTCGTTTGCCCTAAAAACCCTTGGGATATCTATGCACATTTATGTGTGCTTTTTTGAATAAGACATTTTCTTAAATACCCTTGAGGCTATGCATAGCGGAGTTCAAGCGCGCATTTTTTTCACAATTATTCGGGTGGGAAAGCGTTTTGGTGTGCTTTTAAGCTAATTAAGCGATTGAAGTGCTGCCACAAAATGCAACAAAAGACACTTGAAAAAATATTTCTTATGGAGCGATTTACGAGTATGTCAGTGGCATGTCAAAATAAAACAGATAAAAGTCAAAACAAATTAGTCAGCAGAAAGAACTAGTTGCAATGTACATACATACATACATATGTATAGATATAAAGAATACATTAAAAACGAAAATAAAATGAAGCCATTCCAATGTTGAGGAAGTAATTGATATTCATCTTGACGTAGTTCTACAAAAATCTACATAGTATGACTCATAGAATTTCGAAGATCGTGTCTATGAGAAATTCTTAGACCAAAAAGCGTGTTTTGAAAAGGATATAAAAATTCATAAATAAATATTTATCGCTCACATTTTTACTAAGTGTTGGGCCGACCTTCTCCTAACATTTGAGGTGCACATCTTAATGCTATCATGCAAGCCGAGGGATCTACAGCTTTACAAGTTGAAGTCCACAATTATTTTCATTTCAAAAATATGGTCTAGTTCAGTGCCCCTAACCACAGTCATATGGTCGAGGTGTAAAATCAATAGGGCTGTTCAGGATGTTGTGGAAATGGTCTTGGATTTGCAAATTTTTTGCTTGTTGCCGTGGTAACCGTATGCATTTTATTGTTGTGAATTTATAAATGCAGCGAATATGCAAATCCAAGAGCATATGCACCAGATCCTGAACAGCCCTAATATATCATCAAAGCGCTTTGCGTATATGCTCGGTATTTCCGAAGCTGCCGCGCTGGTTATAGCAAGTTTAAATAAGATAGTTAATTCAAAGAGGTATATCCTGCAGCGAAGTGGAAATAGATCCACCCTCTACTCTCTACTCAGAAGTTATAGAAGAGATTTTGGAGGAAGAGAGTGTATGTGATCACCCTTAGGTTACATTATGCCGATACTATTCTCTGTTCGCCTTGATACGTCCTTATGCTAAGTAGCTGATGCAATGGTATATCTGTAATTGGGTCGCAAAGCGACAAAGATCATTTGACTAGATTCCTTACTTATGTAGATGTCCTGTTAGCCTGCAGTTCCCCGTGAGGGCTTTTGGCTTGGCGAAGTCCTGCTGCAGTATTTATGCCAGTGTTGTTCTCTTATTCTTATTCTTAATGTTTCTTTCCTTAGTTCTTCCTTAATCGTATTTGAGCCTACTGCAAGTAATAGTTCAGGCTCTATATGAGCTGAGGCCGCTGCTTCCATGGGTAATCTATCCGTTGTCTGTATTCCGTTGTGATTTGGTATCCAAAATAGCTGAAAGTCATTCTGTTCGGCATTAAGTTTGAGTTTCGCCTGATAAAGGATTAGTATGGCGTAGACCTTCGCTTGAAAAACACTCGGGATTTGCATATATGTAGATCCGGATAGCGTCATCCTAGTGTCATATATGACCGTCCCAATGTCCTTTGTGGTTTTGGAGACCTAAAAGTGCCACTGCATGGTTCTGGTTTGCTTTGCTGAAGGGGTCTATTTTGCATTTCTTTTCAAAGCAACTACATTGTTCATATCATCTCTGCGGAAGCTAGGATCCTAGATCCTCCATATTCCTAGCTGATAGGACCTTATCTCTATCAAAACCTCCTACGAAACTTGACATAGACGCAGAAGATCAAAGAGAGATTCATGCAACTCAACGAACATATTCCAAACCCCTAGGTCTGCTGAAACAGGAAACACAGTGAAGTGGACCATTACCTCACATCAATGCACAGAACATTATCTGCACTCGATTCGGTGAGTAACGGCGCAAATTCGTTGATGCTTTGGATCTAAATGTTACATCATACGCTAGACAGACGACAACGCTTGTTTTAGTGGGTTAAAGTCCCACGCTAATGGGTTAAGGCTTGCTATGCTTTCCGTATTTATACAAAAATAGTTGTACAAAGACTTTTCATGCCAGAAGTGAACTCGGTGACGACTACGACTGCCGAGAGGCGACCGCTTTTAGAAAAAATAATTTTATATAGTTTTTCCGCTATTGCGCTGATCTACCGTGTGTTAGCAAGCACCTCTATCCACTCGGCGACCATGGCCATATGTAGGGAAAGCCACACATAATACATATGAAAAAGTTGTCGCCGCTTCTGACACGCGTCTAACGTCCAGTTGATCCTCATACATTCAACTTAGCCGCGCAAATACAAATAAACTAGCAGCTAGTCATTTGACAATGCAAGTGAATTGTGCAGGCGAGTGCAACAAATGCAATAACATTGTCAAATAATCATACAGTCTTTTCACATTTGCAACACGACAAATAGCCAGCCCAGCCCACAAATTTAAATAAGCTAATGATATTGCAGAGGAGAGAGCATTATGCTTGTGAAGTATAAAATGGCAGGCAGAAAGAGCAAGCGTCTTTTTGCAGACCTGGACTCCTAAAATTTGTTCTAGTCACTTCAAGAAGCCTTGAGAACAGGGCCTTAGATTTTGCGTAAAATAGTTATCTCGAAAGCAGCCAAAGCCTTCTCATCTTTTGTTCGCCATCGTCCACGTTTTTGCGCCTTATAAAAGGACAAGTATTATGAGAAATTTGTAGAGTGTGATCTTTGTTCTTCGAGACAGGCCTCTGCTTTTCAATTGCCTACCGAGTCCAAAGCAGCACTTGCTGTCAAGAGTTATTCTTCACTTGATCTCCAGGTTGGCATTATTGGTGGTGTTTATGCTGTGTCCCGATACGCCAAGAATGTATGTGTGTTGCCAGGAGGTACTTTGTCTTGTACTTACTCACCACTAGACAAGAGATGGTACAGAGATCTGTTTCTAAGCTGAAAATAGCTGCGCTGACATTATTGGGTTTTAGATTGACGATGGCAATATCATCTGCATGCGCCAGCAGGATATCTAGTTCTTTTTCTGTACACCAAATTAAAAAAGTCGCTCGAGAGTTATTTGCCTTGTCTAAAATCGAGTTTGGTCTAAAAACGAAGCTAAACGTTGTGCCCAACATTACTCTTAGGGTACACAATTTCAGAAATTATTTCAGTTCATTACGAATCGTAGATGCTCACGCGATCAAAAACTTGATTTCAAGTTGCAATGCACTCATACTTTTTTATTAACACACTCACACTTATATAAATTGATAATCGGTTTGATATCAAGTTTTCCTTTCAAGTCAACTTGACCTTGAAGTCAAACAGCTGAACACAGTTGTCTGTTCCAGTACTCCATGATTTTGTGAGAAAATGTCAAATTTAATCATCGTTGTTAAACCGGTCCAATCTTTTCAAAATTATGGGTGTAAGTTATGCTATGTGCACCCCAAAAAACTGTCTACATAATTTTGCTAACTGAGAGACCTCCGTGGC
The DNA here is from genome assembly GCF_013731165.1 of Rhagoletis pomonella. Lineage (NCBI taxonomy): Eukaryota > Metazoa > Arthropoda > Insecta > Diptera > Tephritidae > Rhagoletis > Rhagoletis pomonella. The sequence continues at coordinate 40,147,447 of NW_023458561.1, read as the reverse complement.
TTACCCATATCCAATTGCACATTCAAATTTGAAACGAATGAGCCATGTGATATGCCGCATGCGCATTCAAACTCCGATCGGTCAACAACATACATATTATTGATCTTTTCAATTGTTTCCGGTGTACATCGACGAAGTTTGTGATTTAATAAACCATTTCTTTATTATCGAAATTGATTAACGAGTTATTCGACGTCTGTCGGCCATACCGGATATTTTTCAATCACTTTTGTTAAGTTCGTGGTGGAAATTTTAAAAATAAAATTTAATTGTATGACGATCCTGACACACTGTCTCCGGGTGTTGCACGCGTTCCACATCAACATAATTTAATGCATAAAACTTTAAGTTGCAGTTGAGATGCGCCGACGATCGTTGATGCCTTTTGCGAACAATCAATTCAATTGAGTGCATTACTTTGTAGGCATTGCACACGGTTTAAATACATACGTACATTGTACATATGTGTAGAGTGATCACGATCAGCAGACCGAAATTGCATTAACAATGTACATACATACTAATGTATGTACATATATATGTATGAACGTATTGAACGAAGTCTGGCAAAAGCTGCTTGGGATGTGCTGGCTGTTGCTGCTGCTGCTGATTATGATCGTTGGCTACTTGAATTACAGCGTCATTTATCACCCGCCAGGCCGACAGCGAGTCGCGCCAACAAAATATGTGCGTTTCTTCCTAATGATAAATCGAGGTGTCTCCTTTCGGGAAAGGGATCAAAACTCTTTGAAAGAGCAAGCACTAAGCTGCACTAAATATCGGGCAGTTCTTTTTTTATTTCCCCTTTCGCTGGGACTCCAAGTGATGGGTTTAAGGTAGTGGTGTCGTTGATCAACAACAAGTTAATATTTAGAAAGTTTGGAATGAAACTAAAAATATCGCGAATTTTATCTGATAGACTCTCCATGGCTTTTTGAGTTTTCCACGTTGTAACTTTAAATGCAACACTGCTTCAGTAATCTGCGTCTTTTAATTTGCGTTAGACAGTTATTTAAAAACGGACAACCTCGTGAATATCGACGATAATGGAAAAAAGTAGCATTCGTATGTTCATCATAACTGCTACCCCTTCCAGCATGTCTTCCTATTTTATCCTCTTCCGGATTCCTCCTAATTTTGAGTCTGAATAAATGGCTCGGCGGTAAAAGATTTTGGTTGGTCATCACTGAAACAAACGTCTATCTGGGACGCTGGGAAATCATATTTTTGGAAGGGATCCAAAAATTGGCAAAACTGAAATTGCAAGATCTCTAGAAATGAATTGCAGTTATCTATCGTTTTAGACTTTAAATGAAAATGACATCAAACCAGCGTGCATGGATCAGGAAGGGAAAGAGAATAATACGAGGTACTTATGTATGTATTTCATGTTATGCTTTTGTAGCAGTAGAGAGACGCCATGTGTTTAGGAGCCAACATTAAAACCAGTAGCAATATAAGAAGATCATCGGTGTACAAATGCGGCTGTTTACTTACGGCTTACAGTACATTTAACTTTTCATTGTAGACTAGCAAGTACCCGGCGTGCTTCACTGCGCCTTAAAAGTGTTTTTGTGATGTTTGATACCCGTATTGTAATATTTCATTTATTTTATCAATTTGATTTAACACAATTTTTCAAACAGGTAGCAAGCCCTCCTTATAAATTAATTTGGGAAGTATACTTTTCTAAGTCTCTTCAGTTTGATACCCATATTGCAATACTCAATTTTACTTATCAATTAAATTTGATTAAAATTTTAAGACAGGTGGCAACCTTCAACAAGAATATTTGCAGTTGTGAGCCTTCTTAAAAACTCTTTCTTTTGGTAGCCATATTTCAATACTAACCTTATCTTATCAATTTACTTAAACTGAAAATTTCAAACAGGTGGCAACTCTCTAATTTTTTTCTTTCAAAATTTTAAGTAAGACCTCTAGCAATTCATCGGTGAACACTGCATTCAATTCAACATACAGACAGACAAACCAAATTCTAAAAATTTGGGTGCAGTTGCTCTTATAAAGACCCCCCACATTTATTTTTCTTTAATATCGACATATAATGTACAGACATCGGCCTGTTACAATTTTATTATATGTATGCCTTTTTAACAGGGACAGATCGATGGTGAAAATCTATGGCGGCCACTCCAATTTCAGCCGAAAAATGATATTTAGCGAAAAGAGGCACCCTTGGATGAATGGCTGTGTAAACAAATGTCAACCTACTTCAGGTAAGTTACCATTTCGTGCAGATTTCAGAAATGGATATATAAAAAATGTGATTCGACTAGGGTGGCACTACGTGGCAATTATTAAGCGCCACGATTGACATTCTGGTTAGGGTTTTCTCTCGCAGCAATGATTTAAGGCGGGTACTAAAATAAATCGTTTTGACTGGACTCTTTGTTTTGCAATTTTCTGAAGTTGCAAGCATTGCTAATAAGTCGCATTCGACGATGCTCTTAAAGTCAAAACAACCCAGAGCACCGTTCGAATTAGGAGGATATTTTCGACAGAGTCATTGGAAATTAATATTAATTTGGGGCTGAGAATCCTTTTTCAATAAATTATATCATCCTTGGAGAGGTAATTGCGATGTTTATGCCGCTTGCTATTTCTCACTACAACTAGTTTTTTTTTATAATTTTGCTGTGCTTTTCAATGCCAGTTTCATTTGCAAGAAAAATCTTGGTTGTGCATATTAGGGCAGCACAAATCGTTTTTAAAGATTTAAAACATCTGTTTTGCTATACAAAATTATCATAACAGCCACGGTAAAATATTGATGGATCGCAACATTATCTCTTCATAAGTATGTATGTTTGTATGCCATCTATTTACACATACACACTAACTCACAGAAAGAAAAAATAAGATAACTACTGTGACCATTCGTATCGATTTTGGCGGGACAGTACCGATGTCCCGCTCAATATTTTTTAAAAGTCGGGACGCACATATAAGTGTGCCGATTTTTCATATTCGTACCGATTAAGTCCCGATTTTCAGTGTTTTATTTATTAATTTAATAAGAGTCTCCATGTACTCTTGCCCAAAAACTATTTTTCGTACAAACGTGGCAGCACTTTCTTTATCACAAAGGACATAGAACATAAGGGAACCATAAACATAGCCAGTATCCTTGTTTTCTATGATCTTTGGTTATGTTTTATTCTGTCAAACTAGTTCTCTCACTATATTGTCTAAATATCTTGAAGGTCTTTATGATTATTTGTTAAGTTTTTGTTTTTAATGATACGATTTTCACTTAAATTTAGTAAAATTAAAAAAAATAATACTAATTCCCTCGAAAAAATCACGGATATAAAAAATATAAGCTGTAGATACAATGGCGAAAATATAAATAGGAAAGAGACATTTTAGCATTCTTTGGGTATTCCTCTCGATTATTCAATGTTTAGTACTAATGTTTATTATTTTTTACGAAAGCTAAGCTCGTTATAATGACGAATCTAACAAAGACCATGTAAATCAAAATTTCAATCTTTGTACAAAAATGAGCGAAATTCGACAAAAATTCATCAATATTTTGAGCTTTTTAATTCGATTTCTTAGAAACATTATGAGTACCGTTGATTTTTGGTAAATTTTTTTGTGGAAGGTGTTAACCTTTTTCGCCATACACAAAAATTTTCAAACGTAGTAGTTACTTTGGATGGAAGAAAATGCGCGAACACAAAAATGTCAAACTTGCCTTTTATTGTACTAAAATTTAATGGGCTACAAAATTGCATACTCAAGACAATTTTAGAAAATCTAATTAAAATGTTTAAAATTTTGATCCAAATTTGTTAAAAGTGCTACAAAGTTTAAATTTACTTGTTTTTTTAGATAGTAAGTTACATTTTCATAAAAAAATAATAAACATTTCTTTAGCAAAGAAAAGTACTTACTTAAATATCTTTTCCCTATTTACATTCTCGCCACCGTATAAATTGTGTATATAGATTTTTGCGATATTTTTTTAATTTTTTTCTCTTTGTTTTGCTTTAAATAAAATTGTATTAAAAGATGTTATGTCGTTTTATTCTAAAAACCAAATTGTTTGTTCGGATTCGATGATTTAGAAATGTCACGATTTTTCGCCTCACAAATCTGGGGTCCGTAGGGATAACTGAAATTGAATTCATTGTATTCAGTAAGTGCATCAAAAAGATATATGAATGCATGCACAAACATGTAGAAATATGAGGCATTCTTTGTCAAATGTAGCCACCTCTCTACAAAATTGGTACAGGTAACAAAATCGGTTATATTCTTGAAAATTCGGTAAACATTTTTACTTTTATATGGTTAGTGCCGTTTATTAAAATCCAATAAGCCGGACAAAGTTTTGAAAAATTATTGGATTTATTTGAAATTTGTTTCTCGGGAGGTTTTGGGGTTGCTGATTATGAAAATGACTATGGCGGATCCAATGTGGAATTTTTTGAAATCCAATATGTCGGATCCAATATGGCGGAAGAGTTTATAAAAATTTACTCGCTTTTACTTTTTCTTACTCAGCGGTCGCTGATTATGAATCCAACTTTAAATTCAAATTGGCAGATTCATTATGGCAGAAATTTTATTAAATTTATTGAAATCGTAATATTGGATTCGGCATATTTAATTTTAAAAATTCATGGTCATATTCGCAACCAGCGACCCCAAAAATCCCCGCTTAAGAAATTTAAAATAAATAATTTTTCAAATTTTTGTCCGCCATATTGGATCCGACATATTGAATTTCAAAAAGCCTTACTCATTATTTAACAGTAAAATTTCGAGAATAGAGAATTTGAATTTTTGGAGATAATGATCATATTTGTATCAAATTTCAAGTGAATCCAGTCATACTTCAAAATTCAAGAGAGAGGGGCTTCAGTTGACGAAGAATGCTCCATATGCATATTTATGCAATCACCTCTTAAATTTGAAATCAATCGAAATTACACGCTTCCTCTTTGCGATATGCATATGTACATATGCATTGCATAGCTGTGGTGAAGGATCAATTAAGTAAGAAGATTAAAAATTAACCCTGTTGACAGTGATTGAAGCCCTTGAAATTATCGAATGATCGATGTGTGTGTATATACATACATGCATACATATTTTGTGCGTATTTTACAATCCGCCGCTTTTCCAGTTCTCTGAAAATTTAACTAAAGATGATGTATTGTATTAAAACTATAACCACCCTCTTTCGTAGCTATACATTTTCATGAATCCTTTTGGAACGAATTTATGCCCATTCCATTATTTCTTGAGGAAAAGGTGAGGCAACAGGCTGTGAGGTATCAAAAATGTCAAAATTCCTTGGACACACGTGAAATAATGGCAATTTTTTCTTGACCGTTTTCTTGGGAGCTGCGTACAGGGCTTTAGAGACAACCCGGTTTCGGCGTTGCGCCATGCCTAAGACAGGAAAGACTAGAAAAGATTTTCGGTTTATCAGTCGCTCTACATTCCCCCTCAAGGTTATGAAAAGACTTTCGAGTCCACAGATCATATGCTTCCGAAAATTTTAGCTATTTTAAACGTGCTTACCGCGCAAAGGTAGATCGGTTCAACTGATTCTAGTGCCATCAAAAACCGCATTTAAAAGCGAATTTTATAGACTCCGTGATTACTCCAGCGTATTACAGGTTCGTATGGTATGTATATCGACGCCTGAGTGGAAGATCGACGTATCTCAACAAGCCGTTGCAAAACGTCCTCTCTCAAACAAATTTTCAAGAACGCCCTATTTCAGAATCTGATTGAAGAACGCCCTAGCTCAGAATTTGTTTGCAGAACGCCCCATTTCAGAATTTGGTTAAAAAACGCCCAGGGCTGCGGCTAGGTCTCCTCCGCTTAGCATGAGAGATCGTTCGGCAGATTTTTGTCCAACTTTGACCACGTAAGCTTCGTATTGCTGCAAGCGGTGTGAATAATACACCTGTCCTTAGCCAGTTTAAGAGATAGGTCCCTTAGAATGGGCTTGTAGGTAGCGAGCAACATGCCTAATCCCTTCCAGGCTTGCGAAAGTGGAGCGGATATGCCCTATCTTGCAAGTTCGTCTGCCTTTTTGTTGCCTGGTACGTCCCGGTGCCCTTGAACCCATACCAAGTGAAGAGCATCCTGCTCAATCAACTAGTTTAGAGATTTGCGACAGTACGCAACGGTTTTTGAACTGCATGTGTCCGAGTCAAGCGCTTTGAATGCGGCCTTACTGTCTGAGTATATGAATATATTGTTACATATGACTTCTCTTGTACGAAGGTGTTCAACTGCCTACTTCATCCTAGCGGGCTTGCTTGGAGCCATCGGTGTAGAGGTGTAGTGATCCCGGATTACGGACGTAAAAGATATTTATGTCGAAAAAAAATTGTGGAATAAGGGAAGGTCTAAAGCAATACTTATGGGGGTAGTATAAATTTTAAATTAAGGTATTGGCGATGTATTTGCTTTCAAAACTTGTGTTCGGATATTCAGTTGATCATCAAAGTCAAATTTTCAACACGGATTCTTCTTACTTCCAGGCACTCCGATAACACCTAAATTTTTTAGAGATTCCTTAAAAAAGAGGAAAATATTGCTGTACAGGAAATAGTAGCGGTTATGCACGATGCAGCGAACTAAGCTAGTGGCGTCAGGCATACAGCTACTTTCGTTTTGTCGATTTTGCCTATTCTGACCTAAAAGTAAAAGACACGCCAGAAACTTTTAATGCACTGAAATTCACTAAAACTTCCACAAAAATTACCGTTTTTTTTCACATTATGCTTATAAATTCTTATTGTAAATCATATATTTTTACAATTTAGCACAATTAAAACACGCTTCCTATCGACAAATTTTATATTAAGAACATTTACTTTTCTGACATTTTCTTTTAACATCCAATTCGGCTTTTTTGCTTTTTATGCAGAAATGTCATCGCCGCCAGGACGATGTATTATATCATTATTTAATCCTCAGAGCACAAAAATTTTATTTAGAGTTCGTATAAGCTACTCAATTTCTGTATGAATGTATAAAATAAGCGTCAAAAGTTTAGCTAGCGCCCCAATAGTGTTTAAACTAGCTTAACGTCATTTGAGGTCGGGCATAGTACAGTACAACAAAGCGAACCCTTTTGAAACTAAATTAATGTTGACATTTACAATAAACCTAACTGGTTACACCATCTACCCTGAATAATCTGTGCGAGAAATTCATAACTAAAAATATGAATATGAAAAATAATTAGAGCCCTTTAATACTCGATAAAATGTAGCTGCGTCATTGATTCCTCGCTGCAACTTAGCATGCCACCCTTGTCAAAAATCATGCAACAAATTTTTTAATCGCCTTAAATACATTTTGTTCGAGGTTGTAATGTAACACGACACAGCACCCTTGAGTCCATAGTTTTTCTACGCAAATTGTGTTGAATAATTGAAATTAAGATTATATCGAATTTCATAAAAATCAGAAAAATTTATTAATCCATATACATACATACATACATACGTAAAATTTGATTTAATAAATACCAATTGAATTGATTGCTATTGAAAAGAACTCATTCCAAAATTATTAAACTCAATTGCCGAAACGATTTCATCTGAACTAAGGCAGCACAAATCAGGGGTAAAACAAATCGGCAGCAATTTTTATAATTAAATCATCGTAAACATTTGAACACTTCACAAAGCTTTGTATGTACGTATGTATGTATGAATTTAGTTCATATATGTATATGTTTGTATATATGCATACATATTTTTTAAGTTACAATTTTATTAAATATGTGAGTAAGTTTGTCTACTCTTCAACAGATGTGTGCATTCGAATGTGAATTATGGTGCTACTGCAACAATAGTTCACTAACACTGAAAACATATTTGGTATTCAAATAAGCATCCGTAACAGGGCTGCCACCGACGAAAAAAATACTTACCATCCACTTGAAAATAATCTACCAATAACGTTATTTTTTAGTTATTTTAATAAAAACTATAGTTTTGTTATTTTTTTAGTTATATCAATAAGAATTGATTTTTTTAAACTAATTATATACTAGGTTCACATATAAGTAGATTATCCTCATTTTCGAGCTTAACTCCTTAATCTGAAATTAGAAAAAGGGAATAGCCATATAAAATTCGTCCCTTGTTAATCTGTAATTATAAAATAATCTCAGATTTAACCGCTAACTTTTCGGTGTCCATCCTAGTTTTATCGATTGTTTTTGCGAAGAAGAGGAGAAATGCCAAATGTAAAAGTAAAAAACAACAAGTAAGAAAGTCTAAGTTCGGGCGGGGCCGAACATTAAATACCCGGCGCAAGTATTACATATATGCCTTTTCACCTTTCCGAAAGCTACCGCTACATGGTAAGCCGGGGTGTATCAATTTTTAATAAATTAGCGTCCTCAAAATTTCGAAATATTGACGTTTCGAGCATTTCTAAAATTTATCGTTATATGAAAAGCCGTAATTTTAGTCCGATTTCAATAATTTTGAACGTTTTGCTTTTATGTGGCAAGCACAATAACCATACCGAGTTTGGTACAAATTGGTAGAACGGTTACCGAGATACATATATGTGATCATAAGTGGGCAGTGCCACGCCCATTTTCCAAAGTTTTATGATAAGCGTATTTCCTGATAAAGAATTGTTGCAAGCATCAATTTTGAATAAATTAGCTTCAATATTTACGGATTTATCGAAGATTTCGTATTTCTCCAAATTACCGTTATATGGGATGTGGGCGTGGTTATTGTCCGATTTTTAAAATTTTCGGTCATTTGGTATTCTGTACCAAGGCCAATAACTGTACCAAGTTTGGAAGAAATCGGTGCAGCGGTTGCCAAGATATACACATGTAACACTAAGTGGGCGTGGCTACGCCCATTTTTCAAAAATGTATAATATTCTTATTTTTCGTCTAAAAGTTATTGCAAATATCAATTTTGAGTGAATAATCTTCAGTAGTTACTAAAATATCGCAGTTTTCGTATTTCTGAAAATTACCGTTATATGGGAGGTAGGCGTGGTTATTGTCCGATTTTGCCCATTTTCAATACCATCTGTCCTACGCCCGAAAGAAGTACACGTACCAAGTTTCGTTAAGATATCTTAATTTTTACTCGAGTTATCGTGTGCACAGACGGACAGACGGACGGACGGACGGACGGACAGACAGTCACCGCTTAATCGATTTCTCTTTTCATCCTGATCATTTATGTATACATTTGTCTATATCTATCTCGATTCGTTTTGCCTGTTACAAACAACCGTTATGTGAACAAAGTTATAATACCCTTGTGCACAAGTGCGCTCGGGTATAAAAATGGACCCTAGCAAGGAAAAGAGGTTTGTAAAGGTATTTTTTAATAAAATGTTAAGTTAAATTATATTTATATTGCTTAATATAGCTGAAAAACGTGATCACGGTGGCACAGAGAAGAAACATAGTTTTTAGACTACACTTTTGGAAAGAAATTTCTAATATAAAAAAAATAACTACGAAAAATAAAGCGGGAACGAAAAGTTTTATTTGTTTTTCAAACATAATAATTCAATATAAATCTACCAGAATAAGGAATAATTTACCTTTTTGGTAACAATTTACCAAAGTGGCAATCCTGATACGAAATCTCAACTCAAATCTGCTGGAAAAACTTTTCCAAAAATATAGAGCATACATATTTATGTACATATGTAGCAGCATAATGAACTGAAAGCCAAAAAAGCAGAAGAGGCTGCGGAAACCAACAGTAGCTCCCAAAGCACCCAAAGTTCAATAACAGCAGAAAGAAAGCAGACGAAAAAACAAACAATTAAGCTGCTTTGGAATGAAAACTGTTTGTATAGTACAAATGTATGTATTTATGTATAGTATGTATAGTTGCTGCATATGAAATTGATCTAATAAATAAAAATATTGTATGGCAGCGCAAGTGGCGGAGGCAGAGATTGAAAGCGGCTGGTATAAAAACATATGTATAAGCGCGTGGCTGAATAGTTCCCTCGTACTTCCAATATGCACAAGCAGAGAAACAGGCGCTTGTGACAGAAGAACAATACGGGCAATGGGATGCTTAAGTACATAGTACATATGTGTGTATCAGGGATGTTGCGAATATTTCCATTCGCATTCGTTATGCAAATGATTCGCATCATTTTACATATTCGCATTCGCATCAAATGATTGATGTTTTGCGAATGCGAATGTGTACATGTGTAGAAAGTCTACTCTAATATTGTTGAAATGGCTCTAAGTCTGTCTAAGCACGGTTAAGTAGTGTATCAAGCAACATTGTTGTTGGAACTTCAACAAGTACTGCTAAAAGTCTTATAAGCAACCTAGAAATAATTTTAGATTCCTCCAGCGAAAGCGAAGGCTAGAATCTGGAGACATAAAAAAATGTGAAATGAAAATGTGAAGGCCTATCTTAAAGAAAAACAAGCTCATCTCAGTGAAAATTTTCTCGATTGGTGGAAAACTAAACTAAAACTACGACAAATTGACAGATCAGGCACGAAAATATTTGAGCGCTCCACCCGCCAGCGTTCCAATTGAGCAATTGTTCAGTGCAGCCGGCCTTATATACGAGCCTCTAAGAAATCGCCTCATGGGAGAAAAGGCAGCAAAATTACTATTGTTATTATTTTTTTTAAATATAATAAACACACTAAAACAAATATAGTAAAACACTGTATAGGTTAAGCACTCGTTCAATGTTCCAGTAATTTACAAAGTTTTTAATTAATAAAAACGATGACTTAAGTTGATTATAGCTTTTTTAATATGACATTCGAAACATCCCTAGTGAGTATATACATTATGTTCCTGCAAGAGCCGCGACTACCCATGCACGCATGTAAAGAGCACTCCCTAATGGTCAAGGAGTACTCCAAAATTAACCGAAATGCATGTAAAAACTGTGGTCCAATTAACATTGCGTGCTTTTAGGGCAGGACCATATTCTCCAGCTCTGCATTACATCAGAGTAGCACAAAACTACTCCAACTAGTACCTACCTCCCGGCAACACAACCCATTTACATTGCTAAAAATACGAGCAATGATCGAGTAACAATTAGCTGGTGTAGAGAGAGTTGGTACGTTACTGCGTACGGCATTTTGTAAGTACTCCAATATGGCACAAATGGACCATATGGTCCAACGATTTTTGCAGGGGTAGAATGGTAGCCACTGTGCAGCAGCAAATGTACCGTGTCAAATGAGGCGGAGGCACACAATTAGGGATGTTAATTATTCAGCTTTTTCCGATCCCGGGATTTTCGGTATGTCGTTATCACAATATCGGGATCTCGAGACTAGCCCTGGGATTTAGATATTCATTACTTTTAAACAACTCAAATCGAAAAATTGCTTCCTCACCAATAAGTTTTTATTTTAAGACAATTTTTCTTTTTTGCATAATATGATCTTCAATATCAATTTATTAAAAATAATGCGGCATACTCATAGATGAAATAAAGTCGAGTCTAATGTAAGATGCTGCTCTTTTGACAGATTCCATTGAAAATTATGTTAAAAAGCTATAACTAGCCTAAGAGTCGATTTTATTTCGACTATGAATATGCCCCAATAAGTTTCGAGAGGTAAAATAATGAGAGTATAAAGGATTTGAATTACTTGAGGACACTTTTTTCGGCTATGATACTTTTTTTGTGACTTTAGAAAAATTTTCTGCGGTAACACTGCGTATGAGCCTATAAACTCGCATAGCTCATACATATGTACATCGCATATGTAACTACTTGAGCTTACAAACTTACTTATATAAGAGGCTATATGCGTGCACTATATTCAATAACTTTCCGGCATCACTCGCAACACTTATTATTATACTATATACTTATGTACATACATAGTTATATGCCTGTAGTGCTGAGGTCGAAAAAAGCGAATGCTTATTCGCCCCACTCCCTATCCAGCCCGCTTGCGTATAGATATGTATTCTTCGTATAAGTGCGTATGCGACTTGTAAAATGCATAACAATTTACGCATTTAAAGAAATTAACTGCAACTGAGACTGCAAGCACTTCGAAGCGACAGCAGCCGGCTACAATGCGTCTGGGGTGCAACAAGTTCTTCCTAACTTAGCTGCTGCCCCTTTGGTTGTGCGCTTGTCATGCAACACGCGGCCAGCGTCTGAGCAGCTTATTGGCGACACACTTCAACCATTGGCACGGCGCTGTCGCCCAGCTTTCTTCCCATGTCAGCCATGCAGATAAAGTGGAAAAATCTGTTTTGTATTTGCATTTATTTACTCAGTGAAATTCATTGGATTCATCGTTGGAGTGTCTCATCATTGAATTAGATTGTTGTTTTCGGTTTTTTTTTTCATTGCTACTGAACTCGCTACACCGTGGTAATAAAAATCTGTATGGAGAAATGCTCCGATCCTTATACATATGCATATATGTATTTATGTGTATATATACATATGTATGGATATGTAGGTATGTATGTATATATGTAGGTATTTCTATATATGTATGTATATGTATTTTCTATGGTGTAATTGGATTTTGCTTGCGTATTAAAATGCATACATGGCTATTAAAAATTAATTTTCATAAATTTCTAGGTTTTAGGGTAGACAGCTATAGCTTTGTGGCTTTTAAGCATTTTATTAATGAAATAAAATTTTTATTATCATATTTTAAGTAAATCAGCTTAAAACATAGCCGATTCATAAAAGACAAGATCAGTGGCAATCCCATAAGTTCAACAGGTAAATGGTAAACTTTTATGAGTTTATACTTTAATCTGCAACTGTATGCAACCGCCTAAGATTTTTTATGCCGAAAAAATATGCCTCTGTTTTTTTTTTTTTGTTCGTTTTAGATCAAAAAACAACCTTGACTAAAAGCGTTCAAAGTTTGCCATTATTTTTTATGGGGAAAATTATTTTTGGTAGAAATTGTATAGAATTTTTGAAAATCTACGTTTTTCCTTCGGCAAACTCTGTTTCTTTTTAGGTGACTACAAGGAATAACACTAAAATTTTTTATTTAACTATTTCTTAATACATATTAACTAATTTTTATAGGTCGCCCAAAAGTCCCAAAAAATGCTCCATAAAAAAATCGTTAATTTTAAAAATTAAACAGAGTTTGCATTTCTACGAACAGAGATTGATTTTCTACGAAAAATTGTTCTTTTTTTCATGTAAAATACATGGGTAACTTTAAACGCTTTGACTGACCTCTCATTTTTTTCTTTTTTACTTAAAAATAAAGCAAGTATATTTTTTTCGCTATAGAAAAATTCTAGTGGTGGGAAAATTAAAATTTGGACTCTATGTTCTTTGAACAAGTCTAATGTACATGGTTCTTAAGCTAATTCACCAGATCTTTTCTCATGCTTCAATAAATTATAATATTAGATTTTTTTGAGATAGCTAAGGAAAATGTATTTTTGTTAACTCTCTAGTGATTTGATTCTAGATGATAATCTGGGCAAATTCTTATGACTATTACTGACCTAATGCGGAATCCGTAGGCCATAGTTTTGGACTTATGGGTTCTGTTGGAGTACGAATTAAATCTCACCACGTATACTATCTATCAGAGACGGTAATCATTATGGGTAAACTATGATTATGATTTTTATTTTTTTTTCGCTTAAAAATAATAATTATTTTTGAGTTTAATTTTTTCTCTCAACGAAAGTAATTATGATTTGATTTTTACTTTTTCGATCTTAAATAATGATTATTTCACGATATTTATTTTTCGATCAGATATAATCATAATTTTTAAAAAGTCCATGCAGATGCAACTACTGAAATTATGTCCTGAAAAGTTTGGTACTTATTCCTTTTGTTAGGGTGTCGCAACCTCTGAAAAGGATACGTCGGAAATCAGGCTGGTATAGCTTTTAAATTTTTTGATTATCATTATTCATAAGTGAAAAAATAAAACTCAATAATAATTATTATTTTTGAGCGAAAAAATAAAAATCAAGTAATAATAATTTCCTTTCAGCGAAAAAATAAAAACTCAAATGTTATTATTTTTAATTTTTATTGATTAAACCCCAAAAATAAAATTCATTGTAAATTCCAATAGGACGTGCGAAGACAAATACATGAGTACAATTTAAATTGTTTTACGACGATTTCAACTTGTTGATTTTTTGGTTAAAATTTATAAAATTGTGATTATCTTCCGTCCCTCCCTCTTTTAAACTTTGACATAAGCAATAAAATTTGCCCAAAAACTTTTGAGAAAAAAAGAAGGCGGCATGTCATTCCGCCGGAAACTTTGTTCGCAACACATGTGGGACACCTGAAGGATTCGAAAATGGCCCCATATCATTGTGCCAGATTTTTTCAGATCTCAGCGAGCTTTGTAATCAACAATCGAACAACTTTAAAAAATTCAGCGGTTTCTAGACCGATGAAATTAACGTAAATAGCGACGTGTCTCTTCATTTCATGTTTCAGATTCTTCCTTCCATTTATTATATGTGTGAAAAAATGAGCGTTAGACATTTTTTTATGGTATTTTATACATTAGTTATTTATCGGTTTAAAATCACTGTTGATAAATTCCGACGACATTCTGGAGTCAAATGTCCCACTAGTCACTATGGAATGGCCCATATGTGAGTATGTATGTATGTACGTAAGAAATTTTAGTATTTCCTTCAATTGAACAGTCTGCGACGATGGCGTGCGAATCAGACTAATTTAAAAAAAAAACTTCTTAAACGCTAAAAAACAATTGGAACTGAAGACATTTTACTCACTTCTAATAGATACAACTACATATTGAATTAACAAGCCAATAATTTGTAGTTCGGTTTGTCTATCGGCAAATGCCTCATTGGAAGTTGTTCCAAAAACAAAATAAGTAAAAATAAATACGAAAAGCATTGCCCCCTATAGAGCTTATGAAGTTAAGTAGAATACAATAGAATAGCTCAACATCTAAAGTGTTCTTGTATTCCCAAGTACGAATTATGCGCTTATGTACATATGACCGTATATGTACATACATTAGACCGTACCGCCTTACAAGCAAACAAAGAAATTTACCGTAAAGCCCGCAAGGCAGTTTCGACATGTTTTTTTTTTGGTTTTTGCCGAACCTAGTGTCGCCTTTTTAAATTGTTTTACCATTTTTTTTAAGTTCTACGTGTATAACCGAAATACTTCCTTCAAAGTTTTACTAATTTTTGGTGAGCTTTAATTTACTCACATTAGAATGTTACGTTAGGGTGATAAGAAATGAGATCTGGTGGGTAAGAAATCGAACGGGGTACTTGAGGTCAATGAACTTTGGAAGAAAAAACTTCTGTCCACGAGACAAGAACATCGATATATCATACTTTCGGATGCGACTGTAAATGCCGAAGATATGACGAAAAATGTAAAAAATCGACTTGTACCTTAAAAAAAAATATCGAAATTGCCTTGCAAAAAGACTTCAGACATCGTACAGTTCCATAAGTAACGTAACTGTCCCTCTTACCGTTTTTTCTGAAATTGTAAATGATAACACAAAATGCCAAAAAACAGGTGATCTCAGCTGTAGGCATTTTTTGACAATCAGCAGATAGTGTTTTTACCAAGGCGAATCTATACAAGGTGGTGTTACCGGAGCCGCTGATTTCACGGCGAATTTGTACCTTTTGTCAAAATGATGTGTCTGTTGTAATTTTGTTTTGTAGTGATTGTCAATGTGCGTATAATTTGTTTTGTATTTTTTGTTCTGTTCTGCCAACACCACCTTGTATAAATTTGCCTTGGTTTTTACTTAGGAAACTGTCCGATGACTTCAGATTCTGGTACGGTCTAATGTGCATGCATACATACATATATACTTACTCTACGGGCATAAAGTGCGTCTGAACTTTGCGGCTACTAGTAACAATCACTTCGAAATTCGTATCGAATGGCAATTGCTTACATACTTACATATGCACATACATACATAAGTACATACATATATCCATTTTATATTTGTGGTCGTTACTATGGCAGTGGCCACAAATCAATCGTAAATTGGATAGGAAAAAATATTGAAACTGCGATAACATACAAGTAAACACTGAGCCACTCAATGGAGCTACTTATAGTATTTACTTACATTTGTAAATACATATTCATACATATGTACGTAATTCTCTTTTGTCTCAATTTTCCAATTTTTGTCCACGATTGGAATTGTTTACTTATTTGAAAATTGATTGGAAAATCGAAACTAAATCGAAATACGAGTAGTTCGAACTTTATTGTTGTTGTGGTTTGGGATGATTACTCCCCACAAATGGTCCCCTCTTAAATAACAGTTAGTGAAAAAGTGTTGGGGGAAAGTCACACACTGCCGTCAATGACTTTACACTGAGGTCTTTGCAGCCCATAAATGTATTGATGTATGTATGTCTGTATGTAAACATGTGCTTCTATTTATTCCCTGCAAAAATTGGACGTAGTTTCAAAGCATCTGCAAAAGGACCAGGTTGCATACTAGTAACTTGTTATGCTGATCTGGACCACTTCAAATGTAAACAACTGATAACTTTGTGTTGAACACCATCTCTTCGTGGCCCATCGGCAATATGATTCGGTTGCCGAATGTGAATACATATTAATAAAGCGAATTTTAAGAAAATGCATTCAAAATATTAGATTTTACTATTTAAATTTAAAAATCACCTTAAAAAATTTACAAATATTTGGTTAAAAAAAAATCTTATAAAGTTCAGTCCATGGTTCAAAAGGAGTAGTTGTCTAGGTGGTCCCATGTTATGCAGCGGTGGACCAGAGGTGGTCAGGTCCAATGACATCTCAGTCTTAATGTAACCATATTTTCTCCATATGTTTGGACGATTTTGGTTACTAGTGTTGGTTACAAGGTAGCGTGGTTCTTCACTAGTATTTAACCTAGTCCCACTTTTTGCTGGGTTTGTACGACATATATGTACATCTATACTTACATACACATTTAAGTATTGTTTATATGTAAACAAATGCCCCAACCAATTTTATGAGTACAATTTTTCCATTTTATTTGTGCGGAAACTGGAGCAAACGCCGCACTACAACTCTGTGGTAACTGCTACGGGTAATAGAATGAGGGAATAAAGTAGCTAATGTAAATACTTACTTCGCTTCCTGTACATACATACATAAGTACATATACATAAATACATATATATGTGTATATGTACAATAATTATAAGGGAAAAGCTGTATTTTTGTAAAAATCGCAATGATTTTGCGGTTTATAACAACACCGTTTGGCGACATGAGAAATTTAGAGAGCAAAGTAACATTTCATTTTTGAGTTTCTCTAACAGACCTCGGATTCGCATTTAGGGCGTCCAATAACATAGGGATATGGAGGCTTGGTTCAATTTGCAAAAACTTTTTTTTTTGTAAACCTGTGTTATTGAGCTAAATTCTAGAAATTGTTAATCAACTTCAAATATCTCAAGAAACATCGATATTAGCGATTTGGTGTTTTTTGTAGCAAATTGAATGGCCAACATGTTTGTTATTTGCAATTTTTCTGTAGCTCTTGTTATTTATGAGATAGGTGCACAAAAATTGGAATTTCATGAAAATATTGGGTTTGGTTACCCGTACTAATTCGCTTGCGGGAGTTAGAGTTACGCCGCAATGGACACTATTGTAGAGCATTTAATACTAAAGAAAACCCATCATTGACTATGGTTATACTATAAAATGCCTCTGAGCTAAAGAATTTTGAAGAAAAACAATCAAAGTTTACGTGTTTTTTGATCGGGAAATCTTTGCACGCCTTGGTCGAGCTCAAATTTTCAGGGAACTAAAAACTAAACTTTCAGGGAGTAGAAAAAATAGTCACTGCAAAAAAAGCACTCTATGTAGTTAGGGTCGAAATCTTAGCAGAGAGGGTTTAAGAACTCTCGCCGGATACCTGACAGGAAACTGCAGACTGAGGTACCATCTGCACAAGATGGGACTCTCTGAGGAGACGAACTGCAGTTTTTGTGTGCTAGAGGATAAACTTCGGAGCATATACTATGTGATTGCCCGCGTATAACTCAACTCAGACTTACATATACACCTTGGAGAGCGAATATCGTCTCCATCCAGAATCTGGAACACGACACCCACCAAAGTGCTTAATTTCATTAACAGCCGAAGGTTGGAGTGACTTGATAAGGGTTAGCACAATAGATCTAGCTAGGTCGCAGCGCTATATATGCCCTAACAATAATAATAAAAATAATAGGGTCGAATTAATGACCGAATGGTGTGAAAGGGTAATAAAAATTACCAGGAAAGGATTAAGTCCTGCAAACGGCTTAATGGAGAACCTGTGAATGATATTATTTCCCGAAATGGATAACCCCGTATTTTAAATAGAAAGCAATGCCATTCTTTCGCAAACAGACTTAAGGTTTTAAACATTCTCTAATCTAAATCTAAAAGTTCAAAGTGAAAAGTTTGATGAATAAATAAAAATATTCGTTCAGACACTAATATTTACCTTGTAACGGACAAGATTCTAGTATGTATACAAATATGTATGTATATTAGTGTGGTCCAAAAATGCATGTGAAAAAGTAATGTCGGAATTTTTATGCTCTCAACCCCTAGGATTGTTCTATACCGAAAAATGTGTCAAACGATCAGCTGTAGTGTGTTTGGCATCCAAATCGTAAACAAAAGAAAAGTGCACTCTGCTAATTCACGTTGAAATATATTTAATCACTTGCTTAAGTGGATTCTAATCAATTTGAAAGTATTTTTGGTTATTTATTTGTGTGAGCTGAGTGTGTTTACGTATAAAATAAGCAAAAATTTACAACAAAATTTGAAGGTTATGTTGAAGTTGACAGAAGTTACCATTTTTTACTAGAAAGCGATCCCGTTACTTTCCAATGTTACTCTCTCGCTCTGAGCGAATTTGTATTTTTTGACAGTTTTACTAGTTTTAGTCCGAGGAATACGGGATTGCACCTAAAATTTTCATGTGGAACCGAAAGGAAAATAATAGTCGTTTTATTTGACACAGTCTAATGTACATGCAAATTTCAACATATATACTATGTATCTATATAACTTTTGTGATGATATGACAGCGGAAGCGACTCAGTTTTGTTTTGCAAATTTTATGTTTGTTATCTTTATTTATTATCACTAGCATTTCTTTATTTGTTTACACTGCATTTCGAACGTCTACTTTGGCTCTTTTTTCACTTTTCAAAAATATGGACATAAGTACGGATACATATGTATATGTACATACATAAGAGGCGAGCATAAAGTATCTGCACTGTTGACAGTTGACACTTATAATTTATGTAAATATGGCGCATTCCAACGGTGAGAAGCGAAAATATTTATGATTGAACCACGGAGAAACAAGATCATGCGAAGATCGAAAAGCTTATGTACATTCTTTTTTTTTGCTACATAAGGTAAATGATAAAAGTAATATTGCTGCAGTGAAGATGTGCAATAATTTTTACAGGCAAATATCGTAAAACAGAAAAACGTGAAAGAGGCCTACTAAGAAATATGCTAAGCGCTTCTTTTCGTTATAAAACGATTTGTGGATCGTATCGTAATCAGGGCTATCACAGATCATTGTATTCCGATTTTCGTGAAATCCATGAAAATGCGATCACTAAATCCGAATAGCTACGAACGTAGCGTATACTTTGAGTACACACGTTTTTTTATTATTTTGTATCTGTCTTTAATATATCAAAACTTTTTTCTGGCGTAAAATGAAATTCGAAAGATATACGTGAATTCCGGGAAATGGGTTTTTGAGTGATCGTTCGATCTAGGTGGCTGTTCGGGTTTTCAAAAACTGAGTAGGGGTTTCGATTTTAGTTCGAGTAATTCCGTGCCTATGAATGTAGACCACATCCGATTACCTAAACACAAATCATATGATTTGGGTTGAAAGTCGATTTGACAAAATTTTTGAAAACCAGCAAAGTTTGGATGTAAGTACATGAGTATGTACTCGTGTTCATGTCCAAAACCTTTGGTGAGAAAAAACCTACTGAAGGTGTATACCTTTCCCCAAACTTTCAGAGCTTCTTACGATTCCCACCTTTTAAAACTTATATGTATACAGTGGCAGGAAAATGAATAGAGTTGCGAAACTTTAGCAAGATCTCGCAATTTTTTCGTTAAATTATAGTTCACAGTCCATTTTATTTCATTAAATTTAGGTGCAGTAAAATGCAATTTGATTTTTGGCAATGTTTTTTCTGACGAAGTCACTATTTTCTTCTATACAAAGTATAGCGCCTTTTACAACCATACGACAAGTTTTGACTAGTTATTTTATTACTTTTTAATTTTAGTTATTTATTACCTTAATAAAACCCGTATAAACCAAAGATTCAATATCTGTACAATATTAAAAAAAAATCACGAAATTTCCTACAATTTTCGACCTTTCCAATTAGATTTCTTAGAAATATTTTGAGGATATAGCTGTGTAGCCCATTTAATTTTAGTATAATAAAGTGCAAACTTAACGTAGCTCAAACTTACCATTGAGTTTGTGCACATTTTTTATTTATATTTTTTTGAGGTGTTGTTCTCAAACTCACATCATGAGAAAAATTTTTTTTTTAATCAAAGGCAAGTCCTAGCTACTTCGAACTTGCACTTTATTACACCAGAATTAATGAATGGAAAAAAACTCCAGACTACACAGTTTTAACACAACTAAAAAATAGGCTATCCTTATTAAGAATCAGGATGGCACGTGGATTCATAAGTCAAACGAATTTCACTCTTAACTGAAAATAGGTTACATTTCCATTTTTCATAATCGAAAAACTCCGGTGAAAACATTATGGTTTATTTTACGAGTAAATTTTTATTCCAAAATCTTTCTAATAAACACATGTTTGCATCTATGCATATGTATGTATATGTAAATACATATGTGTGTCAATATGTTTAAAAATTCCCTTATCGCAACGGCACCCTGAAATTGTGCATATGGAAACTGTGCATACGAAATAATGCATATGAAAAAAACCGAAATAATGCATATGACAAAAACCGAAATAGTGCATACATGAAAACGAACTTCTTTCTGAGTAGGCGGCCTTCGGCCGCGCTTAGGGATTATAACCCTTACTAAGTAGAATTCTCCTTTCTGAGTTGCCGCAAAAGGGGACCGGAAGTATTTTTGCGCAGAACTTCTTTCTGCGTAGGCGGCCTTCGGCCGCACTTAGGGATTATAACCCTTACTAAGTAGAATTCTCCTTTCTGTGTTACCGGAAAAGGGGGCCGGAAGTATTTTTGCGCAGAACTTCTTTCTGCGTAGGCGGCCTTCGGCCGCGCTTAGGGATTATAACCCTTACTAAGTAGAATTCTCCTTTCTGTGTTGCCGGAAAAGAAGGGCGGAAGTATTTTTGCGCAGAACTTCTCTCTGCGTAGGCGGCCTTCGGCCGCGCTTAGGGATTATAACCCTTACTAAGTAGAATTCTCCTTTCTGTATTGCCGGAAAAGAAGGGCGGACGTATTTTTGCGCAGAACTTTCCTCTGCGTAGGCGGCTTTCAGCCGCGCTTAGGGATTAAAACCCTTACTAAGTAGAAGTAAATAATTCATATTAGAAAAAACGAAATGATCCATATGCACACTTTCGTTAGAAAACCGAAATAATGCATATAACAAAAACCGAAATAAAGCATACATGCACAGTTTCGGATGAAAACCGAAATAATGCATATGTGAAAGACGAAGGTATGCATACATGCACAGTTTCGGTTGAAAACCGAAATAATGCATATAACAAAAACCGAAATAATGCATGCATGCACAGTTTCGGTTGAAAACCGAAATAATGCATATGAAAAACCCGAAGTAATGCATACATGCACAGTTTCGGTTGAAAACCGAAATAATGCATATGAGAAAATACCGAAATTATGCATATGCATACTTTCGTTTTAAAAGCGAAATAATGCATATGAAAAAAAAACGAAGTAATGCATACATGCACAGCTCAGTATATCCAGTAAACAAACTTAGCTATTTTTTTATCGCCAAGTTTGGTCCCCATAAAGGACTAGTATTGCAAGCAACGCTTTTACGGCAATTAGGGTGTTGTGCAGCTATTTAATGTGGTGAAAATTATTTAAGCACTGGGGAGATTTATTCACATGGAATTGGAGATTGGGCTAATAGATTTATTTTAAATAAATTGTGAATCTGCAAAAATATCTTTTCAGCAGATGAATATACTTTTTAACCTTTCTCCCGAAAATTTACATACAGGCTCGAAAATATGTGAGTAACATTCAAATATCGTCGCTTGGATGGAAAATTTCCGGAAGCGTCATTTTGACAATTTGTGGTTTTTGGATATCTTCTTTAGTTTCCGAGTAATTGACTAAAATGTTTTCGGTTATTTGGTACATATTGCGTTAGTATTGCTGTCGTACTAAACTAATCAAAATCTTTCAAATAGAGTTATCTGTTCTTTTTTAGTTTCCGACATATTCAGCTTTATCATGAGTTTCATTTTCTAGAACCGGGTCACTTTTTACTTTTCGTTTGCGTGTGTTCACTACAGGTGGATGAAAAAATTGTTGGCGAAATTTTGTTCGGGCGAAACTCACGATTAGGCTGATTAGTAAAAAGTATAGTTAATTTATAAAAATTGTCATCACATTTTGGCGCATATCACTAAAAAAATTTTTTGACAAATGTCGTATACGAAAAAATTTTATTAAACTCATAAATGGTTGACACTAAACTAAAAAAATAAGATAATTTAAGAATTTCATGAACTAGTACATAGCATTCTCCGACACTTTGGAGAAAATCTGTAGTCGTGTTTCTGAGAAATTGCATTCCAAACTTCAATCGTGAGTTACCGAAAGTAACTTGTGACAATCTTTTATCCAGGGATCTACATAAATTATAATTGTCATTATTTTCGCAGTTGGAGTATATGCCAGACGAGTAACAGGTATACACATACAAGGATACCTAAATTAGCGCGTTGAACTTGTATATTTATCTCTCTCCAACGCATTATAATTCTATATACGTCAGTAACCACGCCCGACAAAGTTATGTCTGTATTTAATAATAGCCCTATGACAAAATATTCATGAAATGTATTCGTAGATTTTTATTTACTTTCATTTCATATATTAGTATTGAGATGAATGATTTTTACTAAATACCAGGAATAAATATTTAATAAAAAACTATTTCATTTAAGCTTAACCAACTTTTAGTGGCTAGGAGCTAATTTTGGAACGCTTCATGAAATATTTTCATAGACAGTAAATGCAACCCTGGGTGCATCATTACACTTGAACGGAATTGTGATATTTAATTTTATTTTATAATGAAAAATGAATTTAATGTGCAATTTTTTAAGTTTACTAGATGTAAGACAACTTTTAATTTTCTTTATATATTGCAGGCTTTAGTTCTAATTCTGTTTATGTTAAGTTGTAAAGGTGAAAATAGGCCTCCTGGGCAACCGAGCACATTAAAAAAAAAATCGGTAACGCGCGTAAAAGCATACCTCACAAGTGGTGTGGAAAATGCAAGAACAAATATAAATGGAATAATTTTCGAAATTATGAAATGGTTATTGGTATTTCCCATCTCAAAGGAAATGATTAATTTGAACGTTATTTAAGCTGCCTTTATGTAAGCGTTTTGGCTAGTCGATATCTTAAGTAAATTTTCCAGTCGACAGAAATCGACACGTGAAAAGGCCACTTCAGGAATTTTTTAATTTTCTTTTTTTTTTTTTTTTTTGCTTGGGCGTCTTTTGAAGATGTGCCAAATTATATTGTCGCCTTAAATACAAAACAACAATTTCTTTAAGCCATCTTGTGCAGCAATTTGTTGATCTTATCCTCACGGCTACCGAAATCACCAACCTCAACGTAGTGATTAGCCTTCTTGCGCCAGCCTCGGGTTGATGTGTTGAGCTTGAATAGCAACAGGAAGTTGGGGGCTTTCTTGAAGTGAAGTGAATCAACGCACTGAATTTCGTGCGCTTCGCGAAATTTGCGTTCGATCACAAAGCAGAGATTGGGACACGCTTGACCATTCCACGTTTGTACATCAATTCACGAACTGATTTAAGATTTGGATAACCCCATATAGGGTTCGGCATACGTAGCATATTAATGGTTGCCTTGCTCAATTTGTTGAACACACCGTTTTAATGTGGCGAAGACAGAACTGTAAAACTACGCACTTTTTGTGCAACTTTGTTGATACCGCGGATGCGGATCACAAAAGCCAATTTGGATTTTTCAGGCCCGTCGAATTGGCCGCATTTCTTTGCCACACAGCGCTCCTCCATCTCACGGCGTCCATCACCGAGTTTTCTTGTTTGATATTTCTCAGCATGCACCAAGTTTTCACATTTACGGAGTGCAATCACAGCAGAGCGCTTTAGTTTACGTTTGATCAGGGTAGCAATTTGCTGACCTGCTCTTGCTGAACTGCAGCTTCGGCTCGGGGACAGGAGGCAGCTTCCTGGAAGGTTGTCTGCCCTTTGCTTGAGGTTTCTTACCGGCCGTGATGGCAGTCCTCTTAACTTGTTACTTAGCACGTTGAAAAGGCGAAAAAAAGTTCGCCAAATGTTTGGAGCACATCGTAAATGAGCCACTCGATTTATAACATTTCTATAAACAATTTAATTAAATACTGTTTATACATAGATATGCTGCAACCATGCACTTACTTTCCCAAATTCCATCCTGCTTATCGGCATAATTTTCCAAATATGCCTGCTACTTCATTACTAATTACTCAATTTTCCAACTGCGCCTTCTTTGTTGGCTCGACATATCCTAAAAAGACATAAATTTACATTAAACAATTGAAATCGCAAAAATTAGCAAATAAAATACTCGCTTTGTTTTGTTTTGTTGTCAAATTTCTGAGAAATGTGAATTCACCACGATGCGATACAGAAAGAACAAGGACCAGGGATGTAATTTTAAGTAAATCTATTATTCAGTGGCAAGGCGCAGAGCGTTCGGGGCAGCAATATTAATTTGTATCAAATATAACATTAAACGGTGGTTCTAATACATTTTTTGATATTATTAACCAGAGTACATACATTATATGGTATTTCTTTCAAAAATTAATGTACTATATGAACTTTTTTTTCAAATATTTCTTAAGTTTCTTTCATGAGTGCTGAAAAGCAACCATGCGTGTAAGAAATTGTGTGCTACCTAAAATTTCACCTCTGGAAACTTTATCCCCATAAAGGACTTCACCACAGTTTTTTTACTGGATATACTGAGATGCACAGTTTCGGTTTAAAACCGAAATAAAGCATACATGCACAGTTTCGGTTGAAACCGAAATAATGTCTAAATGCACAGTTTCCATATGCGCAATTTCTGTGCCCCTATCGCAACATACAAATCTTTTACATTTTGTTTGCAACAGCTGGCAATTACTTTAGCAATTTGTTACGCACGCCTTCCAAACGTTTTTGTCGATTTTCAAATCGAACTGTCAAAACAATCGCGCCTCAATGATCACAACAACAGCAACAATCGCCAAAGAGGCAAAACGAAGTGTGGTGGCCATCATCAAGCGGTGAGATATGTATATATGAATGTGAAATGCACTTGAAGTGAATTGAAGTAAATTTCGGAAATGTGAAGACAGACATGGAAGTGGCAATGGCAAGACGGTATAGTGGGCCTAATTTTACTTGAAAAAAATTTGGAATAGGTACATTCGTTAACTATTTAGTTTGGAGATTTTTTTTTTCATTCAACACCAAATGATTGAATAACGGATTTAAATGAAATTTGAGTTTAGCAGGCGCGATTTTTATTCAAATTCTATTCCTTATCGTCGATGTTTTTGCCAAACCGCCTATCTTACGGCACTCAAATTTTACAGGAGAGCGAAAAAACGATGTATTATTTGAAGGCATTGCCTTGATAGGCGGTATTTTCTCTAGCTATTATTTTACAAGTCTGTTGTTTTAATAACCATTTAACAATTTTTATGCATAAATATCGATGCCTGGAGTTCAGGGTTACCAAACCTCAATTTTGCCACAATGGCGATTTAGGCGGTTTTACAACTGGTCAATGGGCGGTTTTGCAAAAACATCGACGATATCATTTTTTGACTTCTTTTTGCTACTTTCCGTCAACACCGCCTTTACACGAGGCTCACTGAACCTTTTCTTGAATCTACAATCTCCGACTTCGAGAAGTACCCGATATAAACCTTCGGTATTGGCATATTGGCATTTCTTTCTTGAAGCCCCTTCTAGGGTTGTGGCTGCGTGACCAATACTCTGCCACTACATCATCACATCCAATAGTCGTCTAGCCTTTTCGGAAGGCTCAGCGCCTATAATTGGGTCTCACAGAGCCTTTTGTTACTGTCTAATCTTCTCAAGTATGGTTGATGAGATTGTCTGCATCTGCTTAAGGGGTCACAGTGCTATTAGATAGTCCCTTGGCAAAAATCCACCCTTTAAGGTACTCCAAAAGTCTTCTTGGCTGATAGACCTTTTTATAATCTCAGCGCGGGTAGCTTTTGTTTATGTTTATGTACATATAGCACATAGTGTTTCCCCAAAAATTCTAAGAACATGCTGCACAATAAAAAAAAAACGGAGCGTTCGGAATGAAAATTCTAATTTTTTGTGTGTTTTAAACCACTGTGTGGCCGACAAAACATTTCATAGCTTAGAGGTAGACAACATCTGCTGCTGGTGGTGGCGGTGTTGACGTTTGCTGACACTCTGGGGCATAATTCCTTGCTACAATGCAAAACATACATACATATGTATGTATAGGTTTAGTTCAAATGCTGATTTTTAATTTAATTTTGGTCGTTGTTTACATTTCATAAATTTCTAAGTATCTACACAATAACGCGTTTGATGTTTTCGTGATATTTGTTCAGGTGGAAGGGCAGGAGTGGCAACATACTGTGCATAAATGCTAACACACATACTTTTGGGCTTAAAGAGCGCACTTACGCTCATGCTTAAACCCGTCATATTCCAACATAGTAACTTTTATTGTTATTCCAAACGCGTGTGTTGTCCTTTCATCTCTTGTATTGTGCACTTTATTTTGATAAACACCACCCAAACACGCAAATCAGCCATTCACCCTAAATTGTCTGCGTTTATATTTTTCTGGAATGCCGTGTTTTACGCCTAGATGTATGCTATGAAATATGTCCAAGGGGAATTGCCAAATCAAATGCAATTCGGCAATTCCCGGCGTGCTTCATTTCGTTATGAACTACATGTAATGCATTCTTAATGGGCAGGCTTTGTTAATCACGACTCTGATCTACTGAAAACAGTGGTAGATCCTTTTTTACGAAGGATGCAATATTTTATACAGACACACTAATACATACCTATGTACTAGGGTGCTTTTTTGCGACTATTGTTTTTTACACTTCTATCTCGAAGTTTTGTGGAAAACACCTAAAAAAAAACTCCCTGAAAATTTGAACCCTTAATATTAACAGTAAGTACTCGCCCAAGGCGTGCAAAGATTTCCCATATAAAATACACGTAAACTTTGATTTTTTTTTTTAATCTTTACACCTCAGAGGCATTTTATGGTATAATTATGGTCAATGACGGATTTTCCTCAGAATTGAATGCTCTACAAAAGTGTCCATTGCGGCGTAACTCTAACTCACACCATTCACATTTTTTCTGTAGCTCTTGTTATTTACCAGATAAGAGAAAAAACGGGAATTTAATCAAAATATTGGGTTTGGTGACCCGTACTAATTCGCTTGTTTGTAGGTGTTCTGACCCCGCATCCCGTCAACAACTTTCGTACAGATTTCGAACTTTATAAAAATTCTAAAAAATCAAACGAAATGTTTAGCCATTTGAAACACGTACTTTATTTTACTAGAATTCAACGGGCTACAAAACGGTATACCCAGTATTTAATTAAAAAACTTGAATTTTTTACGAAGATTTGTTGAATTTTTTTTAAATTGCATAAATTTTTAAGGCAGTGTCACTCGATTGGTACATTTGTACATTTTTATATTGGGCTATTGGTGAAAAAATTGGACTTTTTTTTTTGTAGTCAAAAGATTGGTACAATACAGTGATGTTCTATTGAAAAATTTCAGCAAATTAAATTTCTCGATTGGGATAAAGAAAAATATTTTGGGTGTTCACACAATTGCGATACGATTTGCATCAAATTTTGGCCAATATCCAATCGTGTGACACTGCCTTCAAACTTATATTTATACTGATATTTTTAAAGAATTAACTATAAAAAACTAACCAAAATTAAATAACAGTAAAAATAATATTTTAAAATTTGTGAAAATTTGGTGCGGCTATAATTTGTTCGACTACTGTACATAAATGACTATGACTACGATTACTCGGCCGTGCTATTATAGTAGCAAAATGCCACTAAGCTCATTTTAAAATTTTCAGGCAATAGCCTCATGCGATTATCGATTATATTTTTTGTTGTTTGTGTGAAACATTTTATTTTATTTTATTTATTAAGTGAAACTAAAAAAAAATAAACCTCCCCCCTACCCCCGCGACTGGTTACGGCACTGCTACATATAATTGTGTTTACGTACATACATACATATGTAAGTCTACGCTGATCTTTTCCACGCATGTACCCCCAAAATGAGTGTCGGTGCTAACTTCTGTTTTGATTAGCTTTTATGTTGTTGCTTGGCATTCTAGCTACCCTCATAACAACTGTTTATCCTTGCTTAAGTCGCCTGATAAAACTGCATTCAATATTGGTAGATAAAAGACAACCCATTTCATTTGCTCAGCGGCAAAATTTTTTCAAAATCACATCCATTTTCTTTTGAATACATACTTATGTATTAGGGATGTTGCGAATGTGGAATTTTAGACATCTGCGGTTGCGGAATGTGGATGCGGATGTTTAAAAGCTAACCTCCGCGGATGCGGATGTCAAGTTTATTCTGGGGCACTATGTACTTTATATGGCAGCATTAAAATTCCGACTTTACTGTTTTTTTGCACCACTCTAGTGTACATACATATGTGTGTGTATGGGCATACTTCCCTGCAAAAATTTGAAGACCAGGTGGTCTACTGGGACGTAGTTTTAAAGTATATGCAAAAGGAACAGGTAGCATCCTAGTAACTTGTTATGCTGACCTGAACCATTTCAAACGTGAAAAACTGATATACTATGTGTCGAACACCACCTCTTCGTGGCCCATCGGCCACTTGATTCGGTTGCCGAATGTGAATATTATTTGTTAGAGCGAATTTTAAGAAAATGCTTTTTAAATAATAGATTTTACTATTTAAATTTAAAAAGCACCTTTAAAAATTTACAAATATTTTGTTTCAACAAAATCTTATAAAGTTCAGTCCATCGTTCAAAAGGAGTAGTTGTCTAGGTGGTCCTATGGTGGTCCAATGGCATCGCAATGTTGATGTAACCATATTTTCTCCATATGTTTGGACCATTCTGGTGACTAGTATTGGTTACAAGGTAGCGTGGCCCTGTACTAGTATTTAACCTATTCCCACTTTTTGCAGGGTTATGTATGCATGTGTGTAAGCATTTACATATGTCACTATACATAACTTCGACTCTTTTTGGTCCGTGGGTTGGCTATTCAAATAAATGCAGCAGATAAACATCGCAATATGTGCTCATTTATTGCCTTTTCGTAAACAGAAATCCGACAAATATAAATTTGCTAGACAAAGTTAATGTTTGTATGAGCACGAAGGGATAAATGAACGGGTGAGTGTTTCCAATTGATAAGAAAGAAAATGCTATATAGGTTTTATTCATAATTTCCGTTAAGGGTACAAACCGTTTGCTTCATAAGATTTTCACATTGTTACATATCTTTACATTTAAAAATGAATTGCTATTCGTGTGTTATCGCTACGGTGACCATATTTATGGGAGCCGAATACGGGACAAAAAATAATTTTGCAAATTTTTTCCACAACAGCTTACATATCTTAAAGCCTTCTTCAATGACCCTAGATGTATTTGGCCTGAAACAGTATCCTTGTAGTAACATCACTAATTTGTAGGATAATTTTCTCTAGATTTTTACCTCGCAAAATTTGTTAAATTTTAGTATAATAAAGAGCAATTTTTTTGAAGTTGCTAAGGCCTACCATTAATTTTGGAATTTTTTTTTTGGTGACAGTGTTACGCATTTTTTTCCATACCCACTACGTATGTATGTTTGACCATTTTTTTTAAAGAGAAACAAATGAGCAGCACTTTTCACTCGCACTTTATTATACTCAATTCTAATGCATTACAAAACTGCAATCAAAAGTTTTTTCTAAAGATTCTAATCGAAAAAGTTTGAAAATTTGGTGAATTAATTTTTGTAGTTTTTAGCACAAAGTTGGAAATTTGGTATTATGTATATGGTTTTTGTTAGGAAAAGAGTTTTACTTTCATAAAATAATTAATAAACATTAAATAAACTAAGGAAAAATTTCCAAAACTTACTAAAATATCGAGTCTTAATTTCTATTTTCGTCACTGTATGTATTCCTCGATTCGAATCACAGGCATTCAGATTAGAAAATAATAACTGTTTATGGAGAAAAGTTAGTTAAAACTCGTTCATAGGCATGCCATTTTAATGAGCTGTTAAGGCGTCGAAACACCGAGGTTTGTAAGGAGAAACTTGGAAAAACGGTGTTGCCAGATATCTGCAATATCAGGAAAAAAAAATTTTTATAAATAAGCCGCAATAATGCTATTTCACTGAGAATTTATAAAAAAAAAATAATTCAGAAAATAAAAATTCGTAGGGTTGCCACCCTTTGGAAATTTAATTTTATATGTAAAAATGGCTTGCTTTCGTGTGTTATCACATAACTCAAGGACGGCTCAAAGGATTTGCTGCGCTTTTATTTCATTTTGTGTCTTTCTGTCTGTAGAATGAATGTAAAGAAAAAAAGTTGGAAAACCGGTGTTACCACATATTTCAAATATCGAAAGAAAAATTAAATTTACATAAGCCGCCATAATGTACTTTATTGAGAATGTATAAACCAAATTGAATAGGGTTGCCACCACTCGAAAAAATCTTTACATATAAAATGAATTGCAGTTCGTGTGTTTTCGCATAACTCAAAAACGGCTCAATGGATTTGCTTCCTTTTTATTTCATTTTGTTTCTCTTTGTCTGTAGAAGGTCTGTAAAGAAAAAATTTTAAAACCGGTGTTGCTACATATCTGAAAAATCAAAAAAAAAATTAAAAAAACCGTAATACTTATATTTTACTGAGAATACATAAAAATTGAATATAGAAAAAAAATTTGATAGGGTTGCCACCATTGGATAAAATATTTATAAATGAAAATGTATTGCTGTATCAAAAAAAATTTAATTTAAATAAGCTGCAATAATTCTAGAGCTATTGGAAATGCGGGCGTTACACCTCCCATACGAAATTAATCGTATACTCACAAAAAAGTTGGTGTTATTGGATAAGGGGTGTGGCACCTCTCATACAAATCGAATTTCTGGATGTATTCATTGTAGTCTAATCTACTCAAATAAACCGAATTTTACATACTACACATCTCTGGAAGTGTTCATGGTTAAGTACTCGAACATATAGTAGTATAGAGATATACGAAATCAATCGCATACTCTTAGAGAAAATTGGGGACATTTAAGAAGGGGGCGCGGCGTCTTCCAAAAGGTATAGAAACTGTTACCTATCTTTGGATGTATGTATATACATATAATACTTCTGTTCGTGGGTTTGTGACTCAATCGATTTTAATGAAATTTTGTTGTGTGCTTGAGTAAGGATAGTTCAGATTCCCAGTATGACCTGCCAGGTGGCGCTGGAATCGTGTTATTGTTAGAAATCTTAGTTATGATCCTATCTGGCTTATATTCGAGATACTTATGTATTCGTAACGGTAAGGGCAATACTATTGCAAATAACAGCCGCCGGGTGACGCTGGGGTCGAGTTACATATTACTAAAAATCGTCCAGTGAGAAAAAGTGCCGTGAATGTCCGAATACATCGACGTGCTGTAGAGAATTTCAACAACTTATTCACGAACATACACTTTCGTTGGATTATGAAAGACGACAATGGAAATATGGCTTCTGACAACCACCAAACCGTAATATTAGCAGATAAGTGTATCACTGGAAATTGTGAACGTGAATTGTTGGTGAAAATGTTGGAACAAAATATTTCAGTAAAAAAAATTAATTTGGGGTGGGACGAGTATAAATATGTATGTGCTGTTAGACGTGAAAATGCAAGCGAAATCGAAAGTCAAATTTCCCATGTAAACAGCCAGAAAGTTTGTTCTGCAGATTTGCAGCAATCACTTTTGGATATAAAACTTGCAAGCAATTTTCATTTTTATTGACAAACCAATTGAGTGCTGCCGTGTGGCGCGATTTTTGGCGTATTTGTATAAAATTATATAAAATGTTTCATCACATATAAATAAATATTTGTATTCTCCTGATATAAACTATTTAAATGTTAAAGCATTCGGCGTTTTGTGGCTGTTTTGTACGCATTTTACAATTGTTAACAAAATTTTCAGGTCAGTAATTTTGTTATAAGCATAAAAATTTAATTTTTGCGTTATCATGTTTTTTTAAATTTGCAATATAGTATGTAAGCACATTGTTATTGGTTAATATATGAAAATGAAAAAATGAAAATGAAATGAAAAAGTGTCTGGTAGCACGGTTGAAAGTAGATTTTTCTGCATTCGAAGTGTAAAAAGACCCAAAGCAGTATCGGAAAGTTTGATTTCGGAAATAAAATCTGCTTTCGAAAATCACTTCACATGCAAGGTGTAACTGCTACTGCAATCGCTTTTGGAAATTCATGAGTTTGACAGACTTTTCAAAAGGACTTGCACGTGTCACGTCTAACAGTAATAATAATAAGAATAGTAATAGAGCTTCTCCTCCGATTTGTTTCGTGCGCCTTGATGTTGTCATACAAAGGGAAGGGACCTACAGTTTTACGCCGACTCCGAACGGCGATTGTATTTTTATGAGAAGCTGTTTTTTTATGGCAGAAATACACTCGGAGGTTTGTCACTGCCAGAGGTAAACTAAAAAAACAATAAACGATATTAAAAAAGCAAATACCAAATTAAATGAATTAAAAGAAATCGCAAACTGAATGCTTTTCTTTAAAACAGACACGCTATGTCATTTTGCTGCTGACCGTTTATCATTTCCAATGGCTAGACACATTTACGTAAGTTCGTGTCTCAAACGTATTAACATCCATATTTTACATGTAATTGAAGTTGACACTTTGACGGCCAACCCCATTCCACTCCAATATTTTTAAGTGCTTGCCTACATACATGCTGTACGTTAGAGTGGTCAAAAAAATAAATTCCGAGACAAGGTTGAGGTCACCTTCCAAAATTTTACCTCTTGCCGAAAGAAGTGCTGGCACCAAACTTTACGTGTCTATGTATAAATTTAGAGGATACTCATGAAATGCTTATTTTTTACTCCAGAAGTATTTTGTCATGGCAACAGTAGCTTTTTATAAAAATCAACAATATTTTTATCTGTTTCAAATCGATCCAATAGCGCATTTCAAGGTCATTGAAAATTGACAGTTGGAATAAATATTACAAATATCAAAAGGAAAAAGCTAAAGGGCTGCCCCGTTTTCTGCGATGAAATTTTTTCCTCCACACTAAAATTGGACCAGTCTAATGTACATTGCATATACATACATACATATGTATGTACATATAATTTATATAGATTTTTTCGATTAACTAGAAGTTACTACTGAACTAAAAATTATTTAATTGTTGCTACTAGTTGTGTCCCAAAATTACAGAAGAAAGTTACCACAAAAGCAAATTATTTTTTCACCCAAATGCGTAAATTTTTTACGGTCAGTCGACAAAGTACGTGATCACCCCTCGTAAACTAATTACGTACTTGTTGCCGCACTTTTTCCGGTCAGTGATTTTGTTTTGATTTTCACATGCTGGTTGGTTGGTTAGCTAGTTTGCGATTTTACTCCCATATGTGAGTATTCTCACTTTCCGAAATGTTGGCAAACCGAACAGAAAGTTTTACAAAGTCTGAAAAGGTGTCATAAAAGTACATGCATAGTTATGTATGTATAAACGCGTATGTACGTACATACATATGTATGTAGATAAATAGACTTACTACTAGCAATGAGAGGTACACATACATACGTACTTGTTCATGGGTAAATTTGTTATACGGCCATTAAGTAGCGGTGCGAAATTAAGAAAAAAAAAAACATCAAAATTGTATTTAATTTTTAATAAAGCGTTAATTGTGTGGCTGCAAGGTGCTCTT
The DNA here is from genome assembly GCF_013731165.1 of Rhagoletis pomonella. NCBI lineage: Eukaryota > Metazoa > Arthropoda > Insecta > Diptera > Tephritidae > Rhagoletis > Rhagoletis pomonella. Next base: position 40,113,075 of record NW_023458561.1, on the reverse strand, counting down.
TCAGTTCAACTTTCTTTTTCATGCTGCAACAATAACCGTAATACGTAGTGGAGGCACACCTTTCCATTAAATACTGCTCGGTCGCTGGGTCGGACAGACACAACTCGACCAATTGATTTATGCTTAAAAGCGGAATTTCTATTATATTTATGTATAAGTAAAACACACATTTCGCACAAAACTTTGCACTTTCAAGTTTGCTACGCACACATAGATACTAGCAGAGAATAGTTATTCGCAAAAAATGTGTGAATTAAAAGAAAACAATAGGGAACTTATGACTAAGTTTTTATAGCTTGGCACATAACAATAAAAAATATGTAAGCATGTACATACTTCTATTGGCTCCACTCGGCATAATATTATGCAGTCTTATGTGATTCATAAATAAAAGCGATCAATTTAGCGATCCAAGCATGCTTGTTGACCTTGCTTTATTAATTAAAGATGGAAATATTCAGTGTGGATTTATATATGGACGTGTGTATGTTAATATGTATGTTTGTATATACGTTTGTTCATATGTATGTTTGTATATACACACTACCTATAAAAAAATGTGAGTAATTATTTGCCGATTGTGCAACATATCGATGACCCTCTGCAATAACGGCACAACTCAAAATTTCAGGCTTTTTAGTTATATTGCGGAATAGGTTTATAAATAACCATATTTTTCTGTGCGAATCGACATATGCTTAGTTGGGCGCAGTTTTGTCATTTGTCACAAAAACCGCAGTAGGCAACCCTTACTACTGAACAGTGGCATATAACTCACATTCTTCGTGAATATTGGCATAATTCAAAAACTCTCGATAGGTTAGTGATGCTTTTATGTAAAATAACGACACTTTTCGCATTGTGCCGTTGTTCTTTGCATAGCTTCAGGAAGAGAATTAGTAATTTTTTATGGGAAATAAAAGTGTGTTTGCATTGTTCAACTTTGCGTTCAACATTTGCGTTCAACTCGGCGCAGGGTTGCACGAAAAAAAAATTGAATGGCTAAAAATATCAAAATATGAAAAAATATCAAAATATTCACCATAAAAAGGTGTTTGCATTGTTCAACTTTGCATTCAACTTTTGGTTGAATGGCCTTTCAACTAATCGCTTTCAACAAAGTTGGTCGCCAGCCAACATTTAGCCATTCAACTTTTTTTTCGTGCAACCCTGCGTTGAGTTGAACGCAATTGTTGAACGCAAAGTTGAATAATGCAAACACTGCTTAACGACACTTTTCGTTGTTCAGCAATGCAAATTGACATTTTTCCATTTTACTTTTTAGGAGTTGTAAAAATGAATAAATTTTTTATAAATTTTTTCATTAACATGCTTATAAAATTCTAGTAAAATAAGTGTACGTTTTGAGTGGCTAGAAAATCGCATTGATTTTTAATAACATTTTTTTGCTGACGGCTTTTGCGGCATTTAGGAAAACTGGCGTTGACCTTTTTCGCGAACGGGCTTGCGCATATTCTTCCACAAAAAATTCATATTTATATGGAAAAAGTGCAAAACGGCGTCAACAACAAAAAAAATATTAAAAATCAATGCGATTTTTTAGCCGCTCAAAACTTGCACTTAGATTAGATTAGATTAGATTTAGAGGGGGGAGCAGGTCACCTAGTTACGGCGACCGAAACGATCTATTGTAACAAACCTCTATTCAACTACAGGTCATCTTTGCTCCACGTACTGTTAAAAAAAACTCGCGAAGTCCTTTGGCTGAATGCCATTTAGGTCGTGTTCTTCTAAGTACGGTGGTCCTAGGAAGCGAAGTCTGGTCCTGGTAAGGGCTTCACAGTGGCACAAAATGTGCTCTGCTGTTTCCAGTTCTTCGTTACACAACCTGCACTCATTAGAGTTGACAACTCCTATATTTGACAAGTGTTTCATTACCCTACAGTGGCCAGTAAGAAAGCCTCTAACAATTATTACTTCATGCCTACTCAGGTGAAGGAGTTCTTCGGTTCTCCTTGCTGATATAACCGCAATGAAGGATATGGCCTGTCCGTTACCTTCCGTATTTGTCCAGTAATGTTGTGTTCCGTTCATCATCCAGATATAGTACTTCCGCCTAACGGAGCTCCAAGGCAAACCGGTAAAGGGTCCTGAGCCTATGAATCCCTGTGCAGCCCCTTTTCTGGCGAGAATATCTGCCACTGCATTGCCAATAACTCCACTGTGACCCGGTACCCACATGAGGTATACCCGGTTCCTGGAGGCTCTGCTGTCCGAGTGTATGTAGATGTGTTTTTTGGTTGCCCACTTTCTACATACTGCCTCAGACAAAGTTCAATGGCGTGAACCTCGGCCCCATGCTGGTGAAAAGGAGCTTTCTGGGTTGTATGCCGTAGACCCCTGCTCCGACGCCGTGGTCAGTCTTTGAGCCGTCATTATATCGGCTGTCCTTCCGGGGTTTAGGTCGGTCGTTGCCCCAGTTATTCATGTCGGGGAAAAAAACCTTGAAGTTATGTGAGAAGTTAAACCTCGGAAGGCACAAGTACAAAAAGCTTAGCGCAACCCATCTTGTTCTATAACCCTGAGGGTGGAAGGGAGTACATACTTATTGTCCTCTACACTGTCCCCTGAGAAAAGCCTTGCTGTAAACAGCAGAGCCTCTTTCTTGATTACAATGTGTAGGGGAGACAGGTCAAGAAGCACCTCGAGAGCCGCCGTTGGTGTTGTTCTCATGGAGCCAGTCTCTGTAGTTTCACTTCCGCCTTCTTCCACCAGACGGGTGTAGCATAGGTGAGAATGGGTTTGGAGACGACATCATACATCCACCTCGCCAGCTTAGGTCTGATGCCCCAGTTCCGTCCCATAAGTTTCCGGCAGGTCCAGATAGAGGCCCTGGTCTTTTGAATAGTTTTATCTAGATGTGGATTCCATGAGAGCTTGTCATCAAGGATAACTCCTAGATATTTGAATTCTTTGGAGAAGTGTATCTTTTCACCTTGAAGGGATGGTTCTACTTATTTGTCCCTTTTCCTTTTCCTGGAGAAAATGACTATGCTAATCTTCTTCGGGTTAACGTTCAACCCATTTTTACTACACCAATTGCCGACAATATTGAGAGCATTCTGTAGGAGGAGATGGTATCTTCGAACCTATGGAAAAATTAAAAAAAGACAGCATCAAAAATCTCATTACACTGTACAGCACTCGGCTGGGTATTGGACCAAACCAACTTTTTTTAGGAGTCTGAGTCATAAGTAAAAAAAGTAATTTCTCCGTTTTTCGAAGTTAGCCTCAGAAATAGAGATATGGACTTTCGAAGTTCGAAATTGGTCCTTTGATAAAAAATATGTATGTATATTTAATTATTGCGTGTAAAAAACTAAAAAAATAGACGTAGTCCGCCTTTTGCTCTTATTTATATAGTATAAAGTTTTTTGTGAAAACTTATATTACAGGTGCTATAACGGGTCAAAAGTCAGATCTTCGAAAAATTAAACACCTAATATTTCAGAAAATTTTGAACTGAATTTTAAAAAATCAGTAAAGGTGATTTAACCCCCTTTCTTGTGATATGCATATTTGTATACTTCGTATATAAAAATTTGAGAAAAACATTTAAATGAAAAAATTAATTTTTTTTGTTTAAAAAAAATATTTTAAACAAAAAAATTATTAACCGATTTTTAAAAAATTGGTATAGTTATAAAGGCGATTAAACCCCCTTTCTTCCATTCGAAACATCCGTAATACAGAGACTCAAACAAATGACCACGTGTTGATTTTTTTTTAATATTCAAAATGTTTTTTTAGTTAAATTTATTTTTATTATTTTTCTAAATAAGAAGCATGTTAAAAAGTTTGAGATTTTGATGAAAATTTGTTGCATTTTCATAAATTGTGTATAAAGTTCGGAAATTTGACTTGTATAGTTTCTCTAAGCTTGGACAATATTTTTATAAAAAATAACTAAAAGTGTAACTTGAAAAACAATGTAAACATATAAAAAAAAAACATGTGGTCACTTATTTGCGTCGTTGTTTGTTTGAAAAGCGTAATTACTTTCTATGCGAGATAGGTGCCTTATTTGCATATGCACATATTGAATGCACGTGAGTGTATGTATTTACATACATATGTACAAACTACAAATAAATAAATAATTAATTTTCACTTGTTTATATCGTGAATTGTAGGGCATAAAGGTCGTGGGATTTACTTTTCGAAACACAATATCTAAGCTAAATATAAAAAAATAACATTTATTTACATGTAACCACGTAAGTATGACTACAAACTATATATGTACATAAATACTACGTCAATTACAAGGAAAAGAATTTTAACAGTGTGAAATTCATCCAATCTACCGGGAAATCACAGTTTCAGTAAAAATATATTTTATGAAAATGTGTATTGTACATATTTTCCTATGAGATATAGAATATAATATATACATACTTATGCATATTTTTTGATAGAATAATCTTTTAATGTCTAGAATCCTTAAAAACAAGGCAACGAATGGTTCCTATTATTTTTATTTGACTATCAACGATTTTCTCTGCATGTGATGTGTCGTCACTAATTAATGCAAAATTACTATTTTTATGGCAATGCAACACATTTTTAATTATTATACACGCAATTTAATTATTCAAATTGACATAACATTGACCCCGTAAGAGAGAGAACGAATTGCATCGCTTTCAGTATCGCTACCCACGCATCCGTATGAAATTGCGCACGCGCAATGGTCTGCGGTTACTTTTGAACAATAAAATACTACATACATACTTGCGCAAACAGCGCTTTATTAATTTAATTTTCTTACATTTGCTCTTACTGATCGTTACAGGCAGGAACCTACAATATGTGCATGCATACATATTTATTCAGAGATACATATGTACATACTACATGCATATGTACATACGAACTTTACAAGAAATATGGACCTATAAACATGGAAGCATTACGCGTGTATTCAGATCTAAAAGTATGGAAATTTGTATATACTTGCATACATACATAAGTATATATGTATGTGCATATGTACATACATAGGCACTTTCTTCTTAAGATACTCGTAGTATCACCTCTCACTGAGTTAATTGTGGTTATTTTTTTTTTTTTCTTTGTAAACCAGAATGCATATTCATTTGAAACCAGTTTTGCATTCCGCCAAAGCAATTGCCAACACAATAATGCCAACTTGGCTTAACAACGGATTTACACATAAAAGCTCCATTGCCACTACGTCTTTTACTCGTAAGCTACTGCTCAAATGAACCAAAATAGCTTTGGATGGAGTCATTCTATGCAATTGCACAGCTGACGTTTGACTACAACTATGCAAAGACAGGTACACACACATATGTACATACTTATATAAATGAGAATAATTAAACAAAAGCAGAAACTGCATATATTAGCTGCATTAGTAAATAATATTTAGATACGTATTCCTACTTTTAGATGTTTAATTTTTTACAATAGTAACTGTTGAGAGAAAACTTTATTTCCATTCTTTTACACTTTATTAGGAAAATTAATACAGGATTATAACTTTAAACTAGTCTGAAACTTTTACATGGAGTTCTATGTTTTAATAAAAAATAAATATATCATCGCAATATATTTTATTTGTGTACAAAAGTTATAAAAAACGTGGAAGTTTTTGTTCTTGTTGTAGCAGCATAAAAATTATCAGTTTTTAGGGAATCAGCTGAAGTAAGTAGCAGTCCTTAGCCAGATATAGATCTGGGTTGCTCCGGTCACGTAGTCCCGACTGTGATGGGAACAAAAGCTGTCGAAGTCTTCTGCCACTGTTCAAACATACACTCCGTGTCAAAATTATAAGCGCACCACATACTGGCACATTTTAAGAGTATATTATATACATATATCGTTAATTAATTTTAGCTTCTTAGCTACTGGAGCTGGATTCTTAGCTACTGGAGCTGGATTGTGGTGAGTTTCGTGTGCACACTGAAATAGGGATGGCAAAGTCGATTTCGACTTTCGACCAAAATCGACTTTTTACTCCTGAAAGTCGAGTTTTAATGATCGACTTTCAGTTTATGGAAGTCGACTGAAGTCGACTTTTCACTTTCGACTTTCCACTCTCAACTTTTTTTTAATTTATTTGCATATAAAAACTGATCTTCTAACAAGTGCGCGGAGTGCTGTTTGGTCGTATTTAAAAAAAAAATTTCCAATAAAACTGAAGTGCAATTTGAAAAGTGTGGTAGAGAAATGAATTTTAATGACAGTACAACAACATTGTCAAATCATTTAAGAGCAGCGCATAAAATTTCTATACGAAAACAAATTCCTCAAATTTGTTAATCGTTTGTCTCCACAATCTTCAGTTAATAATGAGGTAAGATAAACATGGGTATTTATTTTAAAAATTTCATGCAAGAAAGCTTTTCAGCATGAGTTTATGTAAGTTTCTACAGACAGTTTTTGGTTCGAATTTGACCAATCCGTAAGGTACAACATTTTAAACACCGCTAAAAACGTTGCTGGTAGGATTCCAGTTAATATGCGACATAAGTCGTGTGGAAAGTCCCAATCCACTAGCTGTCTGGGCTGCTCCCATATTTATCCATACTCATAAAGTGGCACTTATATTTCTACCAATACCCGCCAATTCTGCTCCATCGGAAAGGCCACATTTTTCAAAAAGTTGTCCGTAATTACCAAATATCGATTAAAAAAAATTTTAGAATTTTTTTTTGTGAAAATTTAAAAATTTTTAAATTATTTTTCAAAAATACAATTTTTAAAAACCCTCACGACCAACATTTTCATGCTGTATAACTGTAACAATTTTCAAAATTTTTAAAAATCCGTTAGTGTGTTTTTTTACCTAGCATTGAATTTCACTAAATTACAGATTATTCTAAAGACCACTAGTAAATCATAATATTTTTGGCGTATTCTGACTCTTATATTTATAGCTAATACATGAGTTAAATGCAGAGTATACTTAATACATTTTCTTTTTATTAAAAAAGTCGAAAAAAGTCGAACAAAGTCGACTTTTCTTCGTGGATCGGTCGACTTTTAAAGTCGACTGTACAGAGTCGATCGAAAAGTCGAAAGTCGACTTTCTAGTGAAGTCGAACAACCCTACACTGAAAATGGTCCACACTTCCTCATTTTGCGATTAGGCAAGTGTGAGAATGAGTTTTAACTGTAAAAATTTTGTACACTTCTTTTCAGAAAAACTCATAGCATTTTATTCGTTGAGTTTTTCGTTGTGAATTTTGCACTAGACTTCACAGTTACAGAATCCAGCCCTTGTTCTCCAACGTTTGAAATTTCTATATGCATCGTTTTTGTTGTAGAATGAGCTATACATTTATAAAAAATTTACTATGAAAAACACTAGTAACTGTACTTGGGACAGATTATATAAAAGATTATCTAAGCCCGAACTGCAAAAAATATACAAAAACTAAAAGTAATATTTTATTGCGATGAATTTCGGAGATTTCAAGGTGATTAAAACGTTTTTTGAGGTCTTTGAATTCGATTCTGGTGATAAAGCTGCGAAATTGAAAATGGTTAGATCTTCTCTTATCTAATTTAGGCTATACATATATGTCGTTCGAACCAGCATACGAGCTCGGCTGATCATCTTCAATTTGCCTGTTCAATAAAGTTATTTGCTAGTCGATAGTGATGGTGGAATAACAGCATTGAAATCTGCACTGAACCCAGGCAAGGATCTTACCTTCTTGGCCAGCTCATATGCATATTGTCGCATAATTAGAGTATTTCTGCACTGGATGGCTATCCTTGATTTAGATTTGTCACATTCAACTGTTTTGATAGATGAGAAAATATGTATCTCCGTACGCAAATCTTCGTTTACGCTGCGTCATTGATTGTCCCCGCTATTAGTTCAGCGTGAAAAACGCTGCTGAAATCCAGCAACCGAGAACTTAGGTTGAGTGAGAGCTCTTTTGGGTACGCCTTACTTCCCATCTTGGTATTTAGTTTGGAACTATGTGGCCACTGAATATGGATACAAGACTAGATCTACTTTCCATTCCATCTCAAAAGGTGATACTGGACAGACTGGGCACCTAAAGTTTACAAGTTTACAGCCCTGAAGTTTTCGAACCTGTACTACACAATTTTATAAGCATCTTTAATTTAATTTAGTTAGTTTCCCATAGAATTACGTAAAATAGGAAGTAAAGTCCTTAGTAAAGTCCGACCAAAGGTCGATTTTTCGCTGTAGCCGAACCGAACGTTCGCGGTAACATTCGGCCGATTACTGAAGTCGACGATTTACTTTAGAATTAAGTAAATCGATTTTTGAAAAAAAAACGCATAAATCAAGCACAAATGTTCGGATTCGGCAAAAAACTACCAAGGTTGAATATGAAAATAACCGAAGCCGAATGTTCGGTCGGACTATAGCCTTTAGGGCTTTAATCGGCATTGGTGATAAAACTGTTTTGTGGGAGTCTCGGTATAATTTTCCGTTTTTAATAGTTTAGCAAACCATTTTGACCCCTTAACTAACATTTTTGATGAACTTCTTCAAAAAATGGTTCGGAAAGACTTCCAGAGGCGGAGTTAAATAGGTAAACTATTTACGAAAAAATTAATTACGTGTTTCTCTGAAGAATAAAACTTTTCTTGAAAAATACTAGTACATTATTTCTTACCTTACACTCACATGCATTTCCAATGGGGCTACCCCAAATCTGAATCAAATTTAAGCGTGGGATTTTCCGGCTTAACATTCTTGTCGCACATTTTAAATTGAACTTCTCCGAATGGAGTTAAAATCAAGATTAGACATGCCTTAAAAAGGTGGAAAAGTGGGTTCTAGGCGATAACGGTATCGAAGGAAACGAATTAGTTGATGAGATTGCCGAAAGCGCGGTTAACTTAGGGAAGGAACACATAAACGACACAAAAATACCTGATAAAAAAATCTGTAGGATGATATAGACAAGGTTAGGCAAAGACAAGTAGCTGCGAGGTAGAACAGTTAAACCATCTGCAAAACTACGAAGCCCATGTGAAAACTAAATGAAGGCAGCACTATACGATTCGTACTGGCAGTCACGGGAGGACTGAAGAACAATGACAATTAAAAGTGATTTCTGCTAATATCTATGCGAAATATCTATGTGTGGCGCGCAATCAGGCAGATTACCCAACTTAACCTGATCTTACACATATGTATATACGATGGCGAAAATATATACAGGGACGCGACACTTTAACAAGTTTTGGCTATTTTTCTTTAGTTTATTTAATGTTTATTATTTTTTATGAAAGTATTGCTCGTTATCTGAAAAAAAAAACACATAAATTTTGTACAAAAATTTGGGAGTTACGACAATTCATCAAATTTTCAAACTATTCAAACTATTTCGAGAACGTGTATTTGTCTCGATTTCTGAATTATGTATTTTACTTATGTAAATTGATCTGAATTTTGAATGCGTGCTGTGCGAAATTTGGATGTTAGGGTTCAATACACATAATCTGGCAGATGGCAGGTTAACCGAACTTTAAGAAAACTGGCGTGCATGTATTATGGATAAAAGATAAACAAATTTTCAAACTTAAATCAGAATGACTAAACTCAATATTGCCGAAATAAATAAAAACAAAACAAAGTTGTATTTATCTTTAATTTTATTACCTCACAATTCAAAAGTCGTTGTGCTGGAATGTCTTTCAAGTGCGTCAAAGCGAGATTTTATGATGAATGAACTTCACGCCTGCGCATTCTCTATAGGCGCACCGCACGATATCGTAACATTGACATTTCAAGCATTAAATGTGGGAAAACAAAACCAAAATAAAATGAGTAGGTATACGAAATGGTACGGACATTCATATATACATACATACATGCGGAGCTAAACAACGTGTTTACATATTTACATATGAGCTGTTTATTTTGAAAGTGGCATAAGTCGTTTCCTACCTATTGGCTTGAATGCTTGGTTACTTCTAGCTGAATGCATCAATAAATCGATCCACCCCACCATTATAAACTAATAGCACAACTTTTTAACTTGGGCTGATGAGGTTGAACGAATAACAGACACGTTTAGATACAAGTAAATGATCACTGAAGTCGGACGGTAGAAATGACTTATGCCACTTCAAAAGCATATTAACTCCGAATTTCCATTAGCACATGTTAGTCATCCAACTAAGGTCTGTGAACATTTTTTAGCGCATAATTTCAAAAATGACAAATTTTGAATTAATACCCACCATTTTAAAGATCGTGTGCGAAATTTATGTTCTTGCATGTACTTATGTATGTGCAGGGTGATTGTACAGGGTGATTCAAATAAGACCTACCAATTTCACGCAGTAGGTACATAGTTTGCCTAGCAGTGTGCGCAGTTGCTCCATCTTGTTGGAACCACAAATTAGGTTGCTGCTCTGCAGTTGGCCGCAAAAAGTTGTAAATCATTGTTCTGTAAGAAGCCCCAGAAATCGTTTCTGGCGTTTCATCCTTATTCTTGAAGAAATATGGGCCGATAACTTTTTTGGTCATAACACCGCACCAAAGAGTGCATCTGGGTTGGTGTAACTGGTACTGGTGTGTTGCCCTTAGATTTACAGAGCCCCACAATCTACAGGTTTGCTTGTTGACATAACCATTTAAATAGAAATGCGATTCAGCCGACATCAAAACATTACCTAAAAAATCTATTTGTGTGGCTAATTGTGTAAAATGAATAGCGTATTGTAGTCGTTGTTGGTGGTCTTGCTGTAAGTATCCATTATAATTTATCAAGAGATTAACTATAACATTTTGAAAGAAAATAACAATAATATTAAAAAATAAAGAAGTTATATGTGTTTAACATTGGTAGGTGTTATATGGTCCACCCTGTAGTATGCGAATAAGTACTGTAAAACAATTATCACCGGTGTGCAGGCATACAAAAATACCCCGTTATCTGTGCACAAATAATCGTGTATTGCCACATTACAAAATCACTTTAAAATTTTAACACTTTTAGTATTTCGGTAAACTAGCCAAGCACATAGTAAATAATTTTGTGTAAAAGTTATACACACTTGCTTCCTGTTAGGTAAGTAAAATTTCCCTATATTCTATTTCAGAAGATATTTCACAATAATTTATTGCAAATATTAAAATTTTTCTTATTAACTTCAAAAAAATTTCTTCCTCGTTCCATCAATGTTTGTTTGTACATAGGTTTATTCATTTACTAAAATTTCACTTAAATTTAAATTTGTAAAAAATAAATTAAGTTATTTGAGGAATTTCGTTTGAACTATTTATCAAACTTTGAAATTTCAATAAAGGTTGCTATTTTGGTTTACTGGGTAAATTCTGTTTTTTGCGAAACTTAATAATTTTCGAAATGGCGGTAATGACAAAAACGTTGTGTATACCAGTGTGTATATTGTTGATTGTAATAGCATTGAAATGAGGCTCAGATCTAAGACTTTCGCAAATCTGCAACGTAGCGAGAAATTTAACGAATTAAGAACAGAAATACACTACTAATAATGTCTCTAAGAATGTTCATCAGCCACATACAATAATTGTACAATTATGTATTATGAACACTTGCTTATGGCACAACGGTAATAATAAAAAAAATATTTGTCACGAATAATTACTATCGCTACTGTATGAGTGTGGGGTTTCGAGCACAAGCTTCGTTAGCTTTCAACAATCAGCCAAGCGATAATTGACACAAGACGGGTGGTTTGTTTGTCAAACACATTAGGCGTATTCTCAATCCGGTGCATACTGTCTAGCATGGTGCATAGATAGCATAAATAGCATGATTGGATAATTTTGTTGTTGTTTCATATGTTCAAACAACAACAAAATTAGCCAATCATGCTATTTATGCACCATGCTAGACATTATGCACCGGATCGTGAATACTCTTATTGATACTGAATTTATATGTACATGTGTATTGTATATATGTATTACATACATATGTATTATGATATGTACATATGTATATATAGGTATGTATGTATGTACAAACGTATGTAATAGAAAATTTGCGCATAATGTGGCACACTTGTCAACCAACGTTCATGCTGCATAGCAATTATAGATATCGAGTACATACTAAATGAATTCTCTGTTCTTTGTAAAACATTGCATATACAATACTATTGTACTCGTAGATATGTACATACATACAGTGCCTCAAACCATCGCCAACTCTTCACATGCCCACCAAACCCAACTCAACAAACACCCCTCTCCCACTTGTTTGACCCCGTCGAAACAGCGCGTTTCCTGAGGGCTATACGATTCCAGGCAGGGCGAAGTAGCCTCTACAACAACATAAACAACCACAACATCGACCGCAAGGTGTTTTTTTTTTAATATTCATTTAATAACAAAACCCATATATGTAAGTAATAAGTAGTTTCAAACTTTATACAAAAAAATATTTAGATCCGAATTTTTAGAAAATTTTTAGCGATGGTCTTTTACATTTTTTCCACATCATAAATGCAATTTATATAAACCACGGTTGATTTAAAAATTTTTTTTTGTAAATGGAATTGTAGTTTTTTCCATTTAATTTTCATCTTTATATGGAAAAAGTGCAAAAACAAAATACATATTGAAAATCAACACGAAGTCTTAGCCGCTTCTTATACTAAAATTTCATGGGCTATCAAAGTTTACTAAAAAGTTCGAAAACTTTATGAAAATGATATATTTTTGTATACTATGGTTTATGTTATGAAATTAAATCTATTTGTAAAAAAGTTATTAACAAAAAAATGTTGACTTTGGTCGGCTGTTTGTGCCACTGTAGGAATGTATGAAGGTACCAGTGATCGGACTTCTACCACATTGTGGTAGATCTGCCACGTTTTTGAGCATCTACCACATCTACCACATAAGGTCTGAAATCTACCACATATTCGCGTTTTTGAGTAGTTTTATTTTTGCTCGACATAATTTTCTTAATTTTAAGAGCAAAAATTGTCCAACATTTAACACTAACAACAGCCAGAATGGGAGGATAAAATAAACTGTAAAATAGTAAATTTTCTCAATATTCAATTTTTTGACAGGAAACGGGGTTCTATTGTGTTTGCAAAATATATGATTTATAAAAAGAATTAAGAGCGAAAATGTTAAAAAACGGCAATTTTCGTGAAAGTATTAGCAAATTTCAGTGCATCTAAAGTTTCTAAAGCGTTGTTTACTTTTACTTGAGAATTGTCAAAATCGGCAAATCTCAAGTAGCGGTTTCTGGAACGTGCCACATTTGTTCGCTACATCGTGATGTGATGAAAAGGAAAGCTGGCAGCACTCCCCAAGGTTGCAGGAATCTTTCAAAATATCTTCGAAAAATATCTTGATATGGAAGGAACTGCTTTACACTGTTAAGGAAAAAAATTGCCAAAACTCAAAGTAATTTTTAGCAACTTCAATCTTGCACTTTATTATACTAAAATTAATTTTTTTTACATTCTAATTAAAAGGTTTGCATTTTAGGTGAAACCTTGCAGAATTTTTTAAATTTGTGTACAAGGATTGATACAATACCTGAGATCTACCACATTTTTTTGAAATTTACCACATTTTTTTCCAGATTCTACCACACAAATTTTTTTTGAAGTCCGATCACTGGTAGGTACATGTGTATCCTGGCCAAGGCCCCAAAAATGAATGTACAATTTGAGGATATCTGCTTGTCGAAATACTATAAGGTACCCTCACATTTGCTTAATGGTCATGGGTATGATTTACGCAAACATTTAAAAAAAAAACTCAATGTTTTGTAAGATAAAACCTTTTGATGTAACTTCGAAGAGCTTTGTAAGCGTATGTGGCTCATTGTTTTTTTAAATTCGTTAGTGAATGTATATATATATATGTACACTTCCGGGGTCAGAACAAAATTATGAAGCCCAAAATAATGCACAAGTCCAATAATATGAAGAATGTTTAAATAAATTCCGACTTCACTTCAACAGGTTCAATGTACCACTGCAACCATAAGCAGGAAACATTGAAATTATAATTTTATTTGAATTACTTATGTTGTATCTATTGCGGATCGAATTTTCCGAGGAGTTAAGCCGCCTTGAAGTTCGTCATAATTACATCCAGCGTGGCCAGAACTTTTCCAGAGAAAAAGCAAAGAAACCAAATCAATAATTATTTTGTAGTTCATGATATAAATGAAGAATTTTTACATTTTAGCCGTTATTATAATTTCATAAGTAGTGGGTTTCTGAGCCCAAGAAGGTACTCCTACTCCCTCTATTATCGGTGAGACTATCGAGGTTATCTTTCCTAGTCATCCACAAAGTAGTTATCGCCTGAAAATACGTTCATATATAAGTCTGATTAGGAAAACATTGCAGGCAGCTGAAGAAGAGGTCAGACATTCCCCCACTAGCATTGAGCACGTCGTGTGCTGGTCGATCAAATATGGATAATAGAAAGCTCTCAGCACAAAACACCCCCTACCGACCCATCCGTGTACAAGTTCATAGGCGACTCCTTCCACCACTTCCTCCTGCCCCTTCATTTCTACTGAGAAGAGATATGAGTAGTGAACGAGTTGATTGGCGCCAGTAAAGTCACGATCTTTATTATCAGAGAAAAGGTCGAAGCCTGAGAAACGTATTCAACACTTCCAGTTCTGACCGAAAATGGGTTAAAAGGTCCGGAAATGCATTACTTTTACCGTAGGTCCAGTATATGTACCTACTTCCGGTCACCGCCGGTAATACCACCAAAAAAACCATCCCGATTTAGTGGTCATATTTTTGCTTTATTCAATAAAAAGCATTTTCCTCCTTTTTAGAATGTGTGGACGGGTGGCCTAGGACACCCTAAATATCTATAACTAGAAAAAGCGCTCTTAAAACCCGTTTCAAGGTTTCGCACGGATTTAGATTGCTAATACTTCAGCTTGAAACACAGTGGGCCATCTGCCCACGGGAATTGCAAGTTGGGTACGAGCTCCAAATATACCTGCACCGTTTGTGTTCCAGTATACGCATCTGAAATCAGGAGTGGGGAGCCCATTTGCAAATTGTGTGGTTTTAGATAGAGCACGTCAAATCGCCCAATTCGGAGAAAATTAACCCAATCGATAAAGCTTTTGGCAAGTCCCAAAACCGAAAACAACAAATACAAACAAAAGTTGATATAAAATGATCGCCCTCAAGAATGCGCATTTCTACTGCACCATAGCATAAAGAAGAAGCGCATTTGTAAAATTGAAGTTATACTACAATGAGATCTTTAGCCATTAAATCCAAACTTACCTGTATGACACAAAAATGTATAATGGGCCTTATAAATAAAAACTAAGCAATTGATTTTTCTTTAAATTTCAGACATTTGATCTAAATTTATTTGAATAAAGCGCATGGGCCCAATGTGTGTGATTAAATTTCTATTTTTGGAAATTAACTAAATATTGAATTTATGTCCAATTTGTTGCTCTACAGAAAATCTAAAGAAATGCGCACATATCTTATCAATATGCACACACAACATAGTTATTTGGGTGATTGATAAGAAATAAACAAATTCATATTGGATGCGATAACATTTTTCTTGTATCAATGCATTGATTTCCAAGTGTAAAATAATTTTCTTGGTGAATTATAATTCTCCCATAGCCCTAGTAAGTGTCTTTAAGTAAGCTGTTTAAAGTCATTCAATTGTGCGGTAACAAAAGCGGAAATCGCTTCTGTTAGGGGCATTGAGCAAACCACAACCCGAACCTGGTATTATTTTGCCTCTGAAAAATTGCAGCGATCTCAGCGGAAATGTCGAGATGCTGAAAGTCCAGGCACGAAAGGCAGTTTTGGGCGATCTAGACCCAGAGGAATGTAGACCGAGCACCGGCAATAACTCAGCAGGGCTCAGTATGGAGACCGAGAATCCTCGAATATAAGAACGTACATACATAAATACTTATGCCAAGCATAAAATTATATATTTACATATCACGCAAAAATATTAAATAATCGATTAATTAGTCATACGATTAATCACAAGCCAAAAAAAAATAATTGCAATTATTGAGAAATAATCGATTAATCGAATTTTTAAAGGCATTTTTTTACAGTGAGTATTCACAAACATTTTTCCACAAACAATTTATAATTCTCTTGTAAATTAGCCTTAAATAAAATGAAACGAGTATTTTTAGCGTCGATAATTATTTATTATTTAACCGTTTTAGCAAAAAAAAGTTTTGGTAAGCGTTTTGTAGTTAAGCGGTTGCGTTTCTCGGTGGTTGTAGCACCAGCTTTTGAAAAAAGCGGCTCAGCAGGCACCGAGGTACCAACTAAATGACAGTATTTTTTTGAAAGTCCGTAAAACTTTGGGTAAACAGTTTTCATTTCCACAAGGTTGACCGACTTGCCTACATACGGCTTATTTACAACCCACTTCTAGCATTTGACCAACTGGTTAAATCAATGAGTGTGTAGTGCCTTTAACCTTGCCACACCTAGTTTTGTAGCCTTTACAATGGGCTTACATGCACAACTGCTTAATAATCGATTAATGAAACACAAAACTACGATACAATTAAATCGTTATTTGGGCAAAAATAATAAAAATATTTAAAAATAAATTAATTGAGCGGGACGGCATCCATCTCAAGCACTGGATAAGAATAGCATGACTAGAAAGATTCAAAAAATATGATTTTTCGATATTTATATGAGTCGCACAAAATCTTTGAAAGCCCAATGCGATTTTTAATTTTCACCATATCGCGCACATGAAATACAGGATTAGTTGCGTTCCAGATAACTTCGAGTAAAAACCTGTAATACTGTTAAATAACAAAATTACTCTCTTAAAAGAGAGGAGCGAGAGCGAAAAAGTAAAAGCCACCTGGAACGCGAAAAATTACTTTTTTTTACTGACTTACATTTTTTTTGCCACCTGAACGCTTTCCTGTAAAAAAAAAACTCCAAATCGTGAATGTCTGAAACGCAGCTTTTCTCAAAAATATGGCTTATTTTCCACATACGTACAAAATAAAGACATCCACAAAAGTTTCAAAATTAAAAAAGAAAACAGGGGTCGCTGCCGGAATTTGAAAAAATTAAAATTTTTGCGAGTTTATGAATTTTTATGAATAGATAAGTTTCAATTATACATATCGATAGCTTAGAGTGAACATTTGTTAAATTGCAAGTTTTCAGATTTTTCAGGAGGGAACAAAAACTTACCAAACTCATTTTATTCAAATATTTTGCAAAACTACACATTTGTGTGTAGTAAAAGCAAAACCTTAGTTCCATGTGAATTGGAAGAGTTCTACCTTTATGAAAATTTTTTGTATTCGGGTTTTCTATGCTTTTTTAGACAGCAACTTTTCACTCTAAGCTAAGCGATATGTCAAATTTATCAGACATTAGTCAATATTCATCAGGATTGGTCCATAGGTGGTTAGTTACGGCTGTGGTGTATTCTTCAACCCTCCCTAGTAAATCGGAAATCAGCGGTAGCCACTTCGTCGGTTCCTTGATTCCATTACGCCGTCCACTATTAATTGCATTCAAGAGCACTGTGTGCCCGTAATTGGTCTGCTTCCACAATTTTGATTCCCTTTGCCTAAGAGCAGCTGCGCCAGTTACGAATCCTTGCTTCGGCTTCAAGTAAAACATCATGTTCAGCACTTCTTGTGGAGCGCGGCTCATAGGGAATGATATACCGAGGCTGTGAGTCTCTGCACTTTTCCAATTATTACTTCTTGCTGCTTTTATCCAGTGCCTATAAATTCTAGTTAAACTTTAGTTACTCTGTATAATGTTGCACATACAAAAGATTTCTCTGTCGACGCATGTTTTTTTACAAGAAAAAAATTAACGAAAACTTACAGAATATACATATGTACATACAAACATGCCAAATAGACCACCAAGCAATCAACAATCACGAAAATCGCTTTAGTTAGGCGACCGGGTCAACCCGCCCAAAAGTGGCCCTTGGCACTCGAAATAGAACAGCACACTCCAAACAACCTACTACGAGAAAAACAAAATTTTGATACAAGGCAAAGGAGAGTGGAAGTCGGTGGCGCTGGTTTCTATTGGTAACAGCGCGCCATTGCGCCTTCTTTACAATGACAAGCAAGATTTTCCGGCTAGTCAGTCGGCCAGCCAACCAGCTAGCCACGTCGTGCTGCCTATCTCAATGTGCCCATTCGTGCAACAAATGCATTATTGCATTGCCGTGGCAACCGCATAAAAGATTTGGTTGATTTGGCGGTAATGCTCCGGCACGGCGCAAATGGCGATTCAAGAGTGTTTCTATGAGGACTTTTTGATTTTCATGCTAAAGAAATCCGTGTCCATGCTGGGGGATTACATATAGCAAATACAGGTTTCCAGGTGTATAAGTATATGTATTTAAGTATGTATGCTATTATAAAATTGTATATAAATCGACGCCGTGCAGCAAATGAGTCACACCGCCGCTCAGTCATTATTGAGCCAACGTATCCCGCTGCACCGCTGTATTGACCTGTGCGCCGAACTGTCGACATGCCGTCGAACATTCACTGATTAGTGGCAGTCGCGCAGCTGCAATTCGACGTGGCTCACGTGCGCAATAAGGTGAGCGTGCAGGACATATAGGGTGTGTGAAATCTGTTATAAGACTCCAACAGATTTAGGTTTAATCTTAACTTTGATCGCGTACAAGTCCTTTTAATGTTCGAGGCCATTCCTTACTAAGAATTTCTTCATTTGTGCACCTACATATGTAGACGAATTGGAGTACAACTCGAATTAATGCAGATCAGTCGAAAAATGTACGGTTTAGGCACCTAAGATATAATTCCTGTAGTTTTCAGCAATCGAGTTATCGAAGCCTGAGAGGTACCGAGAGCAAAAAGTTGTACGGCCAGTAAATTGATTTACCACGTGAAGTCAAAACTGAAGCTCAGCCTACTACTACCAAAAGTACCACGATTCATTCGTAGATATTACTACCCAGTTTCGCTCTTTGTAACTGGCACACTCTGTTTAAATTGGACTTCAAAACCTTAACATTCCACTAACAAGCTTCACCTCGGTAGACATGCGCCTCATGAAGAAAAAGTAGCACGGATGAAGTGTCATATTACTCACGTAATCTCACAATCCGCCAAACGAACGCTCTGCCTTCTTAGAAGATTAGTGAGATAGATAAGTTCTTCAGGAATAACTTATTATTCGCATTAAGAGACTTTCGATTTGATTCTCATTATAATGTGATAAACTAGTCGTTTCAAGCTTATCAATCGTTCTACTCTTATTAGTCGCAGAGAAATATTAGACCATAATATTTATGAATCGTTTGAAGTTAGCTTTAATGTTGCCGGGATTTTAACTCGCATTCCTCGAGACGCGTCGCTAGGCTACTAGATTAGGTTAAAGCAAAGGCCAAGTGCTAAAGCATCTGTATGCACAGCTTCGCAAAGGAGAAGGCAATTGGCCAAGGTTTATGGTCTCAGCCTAAACCGACAAACGTTTGTAGTGCCAGAAAAAAAGGTTAAGTGACAGCTCTAGATAAGTGTTAACTCGGAGGCGGCTTAGCCCATTGCAACGACCAGGAGAGGATTCCCAGACCTACCCATACGTGTCTTTAAGCCATACAAATTGGCCGCCCAATCCTAGTAGATCCTCTAATGTAGCTTTCTCTAATCTCCTTGAGTTTTCGAAGAAGTGAACGATCGTCGGAATGTCGGTGAGGGGCTGAAAGTTAGGCTTTGAGCTCCTTAGCAAACTCGTTAGCTTAGCGATCAAAGTAGGCGTTAGATTAGCCATTCCGATTAGATTAGCAGATTCCGAAGAGATTGTAGGAATCTTTGACACACTTGAATGCGTACCAAGTTAGTTTTTTGCAACCCACTGAGCTTAATCTCAGCTTGAATGTTCACTATGAAGGGGGCTTTTGTTGGAGGTAGGTAAACCATGCTTACCAACTTCGTCAATTTCATATCTCAACCTGGAATACATTGCAGTGAGTTGAGAATTTATAAGCCTCTCTCAAATATAGGGGGTGAACAATCAGGACCTAATCATCGCTTAGAACGACATCAAGCCAGCAGTCATTTCTGTGGCGAAGTCAATTTCGAAGTTGCCCTTCAATTCATGTGCGCTAGAAGCCCTGGTCTCCTCATAATGGGCGTTTTTTGAGGTGTGGAACTTATAATTTCTAACTAAAATAGACTTTATTAAAAAAAAAACAAAAACAACTGCATGCCACTAGCGTTGAACATAATTTCAGGTATGTATGTAGGCGACGCGCTTGGGTAAGATGTGGCGCTTCCTTAAAGCTGAACTGAACTTCCGACCACTTTTTTAATCAACATCGGCAATGGTTCGCACAAAATTGTCTGCCAAGGCGCCCAAAGTTTCCAGTTTTGTTGGCACAGACCAATATAACGTATGTAACCCCAGAGAAAATAATTTAGTTTCGGCTTTTATTCCTGCCTTACTTAGTTGGATTTTATACGCAAAAATTTCTATAAAATGGCTGCAGGCAGACAGCTCCCATTTGGATCTAGCGCGTTTTATTAAAAATATGGCCATTTCGATTTCCTTACACCCTGTATTAACGAAATGTCGACTTGCTAAGCTTATTGAGCAGCTGCCAAACCGCTTTTTACAACAATTCATTTTTATATGCTTTAATTGCTATAGTTCTATAAACTGTTTACATATGTACTAATGTTTGCATTAGTGTGAATTTGCATAGAAGCAAAATTTTTTTCGCTGCAATATCTACATATGTACATACACTTGTGGTCAGCTGATTAAGTCAAGCGACATATTGTCTAGGTGTGGTTGTTTTTTGTTTGTTTATTTAATGTTTATATTTTTTATAAAAGTCTAGCTCAAGTATGCACTGCAACGTTATTTTAGCCTTTACAAAAAATGCAGTGGTTTCTATTGAAACTATTAAGTTTTTTATCGTTTAGGTAATTATCAAAATAATTCTATTTTGATTTTCAACAAAAAAAAAACATTCAATAGTTAACGCTGAAGCTGTAGCATGCACTTAGGTGCTAGGTGTTAACAGTGAGCTGGCAATGTCATACAACAACAACTCTTCGTTGATTAATTTTGTTTCAATGTTAACGATTGATGATTTACATATTTCGTTTCAACGTTAGCGATTGAGTTTTGTTTCGTTAATTTAGCTCCGTTACGTTTGAAATGTGGATTTATGTGGGGCTGGTTAGCCAAAGTGCTGGACTTTTATAAAAAAAAAATATAAACATTAAGTAAACAAAATAAAAATATCCAAAACTAGTCAAAAGGCCACTTAACTTAATCAGCTGACCACAAGGGTATGTACATACATACACATAGCCCCTACTCAAATTTCTTTTCTGCTTGTTGCTTTAGCACTGCGATTTTATTTACCTGCCAGCAGGCGACTGCACCCATTACGTTGCCCTAACTTTTTATTACCGACAGTTATCTAGATTTTAGTGTTGTGTCGTGGTTTTTGACCGCTTGCGCATTGTCACCATGTCATGCGCGGCGACATTGTGCTCAGCCACGCCCATTTTCCTGTTTTATTTCGTTAATGCAAATACGAGTGACTATCACAGTTTATATTGCATTAGGTAGGGGACACGCTGCCATTGAACCTTCAGTAATTTTGATTACATTGGTATTGATGATGAATTACAAGCATAAATTCTTTTGTACATAAATATTTACATACATACATATGTATGTGTAAGTACAATAGGCACAGCGGCGACTTGAAAGGGCCTTTCGAAAATGTTAGTAAAAGTGAGGAAATTTATGAGAATGCCTGGAATAGCGTACAGCGCAGGAAGTGCGGAAGCAGTGACACGCGCAACAGTAATTTGTAAAAATGGTTTTTCATGAGTTTCAATATATCACTCATCCACTCATCCTTGTCACCTCACTCACTTCGCATTATTGATGAAATTAATTCCAGGCTCATCTATCCAAAACTAACACAAATGCTGTTCGTGATATCGTGTACATGAGTTTGAAGAGCATACATACGTCACTGCATATCCTTTTGTGACGGCACTCACCAGAATCACGCGCACGGCTCTGTAATCAATTTGACAGTTAGTGAACAAAAACGGCATCGAACTGTCAATTATTGAAGTGTAGCGGACGTTTATGCATACAAATGAACATACATATGTATGTACAATGTGTGTGGATTCATACATATCTATTTAAGCTACATACATATCCACGTATTCTTGAATGGAAACGCCCAACAAAAATCGGTTCCATTCGTTTGGATCCCTTTCTCCGATTGTTTTATTATTTTGCTTTTCTCCTACTCTTTCAAATTCAATCAATATCCATTTATTGTGTCGTTGATTGACACCAGCTTTATGATCAAAACAATGAATGCTTGAAGCATCGAGTTTCTAAATTTTTAGTTTGATATACTCGCATAAATGCATATCTGTAGATATTTGAAAAAAACCCTTAAGTCGAATTCCACTATTTTCGCTTCAAATCCATCAAACCATTAGGTTTTCAATCCAATATTTACAGTTTTATACGATCATATCTGTAGTTTAAGATGTAGTTTTAATTAAAATTCGATGAAAGTTTGGAATTTTTATATGGAAGTTAATTTTTTCTTCTTCTGATATCAAAAGTTTTTAAATCACATATGTACATAAGTTATTCTTGCAACTGTCCACAGAAACATATTTAGATACATAGGGTGGTCCAAAAACAGTAAAGTCGGATGTCGGTAATGCTCTCACCCTTATTTTTTATTTTGAAATCAAAAAATAATTAGAGGTCGCTCAGAGCGCTCAAAGGTTTCCATGAATTTTTATATGGGGAAAAGCAATATTTCTTAGAAATGGTACAGAATTCTTGAAAATCAATATTTTTCGATCGGAAAACCGTGGTTCTCTTCAGGAGACTTTCAATAAAAATACCCAATTATTTATATAACCATTTAACCCCATTGCATTTTTCGAGATTTTTGTGGATTTTTGGCGGACTATAAATTATGAGAGGATAAAAATTCCGACGCTACTTTTTCACATGCATTTTTGGACCACCCTAATATGCATACATATATACGAAAGCAACAGGGCTTTACGAAAACACACCCCTTCATCCCAGCATCTACAAAATTTTCTTAGTTTCGTCATTCCAATTGTTGCTAGAAATTTATTATTATATTCAGCTCATTTTATATTGCTCTCTCATCGAAGCAATTAATTTAGGACAACTCTGCAGTTCACAAAATCAAATACCATACTTAAGTGTTTGTGCAGCATTATTTAATCAAAGTTTTGACATATGTATGGGTGTGTTTGTACATACGTATGTACAGTGACGAACAAAAGTATTGGCACAGTGAATTTTTAGCAATATATGCAAAGTTTTTTATTCTAATTTATTTTCGACTATTTTTTTTAAGTATAGTCCATTTTACACCAAAAAACATAAAAATAAAATCTCTAAACTTTGTGCAAAACTCAGGAAAATTCATTAAATTTGCACACTAATTTGCAACTTTTTATTCAGATTTTTAGTGAAAGGTGTTGCTCATTTTGTCCATACAAAAAATAATTGTCGAATATACTTTGTATTGAAGGACTTGCGTGAAAAGAATTGCCAAAAACCAACACGATTTTCTAGCAACTTCAAACTTACACTATGTTATATTAAATTTGGATGGGCTATAAAACTGCGTACTTAGAATTTTTCTAAAAAATCTGAATAAAAAGTTGCAAATTGGTGTGCAAATTTAATGAATTTTCCTGAGTTTTGCAAAAAGTTTAGAGATCTTATTATTATGTTTTCTGGTGTAGAATTAACCCTGATAAAAACATAGTAAGGTAAAACCGTTCTCTAAATTCGTCGGCCATGATTTTTTTTTTGAAGTTTGCCAACATTTTAAAATCATATAAAATTTAGAGTAAAAAAGGAATTGTTCAAAGTTGTTGTTGTTTGAGATTGAAAATGAGAATGTGTGTGTGAGTTTGTGTGTAAAATTTTAAAATTAAATTGCTTGCAAACGTCCAGAATTTGAGAAATTTCTCTCAGCGATTCTACCTTCCTATTTTTTTTTATCATGGAATGAACAATATTTTTATAAAAAATTATCGAAAATAAATTAGAATAAGAAACTTTGCATATATTGCGAAAAAATCACTGTGCCAATACTTCTGTTCGGCATAACCGCTGATTACTGGTCCTTGCAATGGATGGATCAATGCTTTGAGCAGCAAACAAATTTACTTAGAAAGAAAGTTCGAACAATTTTTATTTTTTCGAATTTCAATTTTTTATTTTTTTTTTTCATGTCACATTGCGCGCTTTGATTTATTTAGAAGAAAAAAATAAGAACAGTTTTTGACACTTTCGATACTAGAAGCAACAACAAAATACACGCAAATGTTGATTTTGCCCTAATGATACTACCTGTTTAACGTGCCTTGATTATAGCATTTTTTTCTTGAGAGCTGCAAATTGTTTCAAGAAAATTTGGCGCAGTAGGAAGCTTCTGGCAGGAGACGTAAAAAGTCGGATTATGTATGGTGCTCCTGTACGTCATCAAGCGGTGCTCCACTGTTCATATTACCGTGGTATAAATGCAACCTATCTTACGTGTTTGCAGCGCCTTTAAAACGGGTTTAGACGACGCGGCGTTAGTGATATCCGGTCTGCTTCCAATTGACATCTAGGCCAAAGAATCGGCCATGTTTTTTTCAAGACGATCTCCGGAGAACCCATGCACGGCTAAACAGCCTGTTAGAATGGCAGCGCAAATGGAACAGCTCAACTAAGGGGCTGTATTCAAGAAATTGAACGATGGACCAAGAGGTCTCATGGAGAAGTAGAGTTCCATCTAACTCAATTTTTAAGATGTCATGGCTGTTTTTAAGACGTACCTTTACAAATACAAACACGATAGTGATCCGTACTGTGATCGCTGCGGAAAAGGCATCATCGAAGACCCGGAGCACATACTTCTCCTGTGCCCACGATTCAGCGAACAGAGACGTAGACTCCAACAGTATATCAATGCAGCACTGTCTCCAAAAGCTGTAGTAAATTATATGCTGAGAGGTAGAGAGGAATGGAGTTTGGCCAGCAGTGAAAAAGCATCAATTGTGAAATGTTTGAGATGTCTACAGCGGCAGAGGAATACAAGTGGCATGTAATGCAATAGCGCGGATTGGAACCTAGGCCGTTCCAACCGCCAAGGCAATGCGGCTTTGAAATTCGCGAACCCGAACAGTATGAGCGGATTGGAACCTAGCTCGTTCCGACCGCTAAGGCAGGCGGCTTAGAAATGTACATATGCTTTCAGACCGCCTCCCTAACATGACGTTCAACCCCACCCTCTCAGATCGCCTCCCCAACATGAAGTTCATTTACCAAAGCGTAGGCTCGGATTGGAATCTACGCCATTCCAACCGCCAATGCAGCACACATAAACGTACACGTGCTTGAGAGTCGCAATTTCTGAATGCTTGCTCAATGCAAATACCAGCGACGGGGCTGCTCAGAATTTGGTCCGACCGCCTCAAGAAAAATCATCTATAACGGGTGTAAAAACTTCAAGGTATTGTCCTCAATATTCCAAACAGTTAGTTAAAATATAAGTATCGTGTTTGTATACATATGTTGTTTACTTCAGATAAGTCAAAAGAATAAGATATAAACAAATAGTAGAAAAAGAAAAGAGTTTTCACTGCAAATAAGACGTGGCAGAACCTATTAGATACAGCCCAGGACTGAGTACATTTGAATGGAACGTACGTTCGAGCTTAGTGCTCAAACCGCCTCCCGACGAAATACTTGACGGTGGTACCGGGGGGACTTGGACAGTAGGAGGTTTAGTTCGGGTTAAAGTCCCACACTGACGGATACAAGCTTTCGATGCTTCCTCATCGTAAAAAAATCTTATCTAAAGAAGTGTTGCCTAGGCATAGCTTAATAGCCATATACATACCATATGTATGCATGCACGAATATACATCATTCCCTGGAGATTTTATTAATCAGCATTGCCACCGTCTATTTAAGTAGCTAATTACTCTATAATTACACATTTTCAAATAGAATAATTTATAGCACTCGCGTGTATGTTGTTTGTGCATTATGGGCTCTCAAGTGTATTACCGTCGACACTTTACACACTTCAAGGCAATATTCATAAGTATGCATGAAAGTATGCTTGCTTCTGGGAATAAAATAAAAACTTGTGCACTTAATCTAAAAATAAAAAGGTCCCTGAAGGAAAGTGGAAAACAGCTACATTAAAACCACAAATAAAGTCTAGCGCACCGTATCTGCCAGATAGACGCAAAGTTGTCTTCTGAGTAGGTGCAGGAGGAGTGACGCGATTGGTAACTTTCAGACGTCGCCCTAGGGATGTCTTGCAGATCTACTTGTCCTCGAACGGATGATACATCACGCATTCATACACATGTACTACTACATATATGTAAGCATGAAAGTATTTATAAGTATAAACATGTAAAGACGAAAACAATAACAGACTTGCTCATTAATCGATGCGTATGATTCGTTCCGAGTGGGATCCGCAGTGGGATTGTGGCTATTTTTGGCACACTTAAACCAGATTAACGCCACCGCGCATAGTACACATGTATTTAGCTGAATGGAGTGGAAGTTTGCTGCAGTCGGCTCATATTTACATATAAGCAGCTTAACTGATTGAGGGATTGTCTGCGAATAATGGAGGAAACACAACGCTTTAATTGAGTTTAAAGTAAGTGAAGTTGAAAGAAATATTTCTTATATAATTGCTTATGTATATGGGTCATTCCATGCAATATTTACACCTCAATATTTTTTTTTTTGGTGAAACAAATTTTTGTACATTCTTAATTGAAAAAAAGAAGACACCTATTTTTAATTTCGTCATGATATTCGGAAATCACGAAAAAAAATCCCGAAATTTTGAACTCACCGAGAAGTATCTTTTTTCAATTGTTTGCAGTTAATAAACTTTAGTATAAACTTTATTTACGCAGGTATGAAAAAACTCGTAACATCTACAGTTTTGGTGTTTCCATTCTTAAATTTTTACAGCATACTCCATAAAGTTTGACAACTATTCAGGTTGAAAAAAATAATAAAAATCAAACATGATGAAGTAATAAAAAAAAATAAAAAAATGCGATTTTTCATTGCAATTTTTTTTTTATCTATTTCTCACTATCATGGAAAGCCGAGGTAATTACGCACATTTATATACCTTAACTGATTTTCTCCGTTAAATAGTTTATTAACTGCAAACAATTCAAAAATGATACTTCTCCGTGAGTTCAAAATTTTGGCAATTTTTTTCGAGATTTTCAAGTATCATGACGAAATAAAAAACTAGGTGTCTTCTTTTTTCGATAAAGAATGCAAAAAAAAAAATATATTTCACCCAAAAAAAATATTGATGTGTAAATATTGTATAGAATGACCCATATATTATCGAATACGCATGAGGTACCTACGATTGAATGTATGTATGTCTATACAAGGTGTCTTTAATCAAGGAGTTATTTAATTAGAAAATCAGCTTCAACAAAGGCGTATCACACAGGTAGTAGCATTATTAGCAAAAACAACATTTGTGTGTATTTGGTTGTCAAAAGTGACAAAAACTGTTCTGATTTTTTTCTACTAAATCAAAACGTGCCATGTGAAACACAAAAAAAAACTAAAAACAAAAAAAATTTTAATTAGAAAAAAATTATTATTACTATCACTTCTACCATTTTTTCAAATTATTGTTGCTTTTCCACAATAAATTTTCATTTGAAAAATGGCCTCGAGCTCATTATAAAATTGTTGAAAAAAATTAAAATTGTTGCAACTTTCTTTTTTAAGAAATTTGTTTGCTTCACGAAGCATTGATCCATCTTTTGCAAGGCCCAGTAATCAGCGTTTGTGCTACTGAGTTGGGCAAGCGCTCCAAAAGCTGCTATTCAATCGCCTTTTTGTATGGAAAAAGGTTTCACGTGCAAATAGATTTTAATAATCTAGAATTTTTGTGAGAAGAAATTAAAAATATTTGACATTTTCGAGACCAAATAATTTGAAAAAAAATCCAATCAGCAGCTATAGTGATACTACCTGTTCAATGTGCCCTGGCTTCAACGGAGATTTCAAAATCAGACTCGGAATACAAATATTTCGGTCTATATTTAAGTGTGGGGATAGCAATTCCTGAAAATTAATGGAAAGGGCGTTGACGTCTTCGATCCAACATATCTTTGTATTTATTTCAAACGACCATCGAAAAACCGTACCATATTCTGTACAAGGTCATATCTCAAATATTAGCATGTGGCTTTGCCTGAAAAATATTATAGATACTCCTGTGCTATAATAGAAGCCATCTATTTTTAATTTACATACTTCATTTCGTTGGAGTCGTTGCAATCACAGCAATCGGTTTACAACATCCGTGAATTGTTTCCAACGTTTGATCGTAATCAGAAAAAGTATCTGTTAATGAACCATCGGAAAACTAGTATTCTCTTACTGAATCGCAGAATAAATGGAGCTTTTGGATCGATTTGGAATGGTTTGAAAGAAAAATAACCGCATTTGCCGAGAAAGAAACGATCTCTCACCAGGACTTAACTTCAGCACAACAACTCCTGGCCGCATTGTCAATACTATAGAATTTAGCTTGGGAATTGCTCCCTTATTCAATCTACTTTCCAAATTTGATTCAAAAATTAAACTAAACCGGAAATGAAATTTTTACCTAGGCAACAGAATGTTAATTTTTTCTAGATGGCGAAAACAACCGTTCAAGATTTTTATTTTTGGGGCATTCGAAATCGTTATTTTTTATATTTTTTCCACCAAGAATAATCGTTAAATTTGGATTTTTATTTTTTTTTTTTGCCAAATTAAAAAAAAAAATAATCTTTATTTTGGATTTTTATTTGTTCGATCATTTTTACCCGTTTTAATGTCGACTGCGTTTTTATGGCTGACTTAAATACTTTATGATCTAAGAAATTAAATCTAAAATTAACGATTATTCATGATCGAAAAAATAAAAATCATTAGAAATCGCTTAAACTTGATCGGAAAAATATATATCAAATTTTTACGTTTTTTTTTTTTTAATTATAATAGGTATATATATTATAATATAATATAGATATATGTTCACAATAAATATTCCAGCAGATTAAATTTATACTACTTTAATAACTAATGTCGGATTTCCTCTGGGCATGAAATTAAAAAAAAAATTGAATACTCAATACAAAGATTGCCGAACCTGAGTTAACTTTACACCGCAATCCCAACAGCAACACACATTTGTATCATTTCAGCGCCAAGAGAAAATTCGACATACATATCGAGCCCTAATCGCCAAAATATCGTAAGCGACATTTTTTTCAAAATTTTCTTTTTGATGCAGAAATATTCCTGGAGCATCTAGGTACATTTCTCCATCAAAAATAAAATTTTGAAAAAAATGTCGCTTACGTTATTTTGGCGGTTAGGGCTCGATATGTATGTAAGCACGAATAAAATTACATCTGTTTTGAGACACCCTTTACAGCTGGCAATCAAGGTCGTGATACAAGCAAAAAAAAAAAGCAAAAACAAATTGAACCAGGCGCCACCACATGGTGCATTTAAATCAAATCAACAATTAAATAATAAACATTCCCGATTAGTTTGTATGTTGTTAAAAGTACATATGTGGATTGCATTTACGGATTGTTATTTGCCAATGCGGGTACGAGATGCAGTAAGCGTCATAATAGCGGCATGTATACAATTTTTAATGAATATTTGACACAAGATTTTCATTAAACAAAAAGTATGCAAAACAAGGAATTTTGTTATCAACAAGTAATTTTTAGCAAAAAATAAACCGACTTCAATTCTTATATAAAAATATATATATATATATATATATCATGATCCGACGATCGGATCTAAACCAGTTTCGTATGGGACCACCTCTGAGACACTACCTTTCCGATGAAAAAAAAAATTATCGAAATCGGTTGACGTGGCCCAAAGTTATGCGGTAACATACATAAAAAGAAATAAAAAAAAGAAATATTCCGGCGAACTGATAACCTCCTCCGTTTTTGGAAGCTCGATTAAAAATATTATAATTTTTACTGAGTTGTTCAATCATATTTTATTGAAGATTATTGAAATCAGAGCGGGCAGTACTTCGTGGGGTTCGGTAAAAGGAAAGTAACCGTTTTATAGGCAAGTGTTTTTAGATGGATCTTAGACTTCTGGGCATTTTTTCTGATCAGATGCATAGATTCGCCTTCACAATGACAAGAAACAGATTTCATCTAAAAACAACATAAAAATAAATAAATAAATAAATAAAACCCTTTAATGCATTGTACAAAAAGCTGCAAAGGACTTATAATTAAGTGATAGCTAAACATCATTTAAGACTATAACCAGCAGTCTAATCGCTTCCAAAGGTGTTTGGCAATCTCAGTTTTGTTTTATTATCATGATTGAGCTTATTTTATTCTGAATTCCAGATCACAAATGATCATCAGAATCAGACATCACGGTTACCATTTCCAATTTATTTTCCGGACCAAAAAATGGACCAATTTTTATTACATCGGGAAATTGAGTGCAGTTTGTTCCTCTTTATCAAGAAAATATGCCAATTCAGTTTTTATAACAATTTTTTTATATTGCATCCAAAGTATATAACAATTGTATATTATTAACATTATATTATCTAAAGTTTTAAATTATAATTTGTTTCTTCATTTCGTATTATTAATGCTAAATTAAAAAATTTGCGCTCAGCTGCTGCGAAACTGTGAGGCAGGCTAAAAATGTTATGAACTAAATCATACAATTCTCCAAAGGCCGCTTCACCCAATCCATTTTTAATCAAACTTACTTGATCCCAAAAACGTTCTATATTGGTACAGTTTTTGAAGTTACCCTCCACTCAGCCTCAATTTGCGAAATTGAAATTCAATAAATTCAATTATGTCTGCATCATTTACCAATGCAGGAAATTGGTCAAGTAGCGGCAAAATTGATACATTAGTATCAGAAAGAACTTTATGTGGTGTAATAATTTCAAGATGTTTAATATCTTTTCGATTGAAATAGAATATTATTTTCATGTCACCGAGTAATTGAAATTAGTAAGAAACCGCGATATTTTTTGAAGCGTGCTTTGGCAGATGATTAGCCATGCCATTTTTGAAGATCAGTGGCAAGGTGAGTACACACTTTTAGCAGGTGTTGCCAATCGGCCCTATGCTGAATATCGTCATCGTCTTCGTCGACGATCGTCAGCGCATCAGTAACATGGCTGACGATGACCGTATCGTCACTTTTACTGACGATGACGATATTAAACATAGGGCGGAATATGCATCTATTAAATAGAAAAAATTGAAAGCGCGAAACTATTGCATGAAGTGAAAAGGTGACAATAACCTATCCAAAGGCTTGTAAAATGGACCATTTTAAAAAGAATTGGGCCAATGGACCAAACGAAAAGAAATGGGCCAAATTTGGTCCATTTATACCAAAACGGCAACCGTGTCAGACATCTGTCCATTGGGTACGTTAGTTCTAGTTAGTTAGATGGGGTGTCATCAAGAGGCTGGATGTAAGCAGAACTGATGCTGTTCTCAATTTCATAGGGTCTAGGATAACTAGCCGCTTTGGTTGAGTTTTTAGAGGAGCGTACTACCACTCCGTAAGACCTAAATTCGATCCCTGGTCCGAGCAACATCTTGATTAGAAATAGTTTTTCTACTAGCGATCGCCCTCGACAGGCATTGGCAAGCCTCTGAGTGTATTTTGCCTTGAAAAAGCTTCTCATAAAATCATTTGCCTTTCGGAGGCCGCGTAAAATTGTAAGTACCTCCATTTCTGTTATAGCGTTCGGACGTACACTAAAAATTGGAAAAGAAGCTCGACCACACACCTTGCAAAAAGTTTAAGCGCCAAATCTAAATATATACATTTGGGTGCCTTTTTTGTGACTATTGTTTTTTTCACTCTTACCTATAAATTTTGTGGAAAACACTTAAAACAAAAACTCTCTGAAAATTTTGACCCTTAATATTAACATTATGTAATCGCCCAAGGCGTGCAAAGATTTATAATAACGGATTTTCTGCAGAATTGAATGCACTACAAAAGTGACCATTGCGGCGTAACTCTAACTCCCACCAGCGAGTGCCCTTTTAAGCTTTGTCAGGTTTGTTGCCCTGAAAATCAGATGGTTGCTTAAAACGACAATATTATGAAATGCGAGAGCTAGACAAGGACAAGAAGGCAAAAATATGCCTTTTTACAGGATTGAGGAAACATCAAACACATTTTTCACCGTGCCAGGACAACATTTTTGGGTAGAAACGAAATCACCATAAGTTAATTTTTATACGAGTTTTATGAAATATTAAAATATACAATTATCCAAAATAGATTTATGAAATCTTTAGCTCAAAAATATCTTTGATTAAGCTTACCACCTTTTCGAAAAGTTTTGTCGATTTAGCTAAGTATATATATTATGCGACAACGCATTTTTGTGAAGGTCATTAGGTTTACACCGTTTTATCGCATATCAAAAA
>NW_023458561.1:40029740-40065481 GCF_013731165.1 Rhagoletis pomonella | reverse complement strand
AAAAATCAGTGGTCTAACGAGTAGATTCCCGCACTTCATTGATGGTGCATGAATTCACCGTAATTGTACATGCAACACAAATATACTGGTATGTATACAATGTGATTGCGAGGCTATGGTAGAGCAGCGCACGTGACCCCAATTTGTTGGTGGCAACAAGTAAGGTTCCAAAGCATGCGACAATCACCTACGCTCAACAGAAAATATCACCGACGCATTTTTATTATAGTTGGCGGTGAAATGCAATGGCACGAATACTGGAATCGTGAGTGGCGTAAAACTGTTAAGTGTATATAGTATATTTGATATGTATTTACATATGTGTAAATAAGCATCTAATCCCAAATATGAATTTATGTATGCAGTAATATAAGAGTAACAACAATAAAAGGCGACTATAAATTTGCTATACTTTTATTATAGGCGCCATCTAGATTACTTTTCAATCAAACTTTTTTTAAAGCAGTGTCATTACTAAATATAATTCATATAGGTACATTTTATATCTCGATGATAATACGCTTGTACTGGAAGCCCAAGGAACCTGCGGCTTTCCTAATATATGACAAAAAGGGGTGTATTAGATGCAGTCCTCATTTCAAGGGGTTCTGCTGTGGATGAATTGAGGTAGCAATCACACAGAATGTTTTCAGCAGGTAACAAATAAGTTTTCCCTAGCTAATGGATAACCGAAGTTAACCATTCCATCGGGCGAAATTTCTTACTCTGTTCTTAGTTTGCCCACTCATGAATTCGATGTCCGGAAATTGTTCTGGTCCCACTAAGAATATTCCAATACTCTTTGACAAGTATGAGATGTTCGTTTCGTTTTTGAAGACCTAGATGACCGCAATACAATACAAGTATTTTCATCAAAGAATAAAACACCAATTATTCCAGACTTCTCGTTCTTTGATTTTGACTTGGTGTTTTGCTACCAAAGCAGAGTATGTTGCCACTATGCCAAACCCATGACGATAGATCATCGTAGAGGTGCCTCAACAGCCAATGTTGAATAAGTTAAGGCTAATTCTATAACCGAGACCAAAGCCAATTTTGGAGTTTATTAAAACGTGGTTTGACAGTTTTTGGTCACTAAACTGCTCTATTAACTTGGATTCCAGCCGCAATGCTCAACCGAAAAGTCTTCTACAGGCCCGGATGGTCTAAATGGCTTTACTAAAAGTGACGTTCTGGTTATGTGCTGGGTTTGGGTAAAACAAATTTCCAATGAAAAGAAAATTACTCCTCGGATGAGATTCCCTTTTTTGATGACCACCATGGCGGACGTAAAAAGAACTACGAATTGAGGCTATGTACATGGAATGGTTGATATCCTCAAAACGAAGAAGAAGCAGCAAACATTTCACGAACCCCAATTTTTCGTTGACCACCCTGGTGTGGCTTTAATTTTTTTCATCTGGGATTTTTGCAAAAAAAGGAAGTGAACCAAATTAAACAACTTAATGAATAATTCAGATGAGTCCCAGTTCAACTCTACATGCCCTGACGGTGAATCGTGTAATATGACGCGTTAGTCGGGTCACTTAAATATGTGTACTATATTATAATTTTAAAAACTTTCAAAAACCATACGAGCATTCAACGAACAAATCTATATTTTCAACGCCAGGCTAATTACATTTCTGGATGAATTTTTCAGCGGAAATGTATTTTAAATTTAAAATTAGCACATATATGTATATAACGATTTCTCACTTCTTACTTAATGATATACATATTTTACAGCAACAACAAAAATTAATTAAGCGTTAACAATCGCTTTCATCTCCGGACATCAACGAGGCCTATACCCGGAATATTTAAATTTCACGAAATATCAGTGATGGGCGTGAAATGACATGGAAAAATTTGATAGCCTTGGTAACAACTTTGAAAACCTAAACTTATACAAGTAATTTTTAGCAAAAAATAAACCGACTTCAACTCTCATATAAAAAAAATATATATATATATATATCTCATTATCCACTGATCGGATCTCAAGCAGATTAGTATGGGACCACTTCTGAAACACTACCTTTCCGATTCGAATTATCGAAATCGGTTGACGTGGTCCAAAGTTATGCGGTAACATACATAAAAAAAATATAAAAATAAATAAAAAAAAATTAAAAAATATTCCGACGAACACATAACCTCCTCCTTTTTTGGAAGTCGGTTAAAAACTGATATTCGTACGAGTCCCGCACAACCAATTTCATTATAATTCTTTAAACTTTTTTCGGCGATAGGCGAATATTTCAGAAAAAATTATATTTTTTAGTTAGTACTTTACCATACAAAAGTAATGTACTAGATATTTTGGTTTGTATGTAGCTTTTTACTTTGCCTTTATGTAATAAGAACCGTACACTAAAAAACGTATGACTTCTTCAGTACAACTATGGAATGCTCCTATACAGAATTCAGTTATCGTTTATTCGCTATAGTACGCCTATGTATCTGAAGTCTACAGATATTTCAAGTTTACAATATATGTACATATGTATTTGTGAAGTGCCTAGTCCTATACAGTGAGGATCGACGATTGGAAAATAGGCAAAATGGTTGCACGGTCACTCGATGACTAAAGGTACATACATATCTCAAAAATACCAGCAACGCTTTTTTATATAACTTAAAGCCTGATTATGGCAACTTAACTTAATGGAACGTAGAACTTAGAAGATCAAAATGAAACAAATTCGACGTGATATTACGTTACGTTAAGTTTCGGCTATTCAATTATAAGCAACATCCATTTGAGAGTACGTTTAAGTGATAACCTGTAAGTTATGTTAAGTTGCCATAATCAGACCATTACATTTGTTGGGTCTTTGCGTAAAAATTACTTTTATTGTTGTTATTAACGCATTTGTGTCAAGTGTTGTTTGTGTTCACGGAATGCAGACATACTTACGTGCACATACAATTAAATGTTGTTAAAATTGCGTAAAATCCAATTATACGAATACTTACACAAGTAAGTGTAAGTATGTTCAATTGTAAGTATATAAATTAATATACATTTGTTGTTATATACATAAGTATGTAGGTATATGCGTAGTAAATGAAAATGCGCATCTAACACAATCGCAATCAGTGGCAAATAATTTTCAAGCAAAGAAAAAAAAAACAACATACATACATGCATATTTATCTTCAGTCCAATTGCCATTGCCCTCTGATGCCGTTTGTGTAACCACGCCGCCCTGCAATTGACAGTCAGAAGTGGTCGAGTCTTGAAGTTGACTAGAAAGGGTTTGAACTGCGCGTTGCAGCGGCAAACATCATAGGATCAATCTTAAGCATACATAAAGCGATTAAATACATATGTATGTGTGTTTGTACAATAGGAGGCCGCTAAAGCCGAGTGGTTAGTGGTGCATTCTACCACTGCGAAGGACCTGGGTTCGAGGCCTGGCCAAAGCAAGATGGCGGTCGCCCCTCGGCACCTCCGTGTGTATTTCTGCCATTAAAAAGCTTCTCTTAAAATCCATTTGCCGTTCGGAGGCGACGTAAAACTGTAGGTCCCTCCATTTGTATGCACACCACAAATTGGAGGAGAAGCTCGGCCAAACACTTAGCAAAAGTTTAAACGCCAAATTATATTATTATTATATTATGTACATTAGGCATACGACTTCTTTTTTTAAATTAAATATGCATACCTATGAGGAGAGGATGAGGAATGTGCAACGTTCCGCTATCTGTTTTGGTTTGAGTTTAACACCGAGCTTCTTTAATGTGACTTCATAAGTGAAACAAACCGACAATTAAGTACAAAAGGTTATTTTTACAAATTTATTGTTCAGTGGCGAGTTTCAATAACGATATTTCAGACAAATCGTTGATGAATAACTATTTTTCCTTTCCGTTTGCTGTGGCTTTGGCACAGAAGTTGATTAGTTCCTGCGGGCGATCAAGTCTTTCCAACCACAAAATAGCATTATTTGCAAGAACTATTCACTAAAATTGTAACTAAGTTTTTATTATTGAATAATCCCTTTTTGATATTCAGCAATATACATATGTATGTATGTGTGCAATCAAGTTTTTAATAAGAAAACACAAAATCACTTCGATTTGATTTAGATATTTTTCAGCTTTTCCAATTAATCAACTTTAGGCTGCTTTTCGTCACATATATGCTTGGCACATTTACTTAACTTTTTCTTCTAATATTTCTCATAATAAACTAATATATATTGTTCATTTTACACTTTTACGTGAATGTTCGCAATTTTGTTGTTGTGTTTGTATGGGATTTTGCCACTTCTTCTTTGTCTGCTATTCGTACTGTTTCGTTCATTACGCCCCAGCAAGGCTCAGGGCGCAATCTTCTTTTCTATCATTCTTGATGCATACGTACATACGTACATCTTTAGATATGCCTACACTGCAAACTCTGCAAGCGCCCTAGGAACTAAAAAAAAAAATGTTTCTCTTACATTAACTCTACATCTTCTAGTTCTCGTCTAGTTTTTCTATTTTGTGGACAAAAAAGTAAAGTTAAACAACAGATATAGCCACCCCACATGCAGAGTAATCATTTTTCAAACACCAATGAAATATCCGATAAGGCACATATGTATGTATGTATATACTTACACATATGTATATAGACAAATAGATATGTGTTATTCACTAAAATTCGAGTAAAGAATCAATTTGCCACATTGGAATCCCAAGTAAAAGGGTTGCGATCTTCACACTTTTTTACAATGATACTTATGTATACTTATACATATGTGTACGTATATAAAAATATGTACGAATGTATGTAAATACATAGTTATTTGTACAAGCGAAAGGAATAAATACCACTCCATCGATTGCAAGATTAGTATACTCTATCAAGATCACTCGCAGCCCAAAGCCGATCGTAATATCTATTATGATTTTTTTTTTATTTTAGTGGGATTGAAATACCTTCCGGAGGTAAATTTCTGTACATAAGCCCACTGAAAGAGTTTATTGTAACGATTATATTTAGATACAGGGCATTTTCTCTGAAGCTGTCCGCAGTTCGATAGACTGTGATGGCGTACCTTTGAGTCGGAAGGATTGAGAATAGACAACATTTATTCCTTTTCCCGCTATAACTATTCAGCATCATTATTTATTTTCCGACCTACAACAGTCCATAGAATTTAATCTAAACTCATCCTCGGCTCTTTAACTTTATATCTTTAACATGTATGTAAACCTAGATCTTGTTAGAGAAAGAACCCCAATCAAAGATAAAAAAAGTACTTTAAATTTCTTAGAAAATGTTGGCAACCCTAACTGAAACGTTAGTGTGCTTTGCACAATCCACTAAATACGGCGGGATCAGCCTTCTCAGCGTCGACTTAAGTCCACCGTCAACGAATTGATTGGGGCCTTAAACCTGGTAAATCAACTAAAATCTTGGTAATGACCCGCGAGAAGAGAATCGACACTCACCATTTATTTGTCGATTTCATAGGCGCGAAACTGATACGGTTGTGTAAAATGACATTGAGCAATACCATCAACTCCATCAGAATTGGGAAGGACTTCTCATAGCCGTTTGATACCAAACGCGGTTTCAGAGAGGGCGCTTTCTTTAATATGATGTTACATATTACAAGAGCGTACAATTGGTGGCGTATGCCGATGAGGGGGACATTATCGCTAATGTGGAGCTTCCGCATTAATTTTAACATTCCTCTATTCGCTCTTGCACTCGCAAAAATCAATGCGGACCTTTTGCGAATGCGAATGCGAATGCGAATGTGTTGTACAATTCGTGACGCGACAAGAAATTGTGTGCACTGATTTTGATCCAATTCACCTGGAAGCCATGACTTTGAAGCAATTTATTTGCCATGTCCACCTATTTAAACCCTCGCTATAAGCAAGCCAATCACAGAAGAAAGGATTAAAAACGATATACAAAAACTACAAACTTAAAACTAGAAACAAAAATTCGGAAACTGCCGAAATAATGAGAATGAGGAATTCTTTAGACAAAAGTTTAGAAGATCCTTAAACAACTAGTTCGGCTGGTAAACGGTGTTTAAAAAGCGATCTTGTCATGATGATAGATTCTTCAAGTGAAGATGAATGTTAGGAGGATGCATCCGACATTAGCAGCCCAGATGCTAATCACAAAAAAAATATTTGTTGATATATCGCAATAAAAAAGAATAAATAAAACTGAAAGTCCGCCAATCGAACGGATTTTAGATATTGTCAAATTCGCAATCAGATATTAGTCGTCTCAACCAGCAAGTGTTCCAAGCGGGCAGTTGTTTAGTTATTTAGTGGCTCAAGTTTGAGTTACGACCCTTTACGGGCTGGAACCTGAAACGGCAGCAACATTATTTGTATTAAACATAATGCTCCAATTTTAATTTAAGTACTAAATAAAATAAACATTATAAAAATGACAAACTTTTAGAGTTCTAATGTAGTTCAAGAATATAAAATCAATTTAGAGAACTATATTAGAATTCGATTAGAGAATGATTAGAAAACCACTAAACATTAGAAGACAATTGGAATACGGTTCGATATCTAACCTTTTTCTCGATATCGAGAACTAAGTCCCCTTTTTGTAGAGAACGCTATAGTTGTCGACAGTTTCTCTAATCGTTCTCTAATCTAAATGTTGGGATCTAATTTTCGCTTTCTTACTAAATACATATTTACTTTGTAATGATCTTAGCAGCATCCATAATAGGCAATGGAAAACCTCCCAGTGAAAAAGGTTTTCATAAAAATCGTCTTCCGATCTGAGGCGGCGTAAAACTGTACCTCCATTTGTGTGACAACGTAGAAGCAGTCACCACAAATCAAACGAGACGCGTGGCCAAGTATGTACTTAAGAAAATTTAAAAAAGGATCTATGGATTCTAATCAATAATTTAAGGCAAAAATTTAGAACAGCGTCCGATTAGTAAATATTACCTACATTGGCGTTGCTTATTGTCAAAAAAAAATCAATCAACAAACAAAATCATAGCTTTTTTTTGAATAACTAACCCACAAGCTATTTCACACATAATGCAAATATCAAATTACAACCACTTTTGCACTTCTAATCTATTTTTTATATTTTCTGCTCATTTTAGTAATAACTAGCAAACGATTGTATGCACATTAGGGTGGCACCAAAATTCATAGTAAATTAAACTTTTTGGAATTTTCCTGAATTATAGAATAAATAAGATTCATCGGTTATAAAAAGTGGATAGTAAAATTTTGTTCGATCAAAAAATATATATTTTTTTGCGTTTTTATAGCAATTCTACGAGAAAATATCGTCCCCTTTTGCCAGAGACAGGAATGTGTAAAAATTAAAATATTTGGAAATCAAGTTTGAATTTTTTTATGAGACTTAACTCTACATTCATTTGATTAAAATTGTAAAATATGTGGTTTCCTTGTACGCATGGCATTCTGGGTTTTGGTATAACATAGAAGATCCAAAGGTTAATCAAGTCCAACCAATAACTCGAAATTTGTGAATTTGCACATTCATGCCTCTGGTATAAAGGGGACGATATACTTATGTTCCCCATATGAAATATATACATACATAGAAAACTTCAAAGCACCGGTAGCGCGATTAAATATTAACCGATTTCCAAATTTAAAAAAATCCGGGTCTCCTAATTTTCAATATTCTTCAGTTCTGGGGGTGGCCGGGGGAAAAAATTAGACTACCCTAACGTATGTATGTATATTTATGAAAATTTAAACGTCCGTTGTTGGGCATGATTATTTTTAATACCCATCACTGTGACATATGGCACGTGACATATGCCCATTTACTCACTTGTCATTCTTCTCAACTTTGACTTCGTCGAAAGCAACCATTGAGGTGATGATGGCAGCATTTGAGTACCTTCCCCGTAACACAAAAGTTTGTCTATGTAGTCCAACAACGTCACCATCATCGTCACCGTCAATTTGTTCAACGTACGTAAAATGAAACTTGTATGTCAATGCCTTTGTTTTCGTTGATTTTTGTTATTGCTTAAGCTTTAAGTTGCATTACGAAAGTCGAATTGTGATGACGATATGTCATACCATAAAGTGTGTCAACATACAATAGTTGTTAAAGAAAGCAATAGCAGCAAAATGTTGACATTTCTATATAGTTCTATTTATCATGTATATGCACATACATACATACATACGTGCATACTTACTTACCTGTATACCATGTTTACACATATGTACTTAATTACTTACATAGCTTTTATATGCATACTTGTCATAGTTTTTTTTTTTGTTTGTACATAGCACTCGTATTTAGGTGGATACATACTTATGCGAATCTAGTGTCAGCGATGACCATTAATACTTACGATAAAGCATTTCTATTGCAGTTAAAATTCTTTTACGCTTTGTAATGTATTGGAAGCCTACTGCTGAGTAGGTGTGTATCTGTTATTTTTTGTGCGATTGAATGTATCATGAAGTGCGTACTTTCATAAGAAATATATGCCAAGAGCCGTTTCGAGCATAGTGAAGGCTATTTATCAACTGATTAAAGATGTTTCATATTTAAATCTCATTTGAGTATACCATTCTTAGTAGCTGATTTCAAATTTGAAAATTAAAGAGGCTCCTTCTCTACCACCACCTGCGCGTACTCCACAAGTCGGAGGAGAAGCTCGGCCAAACACTAACATATGTGTAAGCGCCAATCTATTATTATTATTATTATATATCGCCATGGGAAATGCAAAACGCAACTAACAAAAATTCAACAATTTTCTTATTGATTTATTATGATGCATTCCATTGAATTACAAGTACCCACAACTTTGCAATAAAAAATTTTGTTACGCCTTTTTGCATTTCAGTTGAAGACACGTATATTAAAATAAAAGCTTTTATTATTGAGATCGAATTCAAATATCCACACACAGCGACTCACAGTGAAAATCGGCCAGTGAATTTTTCTACAATATTCACAACATTTTTCATGAAAAGTCTTTTTTGTAAATTTTTAATAAAGTTCCTCCTATAGCGAAACATCAAAATTTCAAACTTTGTAAAGAATTCCCAAGCATATTTCCAATTTCAAAAACCTGTTATCGAAATTTCAAAATTTTGAATCAAACCTTGAAGAAAAATTCTGGCTATTCAGTTTTGCAGCCCATCGAATTTTAGTAGGAATAAAGTGCAATTTTTAAGCGGTTAAAAATAATGATTGATCTTCCCTTTGGGGTTTGTTGCAATCAAACAAATTTTTTTTTTTTGCAATTTTTCCATAAGGCTTGCATTTATAGGCAAAGTTTAGTATTATAAAGCTTGAATATTTCTTCAGTGGATTTTCATTTTGAACCGAACCATTTTTTTTGGAGTGGGTTTCGGTTCGGCTTTTGGCGTTTCAAAATAAAAACGGTTCGGTTGGTGGTTCGGCTCGAAAATCGAAATAAACGGCGCACAGTGGGACGTAGCCCATATAAGCTGCGGCTGAAATCTCGTATATGCGCTATTCTGCACTTAAGAATGAAGAAATGAGGAAAAGGTAAATGTCGACGCGCTGCCACGCCTACAGCTCTTGTGGGCGGGAATATTAATTATTATCCGATTCTAATGAAATTCACATTATATGCCTGCTTTAACCATAAAAGCATAAACCTGAGAGAACATCAAAATTGGTTTACATAATGCCCATTCTAGAAAAATAAGGGCAAATTTAAAAAAAATATATTTTTGATGAAATTTGGTGTAAATGTAAATTTGAAATATAGTAAGTAGTTTCTTACTACGACGCCCAACCCCTTATAAAACTTGGCCCCACGTGCGTGCGTAAATTTGATGAATTTTGGAGAAATTTAAAAGACACATTTATTTTATTTCTGAAGAAGTTCCTATTTCTTCCTTATACAATATACATATATGTATTTGCACTGAAACTTTCACTTCTACCTTGGTTTTACATAAAAAACAAAAGCTCTGCTAAGGCAAGCAGGATTTTTTCCATCGAAAACGGATCTCGCCCAGAGAAGCGTCCAAATTTGGTTGAATGGTGAATCTGATTAATAGATTCGCGAGTTAATAATATCTGCACCTTCTCCAATTTCCATATTATATTCCATATTATTTATTTTATGTACATATTTGAGTCTTTCTCATCAGAAAGAAGAATAGAAACTGAACTCGCAGTTTCTCGCAGCTGGAACTATTTCAGATATGACCCGCATATTTAATGTTTACTTGTTCTAAGCAAAATTTACCTAGCTTCCTAGGTTCTTTTTAAAAATCCCTTTAAAAAGTAAGAACTCGAACAATTTCATACTCACAAAATTATGTAGAGCTTCAAGCGAAGCTGTCTTATAAATTTCACTAGATGTATAAAAATTTGAAGCAATGCTTGACCACAAATATATAAAAAACTGGTCACCGATCAGATTGACTTATTATATATGCGCACAAGTAGAAAAATTAATTCAAGTTTCTTGCGGCAAAATTAATTTTTTTTACAAATTCATTTTTATGCATTGTATCTACTTTAAACTCGTCCCAAATATGCATTTTTATCAAAAATTATTTTTGGTTTGGGTTATTTGGATTTTTTGCTATGAATCTGGATAATTGTTTTTTCAGAATTCGCCAATCCGTTTTTATTAGTTTTGGCCGCTTGTACCCATTGTGCGGCGATTCGGTTCAAAAACCGGTTTGCAGCCGTGGGAAAAACGGAAATAATTTTCTCAGTCTTTTTGGAAGAGCTTCAAAAAAATATTTTCTGTAAGAAATCTATAAAAAATATCAGTATCAGAATTTATCTTAATATTCGTATGTGTACGCAGGCAATGCACAGTGTACCGTGCAGAACAAGCTGAGTAGACAAGATTATTTACGGATAGTTTTGGGGTATATTTCAGATGCTGAATTCCGATATACGAATCGAACAGTTGCACCATAGAACTAGTAGGTACCCTTGGTTTATATTTACAAGTCTCGCCTTTAATTTGGTAAAATCCCCGCAGCTATAGAATAAAAAAAATATGACAAATAATTTCGATACATCTTTATTTGTTGTTAACAAAAATTTCCCTACAAAGTTTTATATAGTTTACAACCATAAGAAAAAGGAAGCATTAACGCTATCTATATAATTAAATATGGGGCGTCCCATACCAAAATGGACGACGCTCAGACTTCATATGTTTGATTTGTTTAAAATTTTTAAGGTCGATGGATAAGCATAAAAAAACCAAATATGAAATTTGAGCTTGATTAATACATTTTTAAAATTTACAGCCCAAAAAAAAATCGATTTAATTATTTTCCAAATATCTCGAGAACAAGACGAGGAAAAAATTCGAAAAAAATCACACATACACACATGAAAATTGTGTATGAAAATTCATATAAAAAAATAAAAATTTAACTTTTCACATAATAATTTTTTTTATAAAAAAAATTGTTTTTGAAAATATGCCATCTCTAAAAAAAAAACTCATAATGAAAGCTTTGAGTATTGGGCAATATTTAATGGTGATTTCGTTTCTACCAAAAA
Organism: Rhagoletis pomonella; assembly: GCF_013731165.1. NCBI lineage: Eukaryota > Metazoa > Arthropoda > Insecta > Diptera > Tephritidae > Rhagoletis > Rhagoletis pomonella. Next base: position 40,053,966 of record NW_023458561.1, on the reverse strand, counting down.
ATATCGAATTTCGATTGCCCCTTTCTCGGTTTGTTTTCGATTCTAAATTCGTTTATTCAAAAGTCACACTCTCGTAAGGCAAGAAAGGTACATTCTCTGAGATGGTCGCCCTGAAAATCAGATGGTTGTTTAAAACGACAATTCTATGAAATGCGTGAGATAGATAAGGAAAAGGAGGCAAAAACATGCCTTTTTACAGGGTTGAGTGTAACATCAAACTCATTTTGCACTGGGGAAGGGCAACATTTTTTGGAAGAAACTAAATCACCATAAGTATAAATAGCATTATGGGGTGCACTCTACAATAATTTGAGTTGTGATTTTTTTTTTTACACCAAAGTTGTGTAAAATGAGTGCATTCGAAGTATTTGCAATATTTTTCAAGTTTATTCTAAATTTTGAACTTTCTAATCTGAATTTAAAAACACAAATTTGGGTATGCAGAATTTTTTTGCGGTAAGGCAATTTAAGGTATTTTAAATCTATACACACTAATTAAGTCCTCTGCTAATACATTGAAATAAGTAAACCTACCTTGCGGGTTATTATTTTTTAATGCAGAAAAAGTTGCTTAAAAAATATTAAAATTTCCAAAGCCATAATTTGTTGAGGTAAGTACCACGTCACAACAATTTACGAAAAGTATACACGTCATAAGCACAGTTTATGCCAAAAAAATTTCAAAGGAAAACTACCTTCTTTTTTTGTATCATGAGTAAGATTATAAATTGATTTCTGAGCGCTGCCACACCTCATAGTTGAGTGTAAGGCTAAAAAAACTTTTCCGTCAGGTCTTTTCTAGAAATTCGGGAATGAATTTTGTCCACCTAGCTTGTTCCATACGGCACACTGTTCGACCATATGAATACTCGTGCATATGTACTCGTAGGTTTGACAGTAGCGTTCTTCCTTTAATTAATATTTGACTAAAACGATTCATTTTGAAAAACTTCTCAACACTCCCTTCTCTTCCCAGTGGCCAGCTGACAAATGCAACAATTGATGGGAAATAATCATACACAAACGTACATAAACATACTCGAAATAACTACAACACTTCCATCGTAAATTTCGATCTACAAGCTAAATCTTAGATGCATACTTACTACAAATCCACCGAAAGGGCAATTAATTCGGTTCGAATGCCATGAAAGCAAAAAAGTTTCATATAAGATAAATACTTTTTTCAGTATATTTGTAACTTCACTGGCTAAATGAATGAAAATTTATCAAAGCATTTTAAGAGGGTGAAAAACTGAAATCATTTTTGTTCCTAACTGTACTTTCCTACACAATACTTATCAGTAATTTGGAATTAATGCTTATTTCTTGTGTAAAGAAGGCATAGTAAAAATATTAATATGTATTTTAACCACCATCGCACACTTTGTTATTAGTTTGACTTCGTATGGTCAGGTTTTATTTTAATTCTAATTTTGTATTCTCTCGGTGTATGACAACCTGTGTGTCAACAAATTACATAAGCAAAAAATAAACCACCATAAATTTTCACTTACTTTGTATCTATAGTATACTTGACACAGAAACCATCTAAATATTTTATACCTCGCTTATACTTCTTATAGTTCAAAAGGGTATTTTGTTTATTTTTTATGTATGTAATTAAATCGAATAGGACTCCCTTCGTGTCGCCTGAGCGCGTGCACAACTCGCTTGAGTATACATTAGGCTGTTCGATTATTCGGCTTTTTTCCAAAACCGGTTCCCGATTTTGAAATTAAGAAAAAATTGGATACACCAGATTTATTTTACATAGCTTTTGTATAATGAAAATGCTTATGTTGGTACAAAGTCATAATCAAAAATTACAAGAAAACGATTAACAGTAAAAATATGTTTTATTTGGAAAAGTTCGAATTTTTTTAGATCAAAAGTGAAACCAATAAAAAATAAAAATCAGTGACAAATTCACATTTGCTGTTATTTTAACATTCTATTATTGAATATTTTCAGATTTTTTGTCATATTAGATGTGCTTACTGTCACTTGAGAGGCCCAAGCTTCCTCGGAGGGTAAGTAAAAGTGTAGATCTCTCCATTTGTGTCGCAACATCAAGGAGAATACGAATTGTAGGAGAAGCTCCGCCAAACACGTAGAAAACTTGTAAGCGCCAAACATTCATTTATTGGAATCAAATATGACATACCCCCAATAACTTAGGCGAAGGATATAATTTTAAAACTATTTATTTAGGAGTTCCCCTAACTTGAAAATTTCGAAAAACTCAAAACTTTTATTGAGAGGTCAAGGTTTGTATAAAATGAAAAAAGCCGGTTTGTTCGATAAAAATAAAAATCGGTGTAAAACTATTTGGAAAAATCGAGTCAATCACCCTAGTATGCATGCATACAATGAACAAGTGCATTCATTGTACGCACTTGTTTGTTTGTTTTCATATCAAACGCCCCCGTTTATCGCATTGTGTCACAGTTGCGCCATGCAGCTGTTCTTCGATGTAATAGAATTGTCCCTTTACCACTTCTTTCACTTGACAACTGCAACTACTGTTTTTTTTTTCAAAATTTATAAATGTGGAATACATCTTTTTTCACCCTCAATGAGGTGTAAACTGTTCATAAAAACTATTAACGGTGGAAAACAGATGGTGAAGTTGCTTCTTTTATGAACGAATCTGTATTTTGTGTAGCTTAGAGTAAAAATCTGCTAAGTCAATTTTTAAAAATTTTACAAGAGAAGAAAAAACTTCTTATAGCTTTGAATAAAGCATTTTGCATATTTAATTAATTTCCATACGAGTCAGAGGGATTCGATGCTAATTAAAACATTTCGTTTTATTTTTGGCCTTACCGAATTTTCTGTGTCTCTTTTGAATATAAACTTTTGCTCAGGATACTTTAAAGGGCCGATTTCCGCAGTATAGGCGGAACTATTATTTTGTTGACCCTACATATCCATCTATTAAAAACAAAAAAGTTTTTTTTTCTAACAGTGGTCGCCGTTCGGCATGCAATAGCAAACCTCCGAGTGTATTTTGCCCTGAAAAACAGCTTCTCATAAAAATGCAATCGTCGTTCGTAGTCGGCGTAAAACTGTAGGTCTCTGCCCATTGTGTGACAACATTAAGGCGCCCGCCACAAATCAGAGAAGAGAAGAAGCTTGGCCAAATACTAACATATTGTGTAAGCGCCAATCTGTTATTATCCCTCTCACCGAAAATTCATTCCTTAACCCCTTTCCTATCCTCTTTCATACCAAGAATCAGACTAGCTATGGGCCTACATAAAACTCAGTCACGAATGGGCGCTTTCCTACGGAAAAAGGTCACAGTCAAGGCACACAGCAGGTGCAACTGCATCCGCCAACTTCATTGCCATGGTAACCGCTGAACCAGGAAATCCAAAAGCTAGTTCCTCTCACAAACAGAGCGTCCAGGCCAGTGTTACCGTTGTGCGACTAAAGTGTCAAATTGATACTTTTTGGAGATCGATGCCCCTGACAGCGACTTTTTAGAAATACGCTAATTTTGAAACTTTTCTTAAAAATTATGCGAGTTTTGCACCTTTTCTTTGATTAAAAATTATATATACACATTTTGACAATTTTTTCATAAAATATTGCTTTCAAAGGCGCTTAAAAATATTTGTAGCTTAGCATTTCCCCGAGTTATTTGTGTTAAATTCATTTTCGTGGCTCCCGGTACAAACAAATAATCGGCGATAATTTTTATAAGCTTAAAAGGCTAAACCTTGTTGTAATAATTGTTATCCACTAATGTTGCTTTTGTGTTATATTGATGTAAGTACTTTTTTAACTGCAATTTTGTTTTCATAATAAATGCAAAATATGCATATTGCGTATTTTTAATATATTCCTCATCAATAGGTTTTTATTTTAACAGAACAAAATATGTTTGGCAGAAAATTATCTCCATTAGCAATTTATTAAAAAGAATTGGCCATACTCGTAGATGAAATAAAGTCGAGTCTAATGTTAGGTGCAGCTTTTTTGACATATTTTCCATTGAAAATTAAGTGAAAAAGCTATAACTAGCCTAAGTGTCGATTTTATTTCAACTATGAATATGACCCAATCAGTTTCGAGAGGTAAAATTATAAGTCTTTATATACGTGGTGTAAAAGATTTGAATTACTTCAAGACACTTTTTTTCGGCTGTGACACTTTTTTTTGCGACTTTCGAAAATTTTTCAGCGGTAACACTGGTTCAGGCACTTTTAGCAGTATGACCAGCTGGAGCGGATTTCACCAAAGCGCACCCCTCTAAAGCCGCCTGCCAATTAGGTTACATAAAGAGGACTTCGTGAAGGTACAGAAGCACATTCCGCCGCACATCCGCGAGTCTTACACTATTTTTGCGAGGCAATTTCGAGAAAAAAATTGCCGAACCTAGGGGTCGCTTTTTTACATTTTTCGCTACGCTTTAATCAACTGACATAAGGGTGGTACATTGGGGTGGTAGGAACTGGGATCAATTAACTTTCGAACAAATCATTTCCAAAAACAAATTGTTTTCTTGAAAGAAGAACATCGATATATCGTACTTAAAGATCCGACTGTAAATGCCGAAGGAATGACGAAAAATGTAAAAAAGTAGACCTTACGATCGGCAAAAAAAAATCGAGGTTGCCTTGCAAATATACATACTTTAGTTTCAAGGGTGTACGGCGAACTTTTTTTCCGATACGGTCTAATGCACATGCATAAATATTTTGTAAATTTTTATTCATAATACCGCGCCCTAACCGCCAAAATAACGTAAGCGACATTTTTTTCAAAATTTTATTTTTGATGCAGAAATGCGTCTAGATGCTGTAGGAATATTTCTGCATCAAAAAGAAAATTTTGAAAAAATGTCGCTTACGTTATTTTGGCGGTTAGGGCTCGATACATTCCAAAAATCATTTTTGTGTACGCTAAACAGAAATGTGAGAGATGTCCAATAATTCAATTCTTCCCTATTTTCATTTATGCGAACACAAAGTGGCACAAATACGTATATTACATAAATGTGCAAAATCAAAACAAAACAAATAACTTGTATATACATACATACATACATATATACATACATATTCACGCAGTTTTTGCTCATATTTATTTACTTCATTTAGGGTTGTTGTCTGCTGGTTAGAGTTTATTATTGGGGTCATATTTCACTTATACGGTTTCCAGTGAATTTCTCCCTTTTGTTGTTATGATATTTTTTTTTCTTTTGCTTTAGTCATGTTCTTATTTCGCCTGACAAAATAGTTATTTGTTTTTGATATTTTTCTGCATTTTTGTATTGAAGGGGCTGGAAGGCCAAAAAAATGCACTCATTCGCGATAGATGGATGGTGCGAATATACTTGCATGAAACCCCCTCTAAGGAAATCGACTGGTGAAAAATTAGCTGCCATTATTATTATTGCTACATCTATTTTCCAATCATAACATTTATTTTTGTCGTATTTAAGTACATATGGATGATGACGCTCCGGTGAAAAGATCCCTCGACTCTGGTGGACAACGAATTCAACGGAAGAATTAACAATAAGTGCGAAAGTACGAGTTGACACTTGATGTAAATAACTGGCGTAACTTTCCAAAGCAGACAAATAGTTTTAAGGCCATATAAAATCTAAAATCCCCACACATTAATCAGCTTCAAAATTGGGGGAAATCTAGCAACATTCAAGTTTAAGATTGCACGCACTAATGTATTGTGGAACGATTTTCCGTCATACCTTGTCAACTTTGGTTTGGAGCAAATTTTTTTTTTTCGAAAAACCAAATTGACAAGTACCATGTCATAAACGCAAACAAACAAAAGTGACATTTTTATACGCATTCTTTGAAATCTTAAAATTTTGGATTTTCCTACAGGGTTAGTCTTACAAAATGAAACAAAAAAATTGCACATCCCATTTATGTTCTAAATAGGGCTTATCGTTATTTGTAATGTTTGTTTGTCGATACAAATTGCAGCATATTTTATTAACTTCTACCTACTAGGGATCCAAACTATTGCGAAATGGTGTATGTATTTTATTGTGAACATCTGCTTCCCTTGTGGTAACTAGTGTTACAAAACTATCAATGTCACTATCGATACCATCGATTATTTTTTTGGCGACTATCGAAGACCATCGATTTTCCATCAGTTTTTTCAAAACTATCAAAAACTTGTTTCACTTTCCTCCATATAAAAAAAAACTTTCCAGCATACTTTGTATGGAAGAAAATACGAAGACACTGTCAGCAAACCAAAAAATGGCAAAAATCTACGCGAATTTTTAGCAGTTTCAAGTTTGCACTTAACTATACTAAAATATAATCACCTATGAAACTGCAGTCCAAAAGTTATTGTAAAAATTCTGATTATAAAAGTTTGAATTTTTGATGATTTCTTGATTTTTTTTAAATTTTCGTACACATTTTGAAATTTAGATTTATATGGTCTTTGTTATATAACGAGCTATACATTTATGAAAAATAATGATGCTTAAATAAAAAAGCAACGAAACAAAATAGTCAAAAGTGGTTAAAATGTCGTGTTACTAATATTTTGGGCATAGGTGTACATATCAATGTGTTTCTGTATGTACATACATACCACAAAAATAAACACGAATTTCTTGGCAGTTAAAAAATTCTTTCTAGGAACCATTGAAATACGATACTATCAATGGTTTATTTTTTTGGAGACCATCAATAGTTTTCTAAAACAATCAAAAACTATCGATGGTGGCACTATCGATAGTTTTGCAACTCTAGTGGTAATTATAAATACTATATATGTAGGTACATACCAGGAATGTTAATCCCGGCATCTCGGCATTTTTAAGGTCCCGAAAATCCCAGGATTCTTGCGTAATCCCGTGCGATAGTGAATTTTACACACAAAAATCAATATATTCGCGAAACCATGGGCCAAATACTTATAGTAAAATCGCGTGTTTAGTTTTTCACTCCGACGTCAGTAATTCAAAAATGATTTTAAAAATTCAGTGAAATGTGCGTAGAGTAGAGTGGGTATCAAATTAAAGAGGAAATTCTGTAGAATTTAATCAGATTAAATTTTTTGGTGCAAAAGGTGTGGTAAGTATTGAAAATGTCATTTTAAAATCTTTTCCTTGAAATTTCACTATATTTGTTTTTGAAAAAATTATATGTTAAGGACTTGACAACATCCTCGAATTTCGTCCTTCTAACTTTATGAGTTTAAAAAATTACCTATACGTCCTTGTGAATACTAAAAATTTTAATTTTTTTTTAATTCTAATGAAACTTCCTCTTCCATTTGGTACCCATATTATTATTCTACACTGCATTGAATTTTTTTAAATAATTTTTAGATTTAATCATATCTTTGAAATTACAAAGTCTTTTAAAATAAATCCTGACGCCAAAGAGAAAAAGTAAAAACGCCTCATTAAATAAAAAAGTAGGTTTCAGACTCATTTATTTTATGCTAGGAGAGATAGAAGCAATTTTTTCGATTTAAGTTGTTGAAAAGTAATGAATATCTAAATCCCGGATTGTTAAAACCGCATCCCGAAAATCCCGGGATTGTAAAAAAATTAATATCCCTAGTATATACATGCCTACATATATAATCAAGGCAAAAACATGCATACAGGCAATCATACTATGTAGGTGAGTGCAAACCATATACAGTGAGTGACATAAGGAGCATTCCAAACTTTAAGCAAATTCTCTTTAACTATTGATTTGACAAGTGTCAAACTGTTAACACTTGAAGTCAGAAGATATCAGTTTAATACGAAGCTGATAAAGTATAAAATTTAATTATATAACTTACACAGAAATTTAACATTTTCCAAGCGTGACGGGTGGGACAACGATGACACCCGCTTCTCTGAGTTGTTGGATTCGTTTCCCAATTTTAGACAAATTATAAACATTTCGCTAATAGCGGCTTTCTCGAACGTAGGAGTAGTTATCCTTTAACGGCATTAATATATTTTAAAGTAAAAAAAAAACCTATTTTAGCGTGTGACGCTTTGATCCGACTGTAAGTGCCGAAGATATTTAAAAAAATGTGAGAAAGCAACCCCTAAGTTCAGCAAAAAAACAATTTTTCTCAAAATTGCCTTTCGAAAACACTTTGGACTGAGGGGTATACGGCGAACTTTTTTTCTTTGCTTGTCCCGCTTTGCCAAATGTCCCGTATTTTGCATTAAATTTGAAATGTTCCGCCGGGACAAGATTTTTCCCGAACTCTCGACAATTTCATTATTCATTTCAACCTGTAAATTTCTACTCAACATGGTCATACTTTAACGCGGCTATTGTGCAAGCATTATTGCATGCAACTCTGTAAGAGAAATATAGCTAAAATTACCGTTGATTTTTTTTTTTTTTTGGGAGGGTGTTGCGTAATTTCTTCCATATAACGCATGAACAAAACTGACTTTTATATAGAAGAAAATGCGCAACACCCTCCACAAAAAAAAAAATCAATGGTAATTTTTAGCGACTTGAAACTAGCACTTTATTATACTAAAATGTGCCGCATACTCGAAATCTCTCTAGGAAATCTAATAAAAAAAATCTAAATTTTGATGAACATTTTTTGAACTCTGATTAGTTTTTGTGGACTTTCTGCAAGCTTTGAAATTTTTATTTACGTGGTATCTGATGTAGATCGACTCATATTTTAAATAAAAATTATTAACATTAAATAAATAAAGATAAGTTCCAACAGCATAATTTTTAATTTTTCTGGTATGATTTTCGGCGAAATTGTATTTATGGTTTTGTCAATTATATGTCTACGTACATACAATTTTTGTATAAATTAAAAAGGGCTTGTCATGAAGTAAACGAAATTTATAATAAGTTTATAACTAATCTGAGCACTATTTCGTTGAAATTGATCACCTTGTAATATATGGTTCCCAGTTGGGCTTTTAAAGAAAATCCTTTATTTCTCATTTGTACCGTTAAATTTTTATAAATTCCGTATTTTTGGCACAGATTATGCTTTTGTCCCGTATGACTAGCAAAAAAAACTGGCAACACTACTTATATGGTGGTACGGCCTTCCTAATATACGTTTATGTATAAGTATACTGTATTATATTTTTTTTTTTATAAAAAAGAGGCAAACTCCAACTTTGGTAATTCCCTTGACAAAATGTTGCAAATCAATTTTTACCAAAATCTGTTGTACGAAGCATAACGCAAACACACAATTTTTTTATTTACATTATTGAATTTACTTATGAACTTATGAACATTTCTTTCATTTCGCAAAAGTTTAATGAGGTTTGATGTTTTACGTATGTATGTATGTATGTAATTATTTTCACAGTTCATTGGATGTTACTGCAATTTTTGCATATTTTTACATGCATATGAAAAATGTAAATACATACATATGTATGTACATATTTTGCTAAGACATCATACCTAACACCTCATACTCGCATTTATTGTTGTTTTAGTCATAATATTTTTCTCGCCAATTATCTTCTCCATTAATTTTCCATGTAGATTACCTTCTCATTTTGCACCTTGATTTCAAAATGCTTTAGTTTCTGCGAAATGCAAATGAAATTCAACCTACTCTTGGGAATTATTTTTTTGTATTTTTTTTATTTTTTATTTCGTTGTTTTTGTATTTTTCTCAATTATTATTGCGCCAAGTGTTTTGTGGAACGCTATGCCGAGTCTATATCTTACTGCAACAATTGCATTTTTTGAATTAACCATGCATTCGCGTTTGTATGTATGTATGTATGTACTATGCAACTTGTGCACATACTCATGCATACCTATTTTCCTAGGTAATTTTTCACAGCTGCATTTTCTACTCACCTTGTTCGCCACCTAAATGAAATGTGTGAAGCATTTCGCCGTTTTTTTTTTTTTGTTTTTATTGTCGCTTTTGAATTACTACATTATTACATTAGCTTCACTCCATCACTGTAATCGCATAACAGCACTAACTTGGCATTCTCTGAATTGTTTTGGTTTATTCTTGTTCAAATTACTAAGTTAGCAAATTCGCATGAAAAATAAATGGCACAGAAAGTTAAAAAAGATCTCACAAATAATAGTTTGGTGGAAGGAAGTCAAATTGAAATTTTGAATTTCAAAAATAGTTTTCAATGATCCTAGATTTATAAGTTCTAAAACAGCTGGGGTATTCACAACGGTGTCGTAAGTGTCGTATTGTTGTATGTCGTAAACTTTAAACGCCTAAAAATATATTAAGGGGGCTCGCAAAGTAACATCAAAGACTTATTCTGAATTTTCGCAGTGTTAAGAAATAGTTGGTTGTGGTTTCAAGTTCTCAAAAAATTTATTTATTGCTTTTAAAGATTACGACATACAACAATACGACACCGTTGTGAATCCCTCAAGCATCTTTATTTGGCATATATGTATTTTTCGATCTTTTGTGAAAGCAGCTCATAAATATTCAGTTGTAACATAACACATTTCCATAAAGTTGTACTGTGTTCGGAGTCGGCGTAAAACTGTAGGTCCCTCCGCTTTGTGTGACAACATCAAGGCGCACGCCACAAATCGGAGGAGAAGCTCGGCCAAACACTAGCATATGTGTAAGCGCCAATCTAATCCAATACTCTCAAGGCAGTCTTCTTATTTGGAGTTTCTCATGTCGAAGATACAATCCCTCATACGATCAGCAATATTTTTTTTGCGTGATTTCGCCTAATGAATAACTTTTCTCTTCACAAAATTTTAAAATTGGCACATTGAACAGGTAATATCAGTAGAGCAGCTGATTCGTTTTTTTATTTTTTTTGGTTTTAAAATGTGAAATTTTTCTAATTTCTTCTCACAAAAATTCTAAATTGTTAAAATCGATTTGCATGTGAAACCTTTTTCATACAAAACAAGTGAGCAGCGCTGTCTTCGGCTATGCCGAAGGCTTCATACCTTTCATGAACATCTGCAAATTTTAGTTTGACAGATTACTGATTTTGATACATCGATAGAGGAGTTACATACTTATATAAAAAATCGCATCTAAACAATCAGAGGTATGGAAGATATACTTTATATGGCACCAATCTAAGTGATTTTCACTGCTATGTGATCGGTATGTAAACCGGTAACACAATTTATTTGGTTTAGTTTCCTACATAAAGGAGATATATCGCAAAAACTGGTATCTGAACAATCAGTGCTATAGGAGATAAAGCTTATACAGCATAGATTTTGACGATTTTCTCAGTAGACTTTGTATTATTATTTATAAAATATCTTACGAAATTTATCGGTTTTAGCTGTTCAAATAAAGGAGTTTTACAGTAAAATCCCATATCTGAGCAATCAGATGTATGGAAGATATATGTTGTAGTCACCCGATCCTTGTTATTTTCACTGTAAGTATTCTGTTAATGAGTGAAAATGGTGCGAAATTTCATGTTCCTAACTGCATAAATGGAGGAGATATGATAAAAGACCTCATATCTGAACAATCAGTTGTATGGGGGCTGCAGGTTATAGTGACCTGATCTTCGTTATTTTCACTGTAAGTCTTCTGCTGATAATGAGTGAAAACAGCGCGAAATTTCATGGTCCTAGCTACATAAATGGATGAATTACAACGAAAAATCTCATATCTGAACAATCAGTTGTATGGGAGCTATAGGTTTTAGTTATCCGATCTTTTTAATTTTCACTGTAAGTTTTCTGTTGATAATTATTGAAAACTGTGCGGAATTTCCAGTTCCCAGCTATATAAATGGAAGAGATATAACGAAAAATTTTATATCTGAACAATCAGTTGTATGGGAGCTATAGGTTATAGTGACCCGATCTTTGTAATTTTCATTGTAAGAATTCTGTTGATAATGGGTGCAAGGGCTGCAAAATTTCATGTTCGTAGCTGCATAAATGGAGAAGTTATAACGAAAAATCTCATATCTGAACAATCAGTTGTATGGGAGCTATATGTTATAGTGGTCCGATTCTTCCGGTTCCGACAAATGATTAATACATTATAAAAATACACCCACCTACCAAATTTGATCCGGATATCTCGAAAACTGAGAGACTAGATTGCATACAAACAGACAGACAGACGGACAGACGGACAGACGGACAGACGGACATGGCTAAATCAACTCAGCTCGACGTTCTGATCATAAAAGTATACATTTTAATGGGTCTATCTCTTTTTGTTCTGGTACTTACAAACATCGGACCAAAGTTATAATACCATTTCATGCTCATGAAAGGTATAAAAAGATATTAAATACCAGCTTTTGAAACGTTCCCCCAACTCAGCAGCGCAAACACTGATTATTGAGCTTTGCAAAGGATGGATCAATGCTTCGAGAAGCAAACAAATTTACTAAGAAAAAAAAATGCAGCAATATTTTTCCAATTTAAATTTTTTTGTATTTCACATAGCACACTTTGATTGAAAAGAAAAAAATCAAAGCAGTTTTTGACACTTTCAATACCACAGGCAACAACAAAATACACATAAACCTTTTGTGTGATCTGGCTTGGGTAATAGTACCCGATAACAAGTAATTTTTAGCAAAAAAGAAAACTGACTTAAAAAAAATATATATATGTATATATGTATATTTCATGATCCAATGATCGGATCTAAACCAGATTTGTATGGGACCGCCCCTGAGACACTACCTTTCTGAACATAAAAAAAAAATTTCCGACGAGCTGATAACCTCCTCCTTTTTTGGAAGTCCATTAAAAACAGCAAGCTCTGTGAATTTTCTTGTTGGTTTTGGAATCTATATAACACATTTTACAGTAAAATGTAAACAAAATAGACAATGTAAAGACGAGACCTTTGAAAAGCTAAATACTAGTGAAATTACTTTTAGAAATTTGAACAACAATCATTAACGTCTAATTTCGATTCATATTCACAAATACCAAGTTTTTGTACGCAAAATTATCTCTGAAATCATCTACATACATACATACATACATATGTGCTCATCGATTCAAATCACAACCGTCCAGATTTTAAAATAAAAACTGGTATGTCATTTTTATGAGCTGTTAAGGCGCCAGAATACCGAATACGGGACAAACACGGACATTAAATGAAATACAGAATATTGGCGTCCCGTATGAAATAAATAAATTACCAGGACAATAGATGAATAAAGAGGACTGTCTCGTCTAATGCAGGACGGATGGTCACCGTAGCTAAATACCTTATAGCTGAAGATATTTGTAAAGGATATACATTTTTTAAAAGGAACTCATTGCTTCTGTATTAAACCACTAAAATAAATTCGCAAACTCATTTCCCTTAACGGAAAAGGACATCTGAGTTAGAGAAAACATCTCGAAACAGCTCCATCTTATGGAAACAAATAAAAAAAAAGTAATAAATACCGAAATACAACTCAATCTTGAAAAGGTTTTTCTTTTCTTAGTTTGACACTGTAGCAGATGGTTGATTCCAACGAAAAAACACGCCAGAGGTTTCTCACCTATGACCGTTTCTGAAACGGTGTCAAGTTATCCAGGTGCTGGAATAGATGCGTCCACCGAAATCTGAAGCGTTTTTTTCACGCAGGAAATACTTAATCTCGCTCATCGTTAATCATTAAAGTTGGCTCCGAACGGGAGAGTCATGTCCCGTAGGAGCCTGTTCTGCAAATTTAGTGATGATCAGAGTGATCGTGATACTCTGACATGCTCAGATTAGTACACCTTATATAAATAGCTCATTTTCGCAACTCTATAAGGTTCAAGTTCTCGACATGGTCAGCCAGTGTAACGTCTGTATCCGCTATTTCCAAGGGCATTATTGCACTCCACCGGTAAATACAAATGCACAATTGCACGAATTGCTATCGAATTTTCGAGAACGAAAAATGACACTGAAGATGGGACAACGCCGAAACCGGGTTTTCTCCAAACTAAATTTGACAAGGGATGACGGAAATTCGTTCCAAAATAAATCATCGTTGGAATTGTTCAGAAACTTACACGTACGCAAAAATGTACATTTAAGTAGAATACGGTAAAATTTTCACATTGCTGTTAAGAAATTCATAGAAACTTTAACCAATACACCGGTAAAGCTACCTGTAAAATATGGAATATTTACCCAGTATATTCTGATAGGGGTGTTTTAGGCTTTATATTTATTGGTATGCATTTTTATACCCGAGCGCACTTGTTCACATAACGGTTGTTTGTAACAGCCAAAACGAATCGAGATAGATATAGACAAATGTATACATAAATGATCAGGATGAAAAAAGAAATCGATTAAGCCATGTCTGTCTGTCCGTCCGTCTGTCCGTCTGTCCGTCCGTCCGTGTACACGATAACTCGAGCAAAAATTGAGATATCTCAACGAAATTTGGTATGTAGGTTTCCCTTAATCCAAGGTAGGTTGGTATTGAAAATGCGCGAAATCGGACTTTAACCACGCCCACTTCCCATATAACGGTTATTTCCAGAAATACGAAAACTGCGATATTTTAGTAACTACTGGAGATTATTCACCCAAAATTGATATTTATAATAAGTTTTAGACGAAAAATAAGAGTATTATAAATTTTTGGAAAATGGGCGTAGCCACGCCCACTTATGGTTACATGTGTATATCTTGGTAACCGCTGCACCAATTTCTTCCAAACTTGGCACAGTTGTTGGCCTTGGTATAGCATAAAAAACCGCCGAAACTTTTTAAAATCGGACAATAACCACGCCCACATCCCATATAACGGTAATTTAGAGAAATACAAAATAATCGATAAATCATTAAATATTGAAGCTAATTTATTCAAAATTGATGCTTGCAACAATTCTTTACCAAGAAATACGTTTATGGTAAAATTTTGGAAAATGGGGGTGGCACCGCCCGCTTATGATCACATATAAGTATATCGGTAACCGTTCTACCAATTTGTACCAAACTCGGTATGGTTATTGTACTTGCCACGTGTAAGCAAAACGTTGAAAATTATTGAAATCGGACTAAAATAACGGCCGATTCTCATATAACCGTAAATTTAAGAAATGCTTGAAACTTCAATATTTCGAAATTGAAGGACGCTAATTTACTCAAAATTGATACACCTCGGCTTACCATCTAGCGGAAGGTTTCGGAAGGGTGAAAAAACATATATTTAATACTTGCGCCGGGTATTTAATGTTCGGCTCCGCCCGAACTTAGACTTTCTTACTTGTTTGTAATGGTTTTTTTTTCTTCAGGAATTTCTGTGTTGTATTATTTTTTTTTACCTCATCAGTATGCATAAACAGTTATAGGTGTAGGTTAGGGTTGCCCCTAAAAAACCACATTCGCGTTTAGTTTTTTCTACAAACATACACGAAAATTTTAAAAATTTCAAAACAATTTTATACTATGTCTCCATTGAGAGATTTATTCATTAAGATTTAATAAATCCAGTTGCTAAATCACAACCGTCTCCATTACAACGAGATATGTTTGACGTTCATATTTTTAAATATTTGACGTTTGCTTATGTATGATTTTATAAATACAGTTGCGGACATTGATATACAGACAGATAAAAGGAAGGTACCAAGCGGAATTTCATTATATGAATTCTGAATATTATTGGCTTCTTATTCGTGGTAAATATGTATGTATAATATATAGTTTGGAAAGTGTAAAGAATGGTACCATATTTCGAATCATTTTTCCGAATTTAAGAAAAATTATCAAAACGTTAAAAAACATTTGCGGAAAGAAACATTTTTGTAGAACTCTCTTATTCATAGGAGGAAACCGAAAATCCAATCGTGGGCCTTTTGCATATCATGAATACGAACTGAGTTCTAGAGGATGTTCGGTGCAATGTTATCGAAGCAGAACCATTATCGAAATTTATAAATTTTTTGTCGCAGCGCGTAAATGACTTATAGAAAGCGGAGAATACTCTGCATGATATTACTATAAAACATTTCTTCTAAAATTTTAGTTTATAAAATAATATTTTCTTAATTTATTACAACCAAAGTTATGTAAATATGTATTACTAATTTTCCTCCAAAACTAACAACAATATAAAAATCCCTAAAAATACGAAAATTCATGTTTTTATGATAGGCTAGATTTCAATGTCCTCAACTGTATATTGAAAACACAAATGTCATTTGACTTATGGCATGTGAATTTGTGGTTGCCACATCCAACAAATTGTACTTATTGATCAATATTATTGAAGATTTGACGAAGATTTAACTTAAATCGACTGCCTTTCGAGATTTAATTTTATATGGTAAATCTCAAAAGATTTAGCGTCAAATCACGTCAGAGGGCTAAATCTTCATTAAATCTCACAATGGAGACATAGTACTAAGGTGTCACACAGTGGGGCGTTCCCATATAAGCTTCGGCCAAAAGGAGTAACCATACTACAAATTCGCTGAAATTTCGTAAATGCTCTATTCTGCACTTAGGAATCAATAAATGTGGAAAATGGTAAAAGTCGACACACTGCCACGCCCACAGTTCTTGCGGGCAGAAATGGTTAATGGTATCCGATTTGGATGAAGTTCCAAGTACGTCAAAACGTTAATGAAATTAAAATAGGCTCAAATATTTAATAATTATATTTTGATGAAATTTGCATGTTTACTCCAAAATATTATAATTTGTAAGATAATGATGAATATGACAATATTAGCCGGAAAATAACCAAATTTTGATGTTTTGATAATTCCAACTTGTTAAGAAATGTCCAATTATGTACATAGAAAAATTTATCCCTTCGTCTTTTAAAGCCCACTTTAGTAGTTTTTTGTAGGTCAAATTTGATGTTTTGAAACTTTGTTTTCTAAAAATTACACAAATCGAGTAGACAGTTTTAAAAAGTGGCGTGTTGTTTATCACAGTGGTGTGCCAGAACGCTGAAAAGAATGCATTTGGCATAAAAAACGATACTCTTTTTTATGAAATAAAAACAATTAATATGTGATGAGGGACGTAGCTAGAGTAATGTGTCAAAGTTTGGCGTTTTTTCGTCAAAAAATATTTATTTTTTTTTGTGAAGCTCTTCATGATATCTTCTTTTAGATACTACTTAAGCCAGACTTTGCACGACCTTGCAACAGTGTCAAATTCCATATTATATCAAGCAGAGTCTGTACGAAAAAATTGTCATAGTTACCCATAGTTGCGACTGATAAAGCAGATGAAAGTTCACACTCCGGATTTTTAAGGACTACCCCAACGTAGGTGTATCATTTAAAATATTATTTGCACGTCGGAATTCAGATTTTTTTAATTTTAAATTAAATATTACAGAGTTTATTAGCTTTTGAAGTATTGAATTAAAGTAACGTGCATAATTAATTGTAGCTTTCTTTCATCTGAATGGAACTGGACATACTCAGATACATAAATATTTATGTTTGTACAAATGTATATCGTAAATCATTTATTCTGACCATACTATACATACGTACGCATGATTTGAATAAACAAAATTCTCAACTCACAAATGAAAAGATATCTGTGCTGAAAAGAAATAACTTTTAATGTCGATGTAAGCAAAATATGAGCTGTACACTTACAATAACGTCTTTTAGTTTGTAAACTTTGGATTTTTGCGTCATTATTATGTAGGAGTGTACTGCAATAAAGTGGGGAATATGGCTGTACATTTACTCTACATCCAATTCCGATTCTTCGATGCAATAACGAACTCATGTGGAGCCTTGAATCTCCACAGAAAAAGACAGACATTTTGGGTTTAAATCGGCTGTCTTGCAGCAAGCGGGATCGCTATATGTCTAAACGTACACATGAAGCTTTTCAACTAACTACTGAATGATTGCTGACTTTAATGGCAGGATAGAAAAATTAAGAATATTTGGTCGTATAGTCGGAAAATTCAATCTACAAGAAGAAACTTTCGCCAAAGGATTAGAGATGAAACCCCTGAATGAAAGCCCTGATGAATGGGCACAATCGTAGATACTGCCTGAATCGAGTTCAACCAGGCAATAGCGGAGGAACGAGCATCGACGAGCTACCGCCAAAATTAGGACAGTAGTGTAGGTACAGCTACGACAGTAATCGTTTGACTGTACAAACATCCATTGTAATAGTATTGGCTACCATCAGGCAGAATCATCATCTGGCCTTAACATTGTCGGAAAGGTAATTCTGACGTACAACTGAAATAAATTTGATCTACATAATTACATACGAATGATTGAAGAGCAAGAAGAATCACATTAAATATTAGCAAGTTTGAATATTCGCATCATCCGTATATTCGAATATCTGGTTTAAAAATCCGGATAAACGGATGTTAACCGGATATACGGATATCCGGATTTGCGAATCAAACAAGTAATTTTTAAGCAAAAAACAAAACCGACTTCAATTCTCATATAAAATTTTAAGATTATCGTTAATTTCTTCACGATCCAATTATAGGATCTAAACAAAATTAGTATGGAACAATCCTTGAGGTACCACCTTTCCGATGAAAAAATTATCGAAATCGGTTAACGTGGTCCAAAGTTATGAAGTCAGTTAAAAATAATAAACTAAGAAGTGTTTGTGTAATAATGAAGTGTTCTATTATTTATTTTGAAACTCAATAGTTTCAGTAATTTTGAGAACAATTTTACGAATTCATTCCAACACATTTTACAATATCCGATTATTCGGTTAACCAAATGAACGGATATTAACGGGAAATCCGAATAACAAAAATAAACGGATATTAACCGGGTATCCGGATTTGCTCCGTATACACGAATATCCGAACATACCGATAGCCGCAGCCCTAATGCACATTTATAATGTGCAGCTGCTCCATTGTGGCAACCTGAAGTGGTCGAATATTGCAGTTCCGAAAAGGAAGCAAATGCATTGTAAAAGCCGAACAGAGCGAAAGCCAGTGGCCTGTGTGTGGATGTGTATCGTCGATTTTGATGTTTGCGAATGAAGAGCACAGTGTGATTTTGAATGCAGCTGCCAGCTGGCTTTGGCAAGAATTAAAAACAAATTAATTGTACAATGGTTGTTGGTCCTTAAATGCTAACGTAGTACACACGTTAATACTTGTATTTGTGTATAAAGACACCGGTATACAAACTTATGCATTTAGTATATAAAACACTTATACATAGGCGCTTAAATAACAAAAGTTACTTCTTAACAGCAACCGCAGGAAACTCATTTGGTTCAACATTTATAAAAGAAAGAAAAATTTTTATTCGGGAACCTTTTTTTTGTATATAAAGAATATATTAAAAAAGCATAGAGTCAAGCTCTTACGTTTTATCCACAACTAAAATAAATTAAAACAACTGCGCTGAAAAGTAATAACCGTAACTTTTCGTAATGGTACCTTTTTAAAAGCTATTAATAAAAACCAACAGAATTTTTCTCTCATTTCAGGAAAATTTCGAAAATAAAATACTTTTGTTACTGTTGTTAGTGGAAGCCCGACGTAAAAACTTCAAATAGAAGGTACTACGGAATGACTTCAATAACGACATCTGGGATTTTGGCTACAAAATTGCCATACAAAAATCTGAGGCATGAATCCAAAGCCGAATCTAACCGCGCAAAAAATTGACAACATAGTAAGTCCACGGCGGAAGAACTCTGTCTCCAATAGACTGCAGGGAAACCCAAGAGTAATAAATCGCCAAGTCCAGGGGATGTACTCATGTCGGAATGGTAAAGACTATGGTCGCAAAAATTCCGGAGCTACTTCTTAATATTTTTTACGCTGCTTGACCACAGGGCTATTTCACAGTAACTCGCATTAACCGCGAAGAGTACTGCGATGCGTTGTACCAAACAAGCGCCCGATATAGCAATTGGATCTTTACAACACTTGCGAGCAGTTGCCATCGACTCTGCTTTGGCCCGCGCGTGTTTAGCATTATCCTTTTTTTTGCATATTCCAGGTAGGTTTTGAATGACAACCTCTTATCTAACATAATCCCAAGGTATTTAATGTGCGGCAGAGTAGTGACGCTGTGTTCGCCAATTTGTATGGTGCCCTCTTCTAATTTTTTCCTGCTGGAGATGAGTACCGCCTCCGTTTTCTTCTCCGCAAGCTTTAGGCCGTTTTTCTTTTAAGCCACGATTGTACAGCTCCTATGGCTTTATTGCCTTTATTGCAAATTTCGTTTAAGTGTTTCGCAGTATCCGCTACTGAGGTATTATCCGCAAAACCTCTGTCGCCTTAGGTACTTTGCGGCGAAGAATTCCGTCGTACATAAAGTTCCAAAGCAAAGGGCCAAGTACAGAGCCTTGGGGGACTCCCCTTGAGATTTTTCAACACTTGCTGAAGTTTCGTACTGCCGCCAGCGGTCTTCGAAGTAGCTTCGTATGAGCATTCTGAGGTACAAAGATACCCCGATATAATCCAGGGTGTCTTGGATTTTTGCCCAGTTCGCCGAATTAAACGCATTTTTAATGTCGAGGGTTACTACTTAGCAATATTATTTGGTACCTCCGAGCCAACGCGTCGCGTGCCAGCTGGGTAACAAGTTAGCCTTCTTTAGCTTGGATTGCATATAACACGTTCAAGAACTCTTTCCGCCGAGTCGGCGGTGGTACGTACTACGCAGTGAAAGGGAGATGTAGTCCCAATGCTTTCATATATCTCTTTGTTGTTTTCGTATCGTACGTTCGGCCGAAACACGGATAGCATTCAATCCATCTAGCACAACTTTATTAATTGGGTTTATAGTTTTTCGATATGGAGACAGCCAAGAAGCTTGATGGATATTCTTATGCTCGAACCTAGCGTTGCAGAGTTGATCAGCCTCAGCCCGTTACCGGATATTTTATGGTGAAGACTGTATTTTCTGAAGGTGACGATTTTGATATAGTGACCAGGGAAGCGCGCATAGGTGCGGTACAAGCGGCGTATAAAAAAAAATGATTGGACGCCTCGGTCTTGTGTATTCTACTATTTATTTGATGTAAGACAAAAAAAAACTTGGGTCTGATACTTTCATGGATCAATGCGGCTGCTGCTATACGCGGATAAAGTTTAAGCTCGTCACCTAAAAAAAAAACTCATTTTTAACGGTCGTTTACAAATCTCTTTTCGGTACATCTCAAAACAAATAGAAAATATCCGTTTTTGCTCGCAAATTAGCAGAAAAATACGGAAAGATGCTAAAAAACATGTATGTGCATTACGGTGGTCCTAAAACAGTAAAGTTGGGATTTGTAATGCTCTCATTCCCTAGGATTGTTCTTTATCGAACAGCGCTTAAAGTTTTCCATGTATTCTTATATGGTGAAAAAAAAATTCGTAGAAATGGTATATAATTCTTGAAAATCAATATTTTTCGATCGGAAAACTCTGGTTCTCTTCAGAAGACTTTCAATAATAATACTCAATTGTTTATTTAACCATTTTTTAATACTAACGATTTTTTATTGGTCGCCTCATAGCATTTTTCGAGGGTTTTGTGGGTTTTTGGCGAAGCTATAAATTATAGTTGCGATGAAAAAATTGTGAAATAAAGAATTGGATATTATTATTGGGAATTTCCTGCAGATAAACAGAGTTGTCTGGTAACATATATTGATTTTTAATTATTCTTTACCATTTCTACGAAAAGTTGTTTTTTCCCATATAAAATACGTGGAAAACTTTGGGCGCTTCGAGCGACCTCTAAATATTTTTCGATTTCAAAATAAAAAAATATGGGTATACTTCTTTTCGGTATAGAAGAATCCTAGGGCTGAGCGCATAAAAATTCCGACTTTACTTTTTCACATGCATTTTGGACCACCCTAATGTGCGTACATACATATGTATGACAATGGTAATATCGACACATGTGTGCAGCTACGTTGCGCCAGCAACAGGTAGTGGCACTCTTCAAATGTGCTTAATGCCAAAATATGCACAAACTGCGTGCGTGACACATTCATTGAATGGCGGAAAAGAGAAAAAAGCAGTTATACTCCAAAATTTCGACACCAAGTTAAAAAATTACAAAGTGAAGAATAAACAAAATCAGTCAAGTAAAAGTTGAGCTGATCAAGCAAAACTGGAAGCCATTACGAACAACGACCATTATCACCGTCATCAATGTGGCCCGCACGTAGCGCAAACGAATCAACAAACGGGGCACAACAAACGAAAAAGTATGGCGTATGGCTGCAGGAAAGCTGAGAATGCATGCGATTCCAAAGAGGGAATAATAAACAACGAGAGCTGAAACCAGAGCACACTGGAAAACGCTAAAACTTAAAAAGGCCAAAACACAAAAAGTAACGTACGAAAATGGAGTTAAAGAAGAATGGGTGAAAAAATTAACTGAGAATTGAGAAATGCGAGAAAAAGCAAACAGAAAGCAGAGCAAACACAAAATACTGGTTTTATATTTACCTCAACCAGTTGCGCTCTGTGCCCCTACTACCAACCGAAACCGATATCTACGGGACTGCTGCCAACACACAGCGACATTATTTATCTCTACAACTACATAAGCGTACCCTCATAGACTCGGCAGCAAGCTGACGTTGGCGTTACCGCACAGTTAACATGGCCGTCAACTGCAGTTGTGTAGAGGTCGAAATACCGCGCACAGACGCAGCCACTTGCCGATGCATACATATGTACACATTTGAAGCCAAAGTCGAATATTATATATCCATACGAATTTGAGCCACAGCGATTAGAAACAAATTATCTGCTTAGAATTCGCGCTTTTCCAACAAAATATCCAACCGAATCAGCATTTTTTATGAACGTCATTATTAAGTAGATTGAATACAGACGGGAAATGCCAGGCCATTGGTTATGTAGCTGAACAAAATGGAAATCACAAAGTTAATGACGATCTTAATTATGAAATTTCATAATTAAAGTTTGTAAAAGTAGTACCTGCAATACCTTCAACGATGATGATCAAGTGAAGTAAGCATATTTCATAATTATGTACAAACATGTGAGAATAAGAGCTTCATGTTTAAAACAGCCAAGTAAAAAAGACCAAAGCTACAAGAATAATTGCCGAGTCAGTGGTGACGCCAACAGGAATTCAACTAAGAAGTTAAATAAACAGCAACAGATGGCTCGTCGCAAGAACACTCCGTGCTATGGGGCAGCACGTACAGGCAACTCCATTCGAACCACCATTCGAAGTGTTTCCACAAGCTGACATACAAAACATACAACATACATACATATCTACCTTTAAGAACTTACATACAGCTATGTGTCTGGCTACATACATACATATGTATGTACATAAGACCCCTGCAGAAAATCTGACTAACTCAGAACTAGCGTAGAATTAAACCTTTGCCGACAGTACTAGTTCTAGCTCAATACCCTAGCAATGCTTTCAACTGTCCAGTTTTACACGGCGATGTCATTGGCGGTGGCAATTATCGCCCAGTGCATTACTTTGCAACTAGTTTTTAACCGGTTCCGTGTTGGACAGTTCAGTTTTTTTTTAAAACGTTTCAAAGATCCGATTTTTGGATATTTTTTTTACGTTTTTACCTCGCTTTTATTGGCTTGGGATGTAACTATGTAATAATGATGCGCCTAAGAGATGCAATTACCACTATAAAGTTACATACCTAATGACAGTACGAATGAAAATTCCAACGATTGATTTCGCGTGTTATTCTATTCGTTAATACATACATAATAATTTTAAAATCAATTGAATTTAAGAATAAAAAGATGAAAATAAAATTATAGTTTAGAAACCTAAAAACTCTCTTTTATTACAATGTGTACTAAAAACTAGAAAATAATTTATAGAAATACAGATTTCGTTTAAGAGGAATAGGAAAATCTCTAACTTGATTTGATTAAACTTTTAAAACCAACCTAAAATAGAATTAACGAATTAATTAATTAATTAATTTTACCGGAAAACAAAGCTTAGGATGCTTCTTAGATCTCATAGACCTGCTATTGACAATATTCAATAGTACTAAACTGAAAATGAAAAGTTCAAAACAATTGATATCAAGCACCCCACGTTTTGTTTTCCGATAAAATTAACTTTATTGTCAATTACATTAATATTATTTTAAGTTGGTTTTAAAAGTTTAATCAAATCAAATTAGGGAACTTCCTATTCCTTTTAAACGAAATCTGTATTTCTACAAATTATTTTCTACTTTTTAGTTCACAACGTAACAATGTGAACTTCACATTGTAATAAAAGCGAGTTTTAGTTTTTCACACTATAATTTTATTTCATTTTCTTTTACAAATTCCATGTTTGTTACATATTTTATAAAAAAAAAA
>NW_023458561.1:39941567-40029730 GCF_013731165.1 Rhagoletis pomonella | reverse complement strand
TTGAAGAAAACCTCACAGTGAAGCAAACTGAATTCCGATGCAGACCTTTAATATATATACATAAGCTCATGGTCATAATCCAAAAAATACAAATATTGAGTTAAGTATGCAGAAATTATCACCACCTCTTCTTCTATGTTGTGTAAGTATTTCAAAGCTGTATTGATTACCAGTATCTCACTAGAACAAAATATGTATTAATTTTTACTATAGTAGTATATGTAAATTCAAAACTTTAAAGCCGTTTTTTCTCAAATTTTGCTTTTTTGAGTTATTACACTATTAAAGCAAATGAGCGATATGTATGTAATACATAAAAACTGCTTTGAGTTCTTATAAACAAACTTGACTTCCGTAAGTAGGGCAATGTAAGGGCAATACGCTGCATCATCTTTATTGCAACTATCTTGTAAACATAACATTGTCCATGTTTTTCATGCATATATATACTGCATGTTAAGAATGTTAATCCCGGGATCCCGGGATCCCGGACTTTTTAAGGTCTTGAAAATCCCGGGATTCATGGCAAGTAATTTTCGGGATTTGTAATTTGCACTGATGGCAATAATAGAAACTCCTTTCTTGACCAGTATTGGCTATATTTCTTTTTTTTATTTAATAATAATTATTTTTTTATAAATGTGTAGCTCATTATACATATAACACCGCGCGATAGTAAATTTTATACACAAATATCAATATATTCGCGAAACCATGGGCCAAATATAGTGAAATTGCGTTTTTAGTTTTTCACTCTGACGTCAATAATTCAAAAATGATTTTAAAAATTCTGAGAAATGTAATTAGAGCAGAAGTATGGGTATAAAATGAATGAGGAAAGCCTGTAGAATTTAAAGAGATTCAAGTTTCTGGTGCAGAAGGACTGGTAAATATTGAAAATGTCATTTTAAACTTTTTCTTTGAAATTTCGCAATATTTTTTTTTTTTAAATTATATGTTAAGGGCTTACATAAACTCGATAACAGCCTCGAATTTAGTTCTTCTAATTTTGTCAGCTTAAAAATTACCCATTCGTCCTTGTGAATACAAAAAATTTAAATTTTTTTAATTCTAAAGAAATTTCCTATTGCATTTTTTACCCATATTTTTATTCTACATTGCATTGAATTTATTTAATAATTTTTGGAATTAATCATATCTTTGAAATAACAAAGTCCTTCAAAATAAATCCTGCGGTCAGAGAGAAAAAATAAAAACGCCACTTTAAATAAAAAAGTAGGTTTCAAACCGGGATTGTGACAACGCCATCCCGAAAATCCCGGGACCGGAGAAAGCCGAAAAACTAACATCCCTCCTACATATACACAACGCAGCTTCATTTAAAATGCCTTTATATGCATAAAATAACTATAAATAGCGTAGTATAGCTGATAAGCTGAGCAACTCGAGATGGAAGAAGCAAAAGGGCTTTTATTTTAAATTTTAGGAAGACCGAATACTGTTTGCGGTTCGATTTGTATTTAAGCTAGGATACTTACGAAAGTATATAACTAAACAAAAAATGCATGTATGAAACGTGTACTTGGATCAATAAGTTTTATTATATCACTCTCCCAAAAGTCATACAATTTGCTTTATGTCGATTAGTACATCTATTGGCGGTCCCTGGTGTTGCCAAGAACCTTTATTTAAGCGACTCAAAGCTTACGTCGTAATATACATTTAAATAATAATCTCACAAAAAGCACGTGATCTTCAAGATGCTTATTCGCCAGTATAAGCTTTTTTCGATTTGAATAATTTTTTGTATCCCTATATATTTTACACAGAAAATTGTTACCCGTCTTGGAGCGCAGGTTTCGTATAATCTTGCAGCGTTCTAGAAGAGGGATATTGTCGTTGCCTCCGACATTCCCTCTATTGTAGATTAGTTAGAAAAGGAAAATGCCAAATAAACAAAAATTTCGAAATGAATACTCAATTAAATCGCAATAAAGGCCTGCGCAAACAGGCGCGGTACATCCAGAAAAAAAAGTCAGCTAAAATATTTCTCTCAACATATGATTTAGTAACTATAACCAAATAATGTAACTATAACCATATCATGTGTTGATAAAAATATACTTAGCTGACTTTTTTCTGTCTGTACGGTACAGGATAATCCGTATAATCCCGTACGATACGCGGTAACGATATAAGCAAAGGCACTCAAACAGGCGCGGTACAGCAAGAAACATTGTTGTCACGCGAATAGCGACGAGGTCAAGTTAGCGGCACTATTTTGTGACGCATTCTTCTTTCTAAATTAATATTTATTAATTTTTTCAACTTTAATTTGAAGTTCTTATTATGGTTTTTTGTTAATATCAATCTAGTATTATTAACTTTTTAATCTATTGCGGGAGAACTTTAGCTCTTAGCTGCAACTCTGCTTACGGTATACCCGCTTATACCGCGCGGTCAACTGTGCACGCTGCGGTATAGTTAGGTACCGCCTTGTACCGCACTTCCAATACCGCGTCTGTATGAGTGCTCACATATACAGCCATGGTATTTGATACCGCATATCGTACGGGATTATAACGCACTGTACCGTACCGCGCCTGTTTGGGCAGGCCTTAAGTCGGGTATGAATTTTTTTTTATATATAAAATAAAACAAATGACCGAAATGGCCGGAACTATATACGATAACTACGATATTAGTGTGGGACCACCTCTGAGGTACCACCTTTCCTTTGATAAAAAGAATTATAGAAATCGGATTACGTGGTCCGAAGCTATGCTGTAACATACGTTAAAAAATATTCCGACGAATTGATAATCTTCTCCTTTTATGGAGTCGGTCAAAAGTAAACTATGAAAATATAAAAAGTAAAAACTTTTTTTTAAAAAGTTAATTTAGTTCCATATACAAAATCCGAATCTTGTTTCTTTTTACCTAAACAGTAATGTACGTGGGGTCTGTTTAGTAAAACCTGCTGGTTTAGTGTGTTAGGACAAACCTTTAAGATTTTAATTTCTATGTTAACATACACACAAATAAAAGCATACACAAAAACAAGAAACAGTGCCGCAAGGTTTATCAGTTATTCCAGTTGTAAATAGGGGAGATAAAGTCATTCCTTAGTAGGAACTTTTAAAAATCGCCTCTAAGATGAATATGTATTACGTACTGTAGTGAAGTAGATATGTAAATATGTATGTACATGTGTATTTATAGATTTTTACTTACTCCTTTTCATCTACAAACTGCTATATGTATGCTTACTCTCATGTAAAAGCTTCGCCTTTCTTATTTAAGACGATTGTTTAAATAAAATCAGCATTTTGTTATTTTAAAATTTTTTCGTTTTCTTTTTATTTTGATTCTCAAACTCATTATTTCTCACACTTCTATCATATTTATTTACTCGTTTGTTTTTAATAAATTCTGGCCAGTAAAAAATCAATGCCTTACAAAAATATTTTATATTTATATATATGTATGTACACATGTATGTGTATAATTAAGGCCCCACTGGGAAAATAGGTAAGCACCTAACGAGGTCAACCATGTTTTCATTCAGTTTTTAGTGCCAAAATTGTCATCATGGCCAGTGTCATCTGCTACATAGTAAAGCATAAAGTGAACACCTCCGAAGTTATTTCCAAGCGCCTAACTACTCCGAGCGACTGCTCTGCATTATGCGTAACTTACTTTGTAAAGCGGCTCAGAGGTATGTCTGATACCAAATATACATTCTTAATTCCTACTTATATAAGGCGGCCACGTCTTTGTTAAAGTAATGGAGATTCGACAGGAAAGTGGTAAGGACCGCCGGGTAAAGGGCAATACCTTACCAGCAACTTACACTTCACCCGGCGGTCCTTACCACTTCACTGACGAATCTCCCTTACTTTAACAAAGACGTGGGTGGCCGAAGTAGTTCGGCGCTTGGAAATAACTTCGGCTGCACGTTGTTTTGCAACTGACAACGTAATGTGTCGTCGGTGGTGTTCATTTGAGATGGCCATGATGAGAATTTTAGTACTAAAAACTGAAAGAAAACATGGCTTACCTCGAAAGGTGTTTATCTATTTTTCCAGTGGGGCTACATACACGCATACATACTAGTAATTATACATACTAGGTGCCTATGAACAAATATTCGCATCTGGACTTTTATTTTTATTATTTTCTTTTTATTTAATTATTATAACTAGAAGTGGCTTTTCGCATTATTCTTACTAGTTTAGATCGCTTGGTGAAAATACTACATTACATTTATACGCTTTGTATATACTTCTAGGTATAAATGGGGACTACACAGTTAAAAAAAAAAAAGATATGTTAAAACGCTCACTTTTCACTTAGTTACAATAACATGTTTTTGTATTTATGTATTGCTAACATTTATGTAATTAAACAACAGTAAATTATTTATTTGTAACTCAATATTACAGCTTTTACCCAGCTAACCGCTAGGTATGTACTTGTACATACATGTATGTAAATTAAGTGAAAAGAAAAAATTTCCTACAGACCTTAGTGATCCTAGTTTAATTAGTTTTCATACTTTATTGCCTTTTTAGTTTACTCAGTTTGCTTTGAATTATTATGTTACCATTACATTGGAATACTTAAATACTTTGAAGTAAAGGAATCATTTTCGTACGAGTTAACACAAATAAAATTAAAAAGAATTACAATAATAATATAAATAACTAAATGCTTGTTTCGTGTTTTGTTTTCAATAATTTTAACGCATTTTTTATTTATTTTCTGAAAATTTGTTTAATTTTTTGTTTTAGCATGTGCAGTGGCGCTCACGTAAGTTGCACACATTTATTTTTTACAATATTCACAATGTTTTACATGAAACATTTTTTTGTTAGTTTTTCTATAAAAATATAGTTGATTTTTTTTCGAACATACTTTGTATGGAAGAAAATGCGTGATACCGTCAGCAAAAAACTTATCAAATATCAACGGAATTGTTCAAAACTTTCAAACGTGCAAGGTATTATACTAAATTGCATACCCAATAGGTTTCTAAAGGTTTTGAATAAAAAGTTGAAAATTTTGATGAAATTTTTTTTTTTAATTTGTTAAGTTTCCTGAATTTTTCACAAAGTTTTAAACTTTCACTTATATGGGTTATGTTATAAAATCTAGCATATTTTTATAAGCAATAATGAAAAAATTTATCACGTAAATAATTGTGAATATTGTAAAAAATAAGTGTGCTATTTACGTGAGCGCCAAAGCTTCTGTTTAAATCGCTCGATTTCCTTCGTGGAATATACTAGTACATCCAAGTATATATAGCTCATGATATTGTCCACAATATATTTCATCAAAAAATATAAGTCACCATGTTCTACTTCAAATGTACATATATTTGTTCGGTAATTTTTTTGTGGTTTATGTTTTACTACATTCAGTTTTTTTAATTTCTTATAATTATGTTCATCACTTTTTTTCGCATTAAATTAGTGGTAATTATAAAAATTAAATTAAATTAAATTAAATTAAATTAAGACGAGCGCCAATGTATGTAGTATGGATGTATGTCTATTTGTCTTTGTGTGTGTGTTGCTTACGCAATTTCATAAATCCAATTCAACCTGCCCTCCATACAAACATACTTTCAATTGCATACATAATTGTATTTAGACATGTATGAATGTATGTACGTTTATGCAAATACATTTACTATATGTATGTATGTATGTATAAATATGCGCTTAGCTTTAAAGTCTTTTACATTTTGCATGAAATGTCAATGGAAGTTTTATAGTTCCAGTTTTGTTTTTATATACGCCAACCTTGTTCGTCATCAACATTTGAATCTGTATCGGAAGGTTCTTCGCCATACATATCGGCCAATTTACGGAAACGTGGTCCGAAATTCGACAAATAGTCAAAATTGAGATCACCATCGTCAGTACAGGACGCCAGACTCGACAGACTGCCGTCCGAATTGCCATCACCTTCGTACGCATAGTGCCGCACATCATCCACCGGATATGTGCCCGCTTCTCGATCACAATTTTCTTTTTTATCACCCAAGAACCCACCAATATCGGGTATCTCATTATTGGGATCTTTCATCGCTTGCAGCGCATGTGGATCTTTGTAGAGTTTCTCCTCGTAGAATGGCTGCGTGCGCAACACATTGAGATCATAGTCGGTGTCCCGCTCACCGCCGCCCTCATCCTCGTAGTTGATTATCGTTTCTCGAATATCATCAATGTCTTTTTCATGCCAGCCGTTCTTTTGTTTCTTCTGCACGACCACAGCCAGTAGTATAATAAGCAGGAGCATTATACATGCCACAATCGCAATGATGAAGTTTCGATCAATGCCGAAACTTACCGCTACAGCAACGGCGCGTTGGCAACCCGAATCGATGTTGCGTGATATTGCAGGTGCGCCCAAATTGTAGGTATGATTGTTGATTGTCAGATTGCGTATGCAGCCGAAAAAGCCTTGCATGCTAGGCGTGTAGGTCCAGTTAAGTCGCTGACCAAGTTGGAATAGATCTATGGGTGTGCCGCCTAGTTGCAACGGTGCATTAACATTTAGGAACTCGTTGGGTCCTTGCGGCGCGCCCAAGCTCATGCAGGTAGACAATCGGCAGTTGTCTACTGTCATCTCAATACTCGTCTTCTGTAGTATGATGTCCAACTGATAGGATTTGCCTACCTGCAATTGAATGTGCCGATGTTCGATGCGTATGGCACCAGAGCCGTAGTCCACCGTCAATGTGGGAAAACCTTTTACCAACTCTAATGACAGGAAGTCGGATAGTGGCAAAAGTGGATTATAATTCAAGGGCCCTAGGTACATAATTAAGCCTTGGTCGGTTTGGGGCGCCACTTCGAGGCTAATTCTTGTGTTTTCGCATGGCGATATGGGTTCATAGAATGCGTAACCGTTGCCGTAGAAGCCAACAGAGACCAATTCACAATGCGGCCCCGTAAAACCATCGATGCAGTCGCACAAATCGTTCTCGCCTATGCGCGGTGTGCCACCGTTGAGGCAGTACGAGCTTAGCCTCGCTTCACAAACGCAATGCCACTCAATAAAAGCTGTCACCCCCACAAATGATGATGTATTCGAGTAGATCATGTACGGAATATTCGATTTGTGTAGCGTATTCATGCACGACGATTCGCATTTGTAGCGCTCGATGAGACATTCATCAATATTCACCATTAGCATTTGTAAGCCCAATTCATTTTCGAGCATTTGTTGATGTTGCGCTACAATACCATTCAACTTCTCGGGTGCATAGTATGGTGAGCCGTGTGCCGAATACCGCACATCTAAGGTGTTGTTTGCATTTTGCAGCACTGTGAAGACATCAACATTTGTAACGGATGTATTGAACAGTTTTGCGAGCGAAAATTGCAGACGATCTTTTAGTGAAAGTGAGTCGTCAGCTTGCGCGTCGCGAGGCACGCTAATGAAATCCTCTTTGGTAGTGTTGTAAAAACGTATGCTGCCACTTTTATCAACCGCTTCTTCGGGCAACTCCCGCACAATGACTGTAACATCGGCATCTACGGAATGTCGCGGTATGAAGGTCGACTCTTCGGTAACAACGAATTCAAGCAGATATTCGCCCTCTTGTGTATTTTCAAGCATTGTTATCATGCCTGTGCTCGGATTCAAGCGGAAATTATCGTGTGGTATGCCATTCTTCCAGCGGAACTCCTTGTCCTCGAGATCCCAGTCATCTGGATCGTCCACAAACACACGCCCCACATCGGTATCAGGCGCTTCGCCTTTGTAATTGTAGATAAATATACGCGATGAACCCTCCGACATCGCATTGTCATTGTCGTCACCAATTATCAGATGCAAAATGCTCACCTGACTTCGTTTCGGTTGTCCGGAATCGCTAATTCTAATGGGTATATAGTATTCCTTTTGTTCCTCGCGATCGAATTGCACATTTGCGAATAGGTAATCGTTATCGATGCTAAACTTGGCCTTAATATCTGGAGACGCCTCACTATCGATGCCATAGGTATATGGCGGCCCATTCTGCGGTTCGTCATAATCATTCGCTTGCAATTGCACAACTTGTCCGGGATTTCGGTTTTCTTGCCAAATAACTGGCATCGTATTCACCAAGAATGGCGCATTATCGTTAATATCCTGCAGATTGATTATCACATGCGTCACCGACTTCAAACCATATCCATCTTCGTCAACGGCCGCGATCAGTACCTGCCAACTCTTGTGACCATCTGGTGGATCACGATCCAGCGGCTGTATGAGCTTTAAGCAGCCGTCATTGTCAATTGTCAGCATCTTCTTTTGCTCCTCTTTTACCACCGAATACTTGATGTGCTGATCTGCTGAGCGATTTTTGATGTCAGGATCATAAGCCTCAATATTCAGTATACAGTAATCGTAGACCATTTCTTCTTGTATGGTTTTCGAGTACTTTTCCTTGAACTCTGGTGGATTATCGTTAACGTCCGCGATTTCTATCTTAACAGTTGCATAATCGTCGTAAATACCATCAAAGGCACGTATCTTAAGCACATATTCGGTAATGTTCTCATAATCCAGCCGTTGATTCACTGTGATCTTGCCCGTTTTCTCTTCGATTTTGAACGCATTCCCAACATTGCCACTTTCAATTGTGTATTGAATTTGTGAAGCATTATCTTCATCTTCGGCCATTACCTCAATGACAATAAAATTAATGTTTGCATCTTCTGGCAAGCGATCAGGTACATATTCGGGTAGCTGAAAATGTGGCTTATGATCGTTCTTGTCCGCAATTTCGATGCGAAACACTTGTTGTCCCCGATTTGGCTCGCCATTGTTGTATAAACTTGATGGCGAATTGTCACTAGCAATCACCTTCACATTATAGAAGTCACGTTCTTCACGATCGAATGTGGTCAAAGCTGTTATGTTGCCAGTATGTGGATCAATTTTGAAATATTCACGATTATCGGCCAACTCAAAAGACACAATATTATTCGCTTCTGTGCCGTCCATATCAAAAGCACGTACCTGCATCACAGGTGTGCCTGGCGGCTCATTTTCAAGCAATGTACCCTTTTTCACCTCTGTGAAATACGGTATGTTATCGTTTACATCCTCCACCTTGATTTTAACTATATGCTCTGCCACTAAATCGTATGTGTTGCGCGCACTCATTGTCAATGTGTATTCTGTGACAGATTCATAATCGAGTAATTTGCCCAAACCAATGGTTACCGTCGTGCCGGTCTGATTGAAGACAAAGGTCTTTTTACTATTCGTTTGCTCGGTTCGCCCCGTAATTAATTCGAAGATGACTTCCGGTTTGTCGGGCACATTTGAAACGGCACGTAACGTAACAATGGGCGTGGAGTAGTTCATGTAGTCTTCCTTCAGGTAAATAGGATCTTCGATGGGATCAACAAAGGAGGGCGGCTTCTTTGACGACTCAACAACGCGTATACGCACTTCAATTTGCGCATCTTGTGGTGGGTCTGGTACTATACTATTATAGGCACGTACATTGATTGTATAGTATTGGCCAGGACGTTTGTCGATGGGACGGTTTAGATAAATAATTCCTGCTGCTTTGTCGATTTTAAAGTACAAATGATCGCGATCGGGTAGAATTTCGTATTCGACAATACTATTGTTGCCATCATCCAAGTCACTGGCCGAGATGCGCATCACAATTGCGTCAGGCTGCAAGTAGAGGAGAGCAAAAAATCTAAATTCAAGTAAGGATATACGTTAATATTCATAAGGGGGTTTGAGCCAAGAAAAAAATAAAGCATTGGCTTTAATTTACATAAATCATGACTCAGTAAATTATAAATTCAAATAAAATGAGATACGCAGTGTACCAACTTTACGTACACGCGATTTTTTTTTTACTCACAGAATCCAACAAGAATACTGTTTTAATTATTACTTTAAGAATTTATGTATGTAACACTAGATATGTTCAATGGTGAATCCCACTACCTAGAAGCCAAAGATATATTGCCTTATAAATGCAACAAAGTACACGAATTCCTATCTTTCAGACGTTCGACCATGGATGAAATGGATGAAATCCGGCATTCGGACCCTCAAACATCAATACGCACACCACAAATTCGCGGAGTAGCTCGTCCAATTACCGAGTAAAGTGTGTAGGCGCCAAATATTTATTTATTTTATTTTTATGTGTTACAAAGTATCAAAAACAGGTAGGGCTTCTTAAAAGGTGGCATGTAACCAGTGTTGCCGTTTTGGTTACTATTAACCAATTTTGGCTATTTTTTTCTTGGCTGTGCAGTTGTTAAGGTCTTTCCCGTTTTGGTCATTTTTTTAATATTTACTGTAGTTTTTAATTGATATAGGTCAGCTACATCTGTCGAGGTTGAGGAGAGTAGCAGCAGCAGTGGCAGCCCCGGCAGTGAAACCAAGTAAGAATATTTGGAATGAATGTATTAATATTACTTACATATGTATGTATTTGTTTTATAATATACAGAATACATAATATAAGTACATGGTCGGCTAAAGACTATGACGATACTAAGACAGTACATATATAAATACCTCGTATCAGTAGCATAGCCAGGATTTGGCGAAGGGGGGGATTAAAAAAAATTTTCATCGATAACTTAAAGTTGTGATACACAATGGCTAGAGGCGTCGCACTATAGGCAAAACACGAGTTTTTTTTCAAAATCGTAGATCTGCGCTTAGAAAAGAGATAATGGAATGAAAATTTTTTTATCGTGAAGATAAATGATCATATAATATAGGAAAACTATAGAGAAGTTACAACAACAATAACTTAACCCTCAAAATACCGTTCAAAATGTCACTTTTTTGATTTTGGATTTTGGCTCCCATTCCACTAGAAAACACTATATTTAATACACCATTACCACTGTTTCTGAAAGATTTCTCTTTATTTTATCTTAAGACTCGATTCTTGGGACATTGGATGCTGTACCCGAGTGGCCAGATTGGAAAAAGAAAAGCTACCTTTAAACTCTAATTACTCGTAAACTATCAGCTTTCACAAAAAAAATTATATAACAAAAATGGTTATACTGGTCGATATCTTTACGAAAGTGCAGCATTTAACCCTTTAATGCAGAGTCTGTCATATATGAAACGTTTTTTAACCCTTTCAAGGCAGAGGCAAAATGGTTCTCAATATGTTTTCAACGTACTTTTTATTTATTTTCATTTATTTATTTTTATTTTTAATATTTTTATTTATTTATTTATTTTTTTTTTATTATTTTACTATGGAAAATTTTTCTACGATTAATATCTACGTCAACATGAGAAAAAACACGTTCAAAAGCATATTGAGAACCTTTTTCCTCTGCCTTGAAAGGGTTAAAAAGCGTTTCATATATGACAGACTCTGCATTAAAGGGTTAAATGCTGCTTTTGAAAAAAAAAAACTCGTGTTTTGCCTATAGTGCGTCGCCTGTGGGCATTCTTTCCTATATGTATGTATGTGCCATTTCTACCGTTATATATTTTTTGTGTACTCGGTTATTCCCTGGGGAATTCATGCTTTATTTAAATTTAAAAAATTAAATTACTACACCATTTTAATTAATTAGTGTGTAGTCCAGTTTTGTTTTGTAGAAGTTTCGTTAGTATACACTTCAGTTTTTACACATTGAATATATCTGCATATTTATATATTTACGCGTATCTATTTACATTTATTTATGTACAAGTCTACAAAATCTTATTAATTATAAAGCGGTTTTTAATCTTCGTTGCTTAACACACATTTTTCCAATTACTTCTTGTGTTGTAATCGGCACATCATTATGTACCGCTAACATCTTAAACCATTCAGCCATTCAGCCTTAATTGTATAAAAAGAAGGGGCAGGACAAATAGGATAGCATATTCAACAATTGAGTAGTCCACTTGCAAAGTGCGCTATGTAAATTTAATTTTTTTAGATTTTTAGTTTTTGGTGGGTTTCATGTCCACTAACAGCAGAGTGAAAAATTTTTCTATATTCTGAAAAAATAGCATGAAATGTTAACTACTCTTGCAAAAGTCGCTATAATACTTATTTATACACTTTCAAATGTCTCCTCTTCGTATGAACTTAGAAAACTGCAAGAAAACGTGGTAGTTTCGGTGCCTAGTGGAAGAGGTCGCAAAAAAAGAAGCAAACCTAGAGGAGAGAACGCGAAAAGCTAAAAAAAGCTAGCTATGTAAAAGTTACTGTTTCAAAACTTGCAATATTAAATTTTTAAATATAAAATTTGCAAATCTACCATACTGCAATTTTATTTTTTTAATGGTATTAGGCTCTATTATTTATCCAAATTTTCAGGTAATAAAAAAAGATACAGTTCGGACGTTACTTGTTGTCGTAGACGTTTTTTTTTTTTAATTTATGGTTTACTTTTATAAAATCACATAACGCTGTTTGCAAGCGGACTACTCATATATTCATTAAAAGATAATTTGTCATCCGTCTGAAATAAAAAAAATTTAAATCAGAAGGATAAATTAGTATTGTGTTATTAATTCAAAAGTAAATAATTGTAGTTCAATGACGAAAGGGGGGATCTATCCCCCATATCCTCCCCGCCCCCGCATGGCTACGCCACTGCCTCGTATATGCGGAATCCAATACCACTTCATGTATGTAGAATAAAAAAGGGATTTGGTTATTCTTTTTCCATTACTGCTTACTTTATTAATTTAAGTTAAGATTAATAATAATAATCTTACAGCAAGTAGGTTCAGTCAAAATACCATTCCAGAGTTTTGAAAACAACCGGTTTTTTGCGCTTTTGTAAAATTTATTTACCATCGTATACGCGGTACTACGTTCGACGTATACGAGGTATTTCGCGCTGAGCGACGATATAGTTCAATAAGCCCTATTTTTAATTGTTTAATCTTAATCTTAAAATACATACAATGGTGTTGTTCACGAAGATTAGGTATTTCATTGATTCTTACAAAGAAGTTGGAAACTGTGTACCTATGTATGTACTAAACGTTAAAAACGTCATTTAGAGTCTGGTAATGTTTACGAAGATATTAACATTCATACATATGCATCTAATACGGGAAGGCTGATTTTCTAAAATATTTAATATTTACATATTAAGGCTGTAAGGATTTATTTTTCAAAAATGCAAATAAAAATTGATTTTCTTTGGTTTGTAAACTTTTTCTATACGTACTATATAAAAGAATTTGTGATGTCTGAATTGTTAATCTAATAAAAAAAAACTGATTATTTTTCCTTACATTTGGTAACTTTTTCGTCTAATCTTGGTTAGAAAGTTCTTTGAGCGACGGCAACAGTGCATGTAACTCCGTTGTTTTTGGTACCCACACTTTAAAATTTGTACTGAAGATGTATTTTAATACATCCTACCAAAATCTGTGAAAAAACGCAGTTTCGAAAATGGCGTGTCCATACGTGTGTATTTATGTACATTATGCATAAGAAAAATGTCTACCTATTACTCGATGCTTAGAAATCGTGAAAAAAGAACAAAAATAATATTTTTGTGTCAATTTGTCAAAAAAAAACCTCCCGCAATAAACACTATTTTTAAATTGTCCCTTCAGTTTTATTAAATTTATTTAAATTAATTTTAAATACACATTAATAAAGACTAAGTATCTAGTATAAATAATTAATTTAAAGATATTAATTTTAAATTTAAAGTAGGCGGGGTTTTGCAGCTATAAAATACATCCTCAACCGCCTTTATTTATCATTCCGCACAGATGTTGTTACACTGCTGGTAAATAATAGCGAATTCCTCTTTTACTTAGTGATTCAAAAAAACAGGTGTGTGCCTTTTTTAAACTGGAGGACAGATTTTTCCAAGAACGCAAAATCGTTTTAATGAAAACGTGGTCAGCAACATAAAAATTATACCATCTACGGCATATAAATTGACAGATTGGAAACAATTGGGCTTTAAACTTTGGCAGAAGAATAAGGGTTAAAATGGCAAGAAGCGCTCTCGTATGTATAATAACGGCTCTAGAATATAGAGTCTAGATCGACGATAGTAGTAGTTACTATGTCAACTAATTCGTCAACTACTGAATCCGACTATGAAATCAAATTTAATGAAAGTAGAAAAGTTTGAAAAGTCCATACACTGCATTTGCAAGAAGTGGTTAGCGAATTTAAGTTTTTTTTCCTTAAAATAAAGCTCATTGAATTTCTGATTGAAGTTGTATAAAACAGTTTTCATTTAAACGGTCCGCCTCGGAGCTATTTACGATATATTTGAGAATTTTGCAATCAAAAAGTGATAGTTATAACTGGGTTCAAACTTTTCAATAGGATTCCTGCGAGAGGTTTTTGAAAAATTTTCTTTATTTAAAATCATACCCCGCTATATAATTGCATGATACCATGTAGATTTCAGGGTTGGACATTTTTGCACTACCACTGGTACTTAGATTTAATTTTTTCGAAAAAATTTTAAAAGTACATATGTACATATGTATATTGTGCTTATCATATACAGTGGAGTGTAGAAATGAGTACACGGTGATTTTTCGTAAATATTTGTCAGGGTTTTAAAGTTATTTTTTTTTTTTTTCATAAAAAAATATGGTTCATGCTTTAACCAAAACCATATAAATCAAACTATCAAACTTTATACAGAGATTGAAAAAATTTAACAAATTTTCAAATTTTCATTAAATGCCCCTTGGTAACCCATTCAGTTCAGACTGAAAAATCGCGTTGATTTTTATCTTTTTTTTTTTGCTGACGGCTTTTTCCACTTTTTTCATACAAGCCTAAATTTATTATAGAAGAAAAAGCGCGAGACCATTTGCAAAGAAAATTTAAAAAAATCAATGCCAGTTTTTAGAAATTGCTTAAAACTTGCACTTTATTATACTGAAATTAAAAAAAAAATCTGCAAAATTGCACACTTTTCATTCAGAATTTTTAGAACATTTTTTCCCAAAGTAAAAATTTCCGTAAATTATCCTTGAAAAGAACAATTTTGCAGCGGACATATTTTAAAAAATATCGCGTGCTCTGCTAACTTCAGTGGAAGTGCCGACGTTGGCAGAGCACCCGATATTTTTTTTAAATATGTCTGCGACAAAATTTTTATACCCACGGATAAAGAAGGGATAATTTACGGACTTCCACGGAAATTGGCAGAGCTCCCGATATTTTTTTTAAATATGTCTGCGACAAAATTTTTTGTCCCAATGAAGAACGGATAATATACGGCAAATTATCAGATAGTTAGTTTGGGTTTAGCTGGTTTCCTTAATTGGTTTTCAGAAGTTGTCCTGCTAACTTCGAGGGAAGTTGGCAGAGCACGCGATATTATTTTTTTTTTTGAATATGTCTGCGACAAAATTTTTAGTAGAACGGATAAAGAACGGATAATGTACGTTACGTCACGGAAGTTAGCAGAGCACGCGATATTTTTTAAAACATTTCCGCGGCAAAATTATTCTTTTCACGGATAATTTGCGGATAATTAACGGCAAATTATCCCATAGTAATTTTTGTTTTGTGAAAACATTGTCCTGCCAACTTCTACTAGCTACTAAAAAACCGCTGATTTTTTTGGTCGCTGTTCATCATGACCAGGGAACGGATTTTATGGAAATCTTCTTTTTTCTGCTAAAGAGATAGTGCATGTTCGATTAAGAATGTCCACGATTTAGCTTTCCCTGATTCCATAAATATATACACATTTGATGTTGTCTTTTTTTGCCTTTTTTAAAATATTTGAATTTTTTGCCTTTTCTACCTTTAATTGCAAAGGGCAAGAAAACAGCCCTTATTCTTGATAATAGGAAGGTTTTAAACGTTCCATATTTAAATTGGGCGCCACTTGTATCAACCCACATCGAGCGAACGCTTTGTACATTCAAGGCTTTTCTTCGCGAAAAGCGAATTAAAATGCTGCCAGAAAACTTCAAAATGCATATTGTGGAGAGAAGAAAATAGTAAAAAAATCAACGTACAAATTGTTCATACACATAATGAAACTAGTTCATAGTGTTTCTCTTTTTACTTGTAAAATAAACATTTCTAAAATAAATTTATTTTTTTAATTATTTCTCGGTTTTGTCTATTTTAGTACCTTCTTTTGCCCTTTTTGCGCTTTCTAGTGCCCTTTTCTGCCTATTTCGTTATTTTATTTTGCCTTTTTTTTAGGTCATTTTTATTCGCTATAAATCAGCTGGTTACTAATAACTACTTGCATTGTTGTTATGGCACGCTTGTCTCACGTAAAAGGTACAGAGATGCAAATACACACAATCTACCCAACTGCCAGCAGTGTTGCCATTTTAGCTATTTTCCAGCTAGATTTAGCTATGTTTTTTGACGTTTAGCTAGAAAAATTCAAATTTAGCTGCTGGCTTTTTTAGCTTTTTTTCTGAAAATTATTTCGCACTTTCTAGCTTTTTTCTAAATTTAGGAAAATGAAAATAAAAAATATTGTTCGAATAAGCACGGCTCAATTAATCTTCTCAAAATTGTAAAAAGCGATAAACGCAGGTTGCATGTCCATATGTTCACCTATACTGTATGCGCCCGTAACTCTGTTTGAGGGGACAAATAATCGATTATTGCAAAGCTATGTTCATCACTAACATACTTTTGGCACAGTTTTCTGTTGACGACGAGGTTTTTGAATATTTGCAAAACTGCAGAAATATAGAAAGGTATAAATTATCGAATTTAATAATTAACATTTACTATTCAAGATATGTATTTCAAGAAATTTGATATGCTCGCACCTCAAGGGAGTATTATCGAGGCAGACCATGGTAGAGCAGCCTCCACCCAAAATTTTTCACATTTGAGCAATTGTCAAAAATCTTCTTTTTTTAATCAAAAAGTTGTTTATCGCAACTACCTTCTTTTTTGTATCGTGCAAATAACATTTAATTTTCTATTGGATGTAAGAAATACATATGTACCCATTTTGCTGTTTTTTTTTTGTGAAAAAACTAATAAAACATTTGAATACTTTTAGCCTTTTTTTAGCCTTAAACATTTTTTATTTAGCTGTTTTTAGCTCTTTTTTTGTACATTCAGCTGGATCGCTGAAAACTGAAAAAATTCTGGCAACACTGACTGGCAGTTTCATCCTTGAGCGGCAAATGCGCAACTGCGTCCGTTGAGTTGCGATTCTTTGATGAGTCACGATATTTCTTAAAGGTTGAATTGGTTTATTATAAGCGCACATTTAATGTTTCATGTGGATTAGTAAAACTAAATCTTGACTTGTCATTTCTTCATAATATCGCGCCTTTCCTTACCTTACCACTAATTATATTACTTATACAACAGAATATTCACACAATCCCAATATTAATTTAAACTCTTTACTAACGAAATTAGTCACAAGTAAATATTGGAAGAGAAAAAAAGGAGACACTTTAATTAACTAATTAAATTAAGCCTGAGTCATGCAGCTGAATATGTACTCGTAGTAAATATTGTACTTTCCTCTAGATCTGCCCAGATCAAATAATCCACACACATCTCGACTATGTTCCTTTAATTTAGTTAGTCGAAGCGTTAACGAATCGCGCAAAAATTCTACTGAAGTAAATACAAAATAAAAATATTAAATAGAGCAGAAATGCGGAATGGAAAGCAAAAAGTCGACGTATGTACCTATGTCGATGTCGAACGAAACTAAGCTTTAAGTGTTGCAAGTGACGCGAAAAGGTTTCAAGGTTCTATCAGAATGTAAGCTAAGCTAGGTGTTGGCTGGTGCATTGAACTTTGTGGAACTGGAATGCTCACAAGAAAATACGTAAAGGTAAGCACTAAAGTGCCACAATGTAACCGCTTTCTGCAACAAGAAGCTCTGCATCTACATAAATACATACATACGAACAATTGTACACATCTGCATAAATATTTTCGTGTTTGTTTTGTATAATTTGGAATACACTTACTTACTGGAAAAGTAGCTTTTTCCAAAGCAAAAGCCTTCACACAATTATATGAAAAAATAATAGTAGTAATAATTAGATAAATTAAAAATAATACATTTCAGAGGAAGAAGAATCTCCCGACAGTTTCGAGGTTGAGGTTCCACTGAACTTTCTACTTTTTAAATTATAACATTAGATAAACGGTGGGCGAACGTGGCGCGGCGGCTCTTTGTATAGAAACGGGTGCTCATTTTAATGCGTATTGCAGACATTCACGGCTTCTTGGCTTTCAAACTATTCGGTTAAATGGTTATATTTTACTTAGATTTCAACAGTAAAATTTGTAGTGAATAATAACACAGGCCAATGGCTGAAATCAAGTGAGAAACAAGAATTTACTAAAAAAGTTATTTATGAAGCGTAAATCATAAAAAAGAATAAAGACTAATTTTTTTTAGCCTTACTCAGACTGACAAAAAATCATTGCAATCCCTTGTGACTGCAATCTGTTGAATAATTTAGTTAAATATGACTGCATTCCTTAACACCGCTGATGCCTACGGTGACCATATTTATTGCAGCCGAATATGTGACCATATTTATTTTGCCAATTTTTTCCCACAAAAGCTAGAGGATTTTAAAACCTTTTTCAATAATCCTAGCTTTATTAGCCCTGGAACAGCATCTTTATTTGGCATAGGTATATTTTTCGACCTTCTGTGAAAGCAGCACATAAATATTCAGTTGTACCATCACACATTTTTACTTTGTTGTCGGGATTTACAAACAATCCTAGACAGGAAAACATGATGAAAATATCCGACTACTTTTGAGGCACGAGTAGTATTCGACTGATTATTTTCAAACTCGGATTTGGGCCTAGCATAATGCAGTGAATACCCTGCAGTGAAATCCCAAAATAGTCAGGAAAAAATACTAGTTTACAACTAGAATTTCCTGACAGAAACCGAACTAGTTCGAAAATGACCAGACTTGTGTACCAAGTACAAAACAATTTATTCATGCCCTGTTTTATTTGACTTCGACAGTTTAATACAATGAAGTACACAAAATATTGTCACTTTTATTTGGGTATATTGTAAACCATTAAATCGAATACGTATTCAATTATACCAGTGCTGTTAAATAATGATTAATATTCATAATGATTATTAATTAAAGCAGGTTAAGAATATTTAATAACTGCTTGAATTATTTATTTATTTTATTCTTATCCAATTTTAAACATTAATTTTACTTTTATAAACTTTTAAAAATAATAGACTGAAATGTGCAAAGTTAATGAATTTAATTTATTTTAATGAAAGCTTTTATTTTTATTTTAGTTCACTCAAAAATCATCTAAAAGAATTTATTTTTCTTTTAACTAAGATGTTTTCTTTTGCATATTCAATATTATTTAAAAAGATAAAAATATAGTATTTATTGTATCTGAAACATTTTATTTTTAATCATTTTTAATGAAAAATGCATTTAAATTTATATTCGAAAGTTTGAAATATCTATGTATTTATTTTTGCTTTTAATTAATACTCAAAAAATTTCGCACTAATTACACTGGTCTACAAGGGTTTTGCGAATAAGACGGGACCTGGTGTTTCCGAACGGATTTTTCGTGCTGAACACGAATCTGGGGTCCAAAACTTCCCATCACGTCACGTTTTCGAGAAAAAAGGGGTTGAAACCCCTAAAAACAGCGTTTTTGGCCATTTTTGAAAAATTGTAGAGCTGAACCCTGACGTGCTACAAACTTTGTATATGTCAGAAATTAAAGGCTAAATCGTGCCCTTTCGAATGAGCCCTATGCCGAATTAATCGCATGCACCCTTAGATCAGGGGGTGTATTTGTGTCTAGGAGTCCAATTTTTATATCCACCATATTCGACCCGTCATCTTAAATTTTTAAAATCTAACTGCAGATTCGTAATCAGCGACTTTTAATATAGTTAAAACCTTGGCATTATTAATTTTCTATGATCGTTTAAGATTAAATTCTTTCTGTGATCAATTTTTCCTGCACCCCTAAACACAAATACACCCCCTGCTTTAAGGGTGCACGCGATCAATTCGGCATAGGGCTCATTCGAAAGGGCACGGTTTAGCCTTTAATTTCTGATATATGCAAAATTTGTACCACGTCAGGGTTCAGCTCTATAATTTTTCGAAAATGGCCAAAAACGCTGTTTTTAGGGGTTTCAACCCCTTTTTTCTCGAAAACGTGACGTGATGGGACATTTTTGACCCCGGATTCGTGTTCAGCACGAAAAATCCGTTCAGAAACACCAGGTCCCGTCTTATTCGCAGAAAAAAAGTTGAAATTTGTAGACCAGTGTTATTGGCAAATCTAAGGCCGCTAAATAAAAATGTGCAATATATTAAAGTGTACTCAAAAGTATTTGATTGTATATTCATAAATTCATTTTATTTTTTGACTC
This sequence comes from Rhagoletis pomonella, assembly GCF_013731165.1. Lineage (NCBI taxonomy): Eukaryota > Metazoa > Arthropoda > Insecta > Diptera > Tephritidae > Rhagoletis > Rhagoletis pomonella. The sequence goes on along the minus strand of NW_023458561.1, from coordinate 40,009,400 downwards.
CCAAAGTAGTGGTTTTGGTCCATAATTAGACTAGTATTTTTCTGTCCTTTTTGAACTAGTACGAGACTGGTAGATTTCTGACCGAAATCTGATAATTTCCATCTCGTAGGACATCCCCATGTTAAAAATACCAGTTGATTGCATGGAAAAAAGATAGTTGGCTGACTAGTTGGGCATGCGGTTCATACTAGTTGTGAGGTATTTTACACCTGGTACATTTGGCTACAGGGTAACATCCCGAACGAGCTGAATTGCAAAGCGAGCCTTTGAAGGGTTCCACTTACCTTCCATCTTTGAAAACTTCTTTACTTTTACAACATTCTCATGGTATCCTTCTTATTTGGAGTTTCTTATCATACAGCCAGCAATAATTTTTTTAAAGAATATCTTCTCTCTTCAAAAAATTCGAAAATTACCTCCAGACGGGTAACAGTACCCGAAAAAAACATTAAGCTGTGTGGATTTTGTTGTGGGTTTTGAAATCCATTTCTTCCGTTTTTAAGTAATTCGCATTTAAAGTTGCAAAAAATACCGAATTCAACCTCACTTTTTCCTTTGTACACCAATTGAATTGAAATGTCGGTGTTGCCATACATACCAAAAAATGCCAAAAAAAAACACAAAACGGAAACAATAAAAAATGCACATAATGTCGCTCGATGTTTTAATAAAAATTTTAATTATTTATAGCGAGATTTATCGAAGTATCGATTTTATAATAAAAAGCGGCGCAGGAGAGAATATTTAATAAAAAATCGCGCAATTTTTAATTAAAAAATTTCATTATTTAGCGAAGTATCGATTTTATAATAAAAAGCGCAGCAGGGGAAAATTTTTAATAAAAGATAGCGCGATTATTTATTGATGTATCGATTTTTTAAGAAAAAGGACCTCAGGGGAAAATTTTTTGTTATTGAATTCTCCTGAGGTTTGCACAAATTTTAGAGGTTATTATTTTTATGTTTTTAGCAGGAACGGAAAATAATCATTATTTTTTAGATTTTAATCAAAAAGATCAACAAGTTGTAATCGTCGGAAAACAATTTTAACTATAATCACTTATTTGTATTCGTACGTCCTACTGGAATTTACAATGATTTCTCGAGTTTAACCAATAAAGATTAAAGATAATAATTAATATTTGAGTTTTATTTTTTCACCCTGAGGAAATTATTTTTACCTCATTTATATTTTTTCGAACAAAAATAAGGATGAGTTTTATTTTTTCACTTAAAAATAATGATCATTCAGAAAACTCAAAAGCTGTACCAGCTTCATTTCCGATATACAAATCCTTTTCAGAGGGTGCCCCAATAAAAGGTATAATTAAGTCCCAAAATTTTCAGGTAAAAATTTCAGTCCGTATAGCTTTTTAAATTTTATGAATAATCATTGTATTTAAGGGGAAAAATAATACTCGATATTAATTATTATCTCTGAGCGGAAAAATAAAAATCAAATCATAATCAAAAAATTAAAAATCAAATAATAATTATTTTCTTTTTTTTTTTTTTAATTATTTTTATTGAGCGAAAAAATAAAACTCAATATTATTTATTTTTAAGCGAAAAAAATTAAAATCATAAATAATTGTTTATGCTAATTTAAATTTTTTTATAATAAAAATAAATTGTTGCACATTATCACACTAAATTTTAATGGTCTATAAAACTGCAAACTCAAAAAATATTTAACACTTCTGAGTAAATAAGCTTGAAATTTGTATGAAAATTTGTTGAATTTTGTTTTTAATTTCTGCAAAGTTTTAAACGTGGGTTTACATGTATTTTTTTTTTATTATTTTGATTGCAACTGAACATACTGAATAAAAATTTTCAATGGTTAACCATAAAACAATATGAAGTGCATAAAGCTTATGAGGGAAAAATACCTTAAAAAAATACAAGTGGATGATCTTTAGCAAATGATCACTAAACGGTATATACCCCGCCTGAATTTCATGATTTTTATACAATTATAGAAATATAAAGTAAACACTTGAATTTTCAACATAAATTATGCTTTTATGATTTACTTTGAACCATAAATGTGCTACTTTTCCACGCAAAAATCTGAAATCTGATCTATCATTCTTGTCACAGCTTTTTTTAATGTTTTTGTAATGATTTGTTAAGTTTTTTTTAATTTAACAATTCTAACTTGATTTTAGTGAAATTATAAAAAATAATACTAATTCCCTTAAATGGATATGAAAAATATAAGCTGTATATACAGCGGCGAAAATATAAATAGGGAAAAGACATTTTTGAATTCTTTGGTTATTCCCCTTTCGATTATTTACATGTTTATTATTTTTTTTATGAAAGTGAAAGACTATGTAAGTCAAAATTTCAAATTTTGTAAAAAAATTACCAAAATTCGAAAAAGCTTGATCAAAATATTGAGCATTTTAATTCGATTTCTACGAAGCATTCTGAGTATGTATATTTTTTTAAATGTTCTACGAGGTTTGAGATTTTGATTTACATGTTTTTTTAGATGGTGCTTAAGTTATATTTTCATAAAAAATAATAAACATTTTTAAACAAAGCAAAGTAGCCAAAACTTGCTAAAGGGTATTTTCCCTAATTACATTCTCGCCACCGTATATATGTGTGTATACATTTTTTGCAAATTTCATTGACTATATGAAAGTGTTGGAAATGAACACAGATGTTGGTGCTGCCAGATGATGAAAATAGTAAAAAAAAAGTCGAGAGTTTTTTTATTGAAAATTTTAATTTTATATTGAAATACTGTTTTATATCAAAAAAAACGCGCGATTTTTTATAAAAAAACTTCATAATTTATCGAAGTATTGATTTTTGTAAACAAAAGCGCCGCAAGTGAAAACTTTCTTGCTATCCACCATTACTGCCACTGTTGCCAACTTAGTGCTTTTCGCACTAAATTTCGTGCTTCTCCTAATTCATAACGCGAAAATTTTCGAGTTTGGTGAGTTTTTTAGTGCTTTTTTATTTAGTTTGAAGACACCAAAACTGTAAATCTTAAACAAAAATGGAAGTTAAATTTACAGCAATTGGAAGTTTCGTAAGGAACTTTACAAAAATGGAAATGGCACAATGACAATCATAAGCGAAAGAGCATATGTTTGCCAAAAAAATATGTGGCAGCACTTTCAATCATGCCAGAATTACATACAGTAATTTTCCATTGCCTGCAAAAACGTCCATTTTGCTGGGACGAGGAATCGATCCTTTAGACCTTTAGTTTGGGCTGAATTTTTTACGAATATTAAAAAAGCACCAGCATCTCCTAACAAATGAATAACGAACCTTTTTAAAAAGGAATAATCGACACAAAAAGATTTTTTCCACCATGCGCCGGTGGACGTGTTCAAAAAAGACACTTTAAAAAGGGAAATACAATTTTGCTATATTTCAGGTGTGAAGCGGTCGGAAAGAAAAGTTCTTTACGTTCCTTTAGTTCACGAGATCATAAAAGACTACAGTGTATATTTGAACTTTTGTTGTTACTTTCGTTTGATAGGAATTATAAAAAATAAGCAAACCGAAGAAAAATTATTGTTTAAAACAGCGCAATTCCAACCGAAACGGCAAAGCTGGACACAGCTGAAATTAGAAAATAAGGATAAAAACGTTTACGTCGCGTCGTTTGGACGAAAATATTTGAATTTATAGAAAACAGAATAAATTCGACCGCCGAGCAAACAACATTAATTTTTATTACTAATTCTCTAGTATAGGGTAACAACTGCTAAAAAAAAAAGGTCCGGAAATGTCGGGAGGGGTACCAATCGACGCGTTTCGGTCCCCGTATTAACAATCCGGGGGCGGATTATAATCCGCGGATTATTAACGATTCAAAAGTTATAGACAAAAAACTTTTGTTAAATTTCGTTGTTTAGTATGGGCAATTACCCCGACAAAAATTCACTAAATCACCTAATCTCACTTTTTAACACTAGTCCATTAAATCCTCCAATAAAAAATTTGGTGCTTTTTTCGAGAAAAATGCCGATTTTTCTTGGGTTCTAGTGCTTTTTCTAATTCAAATCTTGGAACACTGATTACAGCCATTTTGATTTGTTTTACACCCAACAAAAAGGATGTAATGGAAATAGAGTTGCCAGACGTACTGCTTTTGGGAGTAAACGTACTCCTTTTTATTGCAATGTACTCCCAAAAAAAAAATATCTGGAAATGTACTCCTTTATTAGTTTTGTACTTCTTTTGTACTCCTTTTTCCAGCTATTAATATTTTATCATATACAGGGTGTAAAATAATAACTGTTGCACAGTTTTTTTTGAAAAATAAAATTGGCCTTTATAGATTTTGCGAAAAAATTAGTTCATTGTTAATTATCCGCAGATTTTACTTCAATTTTATTAATTTGTTTTTAAATTTTAACCCCCATTTGGGTTTACTGGCGATAAACACTTTGAGAGATAAGCGCAAGTAAAAAAGTCGTTATTGTATAGTTTTTAAATTCAACCTTAATTTGGGTTTACCAGGGGGTTTGGGAGAAAAGCGCAAGCGGCACGCAAGTCTTCGTCGGTTACTTTATTACATATCTTCTGTAACCATAGGCTAATTTCCTCCCACTAGGAGGGGATTCATTCGACCAACCCTATACAGTTTTTTTTTTTCTTTATACAAAATCTAAGAAAAAATACACCTGAAAAAGAGATGTGTGCCGCATGTACTTATCTCCCAAAGCTGGCAAATGCAAATAAGGATTAAAATTTTAAAACCAATTAATAAAATTTAAGTAAAATATTCACAAAGTTAAAAAAAAAACTTTGTTTAACAAAATCTATAAAGAACAATTTTATTTTTCAAAAAACCTGTGCGACAGTTATTATTTTTTCCGGCTTCGGTATCCAAATATTTTGGACTTAACTCCTTTCTGCGTAGGCGGCCTCCGGCCGCGCTTAGGGATTATAACCCTTACTAAGTAGAATTCTCCTTTCTGTGTTGCCGGGGAAGAGGGGCAGGCACCTCTTTTGTTATCAAGGGTATATAAAATGTCCCGTGCAAATGAATATTTAACCCTTTTCAAACGAAAAAACGCAAGTGAAAATTGTTGCTTTGAAAAAGATTTCTAAGATATCTCTGTTTGTTTGTACCTAATTAATGGTAATTTGTAACAATAAACTGCACAAAGAATTTAAAAAAAAAATGTACTCCTTTCTTATGTCATGTACTGCTTTTGTTTCTATCGAAAATATAAATGTACTCCTTTCTCCGTTTCAAAATCTGGCAACCCTAAATGGAAAGCCAACCATTGCAATCTCATAACAATTTTCGAAGTAAGGCGACTTTTCTTAAATACAACCTTGAATTTATAGATATGAATTAATTGCGTTCCAGATGCTTCACGATTTGCAGGTTTTAGAGGTTTTGTTTTCTTTATTAATAAACCTTATGAAAGGTTGTCACCTGGAACGGCTTCCTGTAAAAACCTGCAAATCGTGAAGCATCTGGAACGCAACTATTGTGTATGGACCGGACTTTCAGATTTTTTAGCATTGTGGGCTCCACCCACGTAAAGGTAATTTCAAATAACTAAAAGCTAGTTATATTTTAGGAGGAGTGGGTTTTGTCCGATTTCAAATATATTCCAGACGGTGCTAATGAGGCTAAGCACAATGTGTATTCCAAATTTGGTTGGGATCGGTCAAGTAGTTTTTGGGATACGCATATACATATCATATAAGTGGGCGGTGCCACCCCCATTTTTCTAAAATGTTTTGAAAAACCCCTTTTTGCCGTATTTAAGAAAAGTTGTCTAACTTCGACAATTTGTATGCTTTTGCAATAAATTAGGTATCAGTTTATTTAAAAAAGATTTATTTTAGATAGTACTACATATTTTGAAATTGTGGAGATATGTGGTGGCCAAAATTAAAAAAATGTTTTTTTTTCAGTTTACCCGATGGAAAATGCCACAGTGGATCCATTTGAATAAAATCCAAAATTTTATCGTCAATATCCTATTGTACTTTAATAAATATATTTTCATTGCCAAAACTGCGATAGTTGGTAAAAGCTACAGAACTTAAAAAAAATGTTTCGGTAAAAACTTATATTCACCAGTTTTGAACAAAACATGGAAGCCGGGTTTGCCACGTTGGTCCGGTGTTAAATAGCAGTAATCCTGGGGTCCACATATTCAACACGCAACACCTTCGCGGCAACAGGCAACTAAGTTTTGTTCTAAACATTTTTAAATTAAAGGACTTTTTAAGTTGAAACTTACCTGTTTATCTTCTGACATTGATTCATCGTAACGCGCCTTATTGAAGACTGGAGGATTATCATTGATATCTTCAATCGTCACTTTAAATGTGCACACATCGTCCAATGGCGGCCGCCCGTTATCCGTTGCCTGTACTGTCACATATACTGCTTTCTCGTATATTGGTTCATCGCGATCGAATATGTGCGCAGTCACTATAACACCAGTTTTTGGATCAATATGAAATTTCGATCTTTCAGCAGCCGATTGCACAAGACTATATTTAATTTCTTGATCCGAATCCGGATCCACTGCCTGCACCATTATAACAAAAGTGTTTTCGGGTCTCTCTTCCTTCACAGATGGTTTGTAGCTGGCACAGTTTTTGAATGCTGGCTTGCGATTATCGGAATACTGTTCAATCTGGTTGACACTATTTTCATGCGCAGCCGACGACGATGGCGACATGCCGAAATAAATGGCAGAATTGCCAGTACGCGCTGCGGGTAAAGCTGAATAGAGAGAACTAATCGATTCTGGAGCAGGATGAGGTGATCTCCGTAGTCGCGTAAGCGGTAATATTAAACTATTTTCGACAGTTTGCGTATTGGCGGGTGTGAAAAAACCCGAAAAGGGGTCATCTCTGGAACTCGTAGGTAAAGCGGATATGGACGGACTCGAAGCAGCGGAAACTAAAACGGCTGCATGCAAATTTATTAGTGCTAACGCAAACGCTAACGTCTGATATTTGTGTAGTTTTCGACAAACATTTTTTCGTGAACGTAGGAATTGCGGCCGACATTGTGCTAGGTGGTAAATTTGTGTTTGTTGTTGTGATTGGCAGTGCTGTGGCGACATTTCGTAGCATTACACCGCGGTGACGGGAACACGATTAAAAACCTGTTGTTATGACTTATATGTATGTATATAAAGCACTTTTAAATAATAGAATATCTTCTATTATTGTTATATATCAAGTTATACCTGATATTTACTAACTGCGAACAAGAGGAATTCAATTTACTGTGAATGAGTCACCCAGTATTTTTATTCATTCACCTTTATTTTCTTTGTACGATCAGCAAAACTGCCGTCACTAGGGCCACTCAAATCTATTTCCCAATTTTCACTTCTTTCTTTTTTACTTTAAACCTCTTCATTTATTTAATCGCTTTTATTTTATATTGCCGAGTAGACGGCGTTGCAAAGGCAATTTTTGTATAATGTTTTCTTAATTACGTTTATTTTTCATTGAACTATTGCTGATGAACGAGCCATAAGAATATATGGTTCATGCTATCGCTGACGTCGTCGCATCATCGCTCTAGCACTGCTCACTATTATACACTTTGATGTTTGTTTTGTTGTTGAATGCGCCGACTGCATTTTCATGGAAACGCCGCTATAAACAAATATAAAAACTCTATATAATAAGGCACACGGCAACGCACATTCATTTGTACTAAATTATGTATTTACACAATGATAGGGGCAGATTAACTCAATATTCAAGATATCTCCACTTGGTCGTTACAGTGTTTGTTTGTATGTATGTACGCACGTATACGTAGTAGGTACATACATATAGTATTTTTCAATTCTGCTTTCATTAGCAAAAGGAAAATTCCAACAAATACATTGACCAACGAACGTAATAATTAAGTTTCCAGGCTGGCTCTCTGCTACTCGGTGATACTTAATTTATTTATTTTTAACTGGTTTCACATTTACGCTTCTTCTTTACTGAACATATTTCTACTTTAAACAGGTAAATCCAGGTAGAAATAGTGGTTAACATGAGCACACACTTTTGACGCAAATACACAGTCGCTTTGCACACACCGATACGCAATGCGCTGCCAATGGAGGCGTCGCCGTTCAACTTTACAGCGATTCTACTCGCTTCAAATAGTATATATGAAAATTCTCTCTTATTTTTTTATATTAGTGGTTGTTAGCCAAAAAGATACTACGAAGAATGGAGTCAAAGTTTTAACACTTCACAAAGTTTATTAGACGTTGCATATCTTAACGTTATGTACTATATTTACATTATGTAATCTTAAAAACAACTTCAAACACCTGGAACTTTTATCTAAGACGGCGGTAAACTTGACTCAGTTCCGGTTTTTTTTTCATTTTATGAATAATCCACGAATCAACTTTATTATATGATTTTTTTTTGGTGTTCGAACCATTTTTTTCTTACTTGTATAATTCACGTTCAAACGGTTTTATTTTTTTTTAGCTGTAGCGTTTGTTATGGCCGGGCTAGTCCACCGGTCAAACGGTTTTTCAATATATGTATTTCAAATTAATTTGAATCTTTCCCCAAATTGAGCTACACAAATACCAACTGCAACCGCACCAAACGCTACACAACCGATCTCAACGCTCGCTCAGCAACAAATGAACTTCCAGCAACAAAACAAATGCATTCACTCAAGCAGTGTTGCCAATTCCGTTGGACTTCCTGCTAATCAAACATCCGTTTTCTTGTTAACTATTCAGACAAAGAAATTTGAACAAAAACTTTCTGAAAATTATAGCAAATAGCTCAAAGGATATGTTTGTTAAATCGTTTGATAGGAAAACTCCAAAAGCATTGCAATAATACCAAGCAACCAAAAGTCTGGCATCCCTTAGATTTCGGCAACATGTCATCCACAAATGTTGCTTCCACATTTTGGACAGTGGAATTGTCATTAAAGCAGTGTTGCCACACTTTGTTAAGTTTGTTCCACACGCTTTGCTGGGCTTTGCTAACTATTTCCATGAACCTTAACTACACGATCACATAAGAACGCAACGTTGTTGTTGTTGTTGTAGCAGCATACAAATTCCCCAAAGACTTTTTGGGGAGTGTTGCAACGTTGTATTTGTAACTGGTTTTGAGAAAAAAAATTCGTGGAAGCGGGTTCGTCACCTGAGTGTTTGTTTACATCACAAGTACTACACTTTTCCACTTTTATTTTACTAAAGAAGAGTTATTTCAACATGACAACACATTTTAATGCATCATTACTCCGTTGTACTAATTTTTACAAAGTTTTTATAAACTCGGTTTCTTTTTTATTTCATTTTAATTTGTACTAATTTACATAAATATTTGTAAATACACTATTTAGTTTACTCGATTTGCAAGCAAAGCTTCTCATACCATGTTCAGACCGATATCGAAAGCATGTTTTCGATACTATAACTAGTTTTCGACCTAAAACTTGTGTTTTCGTCCATGTAAAATCTGTCAAACGAAAACCAGTTTTCGCTGAAAACTACTTGAAAACTCACGTTCCACTCATTCCAATCGGTGCCTTTACTAGTATTTTTCGATTATTTATTCAAGTAGAAGTAACCGTAATATTTTATCATTTTTAATACGCCATTTGCTGGCCAAAGTAAAATAAGAATAAAAGTAAAAGGTTGTAAATGAAAAGAAAATGAAGAAAAAGTATTTTCGTTTTATTTTTGTGTAGCAAAACTGTAATCAAAAGGTGTAAGAAATGTCAACGAAAACACTAACAGCCGGTGTTTTGAGCCCACAATACCAAAACTCGTTTACAAAGTAGTTGCGTTCCAGGTGCTCACGATATTCACGGTTTTTTTTTGCAGGAAAGCGATCCAGGTGCCAAAAAACCTGTAAGTCAAACCACTTTTGTGAGAGTAACTTGCTCTCTCTCTCAGTCAGAAGTTGCAGGTTTTAGTCCGAAGTTTTTCTTCCTGCAAGTTCATGAAAAGTGTCAAACGACAAAAACAGAACCTTAAGCGCCACAGAGACAATTAAATAAATACTTCAAGCATTGCATATGTATGAGATTGGCCCGCAAACGTTCAAATAAAGTCGTCAATTAAACAAACATTTTTTTTTTCTTGTCCGCGCACTTGCTCACCACGACGACCAGAAGGCAAATGCGCTTGTTTTTTGTCAAGCATAACGCGAGACGGTTGATAAAGATATTTGATCGTCTCCATGGCACTTTACTTTAAAAAAAAAATCGTAGTAGTTACAGGAAAGTGGTTTTTCGCGTTCCAGGTGACCTTTATTGTTTCGCTCTCGCTCCTGTCTTTCAAGAGAGTAATTTTGTTATTTGACAGTTTTACAGATTTTTACACGAAGTTATCTGGAACGCAACTAGTTGTTTCGTTGTCGGTCCGAACATGGTATCAGCGGTGAAAAATATACTATTAGGTTCTTTCCCGTACGCGACGCGGGATCCCGCGAGTGCCCAAAACAGCCCACAAATCATTCCCGTACTCAACAAAATGGGTAATGCCATGTTCTGACCGACAACGAAAACACCTTGAAAACGAGCTTTGGGATTGTGAGCTGAAGGCTGTTCACACCGACTGTTGGTGTTTTCGTTGACATTTACCATATAATGTATATACTTTGATTAATAATATGGAAAATGGATTAGAACCACCGTTTAATGTTATATTTGATGCAAATTAATTTTGCCACTCGGGACGCTCTGCGCATGCCAGTGAATAATAGGGTACTTAAAACTACATCCCTGGTCCTTCTTCTTTCTGTATTGCTTCTTGGTGAATTCACATTTCTCAGAAATTGACAACAAAACAAAACGGAGTGAGTATTTTATTTGCTAATTTTTCCGATTTCTATTGTTTAATGTAAATTTTATGGCGCGTATTCATAGTCCAACAACTAAGTCGAAACTAACAAAGTTGCAACTTAAATTTAAGTACCAACTTAAAATTTACCTCTATTCATAGTCGCATTTCAGACTTCTACTAAGTGCCGACTTAGTTTACGATATAGCAAAATGAGTGTGAAAATGTATCGATTTTCTTTACGATATTTTGGAAAAATTACATTTTTATTAAATAATGTCAAGTTTGATCATCCGTTTATGTAATTTTTATTTTCATTGCATGATTATGCAAAACAATAAGGTATCTTTTCTTGTTAATTGTGTGAAATAGCCAGAACAACCGCAGTGATGTGAAGCCGATATTTATCGAAAGCATGCAGTGAAACATACAAATAGTAGATATCTAAATGTTATGCACAAATTTACTTTAAAAGAACTAGCGCGAAACTGACTTATTATTTGAGAATTTATCTAAATTATTCCAATTATAAATTTGTGATTTAGCTTTATTCGAATTGTAATACGCATTTAATTTCATCTTCCGAATAAAATGGATCGATCTTTGTAAATTTTAATTGGAGATTATTCAATATTATCAAAATCACCCTCTACCAACTTAATTTTTACATATTTCGTCTGTTTTCCCTTAATTTGATAAAATACTTCTTCCTAGTTACGACTTAGTTGCAACTGCAGCCGAAACTAAATTTTAAGTTGGTATTAGCCAGAAAAGTCGAAACTAAGGCGACTATGAATAGCTTTAGTTGTGACTTAGGCTTTCTGCTCATTGGTCGTCCAATCATAGTTGAGTCATAGTTATCGTCATGAAGCAACGATTACATGACGATTACACTTCTGCACACTTGGTCGTGATATTTCAATTCATTTGGCGTCTAAAAATTCACTTGGAGCAGGTATTTTCTGTTTTTTTTGGTTGATATTTTCGCGAAATATTTACAAAAACCTGCAATTTTTTAAATATAGACTGTGCTGCAACATTTCTAGAGGTAATTTTCCAGTAATATCTCTTCTTTTCTTTTCCTGGAATGTGTTTTGTGTATGCACACAGAGACTTAATACAATTTCGTCATATTTTATAGTTAAAACGCTCATATTTATTAAATTTTAATGCAATTATCCACTTTTTAATAATTTCCACAGATTTTATGCAAAAAATACTAATTTTTATACAATTTTAATGCAAATATTAACTTTTTCACTAATTTTCCCCCATAAAATGTAAACAAACAATGCGTGCACAACGATTAGCAAACGACAGAGCCGTACTTATCCGTTTCTGCATCTTCTACGATTTGCCGATAACTAGCCGATAACGACAAGTGTGCAGATCTCCTTTGAAATGCATGTGCTCGGCTCAAAATTTCAGGGCGAGACGATAACGCAACTATGATTGGACGACAAGTGTGCAGATAGCCTTAGAATAGTTTCGACTTAGTTGAGTACTAAATATGACTATGAATATGCGCCAATGATCTTTTATAGTCAAATTCCACCAATGTGAACAACATACAACTATCGATAGTGTTTAGAAATATTCGATACTGGCGGCAAAATGAAACCATCGATAGTTCTTCATCACTACTATTAAAAACAAAACAAAAAAGTCGTAGCTGTTTAATCACAGTTGCATCTTCATTTATTTTTGAAGTTTATTGCACTAAATTAACGGGAGCATGACGGAAACCGGGGGACGTGTTCTTACTGACGCGGAAAAGGCGCGCATAGAACGTAATCGCATAAAAGCGCTACATCTTAGGCAAGCTAAGTTGGTTGCACACCCATATCAAAAAAAGTAATTTTAGTGAAAACGGATTTACTTAAATATAAATACGTATATGTATATGTACTTATGTCAAAATTTCCTTTTAAGAAACATAAACAGTGTTGCCGGCGAAGAATCCGTAATTAAAGTACAAGGCGCTAAATATATAGACAGCGGTGGTGGTTTTCTCTTGGAGCAAGCAGTCATTCCAACTAGTGGACAGCCAATTACAACCGGAGCTGCCAGCACAGAAATCAATAAAGTTTCAAATGACGCTATTTCAATACCGATCACCTTTGAGGAATGTTTAGACTGCGGAGATGCTTTTGTTGAATCGTACCTATTGAGTAATTTCGGACATTCAGTTTGTGACAAATGTCGAGACCCAGATGGTCGTCACTCGTTAATTACGCGAACTGAAGCCAAAGCAGAGTACTTGCTTAAGGATTGTGATTTTGACAGACGTGATCCGCCGTTGCGCTATATTAGCCGAAAGAACCCGCATAATGTGCGATGGGGGGAAATGAAACTTTATCTTTTAATGCAAGTGGAGAAACGTGCAATGGAGGTTTGGGGTACAGAAGAGGAATTGAGTCGTCAACACGAACTGCGAGAAGAACAGCGTGAAGTAACTAAAGTTAAAAAGTATAATAAGCAAATGAAACAGTTGCGTATGGAAATGCGAAGTAGCTTGTTCACGAAGGAAACGAAAGCCACGCATGAGCACGAATTTGGACCCGACACTTACAATGAAACTGATGATAATTACACACATACTTGCTTAAAATGTCCTTATACTGAAACCTACGAAAAAATGTAATTTCTATGAAAATAGTATCTGGTTCAGAATAGCCATCGAAAAATCAGAATAAAAATGAAGAACATTTTACATTGCTACACTAAGATCATACACACTTTGACCCCTATTCTGCATTTGCTTGTACGACGTACGCAGACCCAACAAAATGGTCGGTAAATATTCAACCCAGCGCTCGTGGTTATGGCACAATATTGCCCCTTTCATTGGTCTATGGCATCTCTCTACCAACCCGTTGAACTGTGTTTGGTAAGGAGTGGTTTTAAGATGTGTTATTCCCGAGGTTCTCATGAGCTCAGCAAAAGGCGAGGACTGAATCTGACGTCCTTGGTCGGACGTAATTGCGCATAGAACTCCAAATATAGATATCCAACCTTCAATCAGCGCTCGTGTAACCGTGGGTGCGGTCATGTCCGCGATCGGGACAGCTTCTGGCCATCTCGTGAATCTGTCGACTATAGTGAGACAGTAGCGGAGTCCGTTATTAAGCGGAAACGGTCCCACTAAGTCCACGTTGATGTGAGAGAAGCGATTATCTGGTAGTGCGTAGCGCTGCAGTTGTGAAGATGTATGCAGATGAACCTTAACAGGTTGACATCGGATACACGCTTTAACAAACTCCCTGCTGTCTTTCTGAATGCCTGGCTAAACGAATCGCTGCGTCATCAATTTTTTTGTAGTGCTTGCCAATCCGAAACTTTTTCCAGCTTTTGTCTAAAAGCGAAGGTAGTTGGTTTATGGTCAGTATAGACGTGACAAACTCTTACCTTCCAACATAAACCTAAAATGCCGCATGGCCAAAGAAATCGCTGTTAACTCGCGATCGTAAGTACTATAACGCAGTTGTGTTTTGTCGAACTTCCTAGAGAAAAAACCAAGAGGCTCAAGAGCTCCTTTGACAACCTGGTGTAGTGCCGCACCGGCCGTAGTGGCAGATGCGTCTACCCAAAGTGATAGCTCTGCATTCTTTGACGGATGCGCGAGAAGGGCCCAATTCGCAGCTCAAATGCAGATATCGTTTCACTTGACTCCTGCGAACCCAATGCGTGTGGAACAAATCGTCGGTAAAAGTTTATTACCGCTAAGAATTTTCTCAAATCCTTCACCGTTGAAGGCCTCTCAAACTTGCGTATGGCCTCCGCGAGCTCTGAAAGGGGGCGAATACCTTGGAATGACAATGCCCGAGGTATGTTATTTGGCTACGACCGATCTCTGACTTTGACACGTTGATAGCTAAATTATATTTTTTTTCAAAGAGCTGACGGATATGCGATCAGTGATCAGCTAGACTTGTTGATGCGATACAGATGTCATCCATATAAGCAAACACGAAGTCCAACCCGCACACAACTTCGTGTATAAGCCGTTGAATAGTTTGTTGCATTGCGCCAACCAAAGGTCATGTACACAAATTCGAATAAACCGAAGGGTGTGGATATTACAATCTTACCGGCACCCACCTGGTGAAAAGCTTTTTGCAAATCGAGTTGGAGCAAATTTTCTTGCCTCGCAAAATATTGGTAAAATCCTGTAGATAAGGTATCGGGTACCTATCCGGTACTGTGATGGCATTTAATGCCCTGTAGTCTCCGCAGGGGCTGCCGACATACACCTAGTCTCATTAGGCTTTCAAACTCAGCGCGCGCTGCTTGTAGTTTATCCGCCGCCAGGCGTCGGGGACGAGCGAAGACAGGTTGACCGCGCGCCGGTGTAATGCACCACTGAAGAATTTGTGATAACGCCGGGCTATGAACGTCGTATTATTTCTGCAAATTTGCCTAATAAATCCGCGAACGGAGTCGAATGACTTGGTTGATGAGCCCGTAACTGCCTGGGCCATGGATTGCAAAGACGCGGTATTATCAATGATTCGATTTGTTTTTTTAAATCTATGAGTAGGTCAAAATGCCTGATAAGGTCTGCGCCTATTATTCCAGAAGTAACATCGGCAATCAAGAACGTTCACACAAACTGGCGGCGTGGGTCCAGATTAACTTTCAACATAGCTTCTCCGTACACATTAATTGAGGTGCAATTTCCAGCAAGTAATTTCATAGTAGTTGGTTTATGCTTGACTGAACGTGAGCCTGTTGGTATCACAGATGCCAAATTCAAACGCTTTTACTATATGGATTCGCCGATGCTGTTGGATAATAATAATCGTGTGTATTCACGATTGAGAGAATACAAAGGTTTGCGGCGATCTCGGACCGCTATTCCTCTCTTAACGAATTTGACAGAATCGTTGTTTGCATGACGTCATACTTGTGCAACTTGTTTACGTTTTCCTTGCAACATTTTTTCTTCTTCCATTCTTGCTCATGATTCAATAATACAAGGTTCGATAAACTGACAGTTGTCTCTCTCGCACCGCTCCCTTAGCAGTGGCGCCGTGTTGCTTCTTTGCAAATTTACATGGAAACAGTGTATCTTTGGTGTGAAATAAAAGTATAGCTTTTGTGCAATATGTTTATATGTATATGCATATGAAGCATATTTAACTGATGAAAACCTAAGCATTGGATGTTTACATCAATCTCATAGTAGTCTTATTTTAATTTTGAGTCATTTTGCAGTTTTTATACGGCTAAATAGCATATAAATTACGTAATTCACGTAGATATATCAATATTACGTTCAACATTTCGTTTAAAATGCCAGATTTCCTGCAAATACATTAGAATTTACGAAAGGAATTTCACTACTAATTGCCTACTTTGCGTACTTTTCTACTACCATTTTCGAAACAAGGGATTGCATTCTTGCCCTTTCTCTGTCCTTCGTAAATGCAACCTTTTGTAAGGGAGTGTCAAACCGCAGCTGTCAATAATTATCTAACCTTGTATTATTGAATCATGGTATGACATAATGCATAATCGCGCGCTGTGATGTTGATTCAAACTCAACATTTGAAAACACATTTACATGTATGGCTTTAGCTGAGTGTGCAAAGACGCTTGATACAATTGGTTGCTGCCGAGAGGGTCCAATTCAATTACCATCAGACGGCGGAACATAAAATCAATTTTTTCTTCCTTCTTAATTACGAAAAAGCATCTGTGCACTTCACAACGACATATTTTATAACGTACATACTCAAATTTAAAACGAGTTGGGTTAGTGCTCTTTCATATGCGTATTTTTTAAATTTAGCACTTTTTTTTTTAATTCTAAAATTTTTTCCCTCAGTGTACTTTATTGAATTATTCTTATCCTCTAAAACGTGTTAATTCTTAATTTCTACGAACACAATACGATTAACGGTTTAAAAATTCCTAACGGTGTTATTCTCTCAGAGCGCTACTGCTGGGCATGATTCAATAATACAAGGTTCGATAAACTGACAGTTGTCTCTCTCGCACCGCTCCCTTAACAGTGGCACCGTATTGCTTCTTTGCAAATTTACTTGGAAAAAGTGTAGCTTTGCTGTGAAATAGAAGTATAAGCTATTGTGCAATATGTTCATTTGTATATGCATATGAAGCAAATTTAACTGATGAAAACATAAGTTTTTTTAAATTGGAAGTATACATAAATTTCATAGTAGTTTGTTTTTAAATTTTGAGTGTTTTGCAGTTTTTATACAGCTAAATAGCACATAAATTATGTAATTCAAATAGATATATTATTGTTTCGTTAAATATTTCGTTTAAAATGCCTGATTTCCTGCAAATACATTAGAGTTTACAAAAGGAATTTCACTACTAATTGCCTACTTTGCGTACTTTTCTACTACCATTTTCCCAACAAGGGATTGCTTTCCTCCCCTTTCTCGCTCCTTCGTAAATGCAACCTTTTGTAAGGGAGTGTCAAACCGAAGCTGTCAATAATTATCTAACCTTGTATTATTGAATCATGATTCTTGCTCACGTTTTGGCATTTCTCTCGCAATTGCACCAGTGTGTCGTCATACAAAAGTTATTCTCAAAAATCCTCTCTGATCTTGTACTCTATCATTCTTGGTGTGTACTCGTATTGAGAGGACAAAATATTCCAGCAGCAAAAGTTCTGAGAATTTAGCAGCAAGGTAGCAGTAACGCGAGGGCATCATTTTCGTTTGTTGCGATTCGATTTTTCTTTCAAGAGATATACCAGTTTTATTGTTCAGTACTTCGGTATTATGTTATGAAAAAAACATCCCTTGATTCAAAAAAATTTGGTTCTTTTAGTGTGGTAAAACGCTTTTTTTCCAAGTTTTTGGTGCTTTTTGAAAATCAAAAGATGGCAACACTGATAATATCGCCTTGCACAACCTTGTATAAATTCGCCTTGCCACCTTGTATAAATTCGCCTTGGACAGAGCGTATCAGCTGACTCGGGTTTACGTACCGGTAAGTTTACGTTCTTGACTGATTTCACCTTTCCTCCTCCGAAAGTTATTGGCATTGAGGAAGAATTGTACGCAATGATTATTTGACCAGAAAGCATTTCAAAAGGATATCTTGAATTAAAGGATATTTTTTCATAATAAAAAAATGCGTTTCCCGTCCAATAAAACTCTCGGAACAATTGCTGTATACGGCGCATTTGCTTCGATAACGGGTGTGATGTACATGCGTTACAAAATAGAGGATCGCATAAGAAATTCGGAGTATTTTCGGCTTGCAATCCAGACATTGAGACAACATAAAGGTATATTTATATATACATATGTTTAATGGTACATATGTATATATTAATATTAGATCAGATATTTGCACTACATATTAAGCGAAAATAACTTAAAAAGTTGTCCTTAGGGGCGGTGAGCTTATTGGGCGAACCTATCAAAGAACATGGCTTCGATTTAAGTGACAGCAAAAATTTTGCAGATGGACAGCAAGCTCAGTTTGAAGTGCATGTAAAGGGCGCCAATGATAAAGGTAATACAAATACTTACAATTCCAAAATATTTAATGATTGACAAAGTCAATAATTAGGCAAGATGTTCTTTTGGGCAACCCGAACACCGGAAGAAGGTTGGTTTTTGGATCGTTTGGAACTGGAGGTGCGTTCACAACCGGATAAACGTTTTCTGATAAAGAAAATTGAGGGAGAAAAAACTGAATAGCTGTCGATTGTTTAAACAAACTTTCGAATGTAGCTAATGTGCAGAAACACCATAAACTTGTCATAACGTTGTGGATTAGCACCATAAAAGAAATAGCAAGCGTTTGGTAACTTTTTGACCACAGCAATAAAAAAAATTTTATAAACCTAACTTTATACTAAACTTTTAAGCACCAGTGTACATACGACTTTTCAACTCTTTATTAAACACAGGCTTCACTTTCTAAAGAAATAAGAGAGCGCCGAACTTTTATTTAGTACTTTTATCATAATACACATACAAATACATACATATTTACTAATTAAGGAGCTAGTGGAAGTTCAGCTTGCAAAAAACCCAAATAAACTATCCAAAGTATTTTTGCATGCCATTGCATAACTAATTAATGCACATATTCAATTTTTGTGTTGTAAACTAACTTTATTAAAACTCCTTTAATCTATTTTAGTACCTTATTATAATTAATTTTCTTAATTTCTGCATTCAACGACAAAGGCGACAATGGTGATGAAATTGCTGTGAAATGCAGCACTACACTGCTAAACAATGATAGCCACCATTAGTTATATATATTTATATAAGTATGTATGTATATAAACTCTTGCGGGCTACGTTATGCAAGTGTTTCATTTGTTTTTCAAAAATGTAAATGAAATCTAAAATTGAAATTACACAGAAATATATACTGCCGGAACAAAGTATTGGCTCAGCAAATTTCTCACAATATATGCAACAATTTTTACTCTAATATTTTTTCGCCAATTTTGTATAAAAATAAAATTATAGTTTAAAAACCTAAAACCTCGCTATTATAATTTCCATTCGTACTGTCATCAGGTATGTAACTTAAGAATAGAAATCGCTGCATCTTTTAGGCGCATCAATATTACATAGTTACATCCCGAGCTAATAAAAGGGAGGTAATATGGTTCATTCAACAACAAAAAACATAAAAATATAATTCCTAAACTTTGTGTAAAACTCGCGAAAATTCAGCAAATTATTATAATAAAATTGATTGGGCTACAAATCTGCATACTCAAAAAAATCTAAAAAATCTGATTAAAAAGTTGAAAATTTGCATGAAAATTAGAATGAACCATATTTTTATACGAAATTAGCGGAAAAATATTAGAACGAAAATTGTTGCATATATTGTGAGAAATTTGCTGTGCCAATACTTTGCTCCAGCAGTGTACGTAAAGAAAGATATCTTTAATCTATTGAAAACTCGGCACGAAGCGCGGAAATTTGTCAAGGATAGAAACAAGAAAACAGCTAACTGAATATTCTGCTTGTGATTATAAATAGATTTTCTTAATAAATTTAATATCATGTAAAGATGCTTTGCATAATAAAAATTTTAGATTACACAACATTTTCATAATTCGGACTTATTTATTTGGACTTATTTATGTTTGACAGCTAAACAAAGACTGGTAGGCCGCTTCAGAATGTTGTATTTTAATTGTTGTGCGACTTCTCCTACCAATATAATTTTCACCCTCGGCGATGCCTTGACTTCGACCGGATTTTATTGCGTTTTTAATTCCTTACCGATACTATAAGTTACAATTTTTCCCCAGTCAATTTTAGTTCTCGTGATTGGTAGTAAACGTCGCATCGCCTTGAATGTTGTATCAGACATCGTTTGATAGTTCTCAGAAATAGCCAACTGATATTCGTTTTCAGCTTCTTCGATAAAACGTATAACTTCTTTTGCGACTTGCTGCTCATTGGAAACGACTACAGATTCACGGAACTCCTTGGTAGAAACTAGTTGCACATTACCATCCTCATAATAATGCACCTGTGATAAAGGACAACCAGAGGGTCAATTCCCATTCTGCGTTATCGTGAAGTGAAGTGAAAAGTATAAAATTAACACCGAAATAAATGCGGTGTAATTGTGTTATTTTTATCACTTCGCAATAACGTAGAACGAGAGTTGACCCTCAGCATTAAAGAAATTAAGTTGACACATTTTTAGAATTTGTTTTATAGAACACAAAAAAAAAAAAAATTCTTCAGCAGAAGGCTCAGGATATGAAGTAACATTTTAACATTGAAGGTAATAATTTTAAAGCAGCTACACGTACGGAGCAAGATAACATCTTAGACTCTCTATCATAAATTTGCTTTTCATTCTTACATTGAAAGTCCACAACCCAAGTCAAATTTGTGTGATTTTACAAACCTGTAGTTTAAGCACGCCTTTTAGTTCAGCAGTTCCATTGCCCGATTGTACAGTAATACTCCACTGTGATCGCCATCGGCCATTCCAATAGTTTTTTGGTTGAAATTGATGATCCTCAATACAAAGTGTTAGAGTGACTTGACCGCCTTGTGATTTTCCAAAAACCGAGGAAACCTATATTTATAATAGAAATTTGGTTAATGACACCTTCGTGTTAAAAGAAAACAATAAGTCAGATAGGGTGAATTCGAGCTGCAATTAATGCGCCAGTGTTACATTTAATGAAAGACACGCGAAAATTTGGGCGACTCTGCCTACGACAAGGGTTCGAGAAACAAAATTTTGACGATCCGTTGCTAATTCTTTGCAAATCAAAAGCAACATAAAAATTTTTACTGCACAATTTTTGCAGCATTTCAGAATATTTTCAGTTGAGCATCAGCAACATATCATCAAGAAGGCAACAAGGCTGCAGTATTGCGGTAATTATTACGTAGCTCGAACGCACCCATACATACTCCATTTCTATAATGACTGTTGGTGTAGTTGATCGCTTCTACATCGAGAGCGGCGCGCCATGGCTCTGCTGTGGCGTCAGGCTCCATGTCTTGGTAATCGCTAGCTTCTTTACGTAAGTGATCAAATTTAAAAGATTGCTTGGTACGGGGATCGTAAAAACGACCATTGCCTGTAAAGTGTAAATATTTTTTATATTAAATATATGTAGTTTATTTTAAATTTAAATACAAATTAGTTATAACTATTTTCTTTTAAATTTACAAATACAGTGCAATCGCACATTTAATAATATAGATATGTAACTCAAAATTTACTTTTTCGAGATTTTATTATACAATTAATAAGCTTGATAAGTAGAATATGTTCAGTCTAACAGATTACCAAACTTCCAAAATATGTCTTTCCATCTATCTTTTTTGTATGTATACCAACTGTATGAATTGATTAAAACTTTGATTGCGTTTTCCCACAAAATTGGAATTTGGATATACTTCGTTATATTATTAAACGGGCGACATTTTTTGTACTAAGTTGAGTGAACACAAAATAAAATATTTAAAAGCTATCGGGTGGGCCGAAGAAAATTCGAATTCTTTTGATAATACACTTGTCCTTCGACATTTTAAAGATGAAGCCAAGGAGTGTCTTTAAGTACAAAATGAAACCAACAAAAGAATTTAATGGAATTAATTTTTAAGTATAAAATTGTTTCAGTTGAACATGATGTTTTGAATAAAAGGTTTTTAATTAGTAAATGAATTAACTTAAAGGATATTTAAACTCTTGATTTGAGCTCTATGAACAATCTTAGTTGAGCGAACAGGCATTGCACGAATTAGACCACTCCCCGGGTGGAACTGTACATATCTTGCGTATTAGAATATCTAGATTTATTTATGCGTAACGCTTAACACCAAAGCGTTGCGCTTAAAAACAATTACACATGAAAAGTATAAACTAAATAACAACAATATGACTCGGACTTTTGAAATATGAATTCATTTAGGATCCGTTATATCTTCCATTTTTAAAGCAGGGTTTTTTACGTATGGAGTTGATCCTTTACATTTTCCATGAACTGGTTGTAAGACACACCGAAAAAGTTAGTCTTTTTAGTATGACAACAATCAAAAAGTGAATTTTGAATTTTTTATAAGTTACGACTTTTTGCATTTCAGTGATGATGTTTGTTACGTCTTTTTGCATTTCAGGGGACGATATGTAAATATAAAAATGATTTTCTTATCACTCGAACCTTTTTTTAGGCAGCCTAAAAGTTATCCAATATCTATCAATATGCAGTTTTATTGCTTAAGTAAAATCAGTTGTTGGTTCCAACATTTATTAAAAAAAGTCAACAAATAGGTATGTATCTAAATCTCAAGATAACGATTTAAAAGTATACAAATACATATTGCATGTAAAGCTACCAATTAAGGTATGGTGGTAAATGTTATTTTTAAATTAATTATGACTCAATCGCATGGTATGACTACGTAACTGATCAATGGAATTGGATGGGTAGATAGTTATTTTTTGCCGAACAGTACCTCTCTCTAGCTGTTATATTTAACTTGGCTTTTGTTCCATGCGATGTGAATAAGAACTTACCCAAATCATTATACTCTGAAATAAGTGCATTATTTTCACTGCCCTCAATGTGCACTGGTGTTAATTGCTCTTTGTTGTATAGTGCGAAGGCGTGACTGGCGCCCTCTTTTAGCAGCGCATCATTGTTGAGTAATTGACGTACATCGGTGAAGACTTCATTAAATTCGCCAGGTGGTGCATGCATAATGAAATCAGAAACGATTCGCACTTTCTCGGCATCGCTTATTTGTGTTTGCTCCATTTCGCCAATGAGTGGATTTCAACTAAAGGGCGACAATTTTTTTTTATTTTTGCGAAGTTCAAGAGTTTTAGTGGCCACTTCTGTTGTGACTCAATCGTTCTATCTGATTTCTACAATAACAACACACGCAGTCCCAAACACTTCACTGCAAATGTTCGAAACTGGTTAAAAGCGTTTTATTCAGTCTCTCTACTTATGCATACAGTTTTATTGAATTGATAAATCTGTTGTACAAAGATATAAAAAATGCAAAAAACTTTTTACACTTGGAAAGAGCCAACGATCACCCAGAAGAAAAATTCACACATCTACACTTCTCCACAAAAATCAAGTAATAGATTTGACAGTTGAACGTGAAGGAAATTAATTGGTCCCTAAAACGCCCTACACACGCATTGATTTATCGGCCAAACATTTGGATAAATAAAATGCAGCCAACTTCTTCATGTCACTGAAGCCTAAGAGACAACAACAAAAACGTAATCAAACAAAAGGGAATGTCAAAAAAGCTGTCGCTGACAACGCCGTATTGTATTTGCTGCGGTAGTGACTGCCAATATTAACAGTAACAGCTGATTTTAAAAACTGTCACTGCCACTGCCACTGCGCTATTGTATCTTGGCCTTTATGTGGAGGGCTGTGGCGAATACTGCAGCAACCCGAAGCGAACAACAAGAAAATAGCAGAATGCTCGGGGAATGACGTAGAATATTCGACGTCAAGTGGATGAATACTGCGAACAGCGAGAGAATGAGTGATAGACGGTAGAACGGTATAGAGTTCGTCCCCTTTCAGACACGGCAAGTCTTGCTTTAAAGTCTGCTCGTTCGTAGGCGAAGGAGGTGAGAAGAGAGGGGAAGAGTACAGATACCTCCGTACCGTCACTTCGTTTCAAGTTTTCTTGAACCAAGGACTTGAATTCAATTAAAGTTGACGCGTGTGGAAGCAAATAGAAAACACAAAAGAGAATGCGAAAATAATTGCTTTCAAGACTTGCCGTGTCTGAAAGAGGACTTCCCATGAGTTCGAGCGCAGGTATATAAGGCCGCTACTAAGTTGTAAAACAGAGATTAATAGCCCAGTTATGCATAGTTGCACTACTTTACCGTGCATCCAACACGGTGTCGGTACGATAACTATGTTTAACCGAAGATTAACCAGACTTTGAGTAACCGGCCCTTAGTGTTTATTTAACAATCCAGCGATACGAACCGAAACATTTTGGGAAATCCGTCAATTAACCAAGGATAATCGTAACCCTACAAGAAAAGGACTTTTTTCTCACCTCTTCACTAACACACTAATATATACACCAATATACAGAAAAACATTTGTAAAAATAACCTTAGGAAATACAATAAGTAGAAAAGAGACCTTCTAGCACTGCTGGTAAAATCCCCATGTGAGAAAGGGACGCATAGTCACATCTACATAAAATAACTGGTCAGGTTTTTCATATTACCCCGGAATTTCTGCTGAGGAAATTGCAGCATTATTGCATCAGCACTGACCGTCAGGTAATCGGTCATTTGCCAGTAAGTTGGGTGTGGAGGTATACCTTTATTTTTATTCGAACTGTTTTATTTTCTGGCAGCCCTCTCATTTCGCAGAACAGCTGATTTGTATTTGAGGTTATACAACTCGTACAAATTGGCCTTATTAGCTGTGTGAAATTCCAAGTTCTTTTTACTACATTTCTGACTTTGAAATGAATATTAATACTTTTACACAAACCCTAAATATTCTAGGAGAGAGGTGGCTAGCACCCAAATTTTTGGCACGCTCATTTGCGAAGCCCGCAACTGGTAAGATGTAAAATAAATGCATGATCCAACCCTTACTGATTAAAATATCTAGCTGCACTTGGTGGAAAAAAGAAGAAACTTGGAAAGCTCGGTCCGATTGTAGAAAAGAAAGAAATTCCAGTTGAAACAGATGCCAACAAATTGGTTAACTATGTTTGCGGCAGCAATATCTTAAAAACCGGCCAGGATATCAAGGTAGGTTGTCTCCAAAAATTACATATACATGTGATGATACTCACATTTTTTGTAGCTTAAACCTGATTCGGAATATCCTGACTGGCTTTGGTCACTCAATGTTGATCGGATTATACCTGTGGAGGAAATGGATCCAGAAACGAAACAATATTGGCGACGCCTTCGGAAACAAGGTCTCCGACGAAATAATCAACTAAGTAAATTAAAAAAGTTTTAGTCGCAAGTTAATAACTGGGTCATTTTGTTGTAAAAAGTTGAACCAGAATTAAAAGTGTTAAGTTATTTGTACTGGTATTAGGTAAACTTTAGCGAAAAAGCAATATTCGATTGCGGTGAATGTTTAATAAACCTAATGCTGAAATAGTAACCGGCAAGGCAATTCATCGATATCCTACTACTGAAAAAGTAAGGGTACATACTTTAGTAGAATATTGCCTATTTGGTATAGGCCCGGAAAATGTCTAGGCTTCCATCATTTTTGTTGTTGTAGGGGCTACAACTACCCCACCCAGATCGGCTAGTCTATCAATCGTTGTCATCTAAAGAAGGGTGCGGCCTCTATAGGGTCTGTCCATAGGGACAGACGCGTCAGTTGAGGGGTTTTGTGGGCATGCGAAGAGATGTTTCTAGTCGGGGGTGTCTCCGCTCAGGTGCGAGTTCAACCTGCTGCAGTGGCCAGAGCGAAGTTGGGCTATTGTGGTACGAGTCCCCCGAGGCAGACGAAGCTCTATGTAACTTGAGACCGACTTTCTGTGTATGCCGCTCAAGGCTTGTCGGTATGCTGTCGGATAGAGAGGTTGCTTTATGAACCTCTGGACTTCGTCCGTCAGTTCGTATAGATGCCTTCTGACGTGCCTTGCCGGGGGCTCCTCTGCAAGCAAGTGTCCGTTCGGGTGTCCACGTCTGCGGCTCTATACTAAGAATTACTTGCTGAGCATTGTGTTGTGCTCATTTATGGGGATTGCAGCATTTGTAGGAGAACGCTGCTGCGAGAATTTTTCCTTTCCTTTTCAAAAAATGAAAAACACGTGATTTTATTAAAATAACTTTTAATTCATTTTCTTTTCTTACAATTACATTTAGTGTAAACTTATTCGAATTCAATTCCAAACAGATCAACTAGGGCCAAATTTTCTGGGGTTACATCATATCTTGTTTTGCGTTTAAATGGCAAAAAATACTTAAAGCAAATGATAAAACGCACATCGTAAACAATGCAAAAGGCTCTAAATGAAACAGTATAATCTTGTAGAAACGAAAAGGATTATTAAAATAAGAAATGCAAATAAGGATGCCAAAAAATTTAGTTTTTTCGTGAGTGTGTATTAGGATGGTCCAAAAACAGTAAAGTCGGAATTTCGAGTATGCCCCTATTTTTTATTTTGAATTTTTATATGAAAAAAACAACTTTTTGTAGAAATGGTATAGAATTCTTGAAAATCAATATATTTCGATCGGAAAACTATGGATATTTTCAATATTAATACCCAATGGTTTATTTAACGATTTTTTAATTGAAAACAACCCCCCCCCCCATTGAATTTTTCGGGGATTAGTGGCTTTTTGGCAGACCTATAAATTATAGTTGCGATGAAAAAATGGCTAAATAAACAATTGGTATTATTATTGGGAATCTGCTGCAGAGAAACAGAGTTCTCCGATAGAAAAATATTGATTTTTAAGAATTCTATACTATTTCTACGAAAAGTGTTTTTTCCCCATACAAAATACATGGAAAACTTTGGGCGCTCGAGCAACCTCTAAATATTTTTTGATTTTAAAATAAAAACATAAGGGTACATTTTTTTCGGTATAGAACAATCCTACGGGGTGAGAGCATAAAATTGCCGACTTTACTTTTCCACCCTAGTGTGTATACATATACATATATGTACACTTGTGGTCAGCTGATTAAGGTAAGTGACATTTTGACTAGCTTTTGTTACTTCTCTTTTGTCTATTTAATGTTTATAATTTTTATAGAAAAGTCTGGCACATTACATAACCACCATCACATAAATCCACATTACGAACTTTGTACAAAAATTATAAAAATTCAACAAACTTTAACAATTTAAACTGTTTAAAAAAAATTTTAGGTATGCAGAAAGTGCAAATTTTAAGATATATATTTTTTTTTGCTGACGGTGTTGAACATTTTCTTCTATGTAAAGTATGCTCGAATATGTCTGGTACCGTCTGAAAAAAAAAATTGTTAAAAATCAACGCGAATTACTAGTGTTTTCAAATTTGTACTTTCTCCTACTAAAATTTAATGAGATATAAAACTGCTTAACCAAAATTTTTTTAAAATAATTTAAAATTTTTGGGTGCAATTAAAAAAAAAAATATGACAGAGCTTCTTGTATTGATAACGACGGCATATACATATTGGTTCATACATATATAATGGTTGTTCTTTTTACAACTAAAAAGTAAAAGAATGTAAACATTAATAACGTTAGCATTACGACAATTTTCAAATAGTAAACGCTTTTTAACATAAGTAAATTCTTCAAAGAAACGTTCCCAACCTTCTGTTGGCGTTCCTTAAATTTATCTTGATTTTGCTTATTTGGTTTTGTTGCTACTTTTTGGAAGTACATTTTCAAATATTCCTCGTCGTCAGGAAAATCCGTTGGAATGTTAGCTACACTATTCAAATATTTAAATAGTAGCTGTAAAACACTGCACCATAAATTAAAGAGAATCATCTAACACAATGTGCTTCCTAATCTAATATTTATTATGTTGTGCCAACAATTGCATATCTGTAAGGTACTTGATGATGTGTACCTTGGCTTCGGCCTTCTGTCGCACGCCCAGTGTATTAAGCATATCGGTGACAACCATACCGAATGACTGATCCTCAGCGCTTACTGCTTGTGTCATTGAATTTTGGAAAATCTTAATTGTGTTTAGCATATTGTCATGATTATCTTCTTCGGTGCGTTCCCGTTTCAATACTGGTTCATAAAAATATGGTTTCTGATCCTTGGCGGCGGAAGCTGCTATTTGAGTGTCGCCTGTAACTGTAATTTCTAAACGTGAACCTGAGTATATAGTATGACGCATAACAAAAAGTTCATTAATAAATAAATATGAAACATCAAGAAACTGTATGTATGTACATATCGCACCCTAAATCCAAACCGGCACAACTCAAAATTTTTCAAAATATATTTTTTTCCATAAAATACTTTACATACCATATATCTAACGTCCACCAAAATTTTTCTTAATCAAATTACCGTAGATCCACGGTAAAAAATCACCCTAAATCCACGGTAAAAAATCACCGTAAATCCACGGTAAAAATTACCGCAGATCCACGGTTGGTAAAAATTACCGCAGATCCACGGTTATTTCTGAGAAAGTGAATTTACCGCGAATCCGCGGAAAAAAATTACCGTGGATTCAGTGATTTTCGAAGCGTGCGAATAACTGTATTTTTTTAACAGTAGATCTACGACAAAAATTAATGTGGACCCGAGGTTATCGATTTTTCCAACGTAATTTCGCATGGTCAGTGTATTCACCATGCGTAGTATTTGGTTTGCTTACAATAGATGTATGTACATACCTAAGTTACTGCCATTCATTCAAAAATCAGTTTGTTAATTAGTTGATGTACAATGTTCCATTACGCCGAACTGCAAAATAGTGATAATATATACTTTTCCAAAACGCATTCGAAAAGTTATCGAAACCCATCGCTAGAGAAACCAGCGCATCAGAAACAAAGTTGATGCTTCGTTTGTTTTTGGTTACCATTGGTGTTTTAAAAATGGAATATTCAGAAAAATTGTTCATTGTTATATTGAATATTTAAAACATGCAATGTATGTGGTTGCAATGTTTCGCAACTTTGCATAAAAAACAGTTTGAATGCCGCAGTATAACAATATCCAAACATTGTATTGATACGTTTTGGAAGTCAGCCTATCTTTTACCGTACATCTACATTAAAAAGGTGGTTCCTCGCGCACTTCGGAAATCAAACATCAAACATCTTCAGAAATTGTGGATCCTCAGTTAATTTTTACTGTGATCTAAGGTAATTTTTTAACGTGGATACACGGCCCGTTAGTTTAGACACTGCCTTTTGATTTAGGGTGCGACATGTATGCGTGTATGTATGTAGATAGAAACTGTTACTTTGCTTGATGTCTCAAAGTTTAGACAGATTACTTGAAAGCAGTGGATACCTACCATGCGTATGAGCGAGGGCCTGTGTTGACGTTGTGGCGGCGCCATTAAATGGTTGTGTGAATACATCCACGACTGCTTGTTGCTGGGGCTGTTGTTGTTGCTGCTGGTTTGGATCGACTTGTGCAACCTGATTGGTGTTTTGTTGTACGTTATTACATTTTCCCAGAAGCGACTCACGATATTGCCTGAAAAGACGATTTATGCATTAAAGAACTCTCATTACAAAGTAAAGTAAAAAAATAAAAAATATTTTACCTTATTGAATCCACTAAAAACTGCATTTGCTTGAAATAGCGCCATCGCGATTCCTGACACAATTTCATTTCACGTGCAAATTTGTCACGCAAACTCTTCCAGCGTTTTGTGCATTTTTGTTCTGAAATATATAAATTAAAACGATATAGTACATGTCGCGATATCAATTTACAAGTTTGACGCACATACTTTGGCAGTTAACTTTGTCTACATTACTTATCAAATGACAAAATATTGTTCAATGAAAATTTGGTATGTAAACAAACGTAAACATGATTGTTGCCATGAAAACGAAACGAGTGTAAATAAAAACTGGTTTGAAACAAAAACAACTATATGAGCAGGGCCAAAATGGAAACAAAACCGACTTAGAATCAGAATTGGAAATAGAGTAAACAAAAAAAAATATACAAGTTGTCAACAAAAAAACTCGTTACTTCAGACTGAAAGCCGATCAGAGTTTGCAGCTGCATTTAGCAGCCTGCCACTGCACTTGGCGTAGACGTACGACTTTGCAGTGCTGCTTTGTAGTTACCCCACTAAACGGCTGCACTGCACTGACGCGCTTCAAACAAAAATTCACAGCTATAGCCGTCTCACTTACACAAATTCGTTTGTGCCTCGCATAGCCAAAGCGCGCTTCTACTTGCAGCGCAAGAAGCCAGCAGGCATACGACTCAGCAACAAAGTACAGCAACGCAGGCAGTCACCTATGGCGACATCGGCACCGACGAAAAATTAATGAAAACGACATCGGCGACGTGCCGTTTGCGTTTGCCTTCGCCTGCTTTTACGACGGCTAACAAAAACAGCAGCAATTTACGACAAGTACAATTATGTATACACGCATATATGTACATACATGCGAACATACGAAGGCACCTATTTTTACTTTAACCCGTCGCCATTGTGAATCCATTAATATTTTATTTGGTCGCAGTTTTTCATAATTCGCCTACGCGGGTAAACTTTGACACTTCACCCACTGTTTTTTTTCGATTTAGAATTTAGTTTTTATATAGGTACATAAATATATATTCTTTAAAACTACCATGTATATATGTATCCATAACACTTACCAGGGACTCCTAGTAGCTCTGCAATCTGCTTCCAGGTTTGAGCCTTCCTTACGAAGTGCTTGTAATTATAATGTGAACGGTCATAAATAACCGGGTTTTGTTTTACTGCCTCAATGAGATTGAGATCGAATTGTGTCTCCAGATTTGCATCCAATTTTTCCATTTTAAGTTTTCAGTCAAATGATTTGCCGCTAAATTTCACCAGGACGTTCACTTTGCTGCTTCTGCCCACGGCAACGTTTACAAAACTCTGCAAACAATTTATGTACCTGGATTTAGCACAAAAATTGAAGTCAGCAGCTGCTACCTACAGTGACTTTTTTTATTTTTTTAATAGGGGCAGAGATATTTCTTTTGTAGATGTTTGTATTAGCACTAGAAATTACAAACTGCGAAGCGACGCAAGCGAAATCAAAAACTACTGATGACGATGGCGATAGCCGAAAAGTCAGCGAAAACCTCGACTTCGGCAGTTCAATGCGCAGCGCTGTAGCAGAGATGCCACAGAATCGGTGTGGGCAGCGTTCGGAATAGTGATGCCAATTTTTGCTTTTTTTTATAAGATTGTGAAAATTCAAGATGTTAGTATGGATTACTGTAACGAGTAAATTGTTAAACGTGTTTGATTGTAATTGACTTGAAATTGTTTTCAACTCTGCCCAATAGGCGACTGTAAAAAACATAGCATAATTTCTGCCTTCAGCCAAAACGTGCGGTTGGCAACGCGATTATTTAATTTGAAATGGATTTTTCAGGTCTGGCACTTTTGCTTTTGTTGTCACCAAATTTATCATCTACTGTTTTGCTAAAGTGAATATTTTTGTTCTTTGTTATATATTAGATATTTAACCAAAATCGAAAATGAAGTGATAAACCTTCGTATATCCTTAAGACACCAGCAGTTTCGGCATCGATTGTAAAAGGGTTTCTTAAGAATTGAACTAAAGGTAGCAAAAAAGATTCTGTGTCCATTTATATTTTCAGTTCTATTGTAACTGGAAAAATATCAAATGTTCACAAACATTCGTTTTTTAGTTAGCTTTCTGCCAACGAGGCATAAATTTATAATTCGTCTGCGTAATGAGTGAATCATTGCAAAAGTATGTAAATAAAACTATTTTTCTCTATGCAGTCAGTCATAGAAAAGATAAAAGCCACGCAAGGTTTATACTTATGTTGCATATTCGCTAAACCCATAAAAGACGTGTAGATTTTCATAAATTGTAATCTGCACTTTGTTGCCGCAGCCATAAGTAATAATTTGTCAGGAGCAAAATACTCCATACTGCAGGCTAATCAGTTACATTCACTATTGCAGCAAACAAGCTATTTGGCTTCTATAATGTTATTTCAAGATACATATATACATACATATGTATGTATGTAAATTGTTGGAGTTTTGCGAACGATAAGATATCGCCTACGCATTGTTCTATGCGCACAGTAATTTTCAATTAATTAATTTGTTTTTTTTTTGCCTGCATCCTTATTTATAAAAAAAAGAGACCCTCATTTTATTGTCCATAATAGCTCCATTCTTTCGTTCTCTATTAGTTCTCATCGTGGCCGGATGACAGCTTCCGTTTTAGTTCTGTGCACATATAGCGATAACCAAGCATATACACATATCGCACACAATCTTCCAAACCGGCGCAACTCAAAATTTGGCATTTTTGAAATTAAGTATACTCTAAAAATATGCTCACAGCTTTTATTTACTTTTCAGCATAAGCTGGAGCAAATTTTTGTCATAATTTGTTGAAAAACCTAAGGTAAATTCTCCCTTGCCCATATGATTAGCTTACGCTAAGAAAACGTAGTTTTTGATATTTTCTGACGAGTGTCATTTGTAGTTCTCTCTTCTGTGAAGACCGTGTGCGATATATTTTTTTATATCATGTGTTTTTCTAGAGTTTGTTGACATCCATACATACATACATACATACATTTGTATTAATGAATTATTTCTTTTATGATTATTTTTTAATACATATTTTATAGTCAAGGAGGCTGGTTGTAGTTAAGTATTGAATAAGCTGGTTTTTTATGCACCAACATCGTCGTCGCAAATCTGTTAATATGTACGACATACCATTGGGAGTATTAGTTGCACAAAAGCTAAGTAGTGTGTGTTGTCCCCGGGTGCAATTGCGCAAAGATATCATGTAAGTTCATAATTAATTATATAATTACTAGTCAATTTTTTTTATGTACATAGATACATGTGCACATCGTTCAAATGTACTCAAGAATATATTCAAATATGCTAATGTATTTAATGCTCTAAGCCGTTTTATTTTTCCGTTCAGCTTTAAGGGATCCACCATCATTCTCACTTACTTGGCATATGCTGCTTATCACATGTCCAGAAAACCAATATCTGTTGTGAAATCAGTATTACATGAGAACTGCACAAACCCAAACAACACAACTGACAATGACTGTGGCTATCCACCTTTTGGTAAGCGAAAAATATTTTACAATGAAACTACATAAAATTGCGCTTATATATTTTTATTTTTTTTTTATAGACGTGCCCGATGCATCTACACTCTTTGGTACACTTGATTCAGCATTTCTTGTAACCTATGCCATTTCTATGTTTGTTTCTGGCATTGTTGCTGAACGAGTTTCCCTGCGTTATTACTTGAGTTTGGGCATGTTGTTTTCCGGACTCTTCACACTGCTATTTGGTGCGGCTAAATCATGGAACATACATAGCATGTGGTACTTTGTTATAGTTCAGATATTAGGTGGCATTGTCCAAACTACAGGCTGGCCGGGCGTAGTCACATTGATGGCCCGTTGGTTTGGCAGATCGAAACGTGGTCTTATATTCGGCATTTGGAATAGTCATACTTCAGTAGGCAATATACTTGGCACATTGATAGCCGCCCACTTTGTGGAGAGTAATTGGATGCTGTCATTTGCTGTGCCTGGCACAATAATGGCGGGTTTGGGATTTGTAATGTTTTTGTTTATTGTCGACGATCCTGAAATCGTCGGCTTGCCGTCAACTCGACCTCATTTGCCGGTGAATCATAGCAGTGCACATGAAGATGAAGAGCGCGGTCCAGTTTTGGCAAGTTATGAGGCGGTGAGTTATGATTTTTCTTTTTTGATTACGCCTAGTATTTTAGTAAAATTGAGAGTGTTAAAATTTATAATTAAATATTTAATTACGTTATCGATGAATGAATGCCTATACTCGCTAGAGCTCAATGCTTAGGTAATTTATTGAACTTCAGTTCTTTTTTATAATTAAAAACATTAAATACTACTTTTTTTTAAAAGAACGCATACATATTCTCCTGTTATTGCATATCTGAAATGTTTAAATACTATCTTGTTCTAATTACAGAAATCAACGTTCATTTAAAGATAACTATTTTTCGAACCTCCTGGTGTAGTCTTTTTACCTTCATTAATAATTATTTTATTTTAATAAAATAAATCTTAGTCTTTTTACTCTATTTCTAATAATTAATGTCCAAGTCAATGTGTAAATAGAATTGCTTTTTTCTACTTTTTAAAATAACCGATTTCTTCCATCGCAGAACATTGGTATTCATGGCTATACAGACGATTATACAGTAAGTGCATGTCGCTTTATATTTCCAATTTAAGAGTGTTTGTTTTCAACGGTTACAAATACAAACAATTTGCTATGACCCATTGATTTTTCATTACACTAACACCTGAATTTGTACATACTACATACATATACAGTATCGGTCATATCAATAGCACCTCCATTTCAAAGTGATATTGTTTGCCACCTATGTTTAATTATTTATTTTTAAGAATTTTCAGTTAAAATACAGCTCATTCCCTAACAAAGCCTATAAAAATGCAACACAATTTCACGCATATTTCAAACTTTTTCTCATATTTGAAATTTGGGTGAAAATTTGTTGCGTGCTTTGTAGTTTTCTACAGAGTTTTAAACTTGTGATTATATGGGATTTGTTAGAAATGAACTGTATTTAAATCGAAAAATCCTAAAAATAAATAAATAAACATGAGTGGCAAGCAGCATCACTTTGAAATGGATGCGCCATTGATATGACCGGTACCATGTTCGTTGGCATTAATCTTTTAAATTTTTTATTACTTAAAATTGTGTAGGAAATAAATCACCGTGCATCTGAGCGTACACCAATTTTGGCTCGTAGTAGATCACAACCCAATGCGCACTCTGAACGAAACGCTGTTG
Source organism: Rhagoletis pomonella (assembly GCF_013731165.1). NCBI lineage: Eukaryota > Metazoa > Arthropoda > Insecta > Diptera > Tephritidae > Rhagoletis > Rhagoletis pomonella. The sequence continues at coordinate 39,974,584 of NW_023458561.1, read as the reverse complement.
GCATACTTCAGGCTCTATCCATTCCTGGCGTTGTAGAATTCTCATTGTGCTTATTCTTTGCTAAACTCGTTAGTTATACATTCCTCTATTGGCTGCCACTATATATACAATCTTCCAGTGAGTAATTGAGCAGGTTTTTGTACCTGAAATAATTTCTTCATGTCTTTTACGCAGCTACATTAAGCCCCAGCGTTGCTGCAGATCTCTCTACACTGTTTGATATCGGTGGTATTTTTGGAGCGATTGCAGCAGGAACTGTATCCGATCACACAGGAATGCCCGCCACAACTTGCTTTGTCTTGTTAGTGTGCGCAGCGCCACTGGTAATTTCATTTATTATTTAATTAATCTAGAGTTCTCTTAATGGCAATTGTACTTTTGCTATACATCTTCAGAAACTTTAGAATACGCATCTTTTTTAAATATTCCTTTTGAATTGAAGACTTCGGATTTTAGAAAATAAATTTAGTCCTTAAATAATATATCTTTCTCCATTTTAAATTTGTAGCTATTTATGTATGTCCATTTCGGCGGCATATCGTTATTCGTAAATATTATTCTACTTTTACTTGCTGGATTTATGGTCAATGGACCATATGCGCTTATTACAACATTCGTTAGTGCCGAGTTAGGACAGCACCAATCGCTATCACACAATGCTAAAGCTTTAGCGACAGTAACGGCGATTATAGACGGCACTGGATCAATTGGTAAATAGTATAGATATTCACAATCAGCCTATTAATTGCTATACAATTGCCAACATGTTCGTATTTTGCATTCTAGGTGCGGCTGTTGGCCCATTTATTGCCGGATTAGTATCACAAAGCGGCTGGGAGAATGTATTCAATATGCTTATATGCGCAGATATATTAGCCATGATTATAGTGTCGCGTCAAGTAGTCAAGGAAGTGCTTAGGTTACGTCGTGTTCGTCGAATTCGTATAGAGTAAAAATTTGCCTGCGTAGAAGCTAGTAAATTCTTTATGTTTATTAATACAAATAACGAAACTGCTAACATATCGGTAATATTTTATTACATTGAAACGCCCTTACAATATACATCTAATAAGTCTCATAGTGCAAGTAAAGAAATATATATATAATTGAAATCACATCAAATTATCATGTCTATTGCATTTCCAAGATTATTGAATCATTTCTGTAAAATCACTATTTATGAATAATTTTTGTTTATGTTTAAAATGCAAGTTCAGCGAAAACCTGTAAATATCTTAGTTATAAAGTTACCAATAGTGTTTTTTTAAATAAATAAAATATTGATTCTTTTTTATCATCCTCTACCTAAATATAATACGTTTGTATTTTAAACAAAATAAACTAGCGATTGCATAGAGTGGGGCCAAGGTCATTGTTTATAAGCTTATAAATATTTTACATGTAAACTCTTAAAGTTGCTCCTTCCAGACATATGTATGTTTCAAATTTCCGATGTTATGTTGCATCACCTGATTTATTTATATTTTAGTTACAACAAAGTAAATCTGTTTATAATATTCACGCTGCTTTATCAGGTTTTTATTATTGGTAAACGACTATCTACATATGTACATCCATTTTTAATTTAGTTGTATAATCAGTACAGTTAAGTGAATGTTTCAGAGCTAATTTGATTTATTTACTTTTTTTTTTGAACTTAACGAATCCTTAAATTTATAGATGACATTTCGTTGTTATAGCTTTGATGCATTCTTCGCCATCTGATTTACAATTGTTCTCCAGCACTAAGTCCCATTGCTGATAATCGTCCAAATCACATTCGGATACAACGTCATCGACGCCGCTAGTAAAAATCCAGCCTCGATCGATGCGTACTGTGTTTTTGGTATTAATACGCACTGTATATACAAGTGGGCCATAAGTTTCACGAAAATATTTAATATCTGTCTTGCGTCGTATATCACTAACAATTATAATTTCGGCTTTTGCATCCAGCATAGCAGCTCGACAGAAATACCCATAGTCCTCGGCTCTTACAGAATCGCTCCATTCTATCATATCTTTACGAAAGTTTTCTTTATAAGGGCCATCACTCAGTAACTCGTTCAAATTTAGATTGAGTCGTTTTGCCCATTCGCCTTTTATGGGCGTTGAAATGCGAACGATTTGACTACGATCACTGAGTATATTATGAAGTGCGCTGGAAATGTAATCTTTTCCTGATTTTCTTTTGCCGCTAATGAGTAAAATCTTTTTCATCCCGCTCATTTTCAATTCTAAACGTTTGGGATGCTATAACGTCACAATGGATAGTCTTGCCGTAATTACTAAAGCACATTTAAGAATTCTATCTACAAATCTGCATACGTAAGTTGTACATAAGTACATACATATAAACAAGACTCATCCAGTTATGGAATTACTTTATATTTATGTAAATTATGTATCGTTTTTACATAAAATTTGCATTTCAAAGACGCGGATCTGCATTGATGCCATATATTTTTTAAGTGTGTAGCAGTTCTCTATTAGTGAAATCTGAAATATAGAAACTTTAATATGTAGGTACTTACTCAATATAAAAACTTGTTTGCGTTTAAGGTTTAGTTAAAATACTTAAAACAAAAATGCCTAAACTAAAAACTGTAATCTACCAAGTACTGATATTTTCATTTCCAGATTTTCCAGATTTTCCAGTGAGACAACACGCGTAACAAATACTAAAGCCAAATCCAAAATGATTCGGATTTTAATTCAAAAACTTGACCCGTTTAAAACGGGTACAATACAAAACGTGACAGGCCAGCATCAGCGTCATTAGGTTCGTTCGCGTAGCTGTTAATTGTTCATGTTTAACCAAAACTTACAGGTTTTTGCGTTCGCGTACGCAAAAAACTTGCAAAGTAGGGGAAATTGAGAGAGCAAAATGACATTTCATTTTGAGGGGAAGCTGTTAGTTTCTGTTGGAAAAATTTTTGCCAACAGCAATTTGCCAACAGGGAAACAGCTGATCAAAAACAGCTGGTTGGCATTTACGCAAATCACAAAATTTAATTTGATGGTTTGGAAGATAAAAATTACAAAATGCGACTAATTAAACTTGTAAGAAATAAGTAGTTATTTGTTTAATCAATAAACTGTGTCAGTATAACACTTTGCGATGACTTTTCGTACGTTTTAAATTTTACACTTTTGTATGTAAACAAAAATTATATCAGCTGTTCGTCTAACTTGCAAGTTTCTGCAAATTTTCTGTTCGCGTACTATTTTGGATATTTCTCTCTTGTGAGCGAACAGATGGCATTTCGCCGGAATTTGGCAGTTGGTTGGTTTCTGTTGGAGATTTTAAACGAACGCACCTATTATTAGTGGAGGCGGAGTTGACAAATTGATGTTTGAAAAGATGTTTCTTGCTGCATATAACTCCACACAGGACTAAGATCTTTTAACAATATTCACTTTCTTTAAACGGTGTCAAACTTTCACTTTTTAGTGAAACTTGTTTCCAACTTTTACCAAAACTGCAGTATATCTAATTGCAAAAAAATCCTTTATGATTACCTTTAGTTTTAACAGTTCCTTTTTGATTCATATTAATGACATTTTTCATTTACAAATCTCTAAAACTGAAGATTACTAAACTCGCTAGCACAATTAAGATCCATCTTATCAAAACAAACTCGTCATTTCATAAATGGAAATCAGATGGTAAACACTAGAGGTGGAAAAATATCGACGATACTATCGATATATCGATGGTTTGTGTTTTACAAAAATACTATCGACATTTTAAGGCTCGATACTATTTCTTAATTGTAAATTTGTACATTGTATTTAAAAAAATATTGTATAATTAAGTTTTTATAGTATTTGAGTATTTGGGTTTTTCCATATATGAAATTAATTTTACAATTCTAATTTATATTTAAATAGAAATAATTGACTTACCTTACTGTAACCACCTCCAACCGGACTCAAACCTGCGATCCCTGAACTAAAAGCAGTAGTCTTCACGCGACGCCACAGCCGACATTTGCCAGGAAAGCAATTAACTTTGTCTTAACAGCACTTGCAAAATTCAAAGTTATTTAAGGAAATTTTTTCGTAATATTAAGGAGAAACCAGTAACCCTAAAATAAGAATACCATTTTCTTGTTTTAAGGAAATGCTTTTTCCTAAATGTAGTTCGTTCTGTGTCAATTTTTCTATAGTTTGAACCCAGTTCTAAATTCTTCATCTGGGATACATATAGATTTCTAAAAATAATTTAGAGCAATATCGGCTTAATTATTAATGATTGTCAAACAAAACTGAAGACTAAAACTTTGGGCTAGAGTTTTTAGCAGAAAAATTGTTTGGCAAACAAATTAAACTGTACAGGATAGAGTACATTTAATTTAATATAGACATATTTTAGTAGTTTTTTTTATAAATTTAATATGATCGATGGTATCGATATATCGATAGTTATCGTCAATACTATCGGCATATATCGATAGTCAATACCATTCGCGTTGCCAACTTTACAAGAAACTAGTTGTGGAACAGTAAACGTAATAGCATTTACCGTTATCTATAGATAACGTTAATTTAACACGTTAAGTGAAATTCATTTCGAGTTTGACAAGTGTTCTTTTCTAATTAACCCTTAATTAAAAAAAAAATGTCTTGGAATGCTCGTCGCGTGCTCGCGCTCTGTCAGCTTCCTAACTCCACGCGGGGTACGTAAATAAGTCACGGCCAGAACATCGGCGTGTACACATTTGTCGCTACTCTTTTAATCCCCGACCCATGTGACCACTTATGTAACATTTTTTCGCGGTGGAAAGTATTTTTGTATCTAAGTCAAAGTTGTGCTTTTCTTTCTTAAAGTTAACTATAATAAAGAGCTTTAATATTTATGACAATATACATTATTTAGTCACGGTTAGAACATCGTCGTCGCTACTCGCTTGAGTGCTGACCCCATGCATCTACCACGTAACACTTTTTGGCGGAGGTAAGTTTTTAATTATTTTTTAAGTTTGAAGTCGAAATAATGTTTTTCTTTTTTTCAATTCACGATAATAGAGTATTTTAATATTTTTGTTAATAGACACTTCGTTTTTTTTTTATTTTGAAAATTTTTTTTTTCAACACTTATTGGGGTCACTGGGGACCCGTGATTTTCTTTATGCGCCTAATTAAGGGTTAATAGCAGTATCAACAACAAATTCTTCACACTTTTTATCTAAAGCAGCAAACGTAGTTACAAAAAACAGGTGAAAATTCGCTGTCCATAGCAACAGCGATTGTGTGGCATCTCTGCCACGGCGCTGCGACGAATTGCTAGGTCGAAGTTTTCGCTGGCTTTTCGGCCATCGTCATCGCCATCGTCTATCTCTGTCCGCAGTCGTCGTTGGAGTCGTTTGCTTTGCATTTGCGTCGCTTCGCAGCTTGTCGTGTCGGGTAGCTACACAAATAGCAAATATCTACACCTGGAATTGAAAAAAAAGTTGTTCTGCCTCAATTAGAAAAAATTTCACTGCAAGCAGCGACTTTTGACTGCGATAGAAATTAGAGATTTTTGTGCGAAATCCCAGAGTAAAAGCCGTTGGCGGAGTTCTGTGGACGTCTCTGTGGGCAGAAGCAGCATAATAAACGTGCAATTGCAAATCTTCAAATTACAAGCAAAAACAAAAAAAAAACGGAATGGACAAATTGGATACCAATTTGGAACAGCAGTTCGATTTGAATCTTATTGAAGCTGTGAAACTGAACCCGGTCATATACGACCGTTCCCACTATAACTACAAGCATTTTGTAAGGAAGGCGCAGACCTGGAAGCAGATTGCAGAATCACTTGGAGTTCCTGGTATGTATGCGGGATTTCATGTAGTAAGTACATACATATGTACATATGTAACCAGAAACTTCAGTCGAAGCCAAATGGAGCACACAGTCGTCGCCATCATAAAAGTAAAACTATGGAAACTAAAAAACCAACCAACGTTAAAGTATAAATGAAAATCGAGTATTAATTCGAATGTACGATTGTGTGAATGTGCATATCCACAAAAGTGAGCAGGGGCGACGATGCCTGGCCCCTCGGTGCCAAATAGCTAGTATTGAAGTACGTATACATATACGGTGCAGAGCAGGGGAGGCGTACTGCGACGAACAAGACAGCGACAGCTATCTCAACAGCACAGTAAGCAGCGAAAAATGTTCATGAGACCAGCGTGGCGATGAGTTAAAATTAAAATACGACCATCATGCCACCACCACACACTGCGCTTTTTGGGTGGCCAGACTGCTGGCTGTATGCCTGGGCAATGGCTTGCAGAAGTTGTTTTTGTAGGTTATTGATAGCAGAGGCGCGCGCGGAGGCAGCTACGTTTGTTACGTCGCCGATGTCGTCGTGTATCTATCACTGTTCCCTTCCCCCCAACCCACAGCTGCAATCTGAACGTTGACGGCATTCACATTTCATAAGTGCTGATGTCGTCGTTGCTGACTGCTTGCGTTAGCTGTACTTTGTTGTTCGGTCGCTTGCTTGCTTGCTTCTTGTGCTGCAAATGGAAAGCGCGCTTTCGTTCGGTAGCGGTATGAATACCTAGGTGGGAAAGAGATAGCTATATAACTGCCGGTGCGTTGCGAGTGTGAGCACAGTGTGGCAGATGTGTAGCAAATGCTAGAACTGCGTCGTTTGCCAACGACAATTCAGCATTACGAAGCAGGGAGGGATCGCAAACTACAAAGCAGCACTGTAAAGACGGACAGTGGCAGCGACAATTGTGTGTACGCGGTGTTCGTTGGCGACGTTCTGCAGTTTACCTTGTCTCATTTTCACTACCGTCTACATAGTCTCATTCGATTCTAATTCGATTTGATTTCTGTTTTAGAGTGCTTCGCGACGTTTTTCGTTTCAGTCATGTGGTTGTTTCATTTTCATTTACGTTTGTTTACATAGCACTAATTCATTGAATAAAACATTTTGTTGGTCTTCGCCATTTGGAATCAGATGTGTAAACAAAGTATGTCATGCCGTCAACAGGTGAAATGGGAATTTTAAATTTTTATACCCGAGCGCACTTGTGCACAAGGGTTGTTGTTGTTGTTGTAGCAGCATACAAATTCCCCAAAGACTTTTTGGGGAGTGTTGCTGGAGTGACAGTCCTTGGCCAGATATAAATCTGGGTCGTTCCGGTTACGTAGACCCGACTGTCGTGGGAACGTGTGCACAAGGGTATTATACCTTTGTTCACAAGGCAGTTGTTTGTAACAGGCAAAGCGAATCGAGGTAGATACATACGTCGCCTGGGTAAAAGATTGTCGTGAGCGCAGTTTTGACGATTTTTAGTTCTCATATCTATAGCACGCCATTTCAAAGTGATATTGTGTGCCACTTATAATTATTTATTTATTTTTAAGAATTTTCAATTAAAATACAGTTCTTTCTCTAACAAAACCCATATAGTCCCAAGTTTATAAATTTTTAGAAAACTACAAAAAAGTACAACAAATTTTCACCTAAATTTCAAACTTTTTTCTTGGAAGTGTTTGAATTTTTCTGAATACACAGTTTTATAGCCCAATCAATTTCAGTCTGATAATGTGCAAGTTTCAAGTGACTGGAAGTTACCGTTGATTTTTTAGAATTTTTTTCGCCAAAGGTGTTGCGGTTTTCTTCCATGTACAAATAAGTTGAGTTTATTCATTATATGGAAGCCAATGCGACAAAAAAAATTCTAAAAAATTAACGGTAATTCGTAGCCACTTGCAATTTGCACATTATCAGACTAAAATTGCAGGGGCTAAAAAACTGTGTACTCAAAAAAATTCTATCACTTCCGGGAAAAAAGTTTCAAATTTAGGTAAACAATTTTTACACTTTTTTGTAGTTTTCTACAAATTGTTGAACTTGGGTATATATGGGGTTTGTCTGAGAATGAACTTAATTTTAATTGAAAATTCTTAAAAATAAATAAATAAACATAAGGGGCACACAATATCCCTTGGAAATGGCGTGCTATAGATATGACCGATACTGTATATATTTTGAAATAAGGCCTTTCAATTGGTGTTATCAGTTTTTAGATATCTCCTTTAGCTTCCAAGATATTGACTAAAAGTTTTTCGATAATTTAGTAAAAATTTAGCTAGTGATGCAGTCATATTAAAATAATCAATATCTTAAAAATGGCGTTCTCCATTTTTGGATTTCTCCTTTAGTTTCCGAGATATTGATTAAAAAGTGTCGTTAATTTAGTAAAAATTTTGACCACATTTTGTCATATGTGGCTGCCAAATTGTGGACAAATGACTTACGACAAAATTTCACGAAAGAAAACCCTTCATAAACTCAAAACTAATTAACTATAAATATTCAAAATTAAATAATTTAAGAATTTTGTGAACTAGTAACATTTTCAGAGACTTTGAGGTAAATCTATCTTCGCGTTTTAGAGAAATTGCATTCCAAATTTCAAACGCGATTTCCCACAACCTACCGAAATTAACATACATACCTATGACAATCTTTCACCCAGGCGACGATATAGACAAATGTATACATAAATGATCAGAGTGAAATCAGAAATCGATTAAGGGGTGACTGCGGCCGTCTGTGCACACTAGGAGTGTGCCTTTTTAAGGTCCCGAAAATCCCGGGATTCTTGGCAAATAATCCCGGGATTTCTTATTTGCACTGATGGCAATAATAGAAACTCCTTTTCTTGACCAGTATTGGCTATATTTCTTTTCTGCGATATTTTTAGACCAAAAATACCCCACTTATTATCACATATAAGTATCTCGCTAACCGTTCTACCAATTTGTTCCAAACTCGGTATGGTTATTGTGCTTGCCACATAAGAGCAAAACGTTGAAAATTATTGAAATCGGAGTAAAATTACGGTCACTTTTCATATAACGGTAAATTTCAGAAATGCTTGATACTTCGATATTTCGAAATTGATACTAACAAAAATACCTTGAAAAGGACTAACATTATTTGAAATTTTGAAGATGTTAAAAATAGGGGTAAAACTACCCCTTCCTACCATGTAGTGGTAGTTTTCGGAAAGGTAAAAAACATATTTAATACTTGCGCCGGGTATTTAATGTTCGGCTCCGCCCGAACTTAGGGTTTCTTGTTTGTTTTTGTTAGTTTTTATTTGTTATTAATATAGTTAAGCGGATAATTAAATATAACTATATAAGTTAGTGTAATTAAAAACCTATGCGTTTCCAATTTGGTAGTTGTACTACCTAACTGATTATATTTTTTCAGAACAAAAATGCACTAAACGTTGGAAGAGTTTGCGCGATAAATTTGCGCGGGAAATGAAATTGTGCCAGGAATCGCGTTGGCGTTACTTTAAGCAAATGCAGTTCTTAGTCGATTCGATAAGGTAAAAAAATTATAAATGCATACATGTGTAAGTATGTACATACATATCGCACATTTACTTCAATAGTTACTCGAGTCTTGCTTTTTTAAGTTATGACACTATTGAAGTAAATGAGCGATATGTATGTACATATAGTTCAAGATTCGCATCCAAATAGAGTTAAACAGTTTTTCTTTTTAGACAATATCGCGAATCGCTTTTGGGTAAATGTAATACTGTACAGCAGAATACCAATCAAGTAACACAAGTTGATCCAAATCAACAACAACAGCAGCCTCAGCAACAGGCTGTCGTAGATATATTTGCACAGCCCTTCAACGGCAGTGCTACCACATCGGCTCAAGCGCTTGCTCATCCGCATGGTAAGCCCAACTTTCTTTTTGACATTACATATATAAGCTATGTTTAGCTAAAACTAAACTAAAACTGCACAATCCAACTGCAAGCAAATGTTACGGTTATGGTGGTCCCTTTCCAAAAAGTATAAAAATTCTTCACAAAGTTATCGGCAAAACCCAAGTTAAAAGTTTTTTCTAGAGATTCGAATTAAAAAGTTTTCATTTTAGGTGAAACCATGCAGATATTTTTTAATTTTTGTAAAAAGTTTGATCCGAAGCCTGAGATCTACCACATTTTTTTTTCTAAATCTGCCACATTTTTTCTAAATCTACCACATTTTTTCCAGATTCTACCACACAGAATTTTTATTGAGTCCGATCACTGCTGTGTACGTACATATACGAAATGTGACGCTTGCGTTATTTCATAGACAAAACGAAATAAATACAATTCAAAATTCAAATCTCAGCTCCGATTATGTACACCCAAATCACCTTAGACTTTACTTCAGTCTAGCTCACTTCATTGCTTCGTTTGCTTGCAGCTTGCAAATGCATACTTATTTTGCATTTTTATTATTGTTTTGTATCACACTATATACTCAAGTTCACATTTAGAAATTGCAGTTACAGGCGACACTCAATTAACCGCCGCCGGTAAAGATCAAAAACCATATTTCTATGAGCCACCACTGAAGCGCGAGCGTACCGAGGAAGAAAATCACGACAATATGCTAAACACAATCAAGATTTTCCAAAATTCGATGTCGCAGGCAGTTAGTGCTGAGGATCAATCGTTTGGCATGGTGGTCACTGACATGCTTAACACCTTGGGTGTGCGACAGAAGGCTGAAGCAAAGGTGCACATCATCAAATACCTTACGGATATGCAATTGCTGGCACAGCATAACAAATATTAGATGGAGTAACGCGTGGCGATATGCATATTTAATGTGTTTGTAGAAGTTTTGGTAATAGTCATCATACTACATATTTACGCATAGAATAAAGGGATTGTGTTAATTTTCAGTTAAATGCCGTGTCGAAAAAAAAAAATCATTACGTTACAAAATAAATTGTAATTAAATACTTTTCAACAAAATATTAACTTAAATTTAAACACTTTTACATTGCTATTACAATTTTCAAGTGATGAACTATTTATATGCAATGTACATATCGTTACCTTGATACAGAAGAGCCCTATTTAAATATTGTGTCTACAGAGTATTACAATACTTTATAAAAACTAAAGTACTTAAGTTCGGAATTTATTTTTTTAGTAGATATCTGGTTGTTTTTAAATCTCATTGGGCCTTTTGTAAGTTATCTATCAACCTTTGTACAAAGCTGAATTTTGAAAGAAAATGAGTTAGGTGCTTTTTATATTAAGGTAATGGTATACAAATTTAATTTTTTTTCTGTTCGAAAAAACTAAATTTAGTTTATATGTCATGTGCTTGTTTTGAACAATTTTATTTGCAGAAATAGCTACACATGCGTTCATGCTTAATTTAAAATACCATATTTCGATATACGTGCATAGGTAAAGTACATAGTCCCCATATATTTACCAGAATGAATGTCTATATAATTAATTTTGTTTTGATTTCAGTTGTAACAGGGAAGAATATAAATAAGTGGAATAATTGCCGATGGCACTTCTTCAATCTTAATTGGATTTATTGTATTTACCTATTAGAAATTATTCGCGTATAAGAGCTTAATGTAATACATACTTATGTATATACATACATACTATAATATGAAACATGTATACATGTGAATTTATAAATGAAAAAACAAAATAAAATATAAGTTATTTTACAAATTCTCATTTGGTTGTTGGTGACTACGATAGGATAGGAAGGAGTGTAATGCATTGTGGAACGAGTTTCCCTCATATTGTCAAATTTGGTTTGGAGAGAAACGGAAAATCATTTACAATTTTGCGACTTTTTACCTATAACCAGAGTAAGTGCGATATTTGTGTTATTACATTGTGTGTTACATTAGGTATGTCGGAAAACATTTCGAATCCCTTGTAAGCCAAACTTACACACACACGTGACGCTTAAGTTTCCAAGCTTTACTCCACTGCGATTTTTTGTAAATCCCTTAACTTCAATAATAATATTATTGGGAATTTTTTTCACGCAGTATCTTCCATATAAAAAGTTTTATTCGAAAATACTTTATATGGAAAAAATGCAAAACACCTTCAACAAAAAAAAATTTCAAAAATCAACGCGATTTTTGACCTACTCCGAACTTGCATTCTTTTAATAGAATTTAATGGGCTGCAAAACTGCGTACTCAAAAAAATTCTAAAAAACTGATTAAAAAGTTTAAAAGTTTGATGAAAATTTGCTGAATTTTCGCGAGTTTTGCACAAAGTTTAGGAATTATATTTTTATGTTTTTTGTTGTATTGTAGAAAAAATGCATGTTTTGATTTGTGTGCTAGTTTCGATAAATTTCACGGTACCGATTTGTTCATAATTCGCTTGGCAATTGGATCTGGATTACCTACAAATGAGGTAATTCGCTCTCAAAATTTTGTATGGCGAATTACGTAATTCGAAGGGTAATTGGAGTGCGGATTACGAATGAGAGAGCGAACTACGTAATTGAGGTGGCGTGGGAAAGCCGTATTAAACCAACCGGCTCGCAGGTTTAAACCACATGCATGCACTGATAAGCTGGCGCTCAATATGTTAATTATTCCCAAAGGAATACAAATGACCGACAAATTAAAAAATTTGGCATCCCTATGCTGAATGTTTACAAACACACGTCATTTAGACCTGTCAAAATCATATGTTTTCGGGTAAAACTAACAAAAACCTGTACAAATTTCGCTCGCAGACGAAGTAAATAAAAAATTAGTGCAATAATTAAAAATGAAAATAAATCAGCTATAAAACCGAAAACGGTCATATATGAACACCCGATTCAATTATGCACATTGACCATATTAGCTCAACGGCAGCAATCATAAAAGCCGGAATATGGAAGTCGTGAGCTTATAGTTGATATGTTTAACGCCTACGCACGAAAAATATTCATCTATATAACTGCAATTACAATCTATGCGAATTTCGGATAGTTAAAAATACGATTGCAAATATTGGCGTACAATCCGATGTTCACAAACTATACAAACGCTGGGACAGCAGCGAAAGGTCCTACGCCTACGGTGACCTGTGTAGATACAAAGAGCTGTAATAGTATCAATAAGATTATAACTACTGTCAACACCGCTAAGCACAGCATAAACCACAGAGGTGGAAGTATCAACCGTTTCTTTGTAAAACGAAGTAGCACTAGCGGTACCGAACATAAATCCCGCAAATTCAACGCCAAGGTAAGTGCAAACGTACATACACATTTAACATCATCCAGATATGTTTGGAGAAAGCAAAAATAGTTAATTGCTTTAGAACGTAGCTATGAAGCTAAAATGCATATTCCTATTTGAAATCGAAACCCACAATATCTGAAGCCCCATCCGTAGGTTTTGTGTGCCATTTGAAAAAGTTATTTAAAAGTTGTATTCATAAATAAGCATGGTGTTATCACTTTTTCATATATGATATGAGTTCATATTTTTGTACCTTTACAGCGTGAACAACTCTTTTTCCTAATCATAATGCGTTTAAACCTGAAGAATTTCCTTTACGCACTCATAGCATTTGTAGTATTCACCGGTGCAGTACTATATTTCTTTTTTCCGGATTTCTTATTTCCACACAATTTTGTGCAACATTGGGATCGCCGATTGAAAAAAGGCAATAGTTTGGGTTCAAATACGATTGATGACAATCAATCTTTACTTTCTGCACCGCTACAGAATATTGAGTGCTGGATAAATCAGGAATATTCGATACCTTGCAAACACAGTGCAGAAAATAATGAAGTATACGTGCCATTTTCGTTTTTACGCAGTTATTTTGACATTAATGGTGGCATGCTTGCGGTCACCAGCAGTAGCATCAATGATAAAAGCGTTAATGGAGATGATAATATAGTGCCACGATTTGCGTGGGTGCATAGCAATGCAAAAATTAATGTACCCAAAGGGAAATACGATTCACGTGGACGCTTTGCTTATTTTGAAAACTACAATGTGGAGGTAAATTCAATATTCAAGACGAGCTTGTAGAAATTTTTATTATTATATTTCATTTCACTTATATAGGTGCGTGATCGCGTAAAGTGCATAAGCGCCGCCGAAGGCGTGCCTATAAGTACACAGTGGGAAAAAAGTGGGTATTTTTACCCGACACAAATTGCTCAGTTTGCTTTAGCACATTATAGCAAAAACTTGTCTGAACCACCGCCGAAAATCAAGGTAATCTTTTATTACAAACATATAAACGTTTTAATTGCTTTTACAATAAACTATACCTTTTCGATTAATTAATAATACCTAACAATTATTTCGTAGTTTAAAGTACAAAACCGCGTATCGTCGTTCTGCAAAACAGCGTAACTGTTATTTTTAACAAAAGTTGGGTTTGCTCTTGGCTCAATCCTTATCCATTCGTCCTGAAATATACTAGCCAGAAATGTGATTGCTTTATAAAGAAGAGAACAATTTTTTACCTTCCTTTTATTAGCTTGGGATGTAACTATGTAATATTGATGCGCCCAAAAGATGCAGCGATTTCTATTCTCAAGTTACATACATACCTGATGACAGTACGAATGGCAATTATAACAGGGAGGTTCTATTTTTTTAAACTATAATTTTATATATATGAGTGTTTTTACTTTAGAGGCATTTCATATCACCGCGGCCACCTCTGTGCGCGACCTCTAAGGATTTGGATGAAAGTTGAAGAGATTGAAGGTCTCGGTGCATGAATATATGTACGTGTAGCATATTTTGCCGATATGACGTAGGGTTGTCTATTTACACGGGACTTAAATTTTAAGAAAACGTCATACATACCTTTCTTTAAAGTGCTGTATCTTGAAAGCCTTTTAACGCAACTTAATGAAAAAAAAAATGTATTTCTTCCGTCTTATTACAACACGCTTTATTACAAGAAGAACTAAAAAGAAAAAAATTATTTTTTGATTTAAAGATTCGTTAAATAAGGATATGAAGTTCCCTAACTTTATGTTATTTAACCTTTTAAATTAGCTTAAAATAGGATTCAAGTAATCGGCACGTAGTCATAGCCGAAATAGTCCACTGAAAAGTTAGTTGCAGTTATTTTTTACAGGCATCTCATTGGTAGAGGGCTTCAGGTGTACGAATTTGTTGTAACATCATAAGATGAAGACTTGCTCTAGCTGCTAGTCTCTTAAAATGTCCTCCAATCACGTCGTAAGCAGATTTCCCATTAGAACTTTCAACAAAATCCAATTCTGCCATTTTCTTGAAGGGATTTTCATAATTTCAGTCCTTTAGTAAAGTTAATATGATTTATTCATATTGCTTTTGCTTTTTACACACCTTTCCTCTTTCAAAAATATACAATTTCATAAAATTTCAATGTCTATATATCATATTGCTCGAGCGTTAGACGATCCATATGCATAAGTAGCCCATTACGCTCATTTGGGTACTAAAAGTTGACAATATAGACAATGTTTTTATGTAAAAATAAAAATTAAAAAAATGCTATAACTGTGGCTATAACCAAAAAAAAAAAATCAAAAAGAAAAATGTTTACTTAATTTACTTTCGTTTTTCATACGTTGCATATTAATGTAAAAAATGTACAATTAGAGCCCATAATAAGACGGAAGAAATACACTTTTTTCATTAAGTTGCGTTAAAAGGTTTCCAAGATACAGCTCTTTAAAGAAAGGTATGTGTGACGCTTTTTAAAATTTAAGTCCCGTGTAAATAGACAACCCTACGTCATATCGGCAAAATATGCTACACGTATATTCATGTAACCTAGACCTTCAATCTCTTCAACTTTCATCCAAATCCTTAGAGGTCGCGCACAGAGTTGACCGCGGTGACATAAAATGCCTCTTTATAGAAAATAATTTATGCAACCTCACATACGCGGTTTTGTACTTTAAACGATGATTTGCTTGTGTATTGAGCATGAAGAACTATCGTCTGTTCCACAGGTGTTGGAAGATGCCGATACTAATAAAGCAAATTGGTATACGCCCAAGTCCAGTAATATTTCTCGCATTTGGCATCCGAAATTTAATACATCTGTCATCCAATATGAAACTGCCATTGGATATGATAGTGCTGTGCGCTTAGACATCAACCAAACACTTGAGCTGGTGCTAAGTGTTGATATTTTGCTGGTCACTAACAGCAGTAGTCTTATGGTGACATTGCAGTCTCGTGAAACTAAGCAGAATTACCTACTGCACTACATTCCCGCAGATTTGCGGCTAAGCACGCAAGATCAAAATATATACTATGGCATGGGTACTAGTGCTGTGAATAGATGGCGTCATATAACGCGGGACCTGTTTATAGATGTACAGAAAGGCGTCATGAGTGGCAGTGACAAAAAATCGCCATTAAAAATTCGACGAAATGAATTGCGAGTCACATCGGTGGCGTTTCTGGGTGTTGGTTTCTTCGATAACATAACGTTCTCAACATATGATCACTTGGCGCATTTTTACGATGCCGCCGAGTGGTTTATCCACAATCAGGATTTAAAAACTGGTGGTTGGCCAAATCCAGTGAGGCGCAGTTTAAACGGCTTCACTGAACTTAAAGCAGGTTGGCTCTCGGCTATGGGACAGGGCCACGCGATTTCCGTACTGGCGAGAGCCTACTTCCACTCCGGAGGAGACAAGCGCTACTTGAAAGCAGCGGCGTTGGGCCTAAAACCATTCCGTGTATATTCAAAGGATGGTGGCGTATTAGCGCAATTTATGGACAAGTATTTCTGGTGAGTAAATTTAGTAAAGGACGGGTGGGTGCTATGTATTTAAACATTTATTTATTTAATTAATTAATTTATTTAATATCGTAAAGTTGTATATGGTACAGACATTATGAAAAATTACAAGCTATATATTTTAGTTACAAAATGAAAACGTTAGGCTATTCTAAATTTTTACACAATAAATAGATTTTCAATCTATTGCAGATAATTGATTTTGATTCCGACAAGTCAAGATCCAAAAATTTCGAGAAACAGTTGTACTCATTCAAAGCCCTAACAATGGGGGCATTTGCATTGTAAACCGTTTTATTTAAACCAATACGAAAAGTATCGAAAGCGACGAAGGTTTCTACTCGGCACAGTGAAATCTATCAACCCAAGCAGGGACGAGCAGTCGACTTTACCCGAGACGATGTCGAGAAGACATAGACAGTAGTGAGCGTCTATTATTTAATGTTAATAAGTTAATAAATTGGCAACGCGACTCGTATGGTGGAATCGGTTCAGAAAAATGTGGGTTGTGCAGAGCAAAGTGTAGGAATATTTTTTGCACTCTCTCCAGACGATTGATGTGAATAGCGTGATACGGTCTGCAGATAAACGCAGCGTATTCCAGTTTAGACCGTACAAAGGCAGTGAACAAAGTCTTAAGTGTGTACGGGTCCGAAAATTGCGAATAGTTTGAGATGGTGTAATTTATATGCGCATTCAAATTAAACTTAGAATCAAAAAACACTCCCAGGTATTTAATCACTTCAACCGATTCGAGAAAGGTGTTAGCTGAATGGTACAAAGTGCACAGAGGTTTAGGCAGTTTAGAGAACGTAGCTTTGTGGCATTTAATGATGTTAAGGAAGAGATGATTCATTGCACACCAATTACATAGCTTATCGAGTTCTGATTGAAGATTGAATTGGATAACGCATTTTTTAAATGTATTCTTTAACTTTACATTTTCACAGGTACGAAGAATATCCAACAACGCCGCCATCTTTCGTTTTGAATGGTTTTATTTACTCTCTTTTGGGACTATTTGATTTAAATTCTACCGCGCCATCAAACATTGGACGCGAGGCTGGAAAGCTTTTTAATCAAGGCATGTATTCATTGAAAAAAATGTTACTGTTGTATGACACGGGCTCTGGTACGAGTTATGATTTGCGTCATCTAAGTTTAGGTTTGTAGATATAGATGCAAAATAAGATAGTGCGTTTTTTGAATAATTTGAATGCACGTTCTCGTATTGCAGGCACTGCTCCGAATTTGGCACGAGACGATTACCATGCGACGCACGTTAGCCAGTTACTGTTACTATCTACAATCGATAGTGATCCACTATTAATGGAAACAGCTGAGCGATGGAAGGGCTATATGTTTGGTAAACGAGCCAAGCACAATTGAGGGCGAGATAGGCGTAAGCGCCACAAACATGTAGCCTATAAAACCTTAGGTCGAGGCCACGCAATGAGCGGCAAAGCGACGAGCGGCTGAGCGACGCCATACAAAAATGCCGCTCAGCAGCTCAGAAATGCCACTCAGTGCGTGGCCACTTCAATAGTATTTCATATGTTTTAATTTTAAGCTGCTCAGCCACTCAGCCAGTCGCCGCCTAGCCGCTCATTGCGTGGCCTCGGCCTTAGAGTGATATTTGATCCTTACTTTTGCAAAATAAGTATTCTTTTTACTTACTTTTATATACAATTTTTTATACATATTATCTTTTATTTTTATATTTTCTTATTGCCTATGTAAAGAGGAGAATCTTTGTGAATTAGTTTGTTTTTCTTTGTACTGTAACAAACTTATTGAAATTGTCTATGCAGATGGAACATCCCTCCGAGTAGTGCGAATACTCGGTCTAATACTAAAAGTGTGTATTGTACCTAGTACTAAACCTATTTCCATGGGAAAGTCAGAATTATAAGCTGCTAATAAGTGACTAAAATAGAAATGTTACTTTGAAAGAATGTACGAGTTTTGTATTTTGCTTGGCAAAATCGGTTTTTCATTTGATGTATTTTTCGCAATATTGTAGATAGTACTTACATCTTTATATATTAGGATTCTTGCCAATATATTTAATTTAAAATTTTAATAAAAAAAATGTGTATTACTTCTCGAACTTTACCCATCTGTATTTCTAATATAAGCTTGTTTTTTCTGCGGTAATATTTTGTGTAATATTTTTACTCTATAGTATTGATTATTTTATTAAAATTAAAAATATTTTTTTAAGTTTATATGAACTAAAATTTAGGGAAAACAAATCATACTTAATGTGTTTTTACTTTTATAATTATTTATGTAAGTTATGACATTTTAGAAATAGATAAAAAATACGCATTGTTAAAAAGTTTAATGTAAAAAATAAATCGAGTTAGTAGTAATATTAGAGCTTAAACCTTGCATTTCACACCTATCTAAAAAACGCATCAACATTAATACTCACATATTGTTTTCCTTTATTGTAGTCTGTTAAATCTTCAATAATCTAATCCACATGGAACGATACAATAACTAATTTAGGCACTGTAGTGTTGAAACTAACAAGAGGAATCAACTAATGTAGAATAAAACGAAATACTTAAATAAATGTATAAGTAATGTAGTAGAGATTACAACTGCCAAACTGTGAACAGACATTTATTTTTCTCAAGGTTCGTATACTTTGGGAGAAAATTTGAAATAAAAGCGTCACATAAAATGCAATATGCATGTATATTTATTTAATTGGTTGATTACGGACAAACCTCAATATCGCCACTGAAATATAAATCTATAATAAAAAGCTTTCTCGCTTTATTTTCATAACATTCAGCTATCTTATAAAAATTTTTGAAGGCAAATTTTCAAATAAGATAGTGTTAAATGTTTCTTCTCGCTCCAATTACCTCACCTAGTATAATTATCACCATGGGCTTATATTCAATACAACCTATCTGCAATTCTCACAAACACTACTTTCGCATGTTAGCACCCATCTGGGATTTAACTGTCGCATTGATTTTTTGATTTCAATTTTTTTTTCAATTCAATAGCAAATCGAGGGCTTATATTCAATACCCTCTATCTGCGGTTTTCACAAAAACTACTTTGAACATTGCAGATAGGTTGTATTGAATATAAGCCATCGATATTATGAATAGCAATTATAGTTTGCTATGTAGTCTAAGGTAATCGAATTTTGAGCCGCCAATTATCAAGACTTTAGTGTAAAAAGCTGCAGATACAGTTGAAGAAATAAAAAAAAATTTCTGAATAAAATTTTTCTATCGCTACCATAAAAATGCAGTTGCCAATATTGCAACCCAGTCGTTAATTGCCATCTGTAATACCACTTCAACCACTGGCAACGCAACTGAAAACCGGTTGCCGTCCGACCCAAAACGTTGCAACAGAACTGCCTTCGTTTTTTTATCATGAATAAAAGTATTTATTATATTAATAATATTACGCAGCGCTAGCAGCAGAGACTGTATGGCGAATGAGGGCTAGAGTAGATACGAAGAAGCAGATCAGAGAATTTTAGGGATTACTAAATTTTGGATACTGGATGACTGTTGATACACAAAACAGGGAATGTCTAAGAGACCAAATTTCAATAGATGTGCGTTAGTAATTATGGTTTGTCTAACTGACGGCTAAACTAAATTATCCTTTGTAGGGCTAAAATCGCTTTGTGGGTAGGCTACTTTTATTTGATCACTATTCTTCCATTACTAAAACGCACTCACATATTTGAAAGATCAAAATTATATTACCCACCCCTAGATGGTGTAGTTGTTGTTGTTGTTGTAGCAGCATACAAATTCCCCAAAGAGTTTTTGGGAGTGTTGCTGGAGTGACAGTCCTTGGCCAGATATAAATCTGGGTCGTTCCGGTTACGTAGACCCGACTGTCGTGGGAACGTAGATGGTGTAGTCTTCATAAACGATTAAGATCCCTTTTAAAAACATATCAATGCACATATATTAAAATTTTATTAGATAAAAAATATTTATATATGTACATTTTACATATGAATAGTTTAAGATTAATACCTAGAACTAAAAAACTATGGCCTTCGTTAAATGTTTTTAAACAAACTGAACAAGTGAGTTTGGGTTATTTTTATAATTACTTACTTTACTACTAGCTTTACATTAATTCCTTGAATTATTAAAAAATAATAATATGGATTGTACGATACACAAAATGAACTTAGCAGTATAACTTACAATAGTTTTAGCACTTCAGTTAATGCAATGAATTATTAACTCATTATGAAAAGAACTGCTTTTTGAGGAAATCTGGTATGCACCCATATGTATATATATTAGTAAACATATGTAGCGATATTAGTAAACATATGAGCTGGCGTGACGTTACAGCGAAATCGGCCTATAAATAAATTAGAGGACTTTATTTTTTATTTTATTTTTTTTTGCGGTACTTAACGCTGGAAAGGTCCATATGTCCTAATGTAATATGTACATATGTGCTAGTTTCATTTGGCTGCATTGTTTATCTTAAATACTAAATAATAATAAAATACAACAATCACATACAAGCTCTTCAACACTATATTACTTAGATTTAACTTGTTCATTGAGCCTCGGTCAAGATCTTCGCCAAGACAATATATGCGATTTAATCGAAGGTGGTCCATATCGTCTCTCAGCTTCAGCTACAAATGCATGCTCCATTTGATCGCAAATTAATTCAAAGAATATATTTGCAATATTGCTATGTAACAGCGATTTGAATTCGAAAGTTACTTTGAAGTCGACAACACACGACTGTGGAATATCTTTCAGACCAGGACTAAAGCGCCATTCGTTTAGTAAAAAAGTGAATAATCTCCCATCGTTACAAACGGATCTCACAAGAGCTGGAGATTTCAGCGAAACATTCGACGTATATTTTTCATTAAGTGGTGGGAAACCGACGATAAGATCAGCCTTGAACTCATCTTTTCTACGATTGTGTACCAGCGATTTTTTTACATATGGTACAAATTCATGATAGTTTGGTACGTCGGCAACCACATCGTACATTTCCTTCATTGAGTATCCAATTAATTCCTTTTTTACATATTCCCGATTCTTATTCGTTAGGTCATTGAATGTGAAAAAGGCTCTTTGGGAAAAATTTGCGTTGCTACCTACAGCGGTGCTAGAAATACAAATTAAAAAAAAAAAAAAAACAATTAAAAATAGATTGTAAGACACGAGTACAACAACTAATAGCAACAAAAATTCTACAAAAGTAGGTATATGGTTTTATGCTATTGAACTGGCCAAGTTACAAATGTGCATCGCTGTGATTACACTCTTTAAAGGTTATATAATTTTCATTGCAATTTCGATGAATTAAATAAGAAACAATTTTTTTACAATTTATACTTACGATAATTCCTTGCAAAAAAAACTTATAAATTGCTTATTTCCGAGCCACATTTGAACGTTTTTCAGCATTGTCCACATGAATAAACAGCAATACTAACAAACAATGCTCTCTGGTCCTGGTCCAGCGGATTCAAAACAATTACAATCGATTATTATTCAAAATTATTTTTCCTCTCCAAGTTCGTGCGATGAAATGAAAACAATAAAAAAAATATATGATAAATTCAAAACATATGTTTTCTCGTTTAATTGACAAAGTGCTCGCAGGCAGTGTGATCAGATAAACCTAATGTCGTTTTTAAAAAAGGTTACCGACTGTCTGGAAAATCTCGAGACCCCTACACCTTGCATTTAAAGTGGCTTTCGAAAGCAGTTTTCATTTACACGGTGAATGCAGACATGTCCACTTTTAGCTATGTTATCAGACATATTTATTAGAGATGTGCCGGGTATCTGGTAGATTGGTAGATCTGGAATATGGCTTAACCGGCCGTTTTTCTGCTATCCGAATATCCGGCCGGATTTTGGTTATAGAAGATGCAGTTTAAAGATTTAGTTAATTTTTCTTTAGAATCAAATTACATAAATAGTATCTAATTGGTAATTTAAAATCTATTTTTTGTGGCATATTTTCAGGCGCATTAGAAATCACAATAGTGATGCGCTGAGTTTGTTAATTTGCACAGAGATGAAGCCAATGTCCATCAGCTTTTTTTTATTTAGAATTACGGTCAGCCAATAAAGTTTAGGTACTTTAGGGCTAAAAAACTGCATACTCAACTTTTTTCCAGAGAGCGTAAATAAAAAGTGCAATATTTGAATGAAATTTTGCCGAATTTTCTTTAATTTTGCACAAGGTTTGGAAATCTGATTTTGGGGCTTTTTATTGTAGCATTAACCATATTTTTATAAAAAATGATCGAAAATAAGATATTTAAAAATAGTACACCGTATTGTAAAAAATTCGCTGAAGCTAAACTTTACGGACTGACTGTAGTTTTTTCTTGCCACAAAATGTTTGATTTTTGCTCAAATCGTGTTCGTGCAGACCAAAAAGTTATCAAAATAGGTCTTGAACTATTGCGTTTTTTGCACGGAAGAAGAAGCAAGAAGCCAATGTCAATCAGTTGTTTTTATTTATAACTAGTTTTTCTTGGCTTTTTTTATTTACTAGTTTTTCTTGGTTATTAAATAACGATACAAAATGTCAATGAAAAATGACGCGAAAAATGTAGGAGACACTGATGCTCAAAACCTAAAAGACGCCTGGTCTGTGAGTAGACTCCTTGCGTTCGTGGATAATTTCATTTATAATTCTCCATACAGATTCGGCCATGTGAGGTGTATAACGATGAATATGATGATTGCACCAGCATCAAAGCGCGCTTCCATCAATATTTCATTCATGGTGAAAGTATTGATTGTTCCCAGTGGAAAACAGATTATAATAATTGTGAACGTTACATGAAATCCAACGGGAATGATGTAACAGCCGGCGAAGCCGTCATCCGTAGTGAAGCTGAACGGCGGCGAAAACGAATGGAGGCACACTATGGAAATACGACATGGAAAAAGCGAACACATCCTCCTGAAGATTGGTCGAAACCTTTACCAGAATGGTTAGCTAAGAAAAATGAGAATACATTTCTGGAGCTAAAGCAGATGGAATTAGATGGGCGTAAGCTAGCCGAAGAAACTGAAAAATCATACTGTGCTCTAATGTAGATAACGTATTGTATGCACTACTGTTTCGGAAAAAACGTTAAAAGCCTATTTTTGTAAATACATCGCATGTGCTGCATCCAGCTATGATAGTCCAACTTATCATTTTGATATAATTTACACTTTCCGATTTTTGGAACACAAGGATAGTGGTTCGTTCAGAAATGCATCAAGCCAAAGCATCAGTCTCTTTTTTTCTAAACTGTAGTTGATGGAAATATCCAATATGCGCAACCACGGTTAAATGGTTAAATTGCCTATAGCTTAGAAATAAAAGTGAACACACCATAGTTTTTGTTTTTGATAAAAACATACATATTTATTAGCGAGAGGAATTATACATGCCCCTTAAATTGGAGCAAAAACACGACGGACACATCTGGGCGACGATGATAGTATTGGCTTTATATGCACCACTTTTTGTGGCGCAAAAGAAGCATAGAACCATGATTCAAGGGATGGTTTATAGCAGTAGTTATGAGAACAAAATGATGGAAGTTTCAAGAAGTAAGTGGGGCAAATTAGATTTCTCAAATAAATGTGAAAATAAGTATATATGCTGTACCTTGATACAAAAAAGAAGGTAGTTCCATTGTCACTTTTTCGTCGCAATATTAACAACCTGACAATTAAGCAGATTGTGACATTTCATGCTACCATATTCCACGATTCATTATTGAATCATGACCATATCCAACACCTAAAAACCTTCAAATTTTATTATTGATTTTTTGTTGATTCAAAGCATTTTGTTCTTATAATCGAAAGTTGAACAAGCAAACGGTCTTTTGTTGGATATGGTTCGGTTATTTGTCCAATGGTTTTGGGTTTTGTCTTATTTGTCGATTTTGGTTGACTATTTCTCGGATATGTCCAAATTTTATAACAGTAGAAAAATTCTCCAAAGAGTTTTGATAAGTCTTACTGAAATGTCGGTTCGTTGTTGTTGTTGTTGTAACAGCATACAAACTCCCCAAAGACTTTTTGGGGAGTGTTGCTGGAGTGACAGTCCTTGGCCAGATATAAATCTGGGTCGTTCCGGTTACGTAGACCCGACTGTCGTGGGAACGAAATGTCGGTTCGTCGTTTCGGTTAGTTAGGTCGATGGGGTACGGTCTATACCACTCATACTTTAAAGATACATATCGTCGTTTAAAGTTCAAACCGCGTATCGTCATTCTGCAAAACCGTTTTGCTGCCAAAAATTGGATTTGCTCACACAAGCTCTTGGCTAAATCCTTATCCATTCGTCCGGAAATATACTAGCCAAAAATGCGATTTGATTTTGAAATATGAGTGTTTTTACTCTCTAGAAAATAATTTATGCAACGTCACATACGCGGTTTTGCATTTTGTTGGTACGCGGTTTTGTTCTTTAAACGACGATATATTAAGATAAATATTGATAATTTCTTTAGTAGTATTTTGTGCATATTTTTAATACGTACAAACATTAGTAGACAAAAATAATGCTTAGTAATTAATAAAATTGCACTTAATTTATATATGTACTCTAACTCTCGGCTAAATGTTATCAATTAAAATCTTTTATTGCTATATCACTAAGTAACGTGTGTACCGATCCAGGGGCCCTATTTAATTTGTATAAGATATTGAGGTACAGATTGAGGCACGATACACGAAACGATGATGCCCTAAAATATATGATTTAATTATATTTGTTCGGTGTAAAAAGGATAATTTAATTACCATAAGTTATATTCAAATATGATTCGCCTATAAAACCAAAATATGTAACTGTGAAGTGAATTGCATTTGGCGTAAATGCAATATTGTGCATATCGAGCCATTGTTCGAGGTCTGTCCACTACATCGCCATGCTGCCGGCTAATCGCGCGCACTGTGTTTAGATTTCTTTTAAAAGAAAATGTATAAGTAATTAACATACGCATTAACATGTAAGCGTGTACGTACATCTACAATAAATTATATTATAAAAATCCATTGCACAAATAATTACCTCACAACAAAAAGCATGTTACGCGGCATCTCTTTGAGTGTACCCATTATTAGCTCAAAATTTTTTTTAGCAACCAGTCGAATGTATTCAATATCGCTTTCACTTAACTTCGTCTTAACACGACCACCATGAATACGAATTGGCTGTTGAAAAAGCACTTCGGCAAATTTCATGTGATCTTGGATACCCATTTTCTGAGCAGACGATTGCATTTTCTGCTCGTCTCGCAACACCGTCGCCTCCCAGAACTCACAAAGAGGTAAACGCACAGATTTTGGTACGAATTCGTAAAGGCCGTGATCTAAAAGTACTAATTCTGCTTGTCCTGATTTTTGATTTTTACGTACATACACTAAAAAGAACAATTTTCGTAAAAGCAGTAGAATGTAAATGTAGTTAAAGGTGTTTCTCTAAGAATATGTACTTACCGTTCCCCGGATGTGGATCTGCATGTACAAAGCCTGTATGAAATATTTGCTCAGCAAACATGTTGAATAGTTTTGAATCTACATCTTTTAAATCAAGATTCTCGCGTTGTATACTTTCAACATCACTCACTTTAAATCCGTTAATCCATTCCATGGTGAGCACGCGCTATAGAAATTAATTAAGCATTTCAATATTTTTGAATATGTATGTTTCAGCTATTTACCGGTTTTGTAAATTCCCAGTAAATGTGCGGTATATGCACATAATTGAATTTTTCGAGATCTTTGGCGCAACGTTCTGCGTTCTGCCCTTCATTCACAAAATTTAGTTCTTGTACCAAATTTTTACGTAAGTCGCGCAATATCCAACCAAAATTATAATTTTTGAAAAATACTTCAATAACATCCTGGAGAAACATAATGGTTCCCAAATCACTGGTGAAACGTTTTTGCAAGTCACCATATTGTACCTGGAATAAAAATGTATGTACATATGTATGTACGCAGAACATATTCCTTGTTTATACATCTACCTTCACAGCTGCAACCTCGCCAGTTTTTAACTTTGCCTTGAATACTTGCGCCAGACTAGCAGCCGCTACTGGAGTATAATCGAATTCAGCGTAAACATTTTCCGGAATCGTACCAAAATCCTCGGAGAAAACACGCTGCACATCAGTTTTAGACGTAGGTAAACATTTGTCTTGCAATTGTTCCAATGTACTTGTATATTCTTTTGGTAGTATATGGTTAATAGCAGCAACACCTTGGCCCATTTTAATGTACAGACCACCATTTAGCAAGCATGTCTCAAGTAAGCGTTTCGCGCTTTTTAAGTGCACATGCTTTAATTGCAAATCATAGTCTGCGTCGTTCTCATGTTGCTCAAGGAGTATATAATCGGCTGCAATTAACGAAGCAGTTTTGAGTGAGCGCAGAAAACGAATGGTAGCTCCACTATAGATAAATTCATTAACAACTGCATCGTATACAATAAAACTGCTTAACATTCCCAACAATCCAAGTCCAAAGTAAGATCGACTATGTACGACCCTTGTACCGCCGTAGTGCTTCACATTTTCTCGAGAATGAACAAGACGGGTCTTATTAAAATTCCTCTCGATATTGTACGTGCGTAGAAATCTATGCCAGCGGTTACATTATTAATAAAATAATCCGTATGAATTTAGATACGTACCTTAGTTGAAACCTAAAACTTACAAATGATTTGCTCATATTTAAAAATTAAATTAGCAGACAATAAACGTTTGGCTATTTTCGATTTAAGCTACTTCCTGCACAATATACCCCGAATTTTGCGATCAAAACAAAAAACATATGGCTACATGCGTTTTGTTTATTTCACTTTCAACTTTTTCCATTTCAGCAGTGTTGTAAATTAATTAACTAATTAAAAATTTTACCAAATGTTTACATACGAAATTTTTCTATATCTGGCAATTGAAATTCATGATCCATTCTCTAATGAGTATTTTTAAGACATCTTTATACAATAAAGTTATAGCCGGTAGCGAATAGATGTCGGCAACACTAGTTGTGTTTTCGTATACTCTAGCAAAAAATATCCAGTAACCTGCCAGTAACCAAATTTCGGAGAGCAAGCCAATATTTACCCTAATGAGAGAAATATTCAAGAAGGTACGAAAACGCAAAACCAGCTAGAAGTTGGAAGTTTTATGGACAGCTGATTAATTTGTCATTTTCGGACGCAATTTTCTAAGAAAAATATTATATATATTATTATATATTTAAATATGCTTATTTTGTCAATTGCAACTCTAAAAGCACCACAAACAATTCTTTTGGTAATGTAAATTGCATTAAGCCTCATGCCATCAGCTGTTTTTCTTACTAACAAATAGTTACTAGTAAAAATGTATCCAGTAAAACTCCAATTCAACTTGCAAGTTCAGCTGTAATTTTTCCTCTCTCTTTTGCTGGTTTCTTGCAAGTGTTTGCGTACGAAAATACTATCCAGTAAAAACCAATAAAATTAGTACCTGATTTTACTGGATAGTACGTACGCGAACAGGGCTACTGCTTTTTATCCTCACTCATTCCCAACCAGCACGAAAATCGATAAGGTACAAAGGTTTGGGAAAAGAGTGGAATAATGCTTAAAACCGTACCACTTTGTTGTACCGCTTAGTTTTTTGGAAAATAGTTAAAATAATTATTATCATGTCTAGTTCAGTGTTACCTTATATATATTTTTTAGTACTTGCGTTCTTTGTATTAGGTTGCCACGGCTCTATTGGAGATCGTACACAATTCTTTCACAATTGTAGACAAAACTGTGAACGGCAAAATTGTAGTGCAGGTAAATTGAAAGTACACTGGACAAAATTAAGTCCATATATACATGGAAACGTAGAAGTTAGAAAGTGCGAATTTATATTTAGATGGCGTAGAGATTCAGGAGCAGGCCGTTAAATATTATCAACAGTCGATATTCGACAAAGCGTTTGCTTGGAACTGTGCGGATGAATGCCAATATGGTTGTATGTGGCGCACAGTGGATGCGTTTGCAGAACGCGGTTGGGACGTACCACAGTTTTATGGAAAGGTAAACCAATTATAGTTAATATTAATAAAGCAATCATATTTGTATTTTAAATTGTGCATAGTGGCCATTCCTCCGTTTTCTTGGTACTCAAGAACCAGCCTCGGTGTTGTTTTCTATTTGTAATTTGGTTGTTCACATTCGCATGCTACGACGCTTTCGTACTGAGGTGCGTCCGGATAGTCCATGCTATAAGTTGTGGCATATTTTCTCATTTGTAAGTACTTACAAGCATATGTACGTATATTATTTCTCCGGTTTAATAAGTATTATTATAATTTGTATACGATCTTACAGGTATGTATTAATGGTTGGATATGGTCGACAGTTTTTCACACAAGAGATTTTCCTGTGACAGAGTTAATGGATTACGCTTTCGCTTACAGTGTTGTACTCGTGTCACTTTATTGTATGGTTATGCGGTGGGTGGAAACGATATACCTACATTTACTATCATGTAAAAATGGATTTTGGCGAAATATATGTACTTACATATGTACGTTTCAATTTCAGGATGATATACCGGCAGTCGCTCATATTACGAGGCTTAATTTCATTGATATTTCTCTCGTTCTTTGTAAATTACTTTGCGTACCTGAGCTTAGGCAAATTTAGTTACTCTTTAAATATGACGACAAATATTGTTACTGGTAAGCAAATTTTTCCACAATATGACAAAACAAATTAAATTGAAGGCTGCACAAAAATAATTGATTATGCTGTATTACATACATATGTACATATATCTGTTCGCTTTGCTAGGTATAATCTCCGCACTGGGATGGTTTGTTTGGTGTTATTTGGAACGACATCGGCGTGCATATTACCGTAAAATTATCCGCTTCTATATTTTATTCGGCATGTCTATGAGTTTAGAGCTATTGGACTTTCCACCAATTTTGTGGCTTATAGACGCACACGCCTTATGGCATTTGGCTACAGTTCCTGTCATCTCGCTGTTTTATGAGTAAATACAAATCAAATCAATACTTAAATTTGTATTTTATATTTTTTTACACATACACGCAGTTTTATAATTGACGACTGCCGCTCACTTTGGAAGGAACAGCAGTTTGAAAGTGGAAAGCTTGGCAAGCACATCTAATGAGTTCATACATAGGCTAATTCTTCCTAAACTATTTTGTGATTATGAGATGTTGTTTTGTAACAAGAGGTGTTTTAGTAAAATTTTATTTTGCCAACTTAAGAAACAAAGATTTACTACAGATATCATGTATCAAAATTTTAATATTATGTATAATATACTACACTTTCTACATTTGTCCGCATTGTGATATTGTTACTGGCAGTTTGGGCTTATTGTTTGGACCAGTGGGAACGTTTTCAATTTTTCTCATAATTAATAAGCCATCTAAAACGCGACCAAAAACAACATGTTTGCCATCGAGAAAATTGCATTTTGCACAAGTTATGAAAAACTGGCATCCATTTGTATCTTTTCCACTGTTTGCCATTGAGAGAAGGCCTGGTGAATCGTGTTTCAATGTGAAATTTTCATCGGAAAACGTGCCACCATATATGCTCATTACACCAGTGCCATCACCCTGAGGAAAAGAAGCTGTTGCTAACACATCTCTGTACGTATATACAAATGCATATATTGGTTAATTACTTACGTGCACAAAGTCACCACCTTGAATCATGAAATCTTTAATGACACGATGAAAACTAGCTCCCTTATATCCCATGGGCACATCGTCTGGACGGTATTCTCCAGTGCAAAGTTCACGAAAATTTTCTGCAGTTTTTGGGACTGTGTCCGCAAACAGCTCGAAGATCATTCGACCGATTTCCTAAATAACAATCAGATATGTACATAAGTTCCTGGCTGAATAGTTTGTTTAACAGTTTACCGTCGTTCCAACAGATACGTCAAAGAAAACTACCGGGTTATTGGGATTGCGCAGTTGCGACTGAATTTGATTCCAAGTTGGCATATTTTGAATTGTATTTATGAAATGGTTATTCTTATAAATTCTGATTTTTATTTAACCTAATTACCGAAAAACCATTTTCTTCAATGTTCTTTTTGTTGAATTGTTTACTTTCGTTGAGAGACTAGAAATGCCGTTTTTAAATCGATTAAATCGAACAATTCCGAGTCGATTATTTTGTCGATTTTTTAGTTCCGATTCGAATCTTGAATCGATTCAAAAAATTAGAGAATCGACATTTGATTTTTCATCAATTGCTTCTTATTGATCTACGGTTTACGTCATAAAATCTATAAAATTTAAAACATTTTAATTGGAGGCTCTTATCGAGGGTATTGTGTGAAAGACTGAAGACCACCGTCAATGAACTGATTGGGCCTTATCAGTGTGGCTTTAGGCCTGGCAAATCCACCATAGACCAGGTATTCACAATACGCCAAATCTTGGAAAAGACCCGCGAGAAAAGGATCGACACTCATCACCTATTTGCCGACTTTAAAGCGCTTTCGACAGCACTAAAAGAAGTTGCCCAAGGCGAATTTATACAAGGTGGTGTTACTGGCGATCTTAGATTACAACAACGACAACCATATGTATTTTGTATCATGGTGAAATCGTAATTTAACAATGCACGAGAAGTTGAAATTATTTCCCGAAAGCGATTTGCGTAATTTCAATTGCAGTTACACCTTCCAATTTTTATTGCCGAAAGTGATTTCTGCAAATCTACAAAAGGACTTTCTGACAGTTTACTCGGGAGAGTGGACTTACGATTTCGCATAAAATGCATCACACGGTCACACTGTTTATAACAGCTGTTTGTAGCACACGCTTTTCAAATTTTGTTTATTGGTGGGGGAATAAAGTGAAGTGCTTCATAGCCTCGTTAAATTAATAAAAGCTACCCAATTTCGTTTAAAAACTTTAAGGTACATATGTATAAGGTATCCATAATTCACAAAGGCCTTAACCAAAAAATTTTTATTTTACAGGAGCGGCGAAAAACAAAAATCACGTTATGCACACGTATACGGCGTTTTAAAAAGTGGCCTCACTCCGTTGTTTTTGGTACTAACACTTTAAAATTTATAGTGAAGGTGTGTTTTATATATCCCGGAAATGTTTGCTTATTTGTACAACGATTTTGGGGAGGGGCGGAGGGGAGGGGGCGTGGCCCCCCAAAACCCACCTTAAACGAAAGAGGATGGACGACGCTTTATGAAAAGTCATCCCTACCCCCGTCAGTGCCCCTAAAGACACTTAGGAGCTGTTTGAAAATAGGGGAAATTTGGATTTTTTCAAAAAGGATTATAACCCTCACTACTCCTTTTTCTGTTGCCGAAGAAGAGGGGCTGAACACCTTTTGCAGAGAGCACCTTTCTGCGTAGGCAGCCTTCGGCCGCACTTAGGGATTATTACCCCGACTAAGTAGAATTTTGCTTTCTGTGTTGCCGAAGAAAAGGGGCTGAATACCTTTTGCACAGGACGCCTATCTGCTTTAATTTACATATGAAATAGGGCGTTCTTGAAAAGTTTTTTGAGATAGAGCATATTCGAGCTGGCTGCCAAGATAGGTCGATCTTTCACTCAGCAGTCGATTTTTTGTTGAATTCATTACGGAAAAAACGCGGAGTCAGAGTCGGATGGAAAGGTTCTGAGAAAAGTTATTCCATGGGAAAGATAAATGATTTAAATATTCAGTTTCCGCTGCTTTTCTTTCCTTCAAAGTTAAATAGTGAATTGGCAGGTCCCTGAAACTCGCCCTCTTGTGATTCACACACTTTTCTGGTGACAAAATCAAAGCTTTTTTAAAAGTATTTAATTGACTAGGTAATCGTTTCAAAAGTTCTTCGATTAAACAGCTTTGTGTCTTTTAATATGCTTCTTAAGTCAAGTTTATCACGCAGTTCACTAGCCTCTTCTGTAAAATTATGGTAGAAAACTAAGTTTTGTATATTATTATAATTGAGAAAAATTTATTTGAAGGGAAAAAATCGCCAAAAATTGCTAAAGGCGCGAAATCGCCAAATCTGGACACTGTCAAACTCCAAAATATGCAAAAGAATGAGAGACAAAAGAAGATAGGATATAACCCCGTAAGCATTAAAAATATACAAAGGTGTTCTCTGCAAAAGGTGTTCAGCTCCTTTTCTTTGGCAACACAAAAGGGAAAATTCTACTGCCTGAGGGTTATAATCCGTAAGTGCGGCCGAAGGCCGCCTACGCAGAAAGGTCTTCTCTGCAAAAGGTGTTCAGCCCCCCTTCTTTGGCAACACAAAAGGGAAAATTCTACTGCCTGAGGGTTATAATCCCTAAGTGCGGCCGAAGGCCGCCTACGCAGAAAGGAATTCTACGCAAAAATACATTTGTTAAAAAGAAA
>NW_023458561.1:39844421-39936567 GCF_013731165.1 Rhagoletis pomonella | reverse complement strand
TTATTTACTTTATGATTAATTAAAATTATGAATAATCAATTAATCGCACAGCCCTAGTTGAAACAAATATTTTTAAAAAGTATGCGTATTTTAAAAGAAAATTGTTTGTACATCACTATTATATACATAAGTCATTTTTAAAATAAAAGATTTTTTAAATCGATTTCATGAATTTTATTAAACAAAAATTGGCGATTTTTGGTGAAAAAAATTTCGGAAATTGCGTTGTTTTTTTTTTAACAATCTGGACACCCTGATTTATGGCGCTCCTACTGTGCCTGAGGGCGGCTAGCTTTCTGCCTTGCTCTAATGCTTGGTAATTGATTATTGGCAAAATGTTAGTAAATACATCTTTTAGTCTGTTTTTAATTAATATTTTCTTTATTAAAAATTTTTTAGAAATATAAAAATCAATAAAAAATAATAAATACATACACACATACATATGTATTTTACATAAAGTACATCATATAGTATGTATATTCGAGTAGAATTTAATAAAAATATTTTGCATACATATCTACATCCAAACATACATATTAAATAGGATGTATGTATGTATGTATGTATGTCTATAAATGAACAAAATATCTACATACATACTTATGTATTTATATCGTAGTACATATGTATATTCAATAGACGTATGCTTGTATGTTTGCAAATCAGAAAATAAATAAATAATTACAACTACATGAGTGCATAATAACAGAATGTAGATAATAATAGGAACATAAAGTGAAAAGCGATTGCTCAAGTGGAAAGTGATGATGGGTTGGTGATGAAGCTGTTAGCGACTATGTACTGAATGAATGCCAGTACCAGTCGTACAGGTTGTGATAACTATGCGCGAGATTTAAAACTAAATGCATATTCCTTCGATCATAACTGAGTTAACGGCATATTTAGCTAATGACTTTACTTTTAAATTTCCACCAAGCCTGGCCCAGTACTTTATATGAACATACATACATATATGTACTATATAACTAAAATAAATGTTTAATTTTAGCTAAAGCTGATGCATTCTTCACTTAAAATATTAAATTTAATAACTACAATACAATCATTTGGAGGTAATTCGAGCTGAAGCTGGGGGCGTGTTATATACGCGATTTCTATGTACATAAATACCTACATATTATCGATATATCTATGAAATGTGTATGTAAATGTATGTATGGGTGTATATTTATGTAATGGACTGACGCGTTCGGCGCCCGGCGCTCAGCGCTCAACGCTTAGGCCTCTTGATGCTTTAGCTTAGTTTCTGTTTTCATTTTCTGATTTCTTGCCAAACTTTGGCTAATTACTAGCCTCGTCAGCGTCCACATCTTCAATACCTTTTAATTTATTTTGTTCGGCTGTTGCTTTCATAAAACTTTGCAGCATAGCATTGGAGTCTACAACCAAAATCGGGGTACAACCATCCTTGAGATGTTCGTTTTGACTTTCGTACATCTCGCGCGATATGCTGCGTGTAAAGGAGAAACGTAATGATTTGGTGCGTGTAAGCTTCTTTTTGATTGGTGGTTTGCCGATGACAGGTTGTGGTTCCGAAACAACTTTCTCCTTTTCGGGTGTAGGCGAGAGGGCAGGTACATCGCGTAGAATGTCGTCGGCGAAGGCCCTAATTTCAGCCCAGGCATCGCCTGTAAAAGAGAGAAAAGCGAAGATATTTATTTTTTGGTTGGGTGTAGCTAAGAGACAGCAAATAATCGTCATTTTGATTTTCACTCCAATGCAAAAAAAATTAAGATGTTTTGTTTAAATAAGTAATTTTTATTTCTTTTAAATCTCTTTAAATTTTGAATATTTCCTTCAGTTATGATTCACATTTTTAAGGAATAGAAAATAATCGTTATATTTTCCCAAATATTTTCGTTAACATTTTCCGAAAATGTTTTTGAATTATGTTTGTCGATGATTTAAATTTAGAACACATAGGATTTAGCGCCAAGCGGTGTTTTGTATACTTTAAACAATCATTAAAACAAATTTGATTTTAAATTGAAAGCGATTTTTTTTTAAATATTTTTTTCTGCTCAAGAACTCAAATCGTTAACATGGAAAACCCTAAATCGACTCCGTTGTCATAATTAGCGCAACGGGGCTTGGTTCAAATCTAACCTTAAAAACCAACCAAAAATCGCAACAATGTGCTAGAAAAATTCGGTTAAATTTGGACCACGACCCCATGCGCCCAATTCGATTCACGTGTCAAAATAAATAGGAATCCATATGTACATATATATCGTCATCTGAAATGCAAAATAACGTAACATCATCGTCACTGAAATGCAACAAGTCGTAACTTATAAAAAATTCAAAATTCACTTTTTGATTGCTATGATAGATTTCATCAAATTACAACTCCCCAGATCGTTTTATGAAAAAAAAATTGTCACGACTTTTTCCATTTCAGTGGCGATGTTGTTGCGTCTTTTGCATTTCAGGTGACGATATGTATGTCGCTCCCCAGATCAAGATATTTTATTTCTGTGTGGCATGTAACCGCTAGCGCAAAGCCACAAAAACGCTAATTAAATAAGAAAGTTTAAACTCAATTTAAACGAAAAAAAAGAACTAAAAAAATTAAGCCTATTTTGATCACAAAAAAATTTAATTAAAAAATCGCCGAAAATTTATCGATAAATGAAATTTAAATAACACCGAAATATAAATAAAACTGTCGGAACTGTTCCACTATTCGATTTCAAATAAATTTCTCAAATGTGGTTTAACCACAGTATACAGTAAACCCGGATAGACAAAACAAAGAATGTAAATATGCTTATTTAACAATTTGTTTGAATGTATTCGTTGATATTTTTTCACACTTGTCTTTTTCGTTAACCCAAATGAAATCCAATTTCAATACCTTCTTATAGTGAAAAATATTTTCACAGTTGCAGTTCCTATGTCATGCTGTGTTCCGAACACAACTTTGAGTGAATAATGGGTGGCTGTCTTTGGAAAATGGTCCCATCGAGTAGGGGGTAAAACATGTATTACTTAGCTTAAAGTTAGAGCTCTGCCATTTTCAAATATACCACTCTTAGAGTGGAGACCTCCATAGCTTTTATGAAATGTGTACACAAAATTATATCTCTACGCTCGAGCAAATGCACGAAATGTTTATGCATTTGTTCAGCTGCCTATTCACATTTGAAAGAGGATAATGCATGAGTTAATGCAAATAAAGATGGTTTATGCAGATAAGCGATCCCGTTTATCAACACATATGTATACATACATACATATCAAAATATGCAGAATGTCGAGAGAAATTGGTTCGGCCGTCTCTGTTTGTAAACACGTTAACTCGAACAAAGTTTAGATCTTTCAACGAAAGTCGCTGCCGACTTTGCCTTTGGTATAATTTTGGTCAGTATTAAATTTTGGCGAAATTTGTCAATAACCAGGCCCATCTCCCATGTAGTAATTAACTATATTTTTGTTTTATTATTATTATTTTTTACGAACTTTGCTGTTGAAATTTGCATTTCAAACATTTGTGGGTACTTTTGCATCAGTCGTTGCCTATGGGTTAATGACAAAAAAATGCTATACATGCACAATATTTCATGTATTAATTTTCAAATAAACGTATTGTCAATCGCTGGTTTACTGTATACTGTGGGTTTAACCAGCTAAATCAGAAAAGCCGCATATGATTTTTACTAGAAAAAAAAATCAGTAGGAAAGTAAAACGAGTATGCACTTACTTATATGCTTCTCGGTTGCATGTTCGTATGTCACACAAAAGCGTATCACATATTTGCCATTAACCATCGACGGTATCATATGCATCTTCCCGGAGTGATTGATCTGGGCGAGCAGCTCCTGATTGTATGTGTCGGCGGCGCGCATGCGGAAGCACACCAATCCCAGGTACACATCGTTGCGCACTTCGAAGCGCTCATCCTTGCGCACGAGCATTTCGAATTTCTTCGCCAATGCCATGTGATTGCGTATGTACGCCTGTAGTCCCATAATGCCGTAAGAGCGGAAGACAAACCACAATTTCAATGCACGAAAACGACGACTCAGCGGTATGCCATAGTGTCGATAGTCTATCGCCTTCTCATGCTCATGCTGCAGATATAGTGGATTAACATTTAGCGCCGTTTTCAAGCTCATCACATCCTTCACCCACATGGCGGACGCATCAAAATTGGTGAGCAACAATTTATTAGGATTCGTATTGAAGGAGTCAGCATACTCCAGGCCCTCGGAGAATTTACGCATTTCTGGTAAAATGAAGGAATTGCCCGCATATGCGCCGTCCACATGGAACCACACATTCGGCAATTCTCTGCAAACCTTGCCAATTTCTGTGAGATTATCGAATGCACAAGCGCCTGTCGTGCCAACGGTGGCCACAACAAAGAACGGCGTCAGGCCAGCATTTGCATCATTTTGCATTGCCTGTCGCAGCAAATCGACGCGCATGCGTCCACGTTCATCAGCCTCGATAATGCGCAGCTTAACAAGCGCCATTTTTGCAGCCTTCTCTACGGAGGAATGTGCTTCCTTGCTGGCGTACGCAATCAATTGTGGCAGGAAGACGCTCTCGTGAATCTCTGAGCACATGCCTTTCAGCTTTTGTATGGCGCGTGAACGGGCAGTGATCATGCAGACAAGCGTGCATTCGGAGGCGGAACCTTGGAGTGCGCCACCGCCGCGACTGCCGGGTAGATCGCTGATGAAGCCCTTGGGTAAGCCAAGCGCCTTCGCATACCAGTCGAGTACTATGGTTTCTAGTTCTGTGGAGGCGGGGCAGGAGGCCTGTTTTTGGAATCGTAAAAAGAAGTGGGAATATTAGCATATTTCATTTCATTTGATTAAATTAAATTACTCCTGAATTTTACAACTTACCCATGAAAAACCGATTGAGCCAATCGCTGCGCTCAGCATATCACCCAAAATGGAGGGGAACGAATTGCCTGCGGGAAAGTATGCAAAAAATTTCGGATGATTCCAATGCACTACGCCAGGCATAACCTTTTCCTCGAAGTCAGCTAGAACATCTTCGAATTTTTCTGGTTTTAGTGGCGCTTTGGCTGTGAACGAGATATGTATGAAGAAACGGGCAGAGTTAGAGGAGTGCAGAAGGCAAAAAATTAAACACATGTCGATAAATAAATAAACAATTTGCATAATTAAATATTTAATACGATTGTTGGCATTGAGAGAAGCTGGAGATATGCCATTGCAGTGATTGAGATGTGCGTGCGGTACATCGACACACACACACACACACACACACAAACATACTTATTTATTTGTATGCAAATATGCGCGAAGAAAATGTTTACGCCCACAAATTAAGTGTGCGCCCGGCATGTTTCTAGTTAGTACAAGTATCTTTAATATTTCAATTAACACTTTCGTGTTTTTTTCTTGTTCACAGATACACGCATACATATGTACATTAGGGTGCATCATCAAAAAAAAAAACATGCAGGTTTTCCGCCTGAATTATAAAATTTATTATGTTTTAAGACTTCCGCCAAAAGATTTCGGAAATATACCTCCAAAACCTTTTAGGCCCAAACTCGTCCATCTTCTGAGTTTATTTTTTAACCGACTTCCAAAAAAGGAGGAGGTTATCAGTTCGTCGGAATATTTTTTTTTTTTTTTTTATGTATGTTACCGCATATCTTTGGACCACGTCAACCGATTTCGATAATTCTTTTTGCATCGGAAAGGTAGTGTCTCAGAGGTGGTCCCATACTAATCTGGTTCAGTGGATCATGAGATATATATATATATATATTTTTTTTTTATATGGGAGTTGAAGTCGGTTTTTGTTTTGCTAAAAATTACTTGTTAGAAAATATATTTTTGAAAACTAATTTTATTTATAAAAACTCGATTTTTGAAGGTATTTCCTGCTCAGCTAAATCTTAATATTGTTCAGAAATATTCTGGTGGAAGTCTTAAAATATAATAAGTTTTATAATTCCGATGGAAACACAGTGCCTATTATTTTTTGTAAGGAGAGTGATGCACCCTATTGTACATACTTACATGTACTACATATGTATGCATGCGCGCATATGAACTTATTTAGTACCACACGGCGTATGATGAGCTAATTGGGCGCTAGTATATTAACAAATTGGCAGATACCGAATAGAGATGTTTCTTTATATTCGGCAGATCTACAGTGTATGTAGTATTTATATTTATCTAACAAAAACAAGCCCATGACTGCTGTTAAATACATTAATAAAATTTGCATGCGCGCATGAATGAAGTATGAGTACATATCTACATATGTATGTACGTAAGTGAGCGTGTACGTAGGCACACACACGCTGCCGTAAATATAGATAGGGACTCAACATTTTAGCAAGTTTTGGCTACTTTTATTTAGTTTATTAAATGTTTTTTTTTTTTATTTTTAACCGATTTTAACATTTTTATGTATGTGCATATGTTCTTGGATAACTTTGGACCACGTAAAAGAAGGTTGATACCTCAAGGGCGGTCCCATACTAATCTGATTTAGTTCCGATCATTGGATCATGATCATCAAAATTTCAAAATTTTTGTTCGGGAATTAAAAAACAAAACGTTTAGGTTTGCGCATAAAATTTTATTAAAGTAAGTGCAAGTTTGAAGTGGCTGCAAAATACCGTTGGTTTTTGTATTTTTATTTTTTTTGTTGACGGTGTTATGCATTTTTTTCATACAAAGAATACCGAATTTTTCTTTGTGGCATATGGAGAAAATGAGCAAGACCTTCAAAAAAAAAAAACTGCCAAAAATTAACTGTAAGTTCAAGCTACAAACTTACACTTTATTATACTATAAAAGCTCGAAATTTTTCAAATATACTTTTGTACGAAATTCGGCTTTTTATTTTATAACTAGCTATACTTTCATAAAAAATAATAAACAGTAAATAAACAAAAGAAAAATAGCCAAAACTTGCTAAAATGTCGGCGCGTCCCTATTTATATTTTCGCCACTATATGAATATTTTGTACATAAATTTTCCTTTGCTGGCAGTAGGATTAAGAATGTCATTCCTTTCATTGGCCGCGCCGTTAATAATAATTTAATAAGTGGTGTTTATTGTTGTTTGTTGCAGTTATTTGTTGCCCGCTAATTGGATATTTATTTGCGACCACTTACTCATTTTTCTATTTATCTACTGATGTGCGCATACTTTTCGACTAACTGTTGACTTTTGTGGCGTGCGGCTCATGCATGACAACGGAGAGCAGTGTTAAATTCAAAGAAGTTCAATTGTGGTTTGTAGTTGTTGTTTTAGTTTACCAAAAAAAAAAAAAAAAAAACTGCGTTAGCATGTAAGTTTTGCTTGTCCTAAAAAATAAAACCCACACAATTTTGTCGCCCCCACATTTATGAATGCGCTTTTATATTAATAATTATTTGTTGGTATACTTTCTAAAATCTTACTACTTCGAATATTTTCTCTTTTCATGAAATTTGTAAATTTATTTTAAATTCAGTTTTGCACTCAAATGGTCGCTGAAAAGTAGTCTTGCAGTTTTTTGCTTATAGCTTTCTGTTGTAAGTTTTAACTGCTGTTAATTGAAATGCATAAGTGAAGCTCGTGGGGTCGATGGGATTTTCCCAGCTTATCACCATCAAAAAGTTCTCTAATATAAATATACGTCTTGCGCAAAAGGATTGACGTTGCAACAACCTGCCGGTAACAAGCGTCCTTTAGTCTAGAACTTCTACCCTAGACCAGGAAAGGATGCCCCCAATGCTGTCAATACGGATTGAATGTCAACCCTAACAAGGCTAACATAGTTCCTTTCTCTAAGGCTAAACCCTTCTCTAAAAATTTAAATATCTGGGTGTCAAGCTCAAATCGTACTCGCACCTGAATAAAGCTATTCAAAAGGCCAGATCTCCATTTGGAGCTGCGAAACTAAAGCGAAAAACTTGTGCGACGGACCTAAATTGGCTAGCTGGATGGACGAAACCATTTTTAACAAATATTTTAATTTACATCCCGTCTGGTGGAGGAAAACAGACACGAAGTCCAAACTCCGACGACTTGCCTGCTTGGATATTACAAATGCAATGAGAGCAGCACCGACCGCGGCTCCCTGCTTTGAGCACTCATCGCATCCAGAAGCAGGGTATACCCCCAAGAGTACCAGTACAAAGCGGAATTAAGGGTATTAAAGTGGCAGGCATTCATAGACCCAGGACTCATCACTGGTCTGCTATGGACCTCCGTTGGGTAAAATTTCTATATTTGGGTGAAAAAGGAAGCGCAATCTTACTGGGCAAATATAGATGGTAACAGACTGGCTAAATCCACCATCCTGGAAAAATGTATCAACAAGGAAAACTAAAGTACTCCTTTACCTTAATGGGCACATTTTAAGAATGATTAAAGACTTGTCAAACCTTCGTATTGTTTGCTCCGACCAGTGCAGTTTGTGTGTCATGAGGAACAGGATACAGCAATGCTCATTATATGCAAGGTTGAAATACCACTATGACAAATCAGAAAACGGAAGACCTCGTAGGTAGGCCAAGAAAAGATATCATCAGGTTAACATTTATGATTAGAGACATTGGCCCTTTAGTGAACATGCAGCAAAAATGGTTGTCCCGTACAACCCAAGGAGGGAGAAGCCGTAGCTGTAAGGAAACGACGAAAGTAAGGAAACAGTCTCACATTATGTATTATGTTTGCAAGTGCCCAGCACTGACAGATAAAATTCATGAGGCAATATTATGAAAATTTCTAAGTGCTTCATTACTAACCTAGGTAGATTTATCAATTGGTTTGAAGGTATCAATCAAAACGCGACATCAGATAATACATATTTGGTATAAGAGGTTCCAGTAAAAGGGTCTAAAAATTGCGCTTACAGCGCTCATTGTGATATTGGTCAATGCCTAGGCCACTCTACTACCAATCAACCTTACAATATCGCAATTTGTCTATTTTCGGAAGCCAGTTACATATTAGAAGTTTAAAATTTCCATTTTTTTTTTTTTTAAATTCTTCCACGAGGAATTGAACAGGCTTCGTTTCAGTCTAAAGGCCGATCAATTTTGAAGAAAGTGGTGAAACTAAAGGAAATATTTTGGCCGCTTCTTTTATCAAACCTCACGAAAATTGTTTTGTTTTTTTTATTCACTTGAATAGCCGCGTTTGACGCAAACAAGTGCTAAGATTGAACCAACAAAAGTAGTGATGGGTACTCCTTAATGCCAATGTTTGGCAGACCCTGTTCTGTTCTTGCCACTTTTTTTCTCGGGCAGAAAAGGCTGGCATTCATCAAACTTCGCAAGATTTGCAAAACAACTTTATTTTAATTTTTTTTATCAAGTGGTTTAACGGCAAAAATAATTTTTTTTACTTATTTTCAATTCAATTGGTGGCCATATTAAGTAAGAAATTAAATATATATAAATTACAATCGCAAACTTTCTTGAAAGCGGCTGAACAATTACACTTTTTTCCACCTTGGCCCTTGTTACCGCGATTTTGTGAAAACGATATCACTGGTTACAATGCTAAGTAATCTTACTTCATAGATTTTTTTTTATTTTTTGTAATTAACTTAATTTAATTTATCAGGTACTTAATTAATTTTTTTCTTTAAATTACGTTAATTTTATATGAAAATTGACAGAATATAAAAACTCATTTTCCATTTACATTGCTGGTGAAACCGGTATTAATAAATTTTTTTTTAAATTTCATTTTAATTTAATTTTTGGTACTGCATTTCACTTTAAAATTTTTTTTCTTTAATTTAATTGCTTATGTTTCTGTTAATTTTTTACCTTACATTTTTTATTTTTTTTTATTTTTTACATCGCCATATTCATCAATTTAAGTAGCATAGTCACCTAACGTTTTATCAACCGCAATGGCATTTAAAACTACAGTTCTATCAAGTCATTGCCATCTGATTTTGCTAATTAATACGCTATACACGTATATACATACATATCTTTTTTTGTTTTTTACCTGGTATCAGTAATTTTAGATATCCTGGATCCAAAGTTGGCGCCACATCGCGCTGTTCAATTTTTTGCGCATAATCACAAATGTAATCCACCATATCCTTGCCGTATTTTCGAAACTCTTCAGCATTCATATTTATTTGTGTGTTTTTGTTTTGTTTTGGTGTTTAATTAATTAACTACTTCTTATTGAACTATTAATACTTTTGAAAAAACCTTGTAAGTTCTTTGATTTTTGGTTTATTTATTTATTTTTTTTTGGTTTTGTACTAAATTCGCTGGCACTTTTATTTTCACCTCAAATGTCACTTTAATAAAATTCCTTTACTTGATTTGATGCACTTTATTTCACTTTTTCATCACAGCGCGATAATTTCTTTATTTGATCTTTACTATGTTTGATGCCCACTAGTTATCGGCGCGATTTTTTTATTTTTATTTCTATGAGTAAGTTTTACTTTGAAGAGTGGTCCGAACAGATTCTTACCACTTCCTTTTCACGAATGACTTAACCTTTGTTCAATTGATCGTCTTTATATTGGCAAGCATATGAACGAATACGTTCGATTGGTGGAGATCGTTGCTTCGTAGATGTGGGCTCGATCAGTTCGCTCGATTGCGCGATCGCTTTCTGCTCTACGCTTTGCATATTTGCGGGATTGTGTTTGTGCTACAGGTACTGTTTATACATACATATACATCCATAGGTACTCTTGGCATGGCTAACAATATTTGATTGCCTCTAAAGCGATCGATCGTCACCTCCTCGTCGACGCAGCCATTTAAGCGGGGGCAGCATGAGCGCGTGATCATTGATCATTAGGGCTGCCACACGATCGCCGCAAAAGCGAAGGCACATGCTAGCGTGTGGAACGTCGCGAACACTCTATATTAGTGCCGGTAACACACAACGTCATTGCTACCGAAGAACGAGTAAATACATACATACATACATACATACTATGTGGCTATTAGCTGCTCAAGTAGCTGGTTTAGATAGTATCTCCCTCCATTCATTCCCTATTTAGTTGTTCACGCTTGTGTCTGTTGGCGCGATCATTTGTATAATCAATCATTTAATTGAGATTTGGAATCCCCACGATGAATATGTATGTATGTATGTATGAGAACACATGCAAATAAGTATAGTCTCAGGCAGTGGTATCCAATCGAGTTCGCACCGAGGGCTACTTTGAAACTATTGATATGCTTTGCTGC
This sequence comes from Rhagoletis pomonella, assembly GCF_013731165.1. Taxonomy (NCBI): domain Eukaryota; kingdom Metazoa; phylum Arthropoda; class Insecta; order Diptera; family Tephritidae; genus Rhagoletis; species Rhagoletis pomonella. Next base: position 39,925,365 of record NW_023458561.1, on the reverse strand, counting down.
GGGCACCGCCTAAATTAACTTCAATCTTAATTGATCCCTATAAAAAACTTTATTTATTAATAAAATTTATACAGCTAGCTATAATAAAGGAATTCACATTAATAAAGAACATTCGTTGCATTGTGACAACAACAATTTGCTCTTAATTGATAAAGCAGGGTTTCCATTATGATTCATAAATCGATTTTTTGTAAAAAGATAACATAACACTGGTTCCATAGAGATCATTTCGTCACTTGAAATTCAAAAATGTGTAACTAATATTAGGGCGTCTAAAATACAGGTCACGAGCTACTAGGCGCCCGCGAACTACCGATTGGACAGCACTGGTCTCCGGCTTTCCGTACGTAAAATTGCCTCCCGCCGTAAAGGCGATGTCAGATAAAACTTTTGCTTCGCGTTGCGTGACAGATTCGCTTTGACAGATAAGATGAAATGTATGAAAATGCAGAAAGCATGTCACACAGATTGTTTCAGCTGCAGCGCGAAGCGAAAAGATGGCCAACTCCCATCTTTTTGCGCGCGTTAACAATCAGCCGGTTTAATATTTATTTTGTTTCGCCGAAATTCGAGTTTTCGTGCAGAAACATAGAAATTAATTACATTGCTGATATTTGTAAAGCTAAATAAAGAAAATCCACAGCAATTTTGACGAGTAAAAAAGCAGTACAAAATTGTTTTCTTGGCGTTCATTATGGCATACCTTTTGCGTCTGGCGCTTTGCAGGCAAAGTTATAAATGTCACGCAAAGCCACACAGTTTTATCTGGCATCAGCTTAAGAATTGTAGCTACATGTGTGTTACATATACATATATTTAACAATTAGAAAGATTTATGTAAAAACCTTAATTGTGAATGAAGAAACCAGGAATGTACAAAAATGGAGTCTTTTGTATGTAGTTGGATATGATTTTTCGCACAGAGTGGAAATTTAATTTTCTTTTGTGTGTATGTGGATATACATATACATACATACATACATAAGTATGTCGCGGAAACAAATTCATTGCACAAATGAAAAGTTATTAAAATGTTCATGACGTTTTCAAATGTAGCTATATACACATAAATATGTACACATGTACATACATATGTGTATGCTCTGCGCGCTGAAAATTGGATGCTTGCGTGTCTCGACGAACAATTGTATCATTACTTAATTAACCCCAATAAAATATTTCAACGTGCAAAGCAAACGCTTAGCGATTTCTCATAAAAATTACGAAATCTGATTTTTCTTGTACCTACATACATACATATCTAATAAAAAAAAAATTACCGAACCATAAATTGCGTTGCTGCAAAAAGTGGGGGGAAAAAACGCAAAATTGGAAGGGTTTTATACTGACCATAAAATGATATCGTTCTGACGGCCAAAAATATTGACGAGATCGAGCTTACTAATTAGTGGGTGTAAAATATGTGACCAGGTCAATTAGTAGTGGAGCTCAACATCATGCTCAGCCCTTGTTCCAGGCGGAATCTCACCTTGGGCCCGTCAGAAGGCATCTCATCTAACTGAACCACCATGGCATTCACAAGTAGACTGTCACTAAGTACACTTACTCCTATCACCACCTACTTGTCCAGACTAGAAGCCGACGTACTCAATGCATGTCCGGCATGAAAAGGCTCCTTCGACGACACCAGCCACCTAATCACTTTCACATGTGAACTTTTTGTGACTTTTTCTTACTTCCTCTTTCGTCACAAAAAGAGCCCCTCAAATTTAGTGACTAGGGAAATTGATCTTATTTAAAATTCTGACTCAAGCTCTGACTAGTCTGTTCGCTTGGCTCATTTAACTCTATTCCCATGTGTTCTGGCACCCACAATAGATGTATTTAGTTATTGTAGCTTGCAAAGGAGTTAAGTTTCTCTATGCACTCAGCGAAGACTGGCGCTGATGTTACCTCGTTAGATGAAATAGGCTTGAGTTTCTCCTTGAGTTCGCTTTTCCGTCTGCTCTGAAATATGAACTGCATGGACAATAAAACCTTTCTAAATTAATTTTCTTTGCCAGCGCAATCTATAAAAATTCAAGGAATTAGTAGACAATAATCGTTAATGTTTTCATATGTTCTCACGTTTCACGCTAAGACGTGTTACGTACGTACGCCCATATGGTTGTACGTATTGTAAGTTTGTTCCTTAGCACATAAATTACATTTAGATTGTGAGTGTTAAATTGCTAACCTGACATGTTTCAGAAAAACAACATTTTTATTGTATAACACATATAAATCTCGCCATAGCATGTCTCGTATAATTAATGGACGCGTAAATTATATTTGGCATGTAGCACGCTTATATTTGTATGTATGTATGTACATAAATACCAACATACAGCAAACATACGTACATTGCCTCTATGTATCAAACGGTTAGCAAATTAACATAAAAATACCTTTGCTAATAGCTAAAAAATTATTTAATAACTTAATTTAGATGGAATGTTTCATTGCAGGGAAAGTTTTTGTTGCGATGTTTTATTGTTATTCTTTAATAATATAAATGCATAAAATTTCCGTTCCTGCAGGAAACATGCAATACTCGTTACTATGCAGGTTTACAATAGAACCATTTTTTTCAAAACAGGTTATAAAAAACACGTACGGAGACACGTACACTTAATTTTGTGTTGTAGATTACGGATCTGCATACCGTTTTTCTAGATCACGTAATTTTTCCAAGATATTTTCATTTTAAGTTTGCATTATGAATTAAAAAATCAAATTTTAACATTGAAAATTTTACTCATACGCTATGTATGTATCTACGTGTATGACCATGTACATACATGGCGTATGAGTAACATTCTCTCCTGCTCACATTTCATTAAAAAAATTATTACGCTTTCTCCTTTGACCATTCACAACTTTTTTATTTATCCTTCTTCGTTAGTAGTATATTTGTTTTTTTTTTGTAAAAGAACAGACTTTAATACAAATAAAAAATAAAATTACAAAATAACTGTTATTACAAGTTAGCTTGTGAACTATGAAGTTTCAAGTCTCCAGGACATCGGGAAGTTGGTCAAAAATAGATTGAAAGATTTGCCCCTAACAAACTTGAAACTTCATAGTTGGCTCAGAACCCGATGACAATGCAACACGACAGATGTGTTAATCCGATAGGTGGCGCGCGAGCCGATATATTTCAAAAAGCCCTGTTTACTGCCCGATTTGGTTTATATTTAGAACGTTCATATGTATATTAACTACATAAAAAGGAATAACTTCACCGATGCGTGGCGCTCGAATCGATATATTAGGAAAATCAGTATTATGGTTCGATTTCGTCCATGCATAGAAAGATTGCTTTAAAAATATTTGTTTTTACTATTAACTAATTTTTTAACTTTCTCCCTGTTAGAATTGAATTTTTTATTCATAAAAGTGAAAATATCTTGGGTAAATGACCTGGGGGAGATTCTGTAACCAGTTAGCGACAATTTTTGGATCGGTATCGCTTTTGTTGACATATAATATGAATATTTTTACGTCAAAAAGTGCGATAGCGATTCGAAAATTGTCGCTAAAATGCTTCTTTAACGACAGCTACTACTGCCTAGAAAATACTGCAGTTGATGAAGAGTTTCATGCAAAAGCCTCCTTAGCAAGCCTTCCGTCAAACTTAGACCCGACCCATCGGTGCCTTCTTCCAATCGCTTCCTAGGAAAAAAGTCAAAGCCTCTTCGAATATAACTTGATTATCGGAAAGATTGCGGTGAACGTATCCAAAACGAGTCGGCCTTCCTAGAATTTATAGCGAGTATACTGTTCGTAGACCACCTAGTCACCAGGTTCAAGTGTCATTGGATCAGATCATGAAGGGTATCCAGGGTAACCTCAATATAGCGACAAATGGATAATTTTGGGGAAAAAAAGTTGTAACAGTATCTGTAAAATTCGGTGTAACCGTCAACATATTCAGAATTCGTTATGTAAATAATCTTGGGCCAACATTACTTTACACAGAGGCTTTTGCTAAAAATTGATTCGTTATGTGGAAAATTTCGCTATAACCAGGTTCTTTCAGGGGGCTCAGCAACATTTTTTTTTTTGAGTTTTTCATTTTATCAAGGTTCAGAATTCCCCCATCAGTTTAAACCAGCATTTTTCGATTTATCGTATCGTATATCTAAACAAATAACATTTATTTTTAACACAATGAAACTTTGTCCTAAAGTCGCGTATGCTGTTGATGTAATGAGATTAGTTTAATTTGTCGGTTCAAAGTGCAAATCACTCGGTTGTTTTACAAATTGGCCAATACAACAATTATAAAAAAATAGTAAACATATAAGTAAGCTTGTATAAAACACCGTCAGGCAAATTACAGATAATGCTTCTTTTTCTTATTTGGCACTACAGCTAGCTAATGCTTAGCAAAAGCAAGTTTGGTTTGAGCAACTTTTTGTTGCATACCAAAGCGAGTTTACTGGATTTTTATGCTCAGCGCTAATGAACTGAAGTGTAATTTTCTGTAATGAAATCAATCAATCTTACATTTTAATAGGGGATGCCCCCGTCAAAGGCGTTACTATTTTTTTTTTATTGGATTGATTGCTTTTATATCCGGCGCAGTAGTTTTCGGTGTGGGAAAATTTCGCCAACCCATTTAAAATGATTTCATCGATTTCTGCAAACTTTGCAAATCTGTTCGGGGTGAACTCCGCTCAATTAGGTTTTTGACTTGGCAAAGTCCTATGGTGCTTTGCCAGTGCTGGAATGATTTGGGCTCAGTGGAAGTTGAGGCTGTTACTTTCCCAACTTTCCTAGCCTCTATTTACATGTGACCCCACGATGTAGAAAGACAGAGATGGCGCATTCAGCAGTACCGCTACTTTGGTTTTGGCGAATTTCACAGAATCAGCTGTTCGTGTGACGTCAGCATAGAATTGTCCGCGATAAGTTTGTTCTCGTACGAATAGTTACTAATAAATATTACTAGTTTTTGCTAATGAACATTTTTAACTATAAAAATGCAGAAACTATTTGCTAAGAACTCGCGTTACTAATTTCTGCTAGCTTAGTGTTTCATTATTCTTCTTTATTTCGCTATTTCTGGGCGTAATATGAAAATTTTCTTTGATCTTCAATTTTCTGTTTAAAAAGTAGATGAACACAACTACCTTAACTCTGTAATTTTGAATCCAAGACGCCACACTGGCAGCGCATGCATTGCCGCAACTGATAAAATTCGCCCAACTCTCTCCTTTTGACGCGCGTCAGTGCAAAAAAAAAAAAACAATGTATGAAACGAATTCAAACCAGCTGACTTTTCGCCAATCAAATCGAGCCATTTTGTTTGCGACAACGTTTTCATTGTGCTGTCTCGCCAGGTTCGGTACGTATTGTCAGTCAAAAGCATCCCTGTGACGCAAAAAAAATTTCTATCTGGCGAGGCATTTATAATGCTAATTTTTAGGCACACTTTCCTGTGATAGAACGAAACCAAGTAACTTAGTTTGTAAAAAGTGGATAAAATTGGGGTTTTGTGAATTAATTTTTTGTTTTGTCCATATGTATATTAGGGTGCCCATCGAATTTTTTTTTCATTTTCTTCCTTTTTATGAGACACATTATTGCCTATTTTTTGTATTTTTTTTAAATCATTTAGAGGTAGGGATTTGCCATTTTAGGTCAGAAAATATGGTTTTGTAGATTTATCAGTTTTTGAGTGACTATTTTTCATTCAATTCAAAGATCGAACATGTTGTGAGAAGAGGCCTTTAAAGTGATGTATAATAATCAATTGTCAGACTTGGATTGTTGGGAGTTTTCATCGGGCAAATAAAGAAAAAAAAAACATTTTTTTCACAGGAGATCTGATATTCATTTCGATAATTTTCGGCATTTGAAATTTATCAGCGATTTTTGGAATTCCCGTGCTGCTAAGTGTAGTATGTACTTATCATAACTATACGCCCACTTATTTATTAAGAAGTTTTGACCATTTATATTTTTATTAATTAATTTTTTATTATTTTTCTGTCATTTTATAACAAAAAGCATATAAATCCAACTTTCAGACCTTGTCAAAAAAAATCTACGAAATTTCAACAAAATTTCACGCTTTTTTGAAATTTTTTGTTGACAGAAAATGAGTGACACCTTCAAAAAAAAAAAAAAAAAAAATGCCAACGGTATTTTGTAGCAACTTCAAACTCGCACTTTATTATACTCGAATCGAAAATTGCATACCAAAAAAGTTTTAAGAAATAATGTATTTTTTTTTTTTATTTCTGTACAAGGTTCGAAACACGGATTCATATGGTTTTTGTTATAGAATGAACTATGTTATTACATAAAAAAAATATTGAAATAAACAAAGAAAAATATAAACAGTTCTGATAAGAGCTATAGATATTAAAAAAAAAATTCACTTGAAAATCTCAGTACCCTAGAAAGTTATACTTCGTCAAATTAACGACGCATTACTTGTTTAAAGCGCAAACTCCGCGTAGAATTTGACCTAAAACTAAAAATTTATAATTACTAAAAGAAACTAGAAATCTTATAACCTCCCTTAAATTCTATTAAATACCTTGATGTGTACATATATATTTATTGCTTTCACAAAGGTTCTCAAAAATGTTGCACAAACTATTATCTTGCTCTCAGGTGCAAAGGGTTGAATCTATGCTTTTCTCCTTCGATCCTACAAAACAGTCTTATAGACAATTTTACAGTTTCTGCGTGTACGAAGTCTTTAAATTTTCATTACCATAAAAAAAGTGTTTTGCTCCTTATTAAATGATTACAACAAATAATTCACGTTACGAATATATGTATGTATGTATATATATCAACACCATACAAATTTATATTACTTATTAACATTAAACAGTTAAAACGTTTTCCTGGGAATGTCAGTTATGTCGTTCATTACAATCACAGCACAAATTACTCATTGCGATGGTTTGACAAACTAAATTTTACTTAAAAGTATTAATTTTAATAATACATCTTTTCCACGAAAATACATAAATATGTACTTCCAAGTGAATACAAAAATGTGCTAAATAATTACTTTTTAACCGACTTCACAAAACGGAGGTGGTTATCAGTTCGTCGGAATATTTTATTTATTTTTTAATGTATGTTACCGCAAAACTTTGGACCACGTTGGTACCTCAGGGGTGGTCCCATACTAATTCTGTTTAGATCAGATAATTTGATCGTGAAGAAATTAACGATAATCTTAAATTTTTATATGTGAATTGAAGTCGGTTTTTTTTTTTGCTTAAAAATTACTTGTTTCATAATATGGTTCGTTTAGCAGAAAATTTCCCCATGACATAATTTACTTTCTAACTAGACGCTCACTCACACACTATTACACTTAGTTGGCAATTGTCGTCGGTGGAGGCGCGTCTTTTGCCACCTGTCGTCGTCCGTATGCTTTTAATGTGGGACGAGCAATTGTAGTATGTATTTTGAGAATATACATTAGTCTGGGACGGGACGCGCATACGAAAGAAAAAGTTTGAAAAATACACCACTTACTTCAAAGCTCAAACCAAATTGTTTTTTTAACACTCGTAAGACCTTCAAAATAATATTTTTGTCCAACTTTAACTTTTAAGACTCGATTTGTTTAAATGGTATGTATTTTAATTGAATTTCCTCTAAATCCCTCTTGGTGCATTGATTTTTCTTCAAAATTTCAAAGCTTCAAAAAAATTGTCGTTTAAAAAATTTAACAACAAGTGTCGTTGGAGGTTTTAGGGTGGCCCAAAATAATTTTCGTTTGTTTCTCGAAGCTCTCCAAAACAGTTTTCAGGTTGTTTTAGTTTTTTGTTCGACCCGCTCTAATGTACATGTCTGGAAATGAATGGGGATTCACACGGCGTCAACGATGAAAGCAATACTTATGTATGTCGAAAAGTACATTTCACAAGCTTAGCGCTATAAACCAAGTAATTCACCGTTATTTGTTTAAGTGATTTTAGCTGCGCGTACAGTATTTACTTTTCGAACTTCTAAGTATTTGCTAAGCAAAAGCAATAATCGCTTGCAATTACTTTAAAGAAGACGGCTTTGCTAGCAATATAAGCATCACTACATACGTACATACATATGTACATATGTACATAAGTGCTAATAGATATCTAAATTTTATATTTATTTATGTATGCGCGAGTACCTCTACATAAATATAGAAATTACCGTACATATGCTTATCAGAATGCGTCATGTATCTATGAAAAAATTTGGCGCACAAAGCACGCTTTTTACGTCACATCAACACCTCTAAGGGTGGCAATGAGCAGTCGACTAGCTAGCAGCTGTCGGTCATTGTCTATCCGCTCAATGCCATTGAGTAATTCGTGGGAAACTCGCTTAAATGCTCGCTTTGTATAATAATGAATTAAAATATTTAACTGAGCACGAGTCAAATGTCACGTTGCTCCGGTTAGAGCCAATAACACAGTGCTACAAAAACAATCACGGAATGGGTATTCATGGAAACACGTAAATGCCCCGCAGCCGCGTAAACCTCGTAAATAATCCGATTTTCCATACAAAATTAAGTAAGTTTACGAAGTTTACATGGTTACATGGCAGGAAATTCTTCGAAATCCTTTCGAGAAAATAAATCTTGCTGTAGATTGCCGATGGGATCGGGCACAAAATAAAAATATATATGTTATTGTTCCTCAACCCTTTTGTTTATAATAAAAAAAAACACCCCTTATCATCGTACTTGACGCGCTTATCAAGTAGTACTAGATTGAATATTTTTCATCAAATTTTAAAAACCAAATATGGTTTTAAATGATTATTTATGGATAGAGGATATTAACTTTATTAAGCACCAAAATGAAAATTTTTAAAATCGGGAAAAAACCACCCATGTAATGGTAATTTTCTAAAACTCAAACATTTTCAGTATAGTATATAGGAGGTATACCAAATTTGGTAGAGCTCGTTGAAGTGTCTTACGAGGTACACATATTAGATACAGGTGGGAGGGGCCACCCATTCCCAATATCCAAAAATTGTATGAAAAAAAAATTTTTCTAAAGAATATTAAATAATTCTTCAACCACACTATGCGAAAGATCTGAAAATCCAGTACATAAAAATTCAAGGCCGTATTTATTTAAAAAATACTAAACAATTTTTATCCGCTTTCAAAAAGTGGAACATCAATTTTTTCCGCAATAAAGGTGCTTTAAGAGCAATACGACATGCTTGACAACTTTCATAGACATTTTCGAAATTAGCCATGGTCAAAGTTGGAAAAATTAAAAATATGATTTTTTTTTTCAAATCAACCAAATTAAAATTCCCAACAATCTAAATTTAACAATAACTAGATCTTTATACATAATTTTAGAGGTCTCAGGAACTGTCAAAAAACTATTTTCATATTGTACTCCACCCTACCTAAATTCGACGTTAAGTTTTGTTTCGGGTGTATTTCGTCGCATGGGTAAAAGATTGTCGTATGTTAGTTTCGGCAGATTGTGGGAAATCGCGATTGAAGTTTGGAATGCAATTTCTTTAAAACGCTAAGATAGATTTTCTCCAAAGTCTCTAAAAATGTTACTAGTTCACAAAATTTTTAAATTATTTTATTTTTAAAGTTTGTTGTTAATTAGTTTTGAGTTAATTAAGGATTTTCTTTAGTAAAATTTTTTCGTAAGCGTCATTTGCCCACAATTTGGCAGCCACTTTGTATTAAATACGACAAAATGTGATTAAAATTTTTACTAAATTAACGACATCTTTACTCAATATTTAGGAAACTAAAGGAGATATCTAAAAATGAAGAACGCCATTTTTAAGACATTAATTAGTTTAATATGACTGCATCACTAATTAAATTTTTACTAAATTATCGAAAAAATTGTAGTCAATATCTCGGAAAATAAAGGAGATATCTAAAGACTGATAGTACCATTCGAAAGACCTTATTTCAAAATATATAACTGTATCTGGAACTAAAGATCGTCAAAATTGCACTTACGACAATCTTTTACCCAGGCGACGAATTTAATGTTTTTTTCTTTTTGTAGCACTGTGTAAACACATAACACTGCTATGTATTATGTTTAATACATTGTAATTTAGCAGCTTTTTAATAAGCGTCGAACAATTTAATTGAGTTCATTACGTTGGTGTTCGTGCGAGTAATTGTGGATAGCGCGCTTTTTGTATAGTCGGCTCTATTGTTAATTGGTTTCGGTAAACTAGTTAATCATTTAGTTAGAATGACATGGTAAATGTTTATGAAAATTCGTCATAATTGTGTAAAATGTCAAAAGAGGGAAATCCCTGGTTTTTCTTTAATTCCATGCTCAGCGCAATTTTTTTTCTAAATGGTTCCAAAGTAATTTATAATTTTCGTAGAAAACGAAATCAACGGACCAAAATATTATTATTACAGTATGGATTTTCATCCGAACGGGATTTAAAAAAAAAGCTTTATTTCGAAAACATTTTTTAAGGGTGCTGCCACCAGATTAAAAAGTTACATTTAATTTATTTATAAGTTAAAAACACCAGCTCCGTAGTCGTGTGTGGCCGTCAGCAAAATCTGAAAATTGATGCGCGAGTGTGGGTGTTCATTAAATTAGCAAAAATCACTCATGCCTCCATCTATACTCAACAAAATTAGTTTTAAATTATATTTATTGGAAAAAGTGGGTACCCTCCACAAAAAAATCTAAAGAATCAACGGTAATTTTTAGCACCGTAATATTTGCACCTTATTGGCCTAAAATTGAATGGGCTACAAAACTGCACACCCGAAAATTTTAAAATTTTTATAACAATTTTTTGAGGTTTTATTAATTTTTGGTAATTTTGTGCAAGCTTTGAATGTTCAGTTAATGTGGTTTCTGTTATAGATTGTATCATATTTTAAATGAAAATTATTAAAAATAAATAAGTAAACATGAGTTGCAAACAATACCATTTTGATTTTTGGTGCAAAATCTCAGCATAGCTGTACATATGTGTTAAGTCTCAAAGAATACAAGAACTTTTCATCACCACTGTGAAATTTAATTTGTTTAAAGTTGCTGTACTTAGCTTGGAGTACGCGAAAACTTGCATTACAATTTTAGCAAAAATGTGCTTGAAGAGAATGAGTTTCAAACTATTTCACATAACTTTTTCATTGCTTGAAAACTCTGCTTAAAATATACCTTGCAAAACTTTAAATTTTAACGTCGATATTCTTATTTATGTGTACATACATATATATTATTTATTGTATATTTTAATTTTATTTTCTTTCTTTCAGATTTGCGTTTTAACTCGGTAAGTAATTCGACGAGTTTCGCTGAAAACCTTAAGTGAGACCGAGAATTTATTTATTTGCAGCTTTCTTTTCTGTTACTACCAAGAGGTATGCAATCGAACTAACTTGCCAAATCATTCACTTTTATAATACAGTGTTTAGCAGAACTGGTCTAATGGTGAATTTTTTTTTATTAGCCACAATTTTTTTTTAGCTAAAATTCTGACATTAGGCAAGCAAGTTTAATTAAAATTGCAGGAAAGCATTTATTCAATCACATGTTTTTTTTTACTTTTCCGGGAATATTTTTTTTTTTATTATTTTATTTTTATTATTTTTTTTAGTTATTCAAACTTATGGTTGTTTTATTTGCTAAATATTGCAAAAAATCTGAACATTTTACAAACAATACAGCTGGCTAAATGCGTAAAAATTATGATATTTTCTATTTTTTCTTACATAAATTATTTGCAGTTTATTAGCTTTCTATCTAAATCACAATATTATACTCTATACACGTTAATTGCAAATATTCCCGCTATTTTAGTTAGTCCAAATATGAGCTGGGTTTCTCTTCATCAGCTCCAGTTTAAGGCCGCTGTGGTGTAGTGGTTAGAAGTGCGCACTACCATTCCGCAGGGTCGAACCCAGTTTCCGACTAACATCAAATACAAAAGAAAAGAAAAAGTTTTCTCCTCCGCAGGCAATGGCAAACCTCGCGAGTGTATTTCTGCCATGAAAAACAATTTCTTATAAAAATACAGTCGCCGTTCGGAAACGGCGTAAAACTCTACCTCCTCTTGTGTGACAACTTCAAGGCGCACGCCACAAATCGGAGGAGAAGCTCGGCCCAACATTAACATATTGTAGAAGCGCCAACCTATTTTTATTATTATTACTAAAGTTAATAAAATTAAGAAATCTAAATCTTTCAGTATTTCTGTCGCTGCGAGCCATATTTAAATTTTTCCCAATTTGCTTAAAACTTTGTATTTCATAGAATCTGGACATTTTTCCGAATAAGGACCAACTTAATGTGCACTGGTATGCATATACATGCCTACATATGTAACTACATACCTTAAGTATATGTATGTATGTATGTATGTAGTTTTAATGGTATTTTTCCATAACTACCTTTCTTTTCGCAAAAAGTGGTTATGCTAAAACGTTTTCTCATTGGTAATTTATCTCGGCATTTCCTTCAATGAATTGCGAAAAATTCGCGTCGCTATTGGTTAATTATCAAAAGCAAGATTTTTCATGTTTTATTTTAAATATTTTTGGCAATCGATTGCTCTTTTACTTTTTCGTTGGTAGCACATAGTCGCACATAGTAACACATCGTCTACCGCTGAGTACCGGTTGGCGCGTGACTCACTGGCCAGCGTTGAAAACGTCACAGTTCAAAAATCGGATACATTTGTACCACCGCAGTTTCTTGAATGAGTTCAAACTTGCACGTACATACATACATATCTACATATATACATATTTGTATGTATGTTTGTATGTCATGCATTCATTAATATTTATACGAATAGCGGCATTCACCAGATGGTACCACCTTCACCGCCATCCATCAAGGCATCTAATTAGCGGATCAGTTGCAGCGTTGCCGTTGATTATTTTTTTTTCTCACTGTTAAAATGTTAAATTTTTCTTCGTTTTGCTAAAGTTTTTGATCAAAATAGTCAGAAAGGATAATTTTCCTCAAAACTCCATTGTAAAAAAGGTTACCATTTAAATCAAATTTTCAATTTAGTTTAGAAAGACTGTCATCCAGATCCCGTATAAAGTTCCAGGAAATGTTGGTCTACGCAACTCCCGATCCGCGGTCGTCGCATTTTCAAACCTCCGAGTGTACTTGAAATCGCTTCTCATAAAAACCATTTGCCGTTCGTAGGCGACATAGAACTATAGGGGCCTTCATTTGCGTGACAAGATCAACATGCACATTTGGATAATATGATACCAAACTCGTTTTATGCCTGCGTTCAAAAAAAACTAGCGAAAGGGCAGCTAACTATTATAGGAGTATATGTTGAAAGCCTGAAAGAATGTGTAGGTAATAGTTTTCAAATCAAGCAACTGTTAGGCCCAATTTCAGATGTCTTCTTTAAGTAGAGATTGTTGATTAACTTCAACGATTCATGTTCAGATCTGCATTTAAATGGCCAGTATTGGCTATTTGAGTATGAGATATGCAACCCTGTGTTTGTACCAAACAATCAAGATTGATAGATAGGTTGTTTTATCAATCTAGCCAAAGAACAATCAGCTGTTCAGTGCAAAATGTAAACAAACAAACAAATACCACAACAATTTCAAAGAGTAAGCAACAGTGTTGCCACTTGTTTGGCATATTTAAATAAAGTTGATCCGAAACCCAAAGAAAGGTAGTTGGCATCTAAAAAACAATCCAAACTTAAACTTAAGTGCTGTTTAAATATTCATTTGAAATTAGCCCTTATACTATAACAAAATTGAGCCTTAGATTGCCTTTACTTACTTACTGCTTACTTTTTATATCTATGACCAATTTACCAAGCTTGGTAAGAAAAGCCTAATTACGGCTTTATTCAAACAACTAGTAAGTCCCAGCATTTTTCGTTTTATTAAGACCCCTTAAGTAATTTCGTTAATTTTAACGGGATTTGGTAAATTTTTTGTACGATTTTGGTAAATTTTATTTTTCAGCCGCGGCAACACTGGTCAATTGTTGTATTTTGTTACCACCAAGGTGTTGCCACTTAGGGGGTGGTTGTTGTAATTTTGGCAATATCGGCATACCAGCGTTACGGGAATGCCTACTCCTATTTATTCCAATTTCATTTCTGGGCAAAATGGAACAAAAAATGGAGCAGACAAATTTGTGAAAAAAGTATGCGTAGCTATCACTTTTGCTTTGACTTTTCGTTTCCAATTCATTGGAAAATTTGAGCTACAATTTCCAATAATTGTGATTTTGTAAGTAAATTTTTGGTAAAATATATACATATGCATATAGACTTGCCCGGCTATAGATATTTGAATGGGAGTGTGTGTATGTATGCCCACTTGCACAATTGCCCTGTACCTTTATTCACCTGAGCGTGAGATTATTCACACAAAAGACGCTCGCGCTGGCCACGCCACGCTCGATGACGTCGTCGAGCTAAATTTAACTTCATTGAAAATAGTTTACGTGGTCAGAATCATTCACGCTCTCATGTCTTAAAAAAAACGAATTAATCAGATGTTTGAGTTTCAATTTAGGTGAAGCTATTATTGCGGTCATATCTGTTGCTATGATATTACCGCCTGCGCTTCTGACATTGCATTTAGCGGATACGAGGTATTTCGCGCCAAACGGCGATATGAGGCCAGATACGAGTATTTGGTTAGCTGGCTGCAGTGCTTCCTCGTAGCTGCGTAGAAAATAAATTAGTGCGTTTTGGCGCCATTTTGATGCACTTCTCGTTGGAAATGAGTTTTATCTATGTAAATCCTAGATTGCTTGGCCAAACCAACGTGACTCTCTCATGAATTTATCTGATCCAAACCAACGAAAAGACTCCTTCCTCCGCCAATTCATTAGCTTTCTTATTGCCTTCGATACTTCTAAGTACGGGAGCACAGATAAATGATACAATTATTGCATTTGCTAATCGAATATGCTATTGCTAGCATGTGAGCTTTCAAAAGAAGATAAAAACTCGGTTGTTCGTTGCACGTCTCTGAGCTCTCTTGATACCCTCTGCCGATATGCCTGGGATAGCCGATTTGCCTGAGAATCCCTTAATTCATGAACCAACTACAGTCCTATTCTGCGTGTTAGCGAACATTTTGTAACCGGGAAATTTTGTTACCAAAAATTTTCACCACTTTTATCCGCAATTCTAGGTGCTTTGGTACTGCAGTTTACTTCTATTTGACACGTAGATCATGGATCCTCAGTCTTGTCCCTAAATTTAATTTGGCAACCTTCCGCCATCTTGGATTTAGGTTTTTTTTGGGTTTTTTTGCGATTTGCAAGCTTATTTTTCGTAAAAAAATAGTTAAATACAAATATGTAGAGAATTTCATTTCCCATATTTGTTATATAGAAGGTTCTTTAAAAATAGCATTTTTTATTGTAAAAAATTAGCAAAAACTGTGAAAAAATTTTACATTGTTACGGTTTTCGCCTTATTTTGACAATTTCTGTTGAAAGTACATAGCATATTGAAACTCCAAAGATGTAGAGAATTTCATGCTCCACAACTTTTGTACCTACATTTGTTTTGTACGACGCTTAGATCACGGCCTGGAACGCGATAAACATACATAGCGATTAGCCCAGTAAAATTAGATAAATTTGGTAGGAAAAAAAATAAAAAATTTGTAACAGCGATTTTTTGATGCAGTTTACTTCTATTTGACACGTAGATCATGGATCCCCAGTCTTGCCCCTAAATTTCAAAAACCGTGACAATGTAAAACTTTTTCGCAGTTTTTGCTAATTTTTTACAATAAACAATTGAATTTTTAGAAAACCTTCTATATAACAAATGTGGGTTAATAATGTCTCTACATATTTGTATGTAATCATTTTTTACGAAAAATGCAAAATAAGCATGAAAATCGCAAAAAAACAAAAAAAACTTAAATCCAAGATAGCGGAATGTTGCCAAATGAAATTTAGGGGCAAGACTGTGGATCCATGATCCACGTGTCAAATAGAAGTAAACTGCATCAAAAAATTGCTGTTACAATTTAAAAAAAAGGCTAATTTTACTGGGCTAAATGTAGTCATATTAATGTTGCTCTGTGATGAAAACTTCAAGAATTTGCTTTAAGAAATCGTACGGAAATTTCTTTACGAGTGCGTGCCAATCCTTCCATATGATTTTATTTCATAAATTCGTAAAGAAATAACCCGGAACATAGCTCCGATACTCTTAAAATTTTGTTAAGATTGTGAGATGTTAGCGACGGTTATCACGGCACGCTCGCGTTGTTGCTAAGCTAAATACACCTCTTCTCAATAGATATCAGTCTGCTACAAACGAGTACATACACATATATTTATATGTACATACCAGAGAGCTGCTTTGAGTATGATCGAGCCTTTTTGATCACCCTCGCTAAAAATCGAGCACACGCGAACGCCACACTCGGCCACTATGTGTTCGATCGAAATGCTTACCCGAAATGGCTTCTTTCCTACCATTTCTTTTAACCGATAAAACGGTTTTTATACTTAAAATAAGATTTCCAAGAAAAGTGGTGTGTGCTTTTAACCAGACGTACGTACCGACATGTATTTCGACCAGCTGAATCCGTGGGTTCGAGCCCCACGGCCAGTAGAATTTTCATTTATTTCGATTTCATTCTTTTTTTGATAAGTTCTATATATTTTTTTCGTTGCTTTCAGTTAGTTGTTGTTGACTTTTTATAAAAAATGTGATAGAAAATAAAACAAATGAAAATAAGATAAATTAAAATTAAATATATAAATCAAATAAGTATATACCTACATATGTACATAAGTGGCATAGAGTTGCAGATGTCTGGTACATACGTATCTTCATATGTACCTATAAAGTTTTCTTGGTCATTTTGTCAGCTACTAACTACTTATTGCCAGCCGCTATTACGTATGCGGCTCCCCCATAGTCATGCTTCATTCATTTGGAATTTATTATACATAAATACTATTCACAAATTTTATGAATAAACTCTACTGAAGGCTAACGTTTATTTTCTTGTTTATCTTTCACACGCTTCGTGGTATGAAGTATCAAATTATAATGAGATGTTGTGAAATTCTACTGGCAGCTTTTGTTAAAATTTGGCAAATTTTTTTCGCAAAGTGCAAAGTTAAATAAATAAAAAATCTGAAGCCAATTCTGGTTTTATGAAACTATGAAGTGAAAATGAAAAATTCAATGCCAGTGAAAAATTAATTTTTTTCACTTTATCACTTTTCGTTTTATCATTTTAAGCGATTCTCGACCATTAAAGGCTATTCCATTAACACCTAGCAAGTAATTATTTGGTAAATTATTGTGAGTTTAAGACAATGATATTCTTTACCACAAGATGAT
This sequence comes from Rhagoletis pomonella, assembly GCF_013731165.1. NCBI lineage: Eukaryota > Metazoa > Arthropoda > Insecta > Diptera > Tephritidae > Rhagoletis > Rhagoletis pomonella. The sequence continues at coordinate 39,908,031 of NW_023458561.1, read as the reverse complement.
GGTTTTGAAAAAAAAAACACCCAACTTTTCTTTTTCACAACCACACAACTTTGCGAAAAAAAAGTTTTCACATGGAAAATTTTTTGACAAATTAATTTTTTAACATTTGAAAGCAGAATCGTATTTTTATGTCACTAGTCCATTTAATATGGCAAAAATGACAAATGACAAAGTCGGGCATTAAAAAAAAATTGTGTCATTACATTAAAAAATAATCATTAAGTTCATTTCCACATGACATTTTTTTTAAATGGCGTAAATTTTTTGTCATTTCAATGCCTAGTGGAAATTCGGCATAAGCTAACTTTCTAAACAGATGGTAACCCTTTCCAAAAAATATGATATGAGTTAGTCCAGGTCATAAGATATCTATATGCCAATTTATATCCAAAGAAAGAGCAACAAACATACTCACACACGCACTGACTTTCAGATTTATAATATCCCTAGGATTCTATTTAAACGGCAATTAAATTGATTCTAAATTCACAAGATACTTTCATCCTATGTCAAAATTGTTTTGAAACTTATACAGCGTTTTTTACTCAAATAAAAACTTTTTATTTTATTTGATTTTGCTAAAAAATATGTTTGAAATGCAGCCTTTTTAAACTTCTCTAGTTTGATACCCATATTCAAATATTTCGCTAAACATGTTAATTAAACTGATTTCAACTTTTTGAACAGGTGGCACCCCTCTTAAAGATCACTTACGAGACATATCATATTTGAACCAGTTTCGTTAGACATCCATGTTTATAATAATAGGTCAAGATTTTTTCGCACAAATCACTTTATTCGATTTACAACCATAAATAAATATAATTTGAGCAATTTCGCGAAATTCGAACTTTTATAACAGTTATTGTTATTAACTTTTTTTGATGAATTCAGTAATTATTCATTATCAACTGATTCATAATAATAGTTAATTAGACACGCTTTAGCCTAATTGTTAAAATTTTTGAAATATTTTTTTTTTGTATAAATTTTTTAATTTTTATAAGATTTTTACAAACAAATGGAAATATTTATTACTTCGCGATCAGATTTTTTAATCTGTTCCATTGAATATCAATTCTTATTCTATAATACATTATTTGAAAAATTAAAAAATTTATACAAAATAATGATTATTTGAAAAATTTAAACAATCAGGCTAAAGCGTGTCTAATTAACTATTATTATGAATCAGTGGATAATGAATAATTACTGAATTCATCAAAAAAAAGTTATTAACAATAACTCTTGCAAAAATTCGAGATTTGCAAAATTGCTCAAATTATATATTTTTTTTATGGTTGTAAACCGAATAAAGTGATTTGTGCGAAAAAATCTTGACCATCCAATTTTGGGTGGTCTACTTGAGAGATTTTCACTTAGTATGAAAGATCTTCGGTTCTTATTTTAAGTTATTTAAATTTTCCTCAATTTAATGTACTTAAGCTGAATTAAGTGCAATTTAAGTTTTTGTATCATCGAGACATGGCTGTGATTTTCACAATCCCATTTTCCTTTTGACACTTTGAAATTGAAATTTCGTTCAAAGAAATGTTGAACGCGTCAAAACAACCACTATTTATTTATGTATTTTGGATATTTTTACAATTCTACAAGCGTGAATGCTGTAATGCAGCAAATTTTCTTACCAAAATGGTAAGTATTATTTGTTGCAACTTCGGCGCCCGTTCAAAGAAAGTGAAAAGTTTAATTGTGACAAAAATTTTCAGGGTTTTCTATTACTTCTTTATTGTTGCACAAATTTACCAGCCGCAAGCTTCTGAACCACAGAATCAGGAGACAATTGAAGGAGCTGCTATGGATACTGTCGACTGGCCTGGGTTACTTGCAGACCTACGCGACAGTTGGCAATCGCCGATTTCTTACTTACGAAAGCGTGGTTATCTCCCGCCCGTCAATGATAATCTGTTAGAAGAAAAACTAAATGAACTTCGTGCAATGAAAGTTAACGAGCCTAAGGAAAACTCCAATTTGGATTTATTCAGCGAAAAGGGCATTGAAAATGTTGGCGCTGAAACTAGCGCTGCCTCGGCTTCCTCTGTAGGTAGCACGACCAATGACATCAAACCACCAAACGTTTTAAGCGCAACAAAAACTGATATTCTGAACCCTATTGAGCACGCCAATCTCAACAACGCTATTGTGACATACGCTAGTCAGCAACAAAATGCACCGGAATCCATAGATAATCTGTTTAAAGATTTATCAAACGATGTTCAACCGAATTCAGATGCGGAGCTGGACCAGGAATTCGATGAAGACTCAGATGGCTTCAGGAATAACATAGCAAATGCCTGCGCTAAAAAGCCATCGACCGGCGGTTCCAAATCCAAATCAAAGCCAGCGCATAAATGTAAAGCCAAGTCCAAATCGCACTCTCAGCCGAAGTCGAAGCCTGGTTTCTTTACAAGACTAAAGCAAAAGTTGTCGTCAATGTTTACGAAGTCCAAAGCGGTAGACCCAAAGAAGCCACCCAACAAAAAACCAGCCCTTAGCGTTGATTACGCCAATTACGTTGTCAAGTATTTAGCGCCACATAGAGATATGACTACTGGCTCCAACACTTGGAGCGTAAACGACTTAAATGGGGAATATGCTGGCATAAATAGTTATGGAGATTGGGAGAGGGGCGAAAAAGGATTGTATAGAAGAGACCACAGTGCGTTGAAGGGCAATAATTTAAGCGGAAAGGAAGCATCTTTAAGGTCCATTGAATCCAATGTACTTGAAGATGTGGCAGCAGGAGCGAAGGATGCACCTTTAAAAGTATTTCCATTCAACGATTTTAATTTTGGAAATCTTAATGTGAAAAAGCTGATGACCAAAGATAACTCCAGTCAGGTGGATGACACCAAACTTGCCGATTTGAAAAGCTTTAACTCTAAAGACGCAGAACTGAATAAGATTGTGCATAGCTTGGCAGAGCAACAACCAACTGAAAAAGACACGAATAGCATAAAAAGTGAAAAGTCGGACTCGAAAGATGATTTCAATTTAAAAGAGTTAAGTTTTAGCAAGAATTCGGGAAGTGCGCTACAAGATAATAACAGCTTCAAGGACAAGCCTACAAAAGACTTCAGCTTAAAAGAACTGGCACCTAAGATCGATGAAACATTTGTTGGCAATACACCGAAAAATACAGAGGCAGCTTCTAATAAAGAAATAAGTGCGAACGATGATTTGGGGGATCTGACAATGTCTAGTTTTAATGTGAAAAATCCGGATGTCAGTGCGAAAGTTAATATGCATAAGGGTTTGCACATCAACGATCTCGACTTCTCCATACCTGATTTGCCAGAGTGGGGCTGGAAAAGTCTGGCGCCTTCCCCTCCTTTAAAGGTTGCCTTATCCAAAGATACTGGTGCAAAAGATTTTGGTAACTTGGGTATGCCGAGCCTCAAGCTGAAGATACTCGAGTCCAATGCAGAGCAAGCAGCAGCAGCACCAGCGAGTGCCGAAGCTCAGGACGAATCTGATCAACCTCCAGTGCATAGGTTTGATACAGAAAGTAACAATTTTGGCGTAAGTGCTGGGTATTCAAGAGACCGCAACGTAAACGTGCGACAAGATATGCCCAATATGAGTGGGAAAAGTGCTAACGAAAACCCAAATCATGAGGCGGTTAAAGAAACGAACATTAAACATTTTGAAATTGGCGAATTAAATACTAAAATGGATGACAACAATCTGGATTTAGATCGACAGTTTACAAGGCAGGTGTTGGAAAAAGTTTTGCGTAGTTCAGCTCAAAACAGTGAGCGCGATAAGCAATTGAGGTGAAATCAAGGGATACGAGTATTTCGTAGTTTTATTTATTATGTATACTTAAAACAGTTTACTATTTACATACATAAATACACATTATATATAGTTAACGATTCATGTAAATAAACAGTTTTACGACACTTGATAGTCATCAGTTGCGTTTTTTAATGGCGCATACTACATACATTTAAGGTTAACAACTTATGTAACAGGAGCAATGCTTAATTTTTTTTTTATTATCATATACGCAGCCAAACAAAAAATGCTTAAGCACAGGTATGAAATCAGGCTTTAAATTGACGAGACAATCTCGTTATGATGTGCCTAGATTTAAAAATCAAGGGGTCAGTCCATGTCAAATCGACCAATGGTTATAATTATATAAAAAAAAGTTCTACCAAAGGAAAAATCGCAAGTTTATTTTTTGTATATCTTAAAAGCTTTTGTAGTTAAAAAAGTGGTTCTGGTCCCGTTAAAAAAAAAAATATAAAAAAGGTTTATTTAAAGAAAAGGTCTATAAAAATTAAAAGAAAAATACTGATTTATGAAATCAAAAAAAAAAAATCAAAAAATCGTGAAAGTAACAACTTACAAAAAACTTTTCCTAATTTTGTTATACAAAACCTTTAATCGATCTTAAAATATCATGGCATTTTAATTTTTTTTGTATTAGAACTAAACTTTTGCATTTTGGTTTTTATTTGCGAACTCTGAATAAACTCATGTTAAAAAATGTTTGTTTAATTAAAATTTATTTCTAATTTAGAGTTTGCAACACATTTTCTTCAGAGTTCAAAAATTCGTATTTCAAAAGGAAACCTTCTTGAAAACTTCTAGATATTTTAAGATCAGCTAAAGTTATTGCATAAAAAAGCTTAGCCAAAAATGTACACATATAAGTTTTTGTTTTTACGATTGTTTGAATTTCGGGATTTCGTAATTTTTTTATTTTTCGATTGTTTGTAAATAGCCCCCATCATCACCATAAAAACGAGGCCAGAACCAGTTTTGTAACTATAATAGTTTTTAAGATATGTATTTATAAAATAAATTGCAAAATCCGTGAAACTGTGAAATTTTGAACTTTCCATTTTGTTTATATTCTTATCTAGCTCAGGCTAGCATTTCATTGGGTCCAATGCATAAAAAGCGAATAAATTTTCTGAGTCAATTTTTAAGTACAATTATTGAGTCTGACATAATTTGGCGGGATCAACGAAAAGTTCCTAAAATTAATATAACGTGTGTCAGCATACCTTTCTACATACATACATACATATGTATGTGGCGCATGATTTTGGTTTCTTTCGATTTGCAGCAAATTAGATTCATAGTCATTTCCCAATGCTTGGACGCAAATAAATAAATTTTTTCAAGCAGAGAATTTCATTTTAAAAAAAGATAGTAATTCTCATCGTGTAGAATTAAAAAAAAAAATGCAGGTGAGTAGAAAATTCAGTTCTCTATTACATAAATAGTTTAGAAATATACCGCAACAAATTATTTCATCAATTTTATATAAAAACATTGTTAATTATCTAAACAATTCCAAGTTTCAAACTTTGTACAATAATTGGAAAAATTCAACACGCTTTCATCAAAATTAAAAAAAAAAAAAACATTTGGATTATGCAGTTTTATACCACATTCATGATATGCAAATTTGATGTGGCTAAGAATTTGCGTAAAGTTTTAATAATTACACATTAATCTTTAAAGTTTCGCTGGAATGTCCTCGCCAGTAACAGGTAAACACGATAGAAAAAAATGCATTTGAGGTTTAATCTCATTCTTTATGCACAGGGCCCACTCTTCCACGCATTTGCACTTCACTTTTCTGCAACTGTCTTCTTCACTAGAATTATCGATTTCATCCAATCCAACGCATATATGTATATATATACATTCATTTGTACATATTTCCAAATAGTTTTTGCCGTGAAATCCAGAAAAGTTGGCGTCTAAAAATAATGTGGCAAAAATCAACAAACACTTTGACTTCTTCTACATATGTACATACATACATATATGACCATTAGTGTGCATCCATATAAAAAAATCGGACTGATATGAAAATAGCTCCCAGAAATCGAGCTTAAAAATCGAGCGAAAAATGTTTAAGCTTGACAGGTCTGCATATTTTTATTATTTTAACAACGGAATCCTGCTGAGATTTTTTGGAGGCAAGTTCAAATCGGACCTCCTCACGTAAATCTTAATATTTTTGCGAAATATTTTAGTGGACGCCTTAAAATGTAATAAATAGTGTAATTCCGGTGGAAAATCCGCAACTTTTTTTTGGTGAGGCACTCTAATGTATGTATACCTCATAATAGTATCATTTCCTTTAAATCACCGTTTACGTATAAACATGTGCATTGTAATTTTACGCCAACAAGATCACACCTTTTCTAAATACGTAATACGTAAGTATATTCATATAAAATATGTGTGTGGGCCCAGGGGCACCTGATATATTTACCCATATCGATGCGTACATAATTTTAAATGAACTTGTGCAGTTGGGCATTGTCTTAACACAGTATATATGTATGCGTGTGTAAACAAATCAAAACATTATTAATTACGCAAATAGAGCGCATGAGAAATATCATCAAAATATTCAATGTACTCATCTTTGCTTCGAATGCACTACATATGTACATACATGTGTATGTACGTACTAAATTGGTGTGATTGTGAGCCTATAAAATAATTTTTGGAAATTTTTATAGATCCCGAAAGTAGTGCGTGTATCCATTTCCCCTTACACAGGTAGTATGGGTATAGATGTACTGGTAAACAAATATCTAGCTGAGTGTTACTGTTCAATACTGCTCTATTTATACTAAATATTATTATACCTGCACACATATGTATGTATCTACACACGCTTAGAAAAAAAGTCTTAAACGAATTGCAATGAAAATCACACTGTATTGGTTAAAATCGAAAAATTTACGCTTTCTGAGAATTCTATTTATTTGAAGTGGATTTTCTCCAGCAGATGATTATGTGTGTATTCTACATGTTTCTGCGATCTCCTTTACGTTTGATTTGTGTTTATATTTTGTTTACACAAATCGACTTGTTTCCCGAGCAAACAAACAAATCTGGAAGTATGTATGTATGAAATATATCTGTAGAAAATAAGTGAATGCATACTTATTAACCAGCAAAATACAAAGGGAAAACTCATATTTTGTTCGTATTCGTTGCCACGTTATTTCACATGCAAATATAGCCACTCGATATTCCACTCAGAGGTTTGCGATATGAGGACTTTTTTTGCGAACTCTCGGCTAAACTAATCAAATGATGAAAAAATAGACAGATAGCTAAGCAAATAGAAAATTCTTACCTTGGTTAGTTAGTAAATTTAGTAAAAAAAAAAAACAAAACAAAGGTCACATTATCCGTGACAGAGGAATTTATAATTCCATCTCCATGGTCAGGCATGTGGATAACCAAAGTGCATGGTACTTCTAAGGCCGACCTACCACTGCCCAGCACTTACTGCGATCTGAGTTTAGACCCTCGGTAATAGAAAGTCTGCTTGACGAGCTTGGTTGTGATCAACCTATTTGTTAGGACCCTGATGACCGCTTGGATGTCTGAAAAGATATCTATAAAAGCGCCTTTCTGGCACTGATACAATGGCACTACCTGAAAGAATGTGGGCCATCCTTCGGTCTGACATTATGATCTGGAATACTCTGACGAAGCGGAAAATTCCCATACGCACAGTGGTTCAAACAAGTGTTTTTTTTTTAATATTCACATCCTTTTTAAAACTTAAATTTTTAGATTTCTTTTTTATTAAAATAATTGGGGTATAGGTTATAAATTATTATTCTCTAGTGCATTTGGGATTTGTAAACAGAGTTGAAAATATTACCACATAGCCAGATAACCAGACAGGTATGAATACCCTAATTATTCGCGCTTTAACCAAAACCATACAAATCAAAGTTTTAGACTTCATAAAAAATTTAAAAAATTTGCACCAAAGTATCGAATCTTTTAATCTGGTGTCTTCGGTTTTATAGCCCACAAACTTTTAGTGTGTAATAAAGTGCAAGTTTCAAACGGTTAAATAACCCCTTTGATTTTTAAGTTTTTTTTTTTTACTGACGGCTTTTACGGTTTTTTTTTATATAACAAGTGGAATTCATAGAAACTGGTTTTGATTTTTTTAATATTTTTTGCAAACGATCTTGCGCATTTTATTCCGTAAAAAATTCATGTCTACATTGAAGGAAGTGCAAAGATCTGTCAGCAAAAAAAAAGATATGTATTAAAAAACAACGCGATTTTTATGTAATAAAATTTTATGGGCTATAAAACTGCATACCCAAAAGTGTACTAAAAACTCAGGTTAATCAGTTCGTATATATTCTGTATACAATTTGAAACTATGATTTATATAATTTTGATTAAAGCATGACAATATATATTAATAAAAGCATATCGTAAACCATGATGCAATAATACAAGGTGTTATCGGTTGGCAACTTCTCGCTCTAATTCCGCCATATTGACTGCCTTAGGTGAAACAGTGTTACTTCTTTAAAAATTCTTTGCCTAATAATATAGTTGATTTTTTTTAATTTTTTCTCAGTATACACATTTTGTTTTCTCAAAAAGGTCTTTTATCTTATTTTATTTCATTTCATTACGAATATACTATAAAAAAGCAAATTTTGTTTAGAAGAAAGTATGAAATTTTATATTTTTCCCCCAAATGGGGATTCATTTTTTCCGTTTTTCTTCTTATCCTACTGAACTAAGGCAGTGTCAAATCGAGCTGCCACAACTGATACCACCTTGTATTTTGCATCATGATCATAAAAATTTTTAACTAGAATAACTATGTATGTGAAAATTAACAAAAAATAAATAAATAAATATATGAACACTTATTTATATTCCTGTGGCTTGTTCTTCTCGAATGCACAAGCAATATTAACTTAGAGCTTAGATTCCTTTTTAGACCAAAGTTAAACTAATAGATCTGTATTATTTAGTTGAGCTACGGGGCCGGTTGTCCGATTTTAGGCATAAATAAATAAGACTCCGAAAAAAATGGGTTAGGGCCTTTCTATGTATGGATATGTATTGCTCAAGTTAAAGTGAAATTCATAAACATCCTTAAGAATTAAGTATTACGGCAACTCTCTCTTGCCATAAAAGCTTCTCTTTTATCATAAAATTTTAATGTTCTCCGAGTGTCATGCGGCATTTAAAACTTACCTATGAGCTTTAAAGCACCGCAGTAAAAAAGCTGAAACTCTTTAGCTTTTCAGTGGGCTTCACTTTTTTTAAATTTGGTAATTTTATTAGGTATGCTTTGCAGATTTTAAGTAAGCAGTTAATTATAATTATTTTAATATTTTCAAGATTTGAATATGCTATTGAAAGTCAAATGTCTCTAGTACTTAGAATACGAATATACTTACATATGTAAATTTGAGAAAAGAAATTTAGTTATATTTTTAATTTTTTAAATTTTAAAACTTCATCAGAAATAACACTATTTATGTGTGATTATTGGTCGGGTTTGGTGAGAGCCCACCTTTTCGTGGCGACGGTGTAGCTGGCTTAAGTGGTGACTTTTTCAAATTAACAAAGCTTAGCTCATTGTCTGGTGAAGGTGAAGATGTTGCGCCCGAATTGCGTCTCGACGAAGTTGGTCGTACATTTGTGTCTAAATGACGAAAGCTGCGAAACGAGATAGAATAACATGGACAGTCAGTCAATGGAGAAATTGTGACTTTTGAATCTTTTTCGGAATTCTGTCTTCGATATTTACTGGTAACGGTATTACTAAAATAAATAAGCAATAAAGCTTTATACCTGAGTTCCGAAAAAGACTCGTATAGAAGTAAAGTGTGATCAATATTGTGAATGATTGTACTTTCATATGTACATATGTGTGTGTATGTGAATTTTTGTAATTTTTTTTTTTGGAATGAAAAAGTGCTCACCGCAAAGAAACATTACTTTTTTGTCCACCTTCGTCATTGTTGTTGTTACTATTGAAGAGGAATGCCAATGGCCAGGAAATCCACGAATTGCGTTCTATCGATGTTTGTGTTCTGATAGTAGGATTTGTGCTATGACCCACCACTGGTGATGCAACATCCGCTGACAAATTTGGTGTGCCAGCCTTATTGATGGCCGGATTGTAAATTTTAGGATCACTGACCATGCGTACGAAAAACGAGCGCTTCCTCGCCAACGTATCCTCCTTCTTGCGATTGATGATCTCTGATAGTTCGTCGTGCTGTTCCTTTTCAAGCAATTCATTAGCAAAATCGACTATGGTCTCCCAGGCGTAATCGATATCTTCTTCGGTGGCATTTTGTGCCACTGCACAGAATCGTATGATATATTTATCGTTAACGCTAGCTGGTACCATATGCAATTTGCCGGATTCATTAATGTTACTTAGGAGTTTCTCATTTAATTTGTCGTTGCCTTTCAAGCGAAAGCAAACCAACCCAAGCTAAAAGAAGAGCATGTTCAAGTAAAAAAGAATCAAAGGAAATACGTAAATACATATTTATAATAGGAAATATGGCTATAAATCACAGGTATGTAGATATATAAAATGCAAAAGGTATGGTGGGTAGTTCAAGAGCCATCTGCATTTGGAATGATCTAACTTTGTTCGTTATGAATCATTGCATTAAGAGTTCCCTAAAACTGCGCCTAAACAAATGCCAGCATCAGAAAAAAATCAAAAAAGATCATTTCTAAATGAAGATTATTTATTTCTGTATTTATTTATTTTATTTTTTGCATCAAATGAGTCATGTGCGAAGTGTTTATATGGAATATTGTTAAATGTTCTTAACAAGTGCGGAGTATTGCATTAGGGTTATCCATATGAGCGATAATTTGCAATTGAGATAATTTTGAAATTTTTATTTTCTGAAATTCAGAACATTTTAAATATATCTAAATATGTACTTTAGGGTGCCTCACCAAAATAGTTCGGAGTTTCGCCGGAATTAATAAATATGTATATTATATTTTAAAGCTTCTGTCAAAATGGACCGATTTGAAAATATTTCCAAAAAAAGGAATCGATTAAGCGGTGTCTGTCCGATGTTGAGATATCCTAAGGAAACATGGTGTGTGTACTTCTTTTCAGCGTAGGACGGATGGTATTGAAAATGGGCAAAATCGGACGATAACCACGCCTGCCTCTCATATAACGGTAGTTTTCAGAAATACAAACACTGCGATATTTTAGTTACTACTGAAGCTGATTCACTCAAAATTGATATTTACAATAATTTTTAGGCGGAAAATAAGAATATTACAAAATTTTGGGAAATGGGCGACGCTAATTTGGTACAAAAGTGATACTAACAACATTATTATGGAATTTTGCAAAATGGGCGTGATGCCGCCCACATAACGTTCTATCGAAAATGTTTGAAATATACGTAAAACCACCCCTGTTTACCACGTGGTGGTAGTTTTCGGAAAGGTGAAAGACTGTATTGTATACATGGGCCGGGTATTGAATGTTCGGCTCCGCCCGAAACTTAGACTTTTTTGCTTGTTTTTTTAGTAAAATACGTGTTTAAAAATAATTTTTGCAATAAAGTTTAAAAGGTATCAAAATAATAAGATTTTTGGAGGTATTTTCCAATCGATCCAGCTCACGCAAGTGCTAATATTTTCCCGAAATACGCTGAAGGAAGTCTTAAAATATAACTTTATTTATTCTAATTAATAACAACTGATTAAAGTTATAAATTACTTGCTGCCAGGGTTATCTCCTAAAAAATGTAATTAGTTTTAAAATTCCGAAAAAAAACAGTACCGACGTCTTTTTTTTTGTAGAGTGATGCACTCTAATGTCCACACATATTGTATGTATGAACTATTTTCAGCAATATTAAAGGGGTTTTATTAAAAAAAACTTATTTTTGGCTTCCTTTTTTCGTATAAATATTGGATTCACAGCATGCTTTTATTGTCTAGCATTATATCTTGCCCTAGAAATAGAGTCTTTGTTTTAAGTTCTCTGGTGAGTTGAAAGAAAATAAATTCCGCCAGGTTAGGTTAGATTGCAGTGGGCGATCAGCGCTAGAGTGAGCCGCTCTCTGCGCGGTGATATCGATTCAGCGGTACCCTTTGTCGTCAACCCGTCATCCATTCGAATTCCCGCCATATCACCGTGGTCTACTACCCATATAAGACTAATTGGGAAATATTCCGACGTAGTTGAGAGGGAGATTAGTCTCTGCAAAAGTCTCGCAGCCCAAACTTGAGTTGATTAAGAGCTCATGGCAAAAGCATTGCCAAACAAAGGATGTGGGTCTGACAATCTTCTAAAAAAAAACCCTCAGGGCTCGGAACCCCGACTGTCGTCCTACTAACCAAAGGATGCTTACGACGTTTAGAAAAAAAATATACATGCCTGTCTTTATAGCTTCCCCTTGGATCCGTAAATACAACAAAACATCAAGAGTCGCTCCTGGTGTTATGGCTCCCATAATGCCTATATACACAATTCTTTACTATTCGTTTAAGATACAAACCATGGTATTGACCATGGTACTACACCAACATACTGCAGAAGAAACGTGTCAGTCGGTCTGCTTAAAGCTGTGGATACATAATTTACCATAGCCGGCCTCAGAACCCAAGTTCTTAGTGCTCGATTTACTTTCAGCTCACAATCAGCTGCCTATCTACAGTTCTCCTTACTTAGTTGAGGAAACGGAACTAAGGATTAGAAGTTAAGACCTTTCAACTTTCCTTTTTGCGTAAGCAAAACTAGGTTTTTCTTGCTGGGACTGACAGCAAGACATATGTACATCTATGTAAAAGATTGAGTTAATCTAAATGTCGTTGGTCCTCTGCAATAACGATACAATTCAGTCGTGTTAATTCATTCGTCTTTCTCCAAAATCACGAAAGGAAGTTTGGCTTTCATATGGCGATTCAAATCTCCATGAGAGCCACCAAAAATGCTTATGAAAATTCGGCAATGCCTGCATTTCATTTTCTTTTCATAAATTTTGCCTTCGAAATGCGACCAAATTGCATTTCGCTTTATAATCTGAAAGCGAAAGTCTTTTGTTAAATAACAAATACCAAAAACGCAACTCAATTATTTACTCTTTTACACAAATTGCACTAAACGATTTAAAACATTGGAAATTCAATGAAATAAAATGTCCAATTCCATTCATTTCTTTTTTTATGCTATAACAATGAAGATCGAGATGCCATATGTGCAGTGTTGCCAAAGAAAATTTTTATTCACTTTAATGAACGAACTAATGAACTAGCTCAATTAAAAGAGCCTGGCTCTTCCGCTCTTTAGTTCAATAGACATCCCTGAGCGGCCTGCCTGACGCTGGTGCAGAAACCTCATCCATATATTTTTGGTTGTGCTCCAGGTTTAGTTTTCCCTTAATAGGGTCATAGTAAAATAATAAATAAGTGTACCAGTTAACTGACGTCTTCGTATTTGAAAGCAAATTTTGATTTTGTTATTATTTTTTCTTCCATTTCTGGTATTCGCCTTTTTTCCCCTGGTTTTGTTGCATACCTCTGTCCCATTTAGGCTTAGATCCTCAACCTTCCGGACTGAAAACATCAGATCAGAATCGGCAAGAATTTATTTTCTTTAATTTTTTATTCAAATAAAAAAAAAATACATAAGTTATCACTCAAAAGGGTTAACGTGAAGGTCAAATCAAAGACAATTTTGGGATAATAAATTATTTATATTATTTAACTATGAAAAGGGATGCACTACCAAACACCACAAGAGAGGCGAGAGTACACTGCCCTGAGGCATTCTCTTCCAACCTCTGTCCCGGTACATGATCCATAGTCTACCTTCCGAACAGCCAGTAATTCTCAATGCTTTTGAATAGTGACACCGTTGGCGAGGTATTTTTTTTATAATTTTTAGTAGTTGTACTCTATTACTTTTATGAACGCAACTGTACGTTGGTTTGTGTTAGACGCAAAAAATACAGCAAAAAAGCAATGGTATTATTCGAATCTCCCATAATTATTTTGTTTAACAAGTACTTGTCAGCTCGTGTCACTGTCCTCTGCGTATTACCACCAACAAACAGCCCGTCCAACATTCAATGCTCACTTGCGTCAAGTGGCCAGCGCTACTTTATTGCCTTCATATTTTATCAATTTAAATCAACACCGAATTATTATTTATTTTTTTCATTGCGCCGAAGTGAAGTTTTTTTGGTGCAATATATGGACATGTCATTATGTGCGTAGATATGTATGTATGTGTTTACATATATAATAGATGAAATCGGCCAAATAGTCAGACAGTAGGTCAGGCAGTCAGTCAGTCAATCAGTTTAAGTAATAACAAGCCAATCGATCAGTCGAAACAATCCATCAAAAAGTGTTTGCGCATACAATGTTAATTGAATACAAAAAGGTAGTCAGAGAAGTGAATGCAACTTTAATTTTAAAATAGAAGACAGCCAAAATAATGTAAAAATAAAACACTTCAATCGCATTGCGGGGATGTTGCTGGACCAAATGCACGTACACATGTACGGCAGCCAGACATGGAGGCGGGTTTGGTTTATATCTTTATATATACTTTTTGGGTTGTGTTGTTCAATCCCTGCAGAAAATCGAGAAAGGAATAAAGCATTCTAAAGTTTACGAAAACAGTTGTGGCGATAAGGTAATGCAATAATTCGCCGATGGGTATGAATAGTTCGAAAATGGAAATAAATGAGCTTCCTATCGACTTTTTTGATTTTGAAAGTGAATGTTGAATATTCTGGTACGTAGGTTAATAAGAAAGCAGTTGGTAGACACATCACTGGTTCGTTGGTGGTAAAGGAGTACAGAATAGTAGAGCTAATAGAGTAATTGGATTCAGTATTTCGGAACTAGTTCCTTTTTCCTACAGGTATGTTTTTAAACGTGCCGAACCAATGTATGAATGAGGACTCAAACATGCAATATTATCAAGATGTATGTACATGTGCCGGTACATACATATGTATAAATCCGCCAATGTGCATACACTCGTCTACCTTAATGGATATTTAAACGATTGATTCGCTTAAGGAAAAGTTTTACCACTCACGCAAAACAGCAAGAAATCTTAAACGAATAAGCACGTTCAAATTAAGGCGGATCAATTGTTATGCGAAAAAAATTAAATATTCACTTTAAAAGTTCCAACCAAAGTGGAATTCAACCCAAGCGCATAAAAACATATCGTTTCTTGTATGATAAATTTAATCGTTGAAATGCAAAAAGTCATAACTAATAAAATATTCAAAATTCACTTTTTGATTTATATGATAGATTTCACCGGATGTGGATGTGGGGAACATCATTTTATAAAAAAAAATATTAGTCACGACTTTTTCCATTTCTTCATTTACGATGTTGTTACGTCTTTATGCATTTCAGGTGACGATATGTAAAAATCACCTCACCTAATGTTAACAAATGGGTGTTGTCGGTATTGTAAAAAGTTTTTGCCGGGTTTTCCTTGTGCAATCTTTTTTACTTTGTTTTTTTTTTTCATTCAACGCACATGCATATTTCAATCGTTTGAACTCCGCATTTAAGATATTTCTATTATTATATTATTTTTTTCTTAACTTGAATTTTTCTTATTTTTATTTTGTAAATACCCCAATGGTTTGATCCGTTTTCAATTGTCAATTGTTTTTGTTTTGTTTTGATTTGTAGGGAATTGTGACTTGCTCTGTTTTGTTTTGTTTTTGTTCGTCACTCACCTTGACTTGATTACAAATCTCAAAGCGTTTGTCTTTCAGCACATGTTGCTCGAAACGTTTGGCCAATTCGATGTGACGTCGTATATAATTCTGCAATCCGGAAATTCCATATGAACGCAAAACAAACCTATTGAAAATAGAAATAAATTATAAAAAAAGATTTTATAAAAAAAAACATAACTATTAGATATGTACTAAATATGTATGTATGTGTAGTCATGAGCTAAATTCCAAAGTTTAATTGTCAGTTTTCTTCTATGCATTTCATAATATATTTTGGATTCAAAAATTGATGCAATAAATTAAAACTTTGCATCCATTTCGATAGTTTTGGAAAACTGCTCGTTGTTACTCGATAATTTTATCAACTGGGAACGTCCTTTTCACCTTACTTTTGTTAGTTTTATCAGCAGCAAATTCTAATAGAAAATGATTTTTACTCAATCATATCGCTCATTTACTTCACAAACATGGTAAAATAATTATTATCTATTAATATTTTCTACTTAGTTTTTGTAGAAAAAAAAAACAAAACAATTGATCGATTTGCAGAAGACCCTCGAAGACTGTTGTTTAAAAACAATAAAAAATCAAGATTTTGGTGAATAGACGAAGTCGCATTTTAAAATTTGTATGAAATTAATGCAATTAACAAATTTTTATTTTTGCTCTTCAATAACTTTATAATAAACTTCATGCAATTTCATTTCCTCTGTAGGGCTCGGTACAGCTCAGTTGTTACAATAAAAAGAAAAAAATTACTGAGGAAAATTGTTATAAATTTTGTAATAAATAACTATATTTTAACATTTCTAATATAATATATGTACATTACAAGAAATTGGAAAAACCATTTCGTTATCAATTTTCGACTACTTATGACAGAATAATAATAATAGATCTGCGCTTACACATTTGCTAGTGTCACACGAAGGGGAGGGACCGACTCCGAACGGCGAATGTATTTTGTATGAGAAGCTGTTTTTCATGGCATAAATACTCTCGGAGGTTTGCTATTGCCTGCCGAGGGTTGACCGCTGTTAAGAAAAAACATTTTTTCTATTTTTTTTGCAATGATGCTTTGTTTGACCAGGAAAAGCGGGCATTGCTTACCAGTACACCAAAGCTTAATCTTGTTTCATTTCAAAAATCTGCTAAAAATTAGAGGAGTCTCTGCATTGACCTTCATTAAAAAACCAGGACAATTTAAGTGTGGACCAGGACACCAGGACAATTTGTCTAAATCAGGAAAAATCCTGGAAAACCAGGACGTCTGGCAGTCCTAAGCTAGCCACAGCAGGTCGACTGATTTGCATATCTGCGCTGTACTATTTTGCTCTCTCTGTTTGCTAAGACAGGAATAATAACGGAATCTGTAGAAGCTGTAGAAGAATCCATTCAGCATCTCTAATGCATGTGCCCCGTACTTCGGAGAAAGCGCTTCATCTAAGGGTTGTTAGACAGCTTATTAAAACTCCAATAGAGGGTACAAAAGGGACTCCGGATGTTTTAAAGACAAAGGGGGATAGGCAAAGGGAAACCCTATCCTGGACGTCATATTGGACTTATGCGACCTAAATCACTGTGGCCTGTATAAGCGGATGTACCTAAAAATGTTCGTTACCATAGAGATTTTTTTTGAGGAAATTAGTTAAATGTCGATGCATGTTTCCATGAGCCCTTGCATACGGTGTATGATGATTAGGCTCAGCAATTTCTCGTAATAATTTCTGCCCTCTGCTGCTGTCTTGCAGATATTAATTGTCATCAATGTACATATGTAGGTATAAATGTATGTATGTGCTATTACGTAATTTTCAGTAAAGTACATATTTACATATAAAAAACTGAAAAAACCCTTTCTTTTGTCGAAAGTCCCGGTCGAAATTTAATAAATAATTACTGCTGTGCACACACATATGTATACATCTATGCCTTTATTAAGCATTTGCCGAATCACAAAAACCTTAACAACTCGTACATTCCTTTATACATATTGCCATACATACCACAATTTCAATGAACGAAAACGCCGACTGAGTGGAACTCCCCAATGACGGTAGTCAATTGCTGCATCATCATAGCAATGCTTAAGATATAATGGATCCACGACAAGTGCTGATGTAAGGCGGATTCGATCGCGCACCCAAAATGTTGAACAGTCGAAATTTGTTAATAGCCATTTATTGGGATTCGTATTGAATGAATCAGCATATTCGATGCCCTGTCAACGACGCCAAAGATGGCATTAGTTTTTATATGGTTGAAAAAAGAAAAGCAAAAAGCGTGACCATTAACAATTTACACATGTGCATACCTTGGTTGCTTAAAACACAGTTCTTGGAAATCTGCTTTGTCTAAAATTTATGGTACATATTTATTTCCGCACTCACTCACCTTTAGTAGCGGCTTCAATTCGGGACAGATGAAAGAGTTGCCGGCATAGGCAGCATCCACGTGCAACCAAATACCTGGAAACTTTTGTATTTCCTTGCCAATCTCCTCCAAGTTGTCAAAAGAGCACGAGCCGGTAGTGCCGAGTGTAGTGGAAACGAAGAATGGCACCAAACCTTGTTTTTCATCCTCCTCCATGGCCTGTTGGTGGTAGCAAAAAATATAAATGAATTAAAAAAAGTCCATATTGCAGTAATCTTAAATTAAGTTTAAGGCACTGGAAGGCCCACCTCACTCAATGTGCGGCCGCGCAAGCTGGCATTTTCATCCGGCTCTAAAATACGCAATTTCACGAAGCATATCATTGCAGCCTTCTCAACGCAACTATGCGCCTCCTTCGAGCAGTAGGCAATCAATTTACAGAGTAGGTGACTCTCCTCGCTGAAAGGATGTTGTGCCATTAGACGCTTGAGCGCCTGAGCGCGTGCCGCCAACATGCTGACCAATACGCATTCGGAAGCGGAAGTCTGTGTGCAAGAAGGGTGGGCAATTGAAATTTGCAAATCAAATTAAAATATTTGCAACTGTAGCTAAATTTGAATATAACATGTTTTACTTTTACTATCGTTTTTCACCTGTATAACGCCGCCACCGGTGCTACCCTCCTTCAACGCTAGAAAGTGATCTGGTAATCCGATGGCTTTGCCTTGAAAAATATTTAATTTCAAAAAAAACATAAGAAAGAAATAAGCACACAACTAACATTTGGTGGGCTTTCTTTATATGAAAATGTATGGTTTACATCTCCGGTCGTAACATACCCAACCAATCCAATACAATAGTCTCGAGCTCCGTACATGCCGGACTTGCTGCCCACGAGAAGCCAATACAACCGATGCCATCGCCCAGCATATCACCCAAAATCGATTCATAAGCATTGCCCGCCGGAAAGTAAGCATGAAATCGCGGATGCTGCCAGTGTGTGACACCAGGCATTATTTTATCTTCAACATCTTTCATTATCTTATTCCAATCCTCGGGCTCGTATGGCGCCTCAGCTGTTTGCAAGTGCGTGTGTTGTGTGCAAAGTAAATTAACATTTAATTATGTAAAAAAATGTAAGTATTTGTACATCGAGATAGATATACATACATATGTACTTCTATAAGCCTATAACATTTTATGAACATACATACATTCTGTGCATGGTTGCTTTTTTTACATACTTATGCAAATTCTATCAAAATATGTATAGCCGAGGCTGAGTAAATAAAACAACACAAATCAATTAATAATCGTTTTCAAGAGAGCTTTCTACATACATACAAAACTTCGCAGTGGTATAAATACATATACTGTCAGAAAAAATTATTGGCCCAGAGAATTTTTCCGCTAATGTTTTATAAAAATATTGAGTATAGTTGATACTACAATAAAAAACAGATTTGTAGTCGATTAAATTTTAGTTTTTTGTTGCAGTATTTTTATAAAAAATTAGCCGAAAAAAATAAAATAAAAAATTTTACCTACATTGCGAAGAGAATTTCTGTGCCAATACTTTTTCCCAGCACTGTATGTATGTACATCTGTATACCAGCAGTTCTTAAGTTTTTCGAATGTACATTCCAAATTAAATTAAGACGTGTTGGTATTAAAAAAAAAAAAAAATTGGACGTGAATGAGTTTTTTTTTGCACAGAAATAAAAGGAGTGGGAAAATACCTTTTTTTCAAAGAAGTTCTTTAAGAAACAATTTTTATTCGTAAAAAACTCCATTTTGGAAGTATTTTCCGAAATATTTTGGTGGACGTCTTCAAATGTAATAAATTTTGTAATCACGGCGAAAAACCGCAACTTTTTTGGTGAAGCAGTCTAATGTACATATTTTCGTTTTCAATAGACTGAAATGTGAAACGCTTTTTTGAAAGTAGGACACATACGCGAGCAATAGGACCACATTTCGTGCTCATTGCATACCTTTGCTAAAGAAGTAATCGTGCGACAAGGAACGTCATGTTCCAGCAGAGGAAATGATGCCGTCTACAGGGTTATACTGCGGTCAAAAGCTACGTGAGCTAAGACTTACTCGCGATAGATACAGGAAGTTAAAAGGGCAAACGAAGTCTTTTTTACAGTACTTAAAAGAGAAAAGGAAAAATATGCAAGTGAAAAAATGAGGTGTTGGACAACTAGAAAAATACTGGGAAACTCTATCGGAAAATCAGACTCTACCCGAATTCAAAAGTGAAGCGGACGACGTCCGTCTGACATTAATAACAAACTTTCCACCGGCACATTTATACGGCAAACTCTTGGCTAAATAGTTGTAATTTTGCCAGGTTAAATGCGCTCCAGTCGTCGAGATCTCCGATTTGGCTTATGCAAGGCTGCTGAAAAATCTTCCGAGTAATTTACGGAAACTAAACTTATACAATTCATTTATTCGGTCTACATAATAAACTTTCCGTATGAATTTCAGAGAAACCTATGCGAGGGTGCTTAGGCTAGGCTTAGGGTCGACAGCAATCTACACAGATGGTTCTTAGCTAAACAACAGGGTAGGTTCACTCCAGTGAACTCTCTCTAAATCCCACTTTTTCAGGCAGAACTAACCGCTCTAAAGGAGTAGTCCCCATTCTCGCAGCAAGACTGCTGAGTTCATAGGGACTATCAAGCAGGTGACATCGAAACGTTTTTTAAATGTTGTATGGGTTCTAGAACATACGGGCATCCCTGTTAACTGCATGGCTGACGAGTTGACAAAAAAAAGGGTGAGAAATATCGGTGTTGAATACTGCCAACGAAATGGGTATACCTCGTAACCTCCTGCAACACACAAAATAAAAAAAGTCGAGTCAACACTATCTAAAGCTATCATACAGATCGACCGTTCACACACCGGAACACATGATGAGAGGTCAGGATATATAACCAACGATTTGTGCCACAGCTGCAGAAACTAGGAGGAAGGAGAGAGTATCAGCGAATCTTTTCGAATTTCTTTGCTCACATAAACCGCACTAGTAGTTCGTCTTCTGAGGGAAGAAAGAAATTAAGAGCTTTTATGTCAGTGGTATAACATAGGGCCTAAGTGTGACTCTTGTGTGATAGCAGCTCTAAAGAGTGGTAAACTCATTGAAATGACCACTCGATAATGCGTAGTTATTTCGCGGCTAAAGACCAACAAATTTACTGGAGCTGACGCCATCTGAAGTGTCCATATATCGCGGGATCAGCCTTCTGAAATTTGGACAGTTCGCTTGGTTAGTGCTCTTTTGAACTTCCCTTGTAGTCAACCAACATCTGTTATTACGTATACTAATTTCAAATTTTGAGCAAGTAACATCATTTAGTTTATGTTGGCCCGCAGATTTTCGTTGGATGTATTTAAATACACCTTCAGTAAAAATTTTAAAGTGTTAGCACCAAAAACAACAGAGTTACATGCCCACTTATTTTTGATACTATTTTGATGTTTTTTGCTTCTCCTGTAAAATAACAAATACTCTTTGTTAGGGCCTTTGTCAATTAAAGTGACGATTTGGTGAATTCGGCTACGAATTGCCATGGTATTCCATATATATTCCAGGTATAAGCTATGACTATTTTCTGTTTCCGTTCTGGTAAAATATTTGAGTAGAGTGAAAAGATCTTCACTGAGACATGCACTTATTTTAAGGACCTTGGAGGATAAAAGGAAATTAGGGGAAAAACACTGATTGTAATTTAGAGAATGGAATTTTTACCCGACAGATCAGCTATTAACAACACTCGCGAAATATAAGAAAAGAGCCGTAAAAGAACAATCGGCACACAACTTCTCTTTATCGAATTTAAAGCAACTTTCGATTAAGATAACGAGCTATCAATTTCATATCGCTGCGACAATAATACGGCTGTTGACTAGAAATAGCTGCTACATCAGGTGGCAGACAGTGCAAAGCGTTCTATCTTGCAAGACTTTTTCATGAAGTTCTTCAAAGGCAGACGAGAAGCTGTATGTTTCAAGGCAACCAAAGTCGAATAGCAGAAAAAAATCACAGTGGACGAGACGGTGCGTGTCTAGTGTAAAGTAAAGTTTTAACGGTGTAACAAGTTTTTATAAGCGTTTTATCCTTAGGGAAGCTGAATCAAAAGGTCTTGAAACTCTGATCATTTCATACGAAAAAAAAAAAACTAGAATCTAGCAGCAAAGAATGCCCAGCGCTGTGCCCCTGCAAGTTTATGTAGCATGCTTTGCTATCTATTTATACAAAAACGCCACAATTGCCGCCACGAGCCTACCAAAGACCAAAAACAAAAGGGGAATACAAAATATCATAGCTGTCATTTATGGCTGTTAAAAGTGCACACGCTTAACTAAAAATCCATATGCATTCACAAATCAGATCAAGTTAGTCAGTTATGTATTTTTAGCCACAGGTTATTTATAGCCCAGTCGAAATCAATAATTGTTTACTATGTGGTTAAAATTAAATCAACCAAAGGCATTTGTGCTGCGAAATAGCTTTTGCAGGAATCAATAAACAAATAAAATACTTGATAATTTTTGCGTAAACACAACTCAAAGCCATTCAAATTCAAAATGATGCCAAAGTCAAATATTTGTGTTTAATAAAATTAACTTATTCCATAAAGCAAATATTGGGTAATTTGAAAAGATTCCGCGGATTTTTGGGTAAATTTTTGAAAGAAAAACATTCTCTTTATTGAAAATTAATTTTAATAATCAAGTACATATTGGCCACTGTCATCTATGACCATTTTCCATTTTTGGGGTAACCTCATGATTTCATCGGTGTAGAACTTCTGGGTTTATCGGCGAAAAACTTGGCCAAGTGATTTTCATTAATAAAATTTTGCAGAGACAGAAACAAATGGAATGGTGCATTAAAGCTTCCCAATCAAGTTCCGTTAATTTTTTCCGAGTCAGATGTTTGAGGGCTGATGGAACACAATTCGCTCTTTCTAGACGATGCCAAGCTACCAGGTGGTTCATATTTAGTGCCTCCGCTATCTCTTGATGCGGGCCTTGCTCAACCATTTGCATTATTTCAGTTACTTTTCCAGTGACTGGCCGAACAGAGCGGCGTGCATTTTTGTCATCAAAATTTCCGCAACGAAATCGACGAAACCACTCCTGGGTCCGGCGTTTACCCTCAGCATTCTCGGCGTAACAAACTTCCCGGCATCACATAGCGTATTACATCAGGTATTTCACTAATTTTCAAATCAATATAACATTTTGCGCGCGACGTATTACAGAATTGTCTTTACTAAAGATGTAGCCTGAAATGTCACCTTTCAAAGACACCGCGCAATTGGATTAGTGTTGCCACATGTATGGGCATCAACACTCAGTGATAAAAATCTGCAGAGACTTTTCATATGACCCGTTACTAGTAAACACTTTTAGACGTCTAAGTAAAAAGGTAGGTGTGTGTATACAAATTGCTCATATGCTGGAAGAACGTCATAATCCAAACACTAAATTGGTAAATTCTGAGTTAAGAACGCAATAATAACTGCAAGCATTTTTCAGGTTATGTAAAAAAATACAGAACGATATATGAATTGAATAGGATTTTACGATTACATTCAATACATAAATAAGAACATATACTTGCTGCTAATTGTTTTCTGTTGCTAAAGAAAAATAATTGGCTTAAAACTTGAAATCCGTTTTCACGGCTTTTTATAAGCTTTATTATGTTGCACCTGTGTGTAATCAAATTTTGCAATCAAAATTTTCAGAAGGAAAAGAATATACCCACACAATAAATTTAGTTGTTAGGTCGTACGGTGGGCGATTGTTCTTTTTTAATTTACCTTTAATAAAAGCTTGTCTTAAAAAAACTTTTTTTAAGTTACTTGTTTTTTTTTAATATGATGTTGTTCCAGCAAACCGGCTATATTTATTTATATATTACATTCAGCTGAAAATTCCAAATTCTTAAAAAATAATCTCAAACTTACAGGGTATTAAATGTCTCAGATAGCCGGGTTCGACGCTGGGTGTGACGCGTCGGTCCTTTAGCGTTTCCATATATTTGCAAATATATTCCACCATCTCGTTGCCACGCTTACGAAACGTTTGGCTATCCATGATTGCTTTCTGATAACGTTTATGAGCAGTCCAAGCTTGAGATACATACATACATACATAAGTAAGAACGCATATTAAATTATGTTTAGAAAAAATGGTTCTCAAGTGTTTAAATTAGATTAATTTTTCGAATATTATTTTTTCTCACGAAGTTTGGATTTTTATTTTTGGAATAATTTGAAATCCTGAAAATAGAGGCTGCGTTTGTATGACCGATTTAAATACTTAGTGATATAAAAAATAACATAATAAAATATCGATTACTCTTGATCGGAAAGATACAATTCATAAAACAACGGTTAAAGTTGATCGGAAAAATAGAAATCCAATTTTAACGGGTTTATTATAAAGGTCATAACCGTTACGGCCCACAGTGGTCGGGGAGGCCATGTTTTACGCGAAAAAAAACAGAAAGACTGTTACGATTTTAATAAAATTGTACGACCAACTTTTGTCTTCGTTTTCGACTCCTATGTCATTGCGGGCTTTAACAATTGCACAAAATACACCACACAAACACTTCCGCAAATAAGATTTTTCCGAGTTCTTATTCGATTCTTAATTGTACTAATTGGTATTTGCGCAAATATTTGGGTGGAGTATTTTGTGCATATCGACTATGCCGGGCGTATCTTTTCAACCACACACCCAACCGCATCCTCGACATCATTTTCATAATCTTGTTCTATATCGGAATCTTTTTCCAAAGCTTCCAGTATTTCCTCTTCATTAAGTTGACTTCGTGAAGCCATTTCAGAAAAAATTAAATCAGACGCGCAAAAATGTTATAACGAACGATTACAAAGTGAAAAAAATCTCCGTTGAGTAATTTTGTCCCTTTTAAGGGGCAGCTACTTTTTGCTCGCGCGTTGGTTTCACTTCTTTTTTAAACAAATAAATGAACAAATATACAAGGAATATTTACTAATTTTTTTTAGAAAAAATTCAAGAAGTTCACAATTTATAAGCACAATTTTTTTATTGTGAAAAGTAACTCACGAAATCTACCTGCGCACTGCGTATTTAACCAGTAAATTGCTTCAATGGACACCTATCTAAAGCTAATAAACCTTTTGATTTGAAAATGACGCCCGGTGTCAATATTTTTAAAAAGGGGTTTCATAAAGTGAAGCTAAACTATGCAAATATTGCAGTCTCTTTTAAGGGACATCGCGTCTGAGAGGGTTAAATTCTCGTACGCTATAATCGATTCACTACTTTGATTTTTTGAAAATTGACTTCAGATTTGTTAAGACACTGCTGCTAAAGTTGGTTTAGTGAAATAAAAATGGCAGCTTCATTCAATGACCCCATCTATTATTTTTTGGTAAAGGAATGAAGGTCCTACTCATTAGTAGATAAGCCCTGTTGATTAGGTATTGCTGATTTAGCAAAGAATTTTAATTTAGTATTATCATGAGTTTAATTTTCCCCGAACCGGTTCACTTTTAACTTTTTGTTTCCATGTTTTTACCTTGGGCGGAAGAAAAATTTTCGGGTGAATTTTTTTCGGGCGAAACTCAGGATAAGGCAGATTATGTAAATTACATGTGAAGTCAGCATTTTATAATTATTGAAAATACTAATCAGTTTTGAGTTCGTTGGACATTTCTGAATAAGAATGGCTTTATTTTGACTAATTTATCAGAACTTTCAAATATACCTTATTCGCGAAAAAACATGGCTTCTCTGACCATTTTGACCTGGTTTTTTATGATTAAGTAGAGAAATTAAAAGCGTTGGATTTTTTTTTTAATTTAAACACCATGTGGATTCCGTCCCTTCTTCGACGTCTTGTTATTAGTCAGAAATTCAAATCGAAAAAATTATAATAGATTTAGTACTTTTTATTTGTAAAACCGGCACAGAAGTTGTGATTGTTTCAGGTTTTTTGTTTTGTTTATAATAACTTTGTTAACTTTTTCTTGTTTAACTCTCTTTGCAGTTTAACCTATTTAATATATATATTTTTATTTGTTAGCAAGAATCTGCCAGACCTATGTTTAAAATATGTATCTACGTCGACAACAATTTTTTCTGAGAATTCTTTTGCCAAATAATTATATTTATATTTCGTTGAAAATCGCTTATTTACTCTCTTCATTACATTTTGTTTTAACTATTTAGTGCGAAGTGACTTGTGTCTTAAATATAACGCAAATATTTTTAATGTTGTTTACATACTAACTTTTATGTAGTAGGTATGACATTTTTGGCAAAAGTTTTTTTAATTTTACCTGTTGAATATTTGCTGCTCGGCAGACCTTCGAATTATACATATTTATATCTGTTTGTTTGTATGTATGTATTATTTGTATATATGTATACTTAGGATATTAACGATGCGATTTAGCGAATTCACGCCAATTGAGAGAGGCCCTGTTTTTTTATTCTTTTTTTATCCAGCCGTTTTCGAGATATCGATTTTTGAGAAAAAAATTTCCTAATGGTGCCGATTCACACCATTTTATTTTTTGAAATTTCTAATTTTTCAATTTTCAAAGCAATTGGAAAAAAATTCAAACCGCATTTCTGTAAAATTTTTAATATAAAAAGTTGATTTCCAGAATTCCAAAAAATAAGCATTGCTCGATTTTTTTGGATATTTTTTCTAAAAAACTGTCAGTCCTTCCGCAACTTTTAAGCCAAGTCCGATAATGGCATCTATTTGTTTTCGAATTTTAAGTTAATGAAAAATTATCACATTTTGTCCAACTCAACGCCAGGAACTCTGATTGCGTCAAATCAACCCCATTAATAAAAAAGATAAAAATACTTGATTGCAGAGGAGGAAATTCTCTACATAATTGCTGTTTGAAGTATTACTTTCGCGTAATCGATATTTTTTATCAATTTATCTTACTAACACCACCTTTTTGGTAGACTTCAGGCAAAAGGATTATACTTTTTCTATGCCCATAACAGTGCGTTTGAATTCGCTTCTTCACCAATTTTAATGCGGTTTTTGTCAGTTTTTAAGTAAATTTTAAAGTTGAAAATAACCGTCTTCTTGCATTATCTGTGAATGTAATTTTCGCATTGCAAATGCCGTTTTTATTTTCAATGTACAAAAAAAAAAAACGTTCGTAAAAGAATCCAATGCAAATATGTGCTCAAGCTTAGAATTTCTTGATGAGTTTTCTACAACGCAAACTATTTGATGCAAAATATGCCTTGCAAATACATATTAATGTTGCATACTGTACGTGCGAAAGCACGCTAATCAATAGCTTAATTTATTTTAAGACAATTACAGCTTTTGTATATAAACAGTAAATTCTATTAACCGAATATACAGTGACTCAAACAAGTGTCACAAAGAGGAGAAGGTTATAAATTCGTCGGAATATTTTTTTACCGACTTCACAAAAAGGAGAAGGTTATCAGTTCGTTGGCATATATATATATATATTTTATGTATGTTACCGCATATCTTTGGACCACGTTAACCGATTTCTATATTTTTTTCCTTAAGGTAAGGTGTTACCTCACGGGTAGTCCCCTACTACTTTTAAATCCGACCATTGGATCATGAAGAAATTAACTATAATTTTAAATTTTTATATGAGAATTAAAGTCGGTTATTTCTTTTCTTTAAAAATTAATTTTGCTTAAAAATTACTTGTTTTTTTTTTGTATTAGTCTAAGATCCGACAAAGGCACTACCTTCACCCATCTGTTTAATGGATGAAATTTAACGTGTTAGGAAACATTACGCGAGTAGGTTTGCTGAAAAAAATCCTGGCCAGGATAATTTTAATTAAATTTTAGAAAATTATTATTATTTTTATAATTTTGTACTCATTTGTTTAATGAACAAATTATATACCAATCGAAGGTATTAAGCCTATAGAATGTGAAAACACTGGGTTGTAAATGTTTTTCCTGGCCTACCTATCGGGTTGGCAGTTATGAACAGGTAGGTAATACTAGTAATTTTCACTCATCTGTTTAATACATTCTATAGGCTTTATGCTTTCGATTGGTAAATATGTAATTTTCCCATTTAATAACTAAATGAGTTAAAAATTCAAGAAAAAAATTAATTTTTGAATATTTAACTAAAAATATCCTGGCCAGGCTTTTACCAGCTAACCCACTTGCGATATATTTCCCAAGACGTTAAATTTCATACAAAGTAGATTTCGTCCATTACACAGATGGGTGAAGATCGTGCCCTTGTCGGATCTCCTACTATATGTATGTTACTGCATAACTTTGGATCACGTTAACCGATGTCTATAATTCTTTTTTTTTTTAGGAAAAGTGGTCCCATACTAATTGGTTTCGACCCGATCATTGAATCATAAAGAAATTAACGATAATCTTAAATTTTTATATGAGAATTGCAGTCGGTTTTGTTTTTCGTGTAAAAATTACTTGTTTTATAAAAATATTGTTCAAGCGTAAACTAAAACTTTATAAATCAATGTTTAAAACTTTAGAAATAATCAACAAATTTTCATAAAAATTTGGAACTTTTTTACTTAAATTTTTAGATTTTTTTTGGATTCACAGTTTTTGATTTAACATAAAAATATCGGTGATTATTGGTGAAAACACATTTTAAAACATTTTTATGAGTATTTTTACATAGATTTTGTGTTTTAACTGGCTGACAATAATTTTGGTTCTCGTTGTTGTAACAGCATGAAAATTCCCCAAAGAGTTTTCAGGGAATCAGCTGGAATGACAGGCCTTGACCAACTATCGATCTGGATCGTTTACCACTTATCATTTGTTTTCCAGCGAATAAGCATGGCGTAGAGATCCGCTTAAAAAAATCTACTTTTTTCATTCGTTCATGCTAAGAGATCGACCTGCGTACTGGAACCAATTAGAATATCTCTTAATCCAAACCTAAGTAGTGTGAAGGTTTGGCTTACAGAAAAATCAAAGGAAGAAAGAAATTGGTGCTGGTATAGTTAGACCGAGTTGCGGAAAGACGATACCGATGGGCAGCTTATCAGCATTTTTTCATGTAGACAGTCTTGCATTAGTAACACTGAAGTTCTGCAAAAAATTATCAATTAATAAGTCTATCGAAGTAGAACATGAAGAAAATTTAAAACTTCATTGTCGTTAAAATGATTATTTTTAAAATATCTGAAAAATGTCTTTGGAAACTTTTATCCATCAATAATCCTTAAGGCGTCCTTAGTCGGGGAGACAACTATTTCCCCTGGTGAGCAAGCTCACAACCGTCAAAATGATAGGATCTGAGCGGCAGAAGCTCCTAGTTCATCACGCAATCATCGGGCACCTCCAAATCCCAAATCTGTGATGTTTGGGCGCGAATTTGTGCATTCGGCAAAACAAAACAATTAGAAAGTTTGCCGTTGCATATTGCATTAGAAGTGTAATAGCACATTTCCGTCGACAGTTAAGAGCTCAGTTATGTTCCAAGAATTCAAACATGGGGTGATCGGCAAGGTTAATTTCTTACTTTTTTGCTCTTTTCCCTTCATTTGCTTGTACATACTTATTATCGCAATTACCCGCTTCGAGTTGTAATCTCCTTTTTCCAATACGCATAAATTGCAGTTAGAGCTTGGTGGAAATGAACTATAAGACTTGTGCAAAGAAAATTTACCGAACAATATCACAGCTCCGGAGTGGCCACCTTACTCAACAGATTTGAATCTCTGGGATTACAGTTTTGGCCAGGACTTGTGCTAAGCCGTAAATGGGCTCTAGTTTCCTTAGAGGAGCTGCGACTTGCGGCCGAAAATTTTACGAATCGTTTAAAGCTCTGTGCTGGTGCCGAGGGAGTTCACTTTGAAGCCGGTTAAAACACAAATTGATAATCCCTAGTGCTAGTGTAATTATAAGTTGTTTCTTAAAATTTCGCCAAATAACTGCAAACTATGCAAAACCTCTTGCCTCTGATAGAAAATTAAAAACTCTAATTAATTTGTACACCTGCAATATTCGATAATGATTGCTGTAGCGCTGTCTGTGAATGAATATGTTAATTGAAATTTACTTTTACGATCGAGCCTGTCACATTTTTTTTTTGCACATTTTTTCTCAAATTGTTTTTAAGACAAAATCGCACGATTTTGTTTTCCCCGTTCTGGCAATCGTACGATATCATTTCAATTCACTTGCACAATAAGAAGTACTCGAATTGATTTCGAATAATTTTCTTGATTCTTGAATAAAATTTCTTTGAAAAAATTTTTTCTATGTTATTTTCTTTTTTCCTTTGTTTTATTTCACACCATTTAATTTTTAACCGCCTTCCCAAAAAGGAGGAGGCTATCAGTTCGTCGGAATATGTTTTTTTTTTTTATGTATGTTACCGCATAACTTTGGACCACGTCAACCGATTTCGATAATTCTTTTTGCATCGGAAAGGTAGTGTCTCAGAGTGGTCCCACACTAATCTGGTTAAGATCCGATCAGTGGATCATGGGATATATATATATATATATTTTTTTTTTTTTATATGAGAGTTGAAGTCAAATACAAATTTTAGCCAAAACGTTTAATTCTCAAGCCAGTGTTTTTGTGTTATAAAAGAAATACTATATGTTATCGTATTAAATAAAATTTAAGCTGATATAATCGTCAAAGAAATTTAATTTTTTTTATATTTTTATTGAGCTTTGTACCACGATTGTTTTTATTAGGAAAAATTGAAAAAGCAACAAAGTCTAAAAAAATATTTAAAATTGTGACTGGTGTAAAGTAATTATGTATGAAGTAAAGGTTTTCATAGCCAAAAATTGCAGTTCACTATAATTTTTTAATTAAATTTCTTTATTGTAATAATAATATATTTTTTTTTAGTTTTACCTAACATAATTTTATTTTTTTTTTATTTTATGTAACTTCATTTCGTTCCTTTCAATTTGAATTTTAGGTTTCAATTTTTTTTTCAATTTCCTTCTTGTCCTTCAATTCTTCTACTTTTATTTTAATTCAGTTAGCTTTTCATATCATTCCATTGTAATCTTTTCACCAATTTTTTTTTTTATTTATTAAGGCTTATTTCATTTAATTTTAACTTCTTTTTCATTTCACAAAGCTCACTCTTTTGAAATTCTATTCCGCGCCAATCCACCCTTATTGACCTAAATTGGCATACTTTTGGATAAAAAAATATTCTAATTCCATTTTTTAGTTTTGTATGTTTTCTAGCCTTTCACTTGTAACTAATTATATTTAATTTTTACTTAAGCACTCACTTGCTTGCTATAACCGTTCTAAGTATTACCGTTACTTTGTTCGCTTGCAAGAACTGCTCGAACCGCTATCTCAACCGTAACTGATCACGCTTTTGTGATTTATCTATGAGATAACCTCGGTATACCAGTAGCACTTTGAGTTGTACATGGTGTCAGCATCCGGGCCACCCGCAACAACTTCACCCAATTCAAACAAATCAAGCAATTAAAAAAGAGTGCAAGTATGGGAAAATGGTGAAAGTAAGCTGGAGAATTTTCTACATGCCGCAGAGGGTAGGCGGAGGTGACATTGCAGTAAAATAAGTAAAATATTTATTCCAACACCAGCATCATGCTCCCAAGTAAGTTAGTTATACTCATACATACGTACACAACAAAATATATATTTATAAAGAATACCACTTGATGCGTCCGACCACATTCCTTAGTTGCTGTATGTAAGCTATGTTTATATGTACCTACATACATATATTGACATGTACCAATCAGGCACAGACAACCCTCGTGCAAAGTGGATTTCTTCAGCCATTTCTAGTACGCTTTTCTCTTCTGCAGTCATCATACCACAAAGATTATGTCGGTGGCGCTATCTAGTTGTTGTAGTATGGAAGCTGAGTTTGTTTTTGTTTTAATAAACACTCACTCCATTACAGAATCAAACATTTAAATAGGAATACGTGAGTCTATGCCACCAGATCTCTGTGACTGGATGCTAAATATTGCAGTAATTCCGGTCGGCTGATGAAATATTATTCTGCTGATTTTCATAGATGGGGGCGTACATATACCTATGTATTGTACATATGTACATACAAATGTTCGTATGTTCTTAGGTTAAAGGTCAACAGCTCTTTTTTTTACTTTTCATGCAGAACAACCTTTTTTGTCCTATATATGTATGTATATAAAGCATAGTATTACGAACATTAGTTTGCTTAAAAAAATTTCCGTACAAACAAATATGTTACGTATACGCCCTCCCGAACAACGAAAATATGCCATAAACCTGAATTCTACCTGCCGTTATTATAATCTTTTATATATTTGTGGCTGAACTATATATGAATTCGCTAATTACCAAAGGGAATAAGTCGGCATTTTTTGGTTATTTCAACTTTGATGCAGTTCGGTTCGTTTAAAGGAGCTCTGTTGAACTGCTTAAAATTTGCCATATCGGAAAAATGCTGACTTTTTATCCCTTTGGTAATTAACCGATTCGCATATGAATTATGAAATGGAATATAGGAACCGAAAGGGAGCTTTGTTAAATATTTGTGTGCACATGTAATTATGCCTGGGTTCTTCGACCACAAACAAGCAAAAAATTTCGAAATCACCTTGTAAAAGCACTTTAGGTTCAGCAGTGTTCGGGGAACTTTTCTTTGTTTGTTTTTAAGGTGGTACGGTCTAATGTACAATTATACATACATATGTATATGAGAATATGTTTTCTGTCCAACTGTTTTATTTAAACAACTGAAAATTTTATCGGCTTTAATATGGCTGTCAATAATACAGCATTTAATAAATACACTCCACGCATAACAATCGCCAACGTGAGAACCACACCACATACCACTTGACAGCTACGAGTGCATACATAACTGGTTGCGGGTGCTCAAATTCCTAACGAATTCCTGCAAAGAAATGTGTGCATGCGCAGTACAAGTGGCGCATATGCGTATGTATGGCTCACAAGGATGCGCTAAAAATACATTTGCATCATCGTCCGGAGAAAGCAGGCCGGCAAAGCTGGTGTCGAGGAGAAAAGACTCGCGTAAAGTATTTGTGACAACGGCAGGCTCACGCATTCATCATATTCTTCATACTCGTACTCATTAAATTTCTTATTAACTGCCAATTCTTTCTTCTTCTTCTTTATTAATACGAGTACGAGCAAATTGTCGTAAATTGAATTATTGTGCGTGGCATCGATGGCTGCGCTAACTGCGGTTACCGATTTGACGTTATTGTTAACAAAGTTATGACTATTTAATGGTAAATTGTGTGGGCGAAAAGGAATACCTACTTGAAATCTTCATTGGAGTACATTGGTTGCTTACTTGCTTCGAAGTGGCGTGCTGGTGATGCGCGTTATTGATGTTTAGGAATTTTTACGCATTCTACTCAAGCATTCCTATCAGCTGCTGTAGTCCTACTGTGGTTGTTGTTGGTGCTTCCGAGTTGCGTGGGGGGAATGTATGTATGTGTGTCTGGCATGTCCTTATTGCCAACTCACAATTGTACACATCCATTTTCGAAATGCAGTGAACTTGTGGCCAATGTAGGCGGGCCTGTGCATGTAAATATGTATGTATGTCTATTATATGGGTATATGAATGTATGTAAATGAGTATGTGTATGCGCATACAAAGAAAAGAAATGAGGCTGCAAAAGACAAAGATGCTGAATTGAATGGCAGTTTCTCCGCTAAACACTTGAACGTTGTGCACAAAAGTTCATTAATGAAAATTTAATTAAATTGAACGTGTCGAATATTTAGCGATTTTTTTTTCTATTTTCCAATCGGCGGGCAATTCAGTTAGTTGTAAGTGCAAATATATATTATGAAATATAAATAGCCGTAACTAACATCGTCAGCTGAAATGCAAAATTCTAATAAAAAATTCAAAACTCAATTTTTGATTGATATGATGCGCTTCATCGAATTACTACCTCCCACATCGTTTTATGCAATAAATATTATTTATTGGGCACGTCCCTTTGATTTTCATGGACCGATATATACATGGGTCATTCCATAAAAAATTTACACCTCAATGTTTTTTTGGTGAGATATATATTTTTTTTACATTCTTTATTAAAAAAAAAAGAAAACACCTATTTTTTATTTCGTCATGATATTCGAAATATCCCGAAATTTTGAGCTCACAGAGATGTATCTTTTTTCAATTTTCGCAACTATTTGTCGGAGAAAATCAGTTAAATAATCAAAATGTACGTAATTACCGGGCTATAGTGTACCTACATACAATACACAGAAAAAAATGTGACAGATATCGTCTCGAAGCCAGTTTTACGAAAGCAACCTATGTAAGTGAAAAATAATTTTTTTATTTGAATTTCAGAAGGCGCAACAGCTCAGTAACTGTTGCGATTGCACCTTCTGAACGCGTTGTTATGTACTTCTGATCAACTGAACAGTTGCGTGTTAGATGATCATAATATTTCTCTGATCATTTGAGACAACATGTTGTGTGTTTTGAATTTGACAGATAATGTATCAAGCCGTTCAGAAGACGCATTACTATCACTGATTTTTTTAGCAACGGTTGCGCTCAACTGCTGCGCCTTCTGAACCTACCCAATAAAAAATTCCTAATGTTTTTTTTAAGCAAGAAAATTCTTCTTTTCTGTTTTTGTACCACACAAAATCAATTTATCCTCAATTAATTAGTTCACGGCTGCCATTAGATTTTAAGCCGACCCTTCACAGTTTTTGAGCTTTCAAACAATTTATCAAGCCCAAAACAATTCGAAAATCTCGAATATAAATGATTCATTATATCAGAAAAAGTAGTCATTGACATAAAACGTTTCGCAGTATTACCGACCTCGAGCAGTCGAGCATCATAGATCATTGTCGTATGATTGTTCCATTTACTGCCTCTAGGCGGCTTTTCATCTTCGTCGATTGGTGTGTGAACTTTTATATAGGTGGCGCATCCCTTGCTTACGATATTCCTCATCGCTAACTCGAAAGGGGTTTAACAACTGTCGTGAAATACTTTCCTCGAAAAGCAAAGGGCATGCATGGATACAACTTTTGTTGTTTACAGAGGTGTTTTAGTGCTCAATCGTTTAGTAGCACTTATACAGGAGGCGATCTTTGCAGAATTGCGAAGCTGATATTGTTGCTGTTTTCTAAGTCGAGGAAGTTTTCTTACATTTCTTTAGAACATTTTAACCTCGAATTGCCAATACGGCAGAAGTTAAGGGATTAAAATAATTTAAGAACAACTTTGTGGCAAAACTTATATATAGGAACGAGAATTATGTTAAAGATCAGTTTGTAAATATATAAAATTATAAGTGTAATTGAATTTGTGACCAAAAACTGTTAACTTAAACCCATTTTGATAATAATTTGTGATTAGGTGAAACAAAATCCTCTCAGGGCTTGATCATGTACGAATACTACTGTCTGAGCATAGTTCGGTTGCAGTTGGTCTCAGTCCTTAAAAAGGTGTGATTAATCCGCTAGCTTGGTAACTTGGCTAATATAGTATATATAGAATTGCCGAGAAGTTCGGTGGGTAGGTGGCCTGCTCACCCCCTGCAACGAAGCCAGATATTTAGCGTTGGTTATTCTTAGAACAGGATGGATTTTATCATGAGATTTTTACCCTTTTTGATCGGCTAAATAAAGATAAAAATCGTATCTAAAGGAGTCTATACGAAATATCGAAATCAAATTAAACAAAAGAATCTAAGTATTGTTTTTAAATACAGAATCACCCCTTAAAGGCTAGCGCGTGGCTATAATACCGAAATTTAGAGGAAATAAAGTTAATTATTCCGACTACGAAAAGTTATTTAGTACAAACCTCTGGAAGTATTTGCGGTAGAGTACTGGACTCATGGAAAAAATGTGGGTTCTTGGAAAAGTGCCCGGTGGCCCCGGCCTTACAGATTTAATTTTATATACTACCACCTGTTAAAAAATTAACTTAAATTCAAAGTGTTTTATAAGTTAAATTAATTATTACAAAATGGATGTCGATCGAGTCGTTATACCCCAGAAATGGTGACTCTTTAGGAATAAAAGTGTCATAAAGGGGGTTTTAGAGATAATTGCATGATCTACACTTTTGGTCTAATCTATTTTTATGAAAAAAACCTTACAGTTTAACTGAAAAATTGTAAAAATCAATTTGTGACATTTGACCTTCAATAATTTTTTTACAGATCTGGGATCAAGGACTTTTCACATTTCATTTATAATGACGTTCGTAACATCTAACTTGACCAGGCTAATAGAAAACAATTTTGAAAATATGGTTTAAATAGAGTAGCAATTAAAAAATATTAGTTACGCGGGTTATAATGTACTTCAATTGGGTTGACAAGTCCTCATTTATGAAAAAAAATTGTGCTATTATGAGATTTCTTATATGAATCCGAATATGAAGTGTATTTAAAATACCGCCATATGTACATATGTATGTGTGTATATTTAGATTTTTTTGGGACATACTATGTACATTGATGAAACTTCTAAATATTTATTCCTCCTACTAAGTATTTTGAGCCAGCGGCCTTTAACTTTATCACACTGTTCAATGGCCTTCACCCTGTTAACCCAATTTGTTGTAGGAAATTGTTTTACAAATTCCTTAAGCAAAATAAAACGAGTGGTGATGAAAAACATGGTGAACGCATAACTTGACAGGATACGCTGAGGAATTAAATACTCGCAGTGGGCCAGCATAATTTAATTTCAGCACTTGAATTAGTCTCATTCGCCACAGCGCTATGCGTTGGTGGTCAGTTAAAAATGACGGCGATTATATACAAACATAAATATTTAACGCTTTAGTAATATTTGCTGCGTTTTTTTTCTATCTTTCCAGATTTAATATAAAAAGTAAGTTTAAACCCAAAAAAAAAAATGATGCACTATCGGAAAGGAGAAAATATCGAGCAAGAATTGACTAAAGATGATTTGCCATTCGATGATTGTTTGCCCAAGTTACCACAGAAGGAGTTTCTCTGGATGCATGTAAGAACTTTCACTATTTTATATTTCTATTAATAAATATGTTGTTATGTACATACATATATTTTCGTTAGCCTTTTTACACATACATACATATGTATTTATGTACATATGTGTTTTCATATTCATACTTGATCATTCCGCAGGTAAGAGGTGGCACAAAGGTACACAATGTTATCAGCTATGCAAAGAATGCTTTGGACAAGGGCGAATATCGTACAGTTGTCTGGAGTGGCTCCGGAGGCGGTGTAGTGAAGACAGTGTCCTGCGCTGAAATATTAAAGCGGAGCTATCCTCTACATCAATTGACGCGTATGGCTCAAATAACGTAAGTTGAAGTGACTGCTCTTCTGGGTCATTTATACATACATATATGCAGTGATCGAAAACATTATAATCAAGCTCGAAATTTTTACGAAAGATTTTAAAAATTTTAATTTTGATTTTGTTCTCCAGACGCCACTATCCAATTTATATGTAGAATTGCTCGCTGATTCCGAAAATCAAGTCAATTTTTTTTTTGTATGGATACGTCCTCGAGACTTTTATTTACCGTTATTCAGCTTAAAAAAATAAAAGTGAACCACTTAATCAGGTATATCTTTCGAACCAATTAAATAATCATAATACGAGATACTGCATTCTCCACAAACCCTATATACATCACTTTTCGATAGCCCTGACAGTTTCTGAGAAATTAACTAATCATTCCAGATTTTTTGTTCTTTTTTTTCGTTTTTTATGGAAAAATGTAAAAATATCAAACTTTAACAGGGACTAAATTAAAAAAAAAAACAATTTCTGTGTAAATGTTTTGCACTTGTGTTAGAGCCTGTTCCTTGAAGAAAATCGATGGAAAAATAAGAAGAAAATGATTGGTCAAATGGAAATGCGCAAGGATTTTTTGTATGAAATATGAGCAGAAAAGAGTGTTACTCATACGCCACGTACACCTAAGTAGGCAGCGTGTTTGCATCGAAAACAAGAGGTTTCAGAAATGATCAATTAATGTCTCAGAAACTAAAGATTTTGATATACGGTTTGATTTGCTTTCATTTCCCGTCTTACGATTATTCAATTGGTTCGTAAGATATACGTGATTAAGTGAATTCACTATTTTTTAAGCTGAATAACGGTAATCGGTATCTCGAAAATTTATTCATAGAAAAAAAATTATCTTGATTTTCGGAATGACCAACCAATTCTACATAGGAATTGGATAGAGGCATATATAGAAAATTTTTGCTGTAAACCAGTGTTATTGATCGTTTTTTTTTTGTTTTTTAATATCGCACAAAGTTTGAAACTTGGATTTACAAGGCTTTTGTTAGAGAACGAACTATACCTATTTTTATAAAAAAATAACTAAAATTAAATAGCACAAAAATAATAATATGTTAAAACTTACCAATATGTAGTGCGGCTATCATTTTTTCGACCATGTAGATACTAAATACATATGTACACAGATAACTAGGCAGGAAAAATGTGTTTGTTTGTATTATTTTTCCCTTTTTAGCATCGAAGAGCATTGGGTGCCACAGACGGATGGTTTGGATCCGATTGTAGCCAAACGTAAAGTTCCTAGCTTACACATACTAATGACGCTGGATCCAATTGATGACTCTATTGTGGAGTAAGTATATTATTTATCTTTGTGTTTTAGACTTTTTTACATTGAATAAATAGCAGCTGCAGGGTTTAAATTTTAATTTTTTTCATTCGAAGTGGTCCATGTATTGACACTTTTGTTTACCTTTTTTTACGTTTTGTTTTGGTATAGAGGAAAAAAAATTGTTTTTGAAATGTATGTAAAAACATTACATGTACATTAGCGTGGAGCGGAAGCAAAACATTTTGCGTTTCGAACTTCTAATAGGGGGAGGGATCGTTGCCTTTAGACGTCAATAGAATACCCCTACATTTTTATTGAAATCGGTTAATACTTTCTGCGTAACATTATTTATCAAAATCATGTTTAGAAAAATTCTAGTAATGTACTTTTGTAGGTCATTAACTTTTTGTAGCTAAGAATGAAGATGTTGCTCATTTTCTCCAATAAAACAACTCTGTCGATCATATTTTGTATGGCAGAAAATGCTTGGCACCATCAATACAAAAAAGTGAAAAATCAGCGGTAGCCATTCTAAACTTGCACTGTATTATACTAAAATTAATGGCCTACGACGATCCCTTGCAATTAGAGTTTCTAATCCAACATTTTCTTTCCGCTCCACCTTAATGTGCATACATACTTATTTATTTCGAAACATTACCCTTACCATTACCGTTGGCATTACAAGTACCGTTGCCATTACCAGCATCATTACCATTACTAGCATCGTTACCATCACCAGTATCATTACCATTACCAGCAACATTACCGTTACCATTACTATCACCATTGTCGATACCTTACTGTTTTCATTTTCGTTACCATTACCATTACATGTACTTATATTTACCTTTACAGTTACCACTATAGTTATCATTACCATTACCTTAAATGTTATTTTTACCATTAACATTATCATTGTCATTAGCATTACCATTAAAAATTACTAATTATCGTACCATTACCAGTTATCTCTACAATTATCATTGCCTTTACCGCTACCCTTACTATAACCATAACCTTAACATCCTTTACACATAATGTTAATCGTAGTGAAAGTTTTACCTTACCAAAGCCAAATACCTTTCATATATAAAATCGTTGTCCGCTTGCTCATAAACGGATTACAACAGACTGTTTGTTGGAAATGTCTAGTATACATAATAGGGTGGTCCAAAAATGCATGTGAAAAAGTAAAGTCGGAATTTTTATGCTCTCACTCCCTAGTATTATTCTATACCGAAAAAATATACCCGATTTTTAATTTGAAATAAAAAAATCACAAAGCTTCATATGTACATATCTATTTTATATGGGAAATAACAACTTTTCGTAGAAATGGTATAGAATTCTTGAAAATCAATATTTTTTGAGCGGAAAACTGTTTCTTTCAGGAGATTCCCAATAATAATAGCCGATTATTTTTTTAACCATTTTTTCACAGTGAATATATTTTATAGGACCGCTAAAACCCCTAGAAAATGCCAGAAAATGCAATGGGGGATAAATAACAAAAATTAATTAAAGAGAACCAGAGTTTTCCGATTAAAAAATATTGGTTTTCAAGAATTCCATATCATTTCTACGAAAAGTTTTTTTTCCCTATATAAAATACATGGAAAACTTTGAGCGCTTTCATATTTTTTGATTTCTAAATAAAAAAAACAGGGGTATATTTTTTTAGATATAGAAGAATCCTAAGAAGTGAGAGCATTGAAGTTCCGAATTTACTTATCTTTGGTCACCCTAATACTTAAACACGTTTTTCTGTCCAATTCGGATTTGCTAGGAAAATTGGTTGTTGTTGTTGTTGTAACAGCATACAAATTCCCCAAAGAGTCTTTTGGCGAGTGTTGCTGTAGTGACAGTCCTTGGCCATATATAAATCTGGGTCGTTCCGTTTACGTAGACCCGATAGTCGTGGGAACGTGTGAAAATTGGTAATTTCTATCAATTATAGTTTCGGTGAAAAGAGTACATATTCCTTTGCAGTAAAGCGGCAGTATGCGCTTACACTTTATCCACAGTTCTGTATTACTTAATTGGTACGGTTTCTCTAGATTTCTCTTTATGTTTAGTGTTTATGTAAGTTAAGACAACCACTAAATTTAAGTTAAACTTTCTTACATTTTCATCTTGCCTTAGAAAATATTCAAACAAAATGTTTGTTATACAATTTTCTCCACCTCTCTCCATGCTCTCTATCCCTCATCTCAGCGTGCAGAAACCCAACACTACCACAGAGTACTGGAGGGGCTGGAGTGGTAGTGCACAGCAGCAGCAGCAGCAAAAACAATCACATTATGCAGGACCAAGCGGTGAAGGTCGCACGCAACAACAACAACAACAACGTCACCAGAGACAAAAACAGTCACGTCAAGGAAAAGCCCAGAATCAAGAAGCACGGCAGGAATCGGAAGAAGTTGGAAAAAGTGGAGGAGAGCTGCGTGAACGCTCCCAAAGACCACAAAATTCAAATAGAAATCGTGGTGAGCAACGCAGAGCGCGTAACGAAAATAATGTTGGTCAACATCAGCCACGGCAATTTCAAGAATCGCCACAGCAATCGCAGCAGCAGCAACCTCAGGGTGATGGAGGGCAGCAAAGGGAGCAACAATCGCAGCGACATCGCCGGCCAAAACCGAAGCAGAGGACACAACAACAACAGCAGAAACAAAATCAATCGCAACAAGCCATGCAAGTAGAGACGGCATCAGCATCGGCATCAGACCCAGCGTCTGCGTCAGCGTCATCAACACCATCGACCACAAACACCTCATCTACGGCTTTAGAGCCAATGGAACCTTAAATGGAAAGGAGTTTACCTTTTTTTTTTAATTGCTATTGAAGGCATATTTTTCTTTACAAACATACATAAGTATGTACGTAATATGGATACATAAATACTTGTTAAAAAACAAGTCCAAAATACAGATATTTCAAATTTTTACAGTTCAAATCCAATTTGAACAAACTTTCAAAAGGATAGCTTTGGGCAAATAAGCGTAAGTACGAAATCTACTACTGAGTGGAAGATCGACCTATCTCGACAGCCATTCGAGCAGCAGTCGAAATGCTCTCAAAAAAGTGAATAAACTGCCCAAAAAAACCAGGAGAGCGCAAAAATTTTAATTAAAGTCACTCAATTGTTTTCCACATATTAATGAATTAATTATTTGGAAAAACGGCATACATATATTGATTAGTTAAAATTGGAATCTTTATACTACTTCCTCTTCTTATGGCAGTTTGACAGTTTTCACAAACTCGCCCGGGCGATCTCTGCTAGTGAGAAACAAAAATTACTCTCTCAAAGTGGCTCTGAACCAGTGATCGCACTTCTACCACATTGTGGTAGATCTGCCACTTTTTTCAGCATCTACCACATCTACCACACAAGGTCTGAAATCTACCACATATTCGCTTTTTTGAGTAGTTTTATTTTTGCTCGACATAATTTTCTTAATTTTAAGAGCAAAAATTGTCCAACACTTAACACTAACAACAGGCAGAATGGGATTATAAAATAAACTGTAAAATATTAAATTATCTCAATATTCGATTTTTTGACAGGAAACGTGGTTTTATTGCTTTAAATTCCAAAATATATGATTTATAAAAAGAACTAATAGAGAAAATGTTAAAAGCCGGCGATTTTTGAGAAAGAATTGGCAAATTTTAGTGCATCTAAAGTTTCTAAAGCGTTGTTTACTTTTACTTGAGAATTGTCAAAATCGGCAAATCGCAAGTAGCGGTTTCCTGAAACGTGCCACATTTATTCGCTACATCGTGATGTGATAAAAAGAAAAGCTGGCAGCACTCCGTAAGGTTGCATAAATCTTTTAAAATATGTTCAAAAAATATCTTGATATAGAAGGAACTGCTTTACATGTTCAAGAAAAAAAATTGCCAAAACTCAACGCAATTTTAGCAACTTAAATCTTGCAC
The DNA here is from genome assembly GCF_013731165.1 of Rhagoletis pomonella. Classification (NCBI taxonomy): domain Eukaryota; kingdom Metazoa; phylum Arthropoda; class Insecta; order Diptera; family Tephritidae; genus Rhagoletis; species Rhagoletis pomonella. Next base: position 39,865,470 of record NW_023458561.1, on the reverse strand, counting down.
TTTATTATACTAAAATTAATTTTTTTTTAGATTCTAATTAAAATGTTTGCAATTTATGTGAAACCTTGCAGAATTTGTTTAATTTTTGTAAAAAGTTTGTTCCAAAACTTGAGATCTACCACAATTTTTTGAAATCTACCACATTTTTTCCAGATTCTACCACACAATTTTTTTAAATAAAATATTGTTAATTTTTTTTTATTTAATATAAAAAATTGCCGTTTTTTTTAATAATCAGCTCTTAATAGTTTATAGATAGGGTGGCCAGATTTCTGTGTACAAAAAACGGGACATTTCTAAAGCATCGAATCCGTAATTGTAATTTTGTTTTTATAATAAAAAGACTAACATAGTATTTTACCATAGTTTTATTTAAAACAACAAGAAAAGAGAAAAAACTTGAAAAATTATCGCATTTCCCTGCATTCATATCTCTGCATTTTTTGAGGAAACTAGTATTATTTTTTATAATTTTACTAAATTCAAGTTAGTAATGTTTGACTAAAAAAACAACAAACTGAACAAATGGTTACAAGAAGCTCAAAATGAAGCAAGAATGGTAGACTGTAATATAGCGAGAGTAGAAGTTTGACAAAATGACCAAAAATCATAGAATATAAGGATGCTGGCTATATTTATAGCTCCCTTATATTCTATTGGCCTTATTCATAAAAAATAAAGTAGGTTTCAAGAGCTTTATAAATTGACGTTTTCATATATTTTCCAATTTATAAGCCTTTTATAAAGCTACTTTATTTTTTATGAATAAGGCCATATGTTTTTTGTGATAACTAAACTGCTGTCACGTTTGTTCAGAAAAATGGTTTTTGGGCCAGAATTCACGGAGGCTCCTATTAAATTAATAAAGAAAACCCAGAAAATCGGTATTTAATCGGTCCAAATATGAAAAATCCCGACTTTTAAAAAATATTCAGCGGGACAATTTCCTCAAAATCGGTCACCCTATTTATAGACAAAGAACCTAGATAATAAGAAGGGACAACATATAATTGTAGCGTTTGTGAGCAACAGGGGCGTACCTTCTCTTATCATCGTATTTTGGCAAAAGAAAAGACGCGCTCCTGTCACTCACACTCGCTGCAATTATAACGTGTTATCCCCTCTTATTGTCTATGTTATTTGAAATAGACCGACAGTATTTTGCCAAATCTCAGAATCAGAAACCTGGGCTCGAATCGTAATAGTCGTGAACGAGCAACTCTTCACGTAAAAATTAATATTTCGGCGAAAAAATATTTGTGCCGACTTGTTACGTCTTTTTGCATTTCAGGTGACCTTTTATTCCACCTTTTATCATACCTGCGCATGTTTTTTATGCTTTTGTTGTTAGAAGTGGAAACTCGCTGTGAAAAGCTTATTATTAGTTTCTGAAATCGGGCAAAACTTAAAAAAAATTATTATGGATGTGATAAAAAATTTGAGTATGTTTCAGGTTGCATCCGTCAATGTTTTAATCACATTTTTTTTTACTAGTTTATACTATCGTTGGCACGAAGAGACTGCAGAACCATGATGGGTGTCCGAACAGGACATAACATGTTGGCAGCGCACGCACGCAAAATGGGGATTGCTGTCAGTGAAGTTTGCAGGAAATGTATGGTGACGGCATCAAGGGATACCCTAGCAGACGATTGAAGTATCTCGGAGCTCGAGAGTTCAATAATCTTAAAGACGTGACAACACTTGGGCTTCAAGCACTGCTGAAATTCTCAAAAACCGTTTACATCCTAAATGATGTATACTTAACTAAATCTGTATTTCCATCTGCCATCACTAGGGACCTATTGGTGGTGGTGGTTGGGTGTTCAGCCAGCCAGAATAACCTAACCCAACCTAACCTTTTCTACTAGTGTTTGCGGTACCTAATTTTATATTTTTATGCTGTTCACATTGCATTGTTATTCTACTATGAAATTCGAAAAAAAAAATTGGGAAAATGGGTTTTTTGTTATTTATCATCCCAAATATCTAGAAAACCGCCGCAAAATTTTGCTGCCCAGTGTTATTATTCGTATCATTCAAACAGAAAGCCCTTTATGCCGAATTTCCACCACGCAGGCATATCAAACAGGTAGTAGCATTAGAGCAAAAACAACATTGGCGTGTGTTTTTTTGGTCCTTCTAGTATCGAAAGTGTCAAAAGCTGTTCTGATTTTTTTCTTCTAAATCAAAGCGTGCCATGTGAAATACAGAAAAAAATTAAAAGCTAAAATTTATGAAACTTTCTTTCTTAGTAAATTTGTTGCTTCTCGAAGCATTGATCCATCCTTTACAAGACCCAGAAATCCGCGGTTGTGCTGTTGAGTTGGGCGAGCGTTCCAAAAGTTGCTATTCACATGCAAATAGATTTCAACAATTTAAAAATTTTGTGAGTAGAAATTAAAAATATTTGACATTTTCGAGACCAAATAATTTGAAAAAAATTCAAATCAGCTGCTTTACTGATACTACCTGTTCAATGTGCCTTTCCACTACGCATTGAAATGACAAAAAATTTAATGACTATTTTTTTAACGTAATGACACGAATATTTTTTAATACCCAATTTTGTCATTACCATTTTGCCATTTAATGCCTAGTGAAAATCCAGCATTAAAAACATTTATTGTTTGTAGTGAGGCAAATATCCAATTGTTTCAAAGCTTCATTTCACAGTGACAAATTAACTTCTGATCTAGAGTTAACATGTACTCTGAAAATTTACCTAATGGTTCCAAAAGATTAAATATGTACCACTTGGGTACTTAAAAACTAATTTGTTATGTTTTTTTTTATTTATTTAATTTGTTTTTATGTTCATTACAGCGTTTATTAATATATTTTTCTTCTTCTTTGTTGTTATTGTTTATGAATTTTCTTATTTCGAGTTATTATATGTGGTTTGATGGTTGTCATTTTGCTTATATTCTTGGGTTTTTTGTTTGTTAAATATTCAAAACTGGAGACTATAAATACGTGTTTGTATTGGTTTCTCATGAATTGTTTTTCTCCTTTTTTGTTACATCTGTTAAGTTTTTGTTGGTGTATTCATTCTGTTTTTTTTTTTTTGGAATATTACAAAGTTTAATCATTTACTGTTTACTTAAATTTTGTTTCAATTTAGTTTATTTAAGTTAAGGTTATTTATGAAACTATTTTTGAAAGTAAATTGCTACAAATTAAAATATTAAAAGGTTTTTCTTTTAAATGAAAATATCGAATGGACTAAAATGGACAGGCATCTAATGATGTTTTGACTGTCTGGCGGCTTGAAGCATGTTAAGCGTTTGGGCTTTGATGCATTGATGCCTAGGAATTTCTATTTGAGTATTTCTAATTACATATATGTATGCATGTATGTATTTATTTACATATGTATCTTCACATAAAAAATTACAACTTCATTTTCATTTGAAATTAATTGGGGAATCATAGTCTAGCCATATTCGTGGTTGCAGATATTTTTCTTACGACTTTGTGTTTAGTTATCAGTATGTCGCATTAAAATATGTAGGCAAAAAAACAAAAATAAACATTTTGTGTTGAATTCCACATTTTTCTTTTTAATATAGTATACATATACATATGATTTCTAATAAATATGATAATAGATTACAGACATGCGCTACTTTTCCTGGATGAATTAAACCTGAACTGAAACTAATTTCAGCTGTAGAATTAATGCAAATGTTTTTGTTTATTAATGATGCCAATGCCGTTTCAATTTTAATTATCTGGCACAACAATCTCAATTAGATAGATGCAAGCGAGTTAATATTAGTATGTGTGTGGATGTGCGAGTAAACCGTACTAACCGTCTGCTTTATTACTGAGCCAAAGGAATTTTTTTTTACAAGAATACTATTTTAACATAGCTGCCATTTTAAGAGCAGCTTTTCGTTTCCTTTTTGCTTTCTTGCTTGCATTTTTCTCTTCTTAATTGGTTATTAAATATTTTTTCTTGTCTATATTTAAACATTCGCCCTCCATAATTTCAATTTAAAGTATATGCACGCAAACTCCCGCACGTGTACATACTAATTTTAAATTGCATTAAACAGTTGTCAAACTATATATGCAGTATATAACATTAAATGGTAGCCTTACGGTCGTCCTACAACTAGGACTGTCTTCGGTTGCGCCGCATTTTCATCTATTACGTACATTTCGTCGAGTCGTGCATTTCTTTCTCCTCTGCTTCCTATCCCAATATGCTTATCAAAAAGATTTACTTGCCATTCTTTATTGTTTGAATACATTCTCTTTTTTAAATTTCTCCTCTATCAATAATTTCATAATTCCTCCTTTTTAATATTTTTTTTTCGTGATTATAATGATTTAATGACTGGCTTTCTATTTATGATTTTGTCTAGTTATTATTGTTTTGTTGTTGCTATTATGTGTTCTTTTGTAATGTGCTTTTTTCTTGCCTCTTCATCTCGTGTTTGGATGTATGGATGCTATTTGTTTTTTTTTTTTGTATGCCACATTCACATTTTCACACCATTTGCCACACTTTGTATCTTTAAGCTCTAAGCTTCACTCTCGCCAGGCGTTGCGTTTTCCTCCGCAGTGATTGGTACAATGAGATTTTCCTTCGACATGAGATTGTATTTCGTAACGAAATGCGTAAAGCGGTGACATAAATACGTTTCAGCCTCAAATTCGTTGAATATTGGCTCATGATGATAATACGCATGAGAAAATATTCGATAAACACGACGGCATACGGAACCTAGTTTGGTCACCGATGACTCCTTAATTGAAACCCTAGAGAAAGAGAAAAATGCGTTTATGAATTTTTTGAGAACTAAACATTTAAAAAAGGGGCGATATTCATGTGCTATTATTTGTACCATGCATGAATATTACGTATTGAAACCAAATATATTTCTACAAATATTAAATAAGAGTACATTAGCAAGGAATTTTAGTTTTTTAGGCATTCTATTTGAACTGCTCTTTGAAATTATTTAAGGACAGTTATTGGTTCCTCCACTGAGCAAGAAATGTTTCTTATGAGAACTTTTTCAGGGTAGAATAACGGTTCCGTTACGGATGACAACCGAACTTCAGTGACGTTTCAGACACTAATGGTATAAACTATGGCAACTGAGTTTCTATATTGGCAATTGCATTTTTGTGATTGCCGCAGACATTCTAATTGGGAAAAATTATTATTTTTTTCAACTGTTTCTGCCAGGGCTGCAACCCGGTTTTGAACCGAACCGAACCGTTTTTATTTAAAAAAGCCGAAACCGAACCGAAAACCACCCCAGAAAATGGTTTGGTTCCGCACCGCACCAATTTTTGGAGTGGTTTGCAGCCCTGGTTTCTGCATCTTATTTACATACAATACTACTTTAAGGAATTTTTCGACACACCAAAGTAATAAATAAATAATATAAATTTTAGGCACTTGTACATTTGGTCACCTAAAATGCAAAAAATTATGTGGGGAGTTGTAGTTTGATTAAAACCAACATATAAATCAAAAAGTGAATTTTGAATTGTTTATTAGCTATGACTTTTTGCATTTCAGGTGACGATTTGCTAGTGCTTGGCCGAGCTTCACTTCGAATTTGCGGTGTGCACCTAGATGTTGTCACACAAAAGGGAGGGACCTACAGTTTTACGCCGCCTTCGAACGGCACATGGTTTTTTAATGGGAAGCTGTTTTCATGACGGGAATGCACTCGAAGGTGTGCCATTGCCCGCCGAGAGGCGACCGCTATGGGAAAAAACTTTTTGTTTGTATGTTTCTCGAACCAAAGATTAAACACTCGGCCAACGGAGTGGTAGTGCGTACCTCTAAACACTCGACCACGGTAGTCCCACACAAACAAGTATTGTTTAAACTAATTGCAATTTTTTATTACTTACCTGCTCGGAAAGTATTTATTGCTATTCAAGAGGCAAGCAGCACCATCCAGCGTGTGGCGTGTATAGTCAATGGCGGGGCATTCTTTTGGAGTTTTATGTGCAGCACACAAGAATATCCATTGATCGGTGGCTGTCATTTGTGTGCATGTTGTAGGCGAACATTGTTTTTGCAAACGTACAGCAAGCCCATTTAGCTCCATGCAAAATTGGCTATTTATATGTAAAATGAATTACTTACAACGGAAAGAGTAATACAATTCATTTGCTTTCAATATTGTACAATACTTACCGAAGATGTTCATATTTCCAGACGCCTTCATCTTGGGCTTCTGGCATCGTCAAAATTAACTCCACATTTGATGGATCACGCTTAATTAGTTGTTGAATGTATTGTTGCACAGCCAAGGTGCTGTCCATTTCTTCCAGCGGCTCATCGGCCCAGCGACAGAAATCCTGCAACACATTTATGTATTATTAAACCGCAATATGCTACGCGATTATCTTAATAAATGCAATTTTGAATTCATCCTCACTGCCTTGTGAATTGTTCTGTTCCACAAATTGTCATGGCACTGGACACTTGCTTACCTTCGCTTTTGTTCCTGGTCTGTTTCTTCGCAGAATCGTCGTGCTATCCGCCATCTTCATGTTTCTTCTAACTCTTCCCTTATAAGAAAAAGAAAGATCCACTGAAGTGTCGTTCCTCTCCCTAGACTGGGCGTGTTAACCGCTTTTATGTCACCACTATTATAATTTCAGTATACAGATAACAACAAGCTTATTGAATTTATGGACTTAAAAATTTTGATATGAAAAATAGTGAGTTAAAACTGATATTTTATATTTTATACGAAAAATGTAGTTTCTCGCACTCTTCTTTCCACTGCTTTTTCGTTTTGGAAAATTTTTGACAACTCCTTTATTCATTGATACAGAGTTGTTGTATGGCAAAAAGTGCATTGACAGGGTTGTATTTTCATTCATTTGAAAGCAATACCGGAAGTACAGGGTGTTTATGAAAATTTTTGACAACTCCTTTATTCATTGATACAGAGTTGTTGTATGGCAAAAAGTGCATTGACAGGTTTGTATTTGCACGAACTAATTAAAAATACCCTGAGCTCATCACCTAAGAATAAATTTCTCTGAAGGTGTTTTTTCCAGTGCACGGTTAAAATGACTGTGGTTTAAATTCAATTTAAACGTTGTTGTTGTTGGTGTAGCAGCATACAAGCTCCCCAAAGAGCTTTTGGGGAGTGTTGCTGGAGTGACAGTACTTGGCCAAATATAAATCTGGGTCGTTCCGGTTACGTAGACCCGACTGTCGTGGGTACGCAATGTAAACGATCGAGCCAGCTGGTTTAAACTAAGATTTGCCAATCAAATATCAGCTAGCTTTTATAAAAAACTGTACTAAATTGGTATTTTTTGTTTTCTTGTATACAATTTTAAATTTTGCCACATTTTATGTAACTTGCAAAAGTTTTTATTTTATAATGTTATCAGCAAAATTTTGCCCCATGGAGACAGCATATTGCTCTTGGCAAGCAATAGTTATCAGAGCTTTTATCTTGATAAATACGCTCTACGTTATCTACGTTCTTGGATAAAAGCTTCTTTCACATGCTTTTGAGTTATAAAATTTTGTAATAAATTTAAAGAGGTAAATTGTAAAAAAACATGTGTATGCCTAAAGTGTTTTGTATTTTTTTTAGTTATAATTGATTTTTGCTAAAACTTTAGAGGGTGCATACAACATATGTAAATCTTATCGTTCGTGGCGTTCATATTTCATAATGAATGATATCAAAAATTTTGAGATCCGTGCTTTCGTTTTCGAGACACAGTGAAAGCTCCCATAAGCGGACACCTACTTTTTGTTCGCCTATGGGACATGTCCGCTTACGTGAATTTTGCAAAAAATAATATTAAAATTTAAAAAACTTAATTTGCGAGTTCCTAAATTAAAATAATATTTATTCTTCAACTGATAAAACAGAATGAATGGAAAATAAATCCAAATTTATGGCGTTTTCTTTTCTGCCGACAAATCTTATTTCCCGCTTCGCTGAAGCAGTAAGAAAGGGGCAATAAAAGTTTTTTTTTTTTAAAGAAAACCAGGCCAATTTTTAATATAATATAGAAAGAAATCCTCCAATAATTAACTACCAGGGAGTAGCATTTTCCCCGAAAATTTGGGTGGAGATAATTCGAGCTTCGAAAAATCTCTTTAACACTTTTTTGACAGATCAACTCCGCCATTTAATATAAAAAATCCTCAGAGAATTTTTATTCATGATAGGAGGAAAGGGAAAAGAGAGAAAACTCCCAGGAAGTTTCCGTGCAGAGTTCAGAATCGGCCTGAACATCTTTGAATATGGACGTATGTACTTGTGTATATTTACATATGGACATGTGCAAGAGTCAACATCAGACCGAAAAAACATTGCCCGCTTATTAGAGATTCGTGTCCGCTTATCGGAGATTTTTTTCATAACTAGACATGTTTAAGTGTCCGCGTTTATCGGAAAGTCCGTTTATGGGAGAACATTTTGTATAGAAAAAAACCAAAAATTGTTCGTTCCAAGGAATGTGTCCGCTTAAAGGAGATGTTCGCTTATTAGAGCGTCCGTCTATGGGAGCTTTCACTGAATTTGGATTTAAAAAATGTTCTAATTTTGAACTTTGACCATTGGTAACTTCTGTAGTTTTCGATTTCCAGCAAAAAAAATTACCGTTAAACTTGCTTGATGAAACTGAATCAAAGAACGTAGATATCTACATTCCTCGCCTGTATCGACGTCCCGATCAGAAATTACCCTATCTACCTGTTTACCATGATAAAAGTATAGCAAGGTAGAACCGTTCTCTCAATTTGTTGGCCATGATTTTTTTTTGAAGTTTGCCAACATTTTAAAATCATATAAAAGTGAAAATGAAAAAATTAAATTTTTCGAAATTGTTGTTGCTTGAGATTGAAAATGAAAATGTGTGCGTGAGTTTGTGGGTAAATTTAAAAATTAAATTGTTTGGAAACGTCAAGAAATTTAAAAGTGACTCTCAGCGGTTCTACCTTACTATATTTTTATCATGCTGTTTACAGTGATGACTCAAGTCTTATTAGGATTTTGAAACAAAACGTTGATGGGTTAATGATAACAGCCAAATTAAACTAAAGTGGCAACCTTCAGTTTGACATAAGAACAAAGTGACAAACATATTGACAAAGAAAAGAAAAAGTGAAAACTGAACGACTTCAACACGAATTGCGTTTCAATTGTGCGAGAATTAAGGAAAATAATTAGTTGTTTGTGATATTTACTAGCAAGAAAATAAATAGAATTTAAATAAACAAAATGTCGTACGCATACTTATTTAAATACATCATCATTGGCGATACTGGTGAGTCTGCAAACGGAGCAAAAAATTGGTTATGATGGGTGTACAAAGAGTGAAAAAAATTTTACTTGGAATTTTTTTTTTGCATGCTAAACATATGTATGCAAGCTTCAGCAAAATATGAAGCTTAAACTTTTACAATATCTTTTTTGCATGGCATGCGTTTATGTTTCGCTCGACTGATTTAGAGAAATACAAACTTTAATTAAGCGTTCGAATATAAAACTAACGAGAGTGGTTTCTTTCCGAGCACTATCCATCTTGCTGGTGCTGGAATAGTTGCAGGTGTTTGTAGCTACCAGCGATGACTAAAGCATAGGACAATACCTTGAAAGCATTGTTTGGAAAATCGATATTTTGATATTGTAGCGGGCGTTGCTGTAGTCTAGTATATACACATGTACATATATACGTGCTGCATGTTTTAATAAGGGTTACTAGTTGCTGGAGCAAGGGAAGGGGCGGATAATTTGATATCTGATTCTATTCGGTTGTTTGTTTATAGCATGAAGTTATCCTTCTAAATATGCTAAGGAACTGATTGTTTAGGTGACGCTGAGTGTACTCAATTGGTTTGAGTCATTGTAATTGATGTAATTTATGGTATGCGAATCTACGAAGCTGAACAGCTGCTTCAAAGGGTTTATAGAGTGTATGCATGTATGCTTTTAATATTATACGCACACTCGAGCGTAATCAAAGCAATTACACTTGCTAATTGTCGTATGACTAATTTTTAATAGGTCGATTCTTAAGTAAACAATAACAAATTTTTATAACTTATCCATATTTTCAGGTGTTGGAAAGTCTTGCCTCTTACTGCAATTCACTGATAAGCGTTTCCAGCCAGTGCATGATTTGACGATTGGCGTGGAATTTGGGGCGCGTATGATTACAATTGATGGCAAACAAATCAAACTACAAATCTGGGACACAGCTGGACAGGAAGCGTTTAGGTAAGTGTTTTATGAGCCAGTAACTCTATTACAGTTTTCACACAGAACTTGAATTTTTTGCAGATCGATAACACGTTCATATTATCGCGGTGCAGCCGGCGCTTTATTGGTATATGACATTACACGACGCGAGACTTTTAATCACTTGACTACATGGCTGGAGGATGCCCGTCAGCATTCGAATTCGAATATGGTCATTATGTTAATTGGCAACAAAAGGTGTGTATAAAAAATATCATTCGATTCCGGAAATACGCTTAATGTTGAGGTCGTGTTTGTAACCGAAATATGTAAATACTGGATATACTAAATTTGGTTTTTTAATGTCGATTGGCCTTTAATACTTTAAAGCATGATTGCCTACACTTAAGAAAAGCGGTGCTAAGTGTGGATACTTTTCATAGGTGTAGTTTTGATAGCAGCAAGTCTATCCCTAATGCAGCGGAAATGGTTTAAGAATTAAAAAATTTTTCACCTATCACCTTCTTGATTTGACTAAACTGTAATTGTTAGTATATTATCAAGTTCATTAGCATATAAAGAAATGAAATTTATAATTTGGGCCAAATTCCAACTCAGTAAACGAAAAGAAATTTCAAAAGCAAAAGTAGAGAAAATCGACCAAAGTTGTATGGCATATTTTTGCCTTTAGGTAAACAAGCTACAGCTGATATACACAGAGTTGTTGCTGGAATACATACATGCATACAACTGTACACCATACAGGGCATGTCTCCCATTACGCCACTTACGACACCACAGCGATGATTCATTCGCTACCAGTTCATTTTAAGTACTTTCCTAGAATATATATTCATTATCAGTATTTCCTTGACATAAATACGCATCATTGGTTTTCAAATGCGCCTTATTAATGCATGCATATACTTTTCTTTGTAGTGATTTGGATTCGCGACGTGAAGTGAAAAAAGAAGAGGGTGAAGCCTTTGCACGCGAACACGGGCTTGTTTTTATGGAGACGTCTGCTCGCACAGCCGCCAATGTAGAAGAGGCATTCATAAATACCGCAAAAGAGATTTACGAAAAAATACAAGAAGGCGTTTTCGACATAAACAATGAGGTAAAAGAAATACCTATTTATAATAGATAACAAATGGACAACACTAACCATAATATCGGTATACAATTGCAGGCAAATGGCATTAAGATTGGACAACAGCATTCCCCAACAAATCCCTCACTGCCGGGTGCTGGTAATCAGGCTGGGGCGGCTAGCAGCGGTTGCTGTTAAGTGACACTTCTCAGCTGCGGCTGGTGTTAGTGATTTTTTCTAGTATACAAAAACAAAAAACCATAAACAACTAATAGCTATATATACCATGTTTGTTCTTTTCTAATGTCCATTACATATTTTTTGTTTATATTTGTTTTAAATCAATATAAAAAGTGAGATGTTTGTAAGGGAGAGAGAACAACATTTCACCATATACTTAAATGCTAAGAAATGAAACGAATCTAAAAATACCTACATTTACAATACAGATCAATTGCACGCAAGTAGAACATCACAAACAAAATAAAGTCTTTTAAAACCTCTGAATTGATACCGTAATTATTAGAGTTATTGAAATCGATAAGAATACGACTAAGATAGATCAAAATTGGATTAAAAATGGCGGAAATTATGGTGCATAACCCAAAGAAAAAATTAATACCACAGTAGCCGCAGCCACTGATAGTACGTAGTAGTTGTATTTTCCAGTTCCAATTTTTTATTATATTCGCGCAAACATTTTCTTAGACTTTTAGCGCGATAAAGTAAGTTTTGCTGTAAACGCATTGCCGCTATTAGAAGTAAAAAGAAAAGATAAACCAAAAGATTTAAATGGGCTTTCAAAAATAACAAAAACCAAATTATATGCATAAAATTAAATACATAAAAATATGATATATTTTAATGCTATACTGATTGATTGATTATTTATTGAACTACAATATCTAGAGTCATTAAAAAAGAAAAAGAAAAATTAAATACGCTATAAATATGAGCAACGCATACATTCTAATTATGCAAAACTGAAGTTAAAGATTTTATACATACATAAGTGGATAAACATGCCCATATACATATAAATAAACGCTACAAGTATTTTGAGAGGCACATGCATATGTACATATGTAATATCTATGTATGTGCGTTCATTTGTATGACTACGTATTATGTACATACATAGTTACAAATGTTTCCTGTGCTTGCGTTGCGTCCGTGTTGCCCGTTCGTTGTTTTGCTGTTGTGCATTGTAAAAAATGGAAGTAATTGCTACAGAATTCGCTTCAATCATTAACTGACGAAAAGAAAATAGAACGAAATCTAAAATGCAGTTATTTATTCTTCGTTCGCATTTTCAATGTCCTGAATGAATCAGTCCTGCCATCATTCCGGCCCCTGCTCACAATTTGTATATCGATGGCTGAGTGGAAGATCGACCTATCTCGGCAGCCAATTCGAAAACGCCTAATCTCAGAAAATTTTTCAACAACGCTTTATCTCAGAAAACTTTCCAAGAACGCCATATTTCAGAATTTTATTGGAAAACACCCTACCTGAGAATTGGGTTGAATAACGCTCTATCTCAGCTGCCGATTCAAAAACGCCCTATCTCAGCTTATTTTCAATGTATTTTCGTTTGAGATAGGGCGTTTTTGAACCGAGTTCTGATATAGGGCGTTCTTCAACAAAATTTTGAGATAGAGTGTTTTGCAATAAAATTCCGATGTAGGGCGTTCTTGAAAAGTTTTCTGAGATAGGGCGTTTTCGAACTGGCTGCCGAGATAGGTCGATCTTCCACTCAGCCATCGATTTGTTTGATTTTGTTCGCATAAATTTTTGCTTAGATTTTTTCATACTAAATTACGATTGGCATTAATTAGTTAATTAACTATCTAAATTATATACATACAACCTCCATATGGGACCATGAGGGTCAGAGGAGCCTACTTACAAAATTTTTTTTTAGTAATATGAGAAAGAAAGATCTATAAAAAATAAATGCGGTATTTTACTAAAACGTTCATTGCACGTGATGCTACATATTTTAGTAAAAAAATACTAAAAGGGCGTGGCTCGAACTATTCCCGTTTCGATTCTAGAAATGTAGCTTTTTTCAAAATGACAGGCTACTCTGGCCCTCATGGCCTCAGATGTACCTATGCGCATTTGGCTTTACATTTATGTGCATACAGACATGCATAACAATATATACATACATACATATAACATTGCTATCGTACGAATTATTGCCTAAATAAATATTTTACATAAACATTTGCAAATAATTTAAGAAATAAATATTACATAAACCAAAAAAAACAAAAGAAAATAATCATTGTAAGAGAAGAATTACTAAGAAAGTAAAGTTTGATATGGGACTATATAAAATAAATAAATTCATACACAAACAAAACGAAAATAAATCTAGCTTTTCCGGTTTACTTTGAAAGCGAATATTAACTTTTTACATACACTCTGGTCTTCTGTTTAAGGGCAGCGGCAATTAGGGCTTTTACACAAGCCGGCGATGGGTTCGAAGGTGTCATCTGGCGCTAAGTCGGGAAGGTGTACTGGTCTAATTGTCCTTGGCCGGGGTGTCCGGGTCGATATGGTGAACGTTGAACCGACAATCCTGAGATGTTAAACAAGACTAACTATGTGAGCGTCCGTTCACGTGCCCTACCATTCTCAACTGGCGCCCGCCGAACTGAGCGCGAGTTCCGCACAGTCCTAAAGGCAGCAGCCGCCCGCTTCATCCCAAACGAACGAACAGCGGAGATCCAACCAGTCTTCCCAACAGAAGCGGCCCCTCTCGCTGACGTGCAAGACCGAACCAGGCGAGCTAATTCTGACGATCTTAGCACCAAAGGCCTAAACGCTGAGACCAAGCGTCTCGTTAACCCAAAGCGGAATACATAGTTGGAGCACCTCAAATCATGCAATCATCGAGGAGACGTCAGTAAGCTGTGGATAACGGTAAAGCCCCTCTAGAACCCGTCGAAGTACGATAACCATGCGGCCATCAAATTCGGTGAATAAATGCACGCCGACTCCATGAAGTGCTCGCGGTTTATTGCGCATACTCCGAAAAGCACACAGCACGCGCGTAACTGACAGTCCACCAATATTCACCCCCAAAAAAGTGCCAGATAAAATTCACAAGACCAATGCCACGAAATCTGTCGGGCCGAGATGCCATCTCTGTGCCGATGCTAAAGCAACGACGCCACAGGAGTCGAGTAGCTTACCAAACTTTTTAATGCGCCATTAACTATACACATCATCCCGGATATCCAAAAAAAAAACTAGTGAGTGATCCGCGTGCAAAAGCCTGGGGAAAGCGCGGATTTGAGTGAATCCTCACCGATCACTCTTCTCTCCCCGGTGGCTAAGACCCTCGAAGCGCTACTCCTCCCGCAATTAGCTCAACATCTGAAACTTGCTTCACATCAGTTCGGATTTAGGAATCTACATAGCACTACCACTGCACTTAACCCCATCATAATGAAAATAACGGACGGTTAGAACCAAAAGCAGCCCTGTGTCTACCATCATATTTGCACTTGACCAGTCAAACTCCTTTGACTTCATCAATTATGCCACAAAACGGGGTACTATCTCAAGTTCTGTTTAACCTTTACCTTCTACCTCAAGGAGTCTCCATAGTCTCATACGCTGATGACTGCTCTCCACATTGCTCACCCGCTACCTCCAGCACCTGCCCAGCGCGCACCTTACAAATCTCGGCCGCTTATTAAACAGCAACAATTTTCTACACCTGGACGAAAGAAATGAGGCTGGAATTATATCGTCGTTTAAAGTACAAAACCGCGTATCAAGAAAATGCAAAACCTTGTATTTGAAGTTGCTAAATTTTATAGGAGAGGGGAAAACTTGTCTCTCTCTCTCTTTTATCCTTATTACCTTCTCTTCTAAAGTCTAAGTATCGATATTTTAGTACCATGAACGGATAAGGGCTTGATGCCAGGAACTTCCGGTGAGCAAATATCTTTTTTGGCACAAATGTCAGTTACGAGGTTTTACAGAACCACGATACACGGTTTTGTACTTTAAACGACGACATGTAAGTATATGCTCGTTGACATAGTCAAGATGCCGACAGTCAACCACCCAATGATACTTCGTGTTACGTTTGACAGCATTCTGCCCTTCTCGGCACACCCTACTATGGTTTGCAATAGGCTGCGAAGCAGAAACAAAGAAAGCCTGCTTGCGACATATGAGGACCGCAGTCTGTACCAAAACACTGCTGTCAACAGTCTTCGTGCTAGGATGCCACAGGACAACTCATCCTAACTACAGTTTGACACAGAGAGATGTACCGCCACGACACGTAAGCAGATACCTCAATCATCGACTGAGCCGCGAGGCCTACCCGGAAGTCATCAAAAAACTCCATTGCCAAGCAGTTATCACCGCAACGCGACGATGCTACGAAAATATAGTCCTCTGTGACTGGCCGCCACCTATCGATATGAGCCAATTTGAACTCCCACGCGAGACTAGAACCACATTAAAACCGGAGATCGCAGACACCTGCCCAGTATGTAGAAACAAGAAAATTTGGCGCATCCTGCTGATGTAACAGTTCTTGGTCAGTGTTTTGGTCGGTCCGGCAGCGTAGACCCGACTGCAGCTGGAACAAAGTTTATTGTTATTGTAACAACAAAACACATTCTCCAAGAACGAAAAATGCTACTGAATATGGAACATAGTCGAAATCTGTGCGTCTAAAATCCATATTTGACATAGGATTTCGGAAATTCGTTTAAAAATTCACCAAATGTCTTTCCTGGTACCTTCTATCTGGATCAGCATTCTGTGATCAGCATTCGCACTGCCAACTAAAGATAACTCGATTGAGTCAAGGTTTTTACTACTGCATGCTATTGAGAGCTCACGCTCGAAAGGCGGACCTCGTGATTCAAGGGTGATGCATGTCTTTGACAGAAATTATTCGTGATTTTTTTTTTCGTTTTATTTTTTATTTTTATTTTCAAACAATTGGTACTACATGCTTTGGCAAACTTAGTCATGGAGCGATACTCAGTTGAACAACGCGTAAAAGTGATTGAAAACAAAATAGTCGTTTTGCGTGAATTTTCCGGACGAAAGCAATATAATCTTTCTTACACTACACCGTTGAGCGGATTTTACCAAAAGACCTATGTTAACACGTTTTCAGCGCCGTATAGTCACCACTTAGGGTCAACACATAGTGGAGCGGCGAGCAAAGCGAAGAGCTATCATCGGGCAAAGCTTCAATTAAAAAAGTGTATGTACGATTTGCTCTTCACTATGCGTTTGAAATCGACGCTTTGCTCGACGCTCCACTATGTTTTTGGCCTTAGACGAACGCTGTACTGTAGTGTTTAGCAGTGCGCGCTACTATTTCGCAGTCCTGGGCCGCCCGCCCAATCTCTGCCCAACATAAAAACTGCATGCTTGAACAACCCACTCGTAAAATAGGTAAGCACCTTACAAGGTAATCCATGTATTCTCTCAGTTTTTAATACCAAAATTGTCATCATGACCTATGTCATCTACTAGTAAATCACAAAATGAACACCTCCGACGACGCATTACGCTGTCAGTTGCAATAACTCCGAGCGACTGCTCTACATACTGCGTAACTTATTTTGAAAAGCGGCTAAGTTGTATGCCTGATACCAAATGTACATTCTAAATTCCTACTTACAAAAGTCCCCTTTCAGACACGTCAAGTCTTGAAAGCAATTTTTTTCGCATTCTCTTTTGTGCTTTCTATTTGCTTCCACACGCGTAAACTTTAATTGAATTCAAGTCCTTGGTTCTCAAATGGGAAGTAACGAAAAGATCAAAAGAGACAAGAAAACTTGAAACGAATTGACGGTACGGAGGTATCTGTACTCTTCCCCTCTCTTCCCACCTTGAAAGCAAGACTTGACGTGTCTGAAAGGGGACTAAGGCGGCACCGCCTTTGTTAAAGTAAGTGAGATTCGTCAGTGAAGTGCTAAGGACCGCCGGGTGAAGTGTAAGCTGCTGGTAAGGTTTTGCACTTCACCCGGCGGTTCTTACCACTTCCCTTGCGAATCTTCCTTATTTTAACAAAGGCGTGGCCGCCTTATGTAAGTAGGAATTTAGAATGTACATTTGGGGTCAGACATAATTCTGAGCCGCTTTACAAAGTAAGTTACGCAAAATGTAGAGCAGTCCCTCGGAGTAGTTCGGCGCTTGGAAAAACTTCGGTAGCAGGTTATTTTGCAACTGACAGCGTAATGCGTCGTCGGAGGTGTTCGTTTTGTGCTTTGCTAGTAGAGGACATTGTCTCTTTTACTCTCTAACATTCTTTGCGGAATCACTTTTTATTTCCCAAAGCAAGGGATTGATTAAAGACCAGAAAAATGATTTGGAAAGGTGTATGTTTAAAAATTTGGCAAAGAATATGCTGACATTAGCTATTTAACCGCAAAGTAGTGCCGTTGCCAAAAGAAAATTTTCAGAGATGAATCTCTTTAAAAATAAATACAAGAATAGGCTTAATGGCGAAACCAGTGACATAACTATTATAAGAGAAAAGAATAAAAGGCAATCAATTATCATTATATTAAGATAAATATTTTTCGAGTCGTTTAAAATTATTATTCAAGAACTTATATTATAAAAGTCCTTTCGTAATAATTATCAGAGAAATAAATATTTTTAAGTCTTCAAAGACTTTTATATTAAGACTTATATTATACAAGTTTTTTCATAATAATTATATTGATATAAATATTGTTAAGTCTTCAAAGACTTTTATTTTAAGACTTATATTATAAAAATCTTTTCATAATAATTATGAGCGCGAA
Source organism: Rhagoletis pomonella (assembly GCF_013731165.1). NCBI lineage: Eukaryota > Metazoa > Arthropoda > Insecta > Diptera > Tephritidae > Rhagoletis > Rhagoletis pomonella. Next base: position 39,847,369 of record NW_023458561.1, on the reverse strand, counting down.
AAAATTTTTTAAGTCTTAAAAGACGGGCCTAGGTCAGGAGCATTTCAGGATTAGTTGGGGACCAGTTCGTGGCTAGGTGGGGTCAGTTCGGGAGTAGTTTGGGCCCAGTTGGGACTTGGTTTGGCACACCTTCGGGACTATGTACAAAACTTTTTCGCACTCATAATTATTATCAACAGACTTTTATAATATAAGTCTCAAAATAAAAGTCTTTGAAGACTTAAAAATATTTATCTGGCAGATAATTATTATAAAAAGACTTCTTTATATAAGTCTTAAAATAATAGTTATCGATGACTTAAAAAAATTTTCTCACATAATTATTATCAAAAGACTTTTATAATTCTTACGAAAATTTGGATGACTTTTTTAAAACTCTACCATGAAATAGTTATTATTCTGGGTCTCTGGTCGAAACTGTTGAAAGCTTTATGTTCGCAAGAACTTTTATTAACAAAATGCAAATATTGCATTATTATAGAAAAAAATGTGATTAACTAAAGAAAGTACCTAAAGCTGTGCAAATTTTTCATTCACTATTTAATAAAATAATGTTAATCTGGCCCGAAAACTTCGTTTTTTCTACGATTTTTCGAGTCATTTACTCCCGTATCGAGTTTCAGTAGTCCAAACGCTGGTCATGGTGACAATTTTGGTACTAAACTCTGAAAGAAAACATGGATTACCTCGTTTCCCAGTGGGGACAATCAGTTGGTGCCGATTTTTAAAAAAAAAATAGGTTCAGACCACTTGATGAGGAAATTTTCTATAACAGTATGCAGCTGCTTTCCAGATAATGAATTGAAATCCGTTTTTATACTTAAATATTTGTATTTATTCTAATTTATATTCTAATAAATACCTATGTATTTGCGAATCTATAACTAAAAACATTACATATCTATTCGTATTTCTAACTAAGTATTCACTCTGCTTATAACTCTATCCGTATTTACTATAATTTTTTTAATTTGTTAACAAACAAATTTAATGAACTAGTTGAGATTTCTTAGCTGCACAGATGCCGCTGTTCTCCAGTTTCTTAAAGAATTCTATCGAATAAGCAGCCACACCAGATAAGAAAATAAATACGCCGGCAAAATAAAACACGTGATCCCAGCTGTAATGGAACGAAAAAATAAATATCTTATTAAATGATTATTGATATTTACATATGTACATAAATTCAATTTTCACTTTAGATGTTCCTTACAAAAATCTAACTTACCTCAGCGTTACCTCGTAAATAGCACCAGCGATGGGGGGTCCTGCAATCATACCGACACCCTGTACCAACAGCACTAATCCGTAGGCACATGTAAAATCTTCTAAATCCACAATACTGACACAAATGCTGGGTGTAAATGAAAATGAGCTGGCAAATGTGAAGCCAAATATGACGCATGATAACAACAACAAACTATAGGTGGACACAAGAAAGGGCATTAGCAGCACCGATATGCCACACACTGAAAATAATGTAAATACAAATAAAATGCTTTGGAAAAATTTGTGTTGCTTTAGCGATTAATAGCCAAATTACTAGTCGAACACATAGCTGTATTTTGTACATACTTACCCATCATACACGCCGCATAGCAGATATTGACATTCATCCAAGGACGATCACCCAAATAGCCCAGAGTGATCATGCCAAATGTTTGCGCCGTACCAATAACCGAGATTAGTTGCGCACTGTTCGACGTTTCATAACCATGGATTTTCATGTATTCCGGCAGGTAAAGGTATGGTATAATAAACCTGTGTGTAAGAAAAGCATATGGTATATTAGAAATTAAGAAAATTTGATCCTTAAAAATTGTGCGATGGTGCAAATGGAAGCTTATTTCATCTAGTTTTGAATGCCGTAGCGCAATTTCATGAAATCAAAATGGCGAAACCAACATGGTAGACAAATATTAAAAAATTTCAAAATTGAAAAAAAAAATATTAACAATTTTGCATAAAAAGTGTATTAAGAACTTTTTTTTTATTAAATGCATAGTAAACTCCAAACTATACAGCGTCTTTGAGTCCATGTAATGGCTCTTGATGAAAGGAAAATTTTGTTCGCTCATCTTTACACAAAAATGGAAAGTGCCTCGTACTGATTTTGAGAAAATTGTTCCGCAGAATATTTTTTAAAAGTCGGGACGTAGTGTTTAGATTTTTTTTATGTGGTATTTTTTTTTTGTGGAAGGTGTTGCTCATTTTCTCCATTCTAAAAAATTTTTAACATACTTTGTGTGGAAGAAAGAAAAAATTGACAAAAATCAACGTTGGGTCCAAGCTAATTCAAGTTTGCTAACTAAAGTTTGTTACTAAAATTTGATGGGCTACAAAACTGCATAGTCAAAACAATTCTAGAAAATCCGATTAAAATGTTAAAATAAAACTGTATTAAAAGATTTTATGCCTTTTTATTCTAAAAACAAAATAGTATGTTTGGATGCAATCCTTTAGAAATGTAATGAGATTTGACAGAATGGACAGGAAATAACTGAAGGGCTGTCTACACTTTGCCGCTGCAGATACGACCATTAAAGCGCCAATTGCGGAGCACCTTGTTGAGTTTTCCACCACATCTTGAGCGACAAGAAGGATCGATATTCTGGTTAAAACGAGAAAATCGAGCTGTTCCAATGTACAGTGAATCTCTTGGTCGTTGGAGAGCCCACAGTGACTCGAAACTTGAATTGCTGGTCATAACACTCCACAGCTTTCGTTTTCAACCAAGTTAAATTTATACAATTAACAAAAGACCTTTTCATTTGAGTCCAATTTTTAAGTTTTTATTTGTTTTTGCTAAATTTTTTAATGCACAGTGCAGAGAAAGTAGCGGTTTTGAAGAAAATCGACTGCCCTGTTCCTATTAATAAATGTTACATAATAAAAGCTAGTTGAAATCAATTGCAAGGTTTCTCAAAAAAAAAAAAAAAAAAAAAAAA
>NW_023458561.1:39842855-39844321 GCF_013731165.1 Rhagoletis pomonella | reverse complement strand
GAACGTGCTTGGAAGTTTCTCCGAATACCCCAATTCATGTAAGATATGCCACGCGGGTGAGTGTATATGGTTAACGGCTAATGGTCTGATTATGCCAACTTAACGTAACTTACAGCCTCTCACTTAAAAATTCTCTTAAATGGATGTTGCTTATAATTGAACAGCTGAAGCTTCATGTAACTTAATGCCACGTCCAAATCTGTTTCATTTTGATTTTCTAAGTTCTAAGTTCCGTAGAGTTAAGTCAAGTTTTCATAATCAGGCTTTAACAGGTTAACCTAATACTCGCGGCGGAAAAAGTTACCAAACCGGATCCAGGCTTTGTAAAAAAAATATTAGGGATTATAGCGGAGCTTTTTCGAATTCAAAATCTGAAGACCCCACCCTCCGGAGGCTTATAGTTTTTAAGTAACTCGCATCCAAAGTTGCAAATAATACCGAATTCAACCTCACTTTTTCCTTTGTACACCAATTGAACTGAAATGTCGGTGCTGCCATACATACCAAAAAATGCAAAAAAAAAAACGGAAGCAATAAAAAAATGCACATAAAGTCGCGATTTTTTATTAAAAATTTTAATTATTTATAGCGCGATTTATCGAAGTATCGATGTTATAATAAAAAGCGACGCATTTGCATAATTTATCGAAGTATCGATTTTATAATAATTCATAAATAATAATTTTCATTATTTATCGAAGTATGGATTTTAAAATAAAAAACGCCGCAGGCCAAAATTTTTAATTAAAAATCGCGAGAATTGTAATTAAAAATTTTCATTATTTATCGAAGTATCGATTTTATAATAAAAAGCGCCGCAAGCGAAAATTTTTAATAAAAAAAACGCGCGATTTTTAATTAAAAATTTTCATTATTCATCGAAGTATCGATTTTATAATAAAAATCACAGCAGGCGAAAATTTGTAATAAAAAATCGCGCGATTTTTAATTAAAAATTTTCGAAATATATGGAGCTGTATTAAAAAAACTAAAGAATCAATAAAAAAACGACAATAATACAGTTTATAGGTGTATTTTATAGCTTCAAGAAGTATGACAGCAGACACTTGCTCTTACTGTCGGCCATGGTTATTTCTGTTTGTTTGTGAAAAGTGCTAAAACGAGTGAACGAATTTATAAACGCATTTTACTTAAATAATTGATGAATATATATATATATATTAAAAGTATAAAATACGCACGTGAACATTGAAAATATAATATATCACACAAAATATAAGTGATAAGTGGCATTTAAATGCAAACCAAAGTTCCCGAAATCTTAAGGAAATCGTTAGGAGTATCTCATTTCTGTAACGATTTTTTTACGAATTTTCAAAGAAAATTATGGCTGCGTTTCTTTATACATTCCGGATAATCCCATTTCACAGCCGGAATAAACAGAATGCGTTTGAAATACATGATCCAATAATGAAAGGTTTTGTAAGTAAAACTTTCTCTCGCTC
>NW_023458561.1:39835497-39842755 GCF_013731165.1 Rhagoletis pomonella | reverse complement strand
CTACGCAGAAAGGAATTCTACGCAAAAATACATTTGTTAAAAAGAAACTTTTTTTTATAAAAACTTTTTTTTCTATTTTTAATTAATTAATTTAATTAACCCCTCTCCTCCCCCTCCGCCCTCACCGCAAAAACGATGTGAGCGCTACTAAACATTTCCCAGAGGGGCTGAACACCTTTTGCAGAGATATTTCGTGGATATTTTTTGTTTGACAGCTCAGCTCGGAAATTTGCATGAAATACCATATTTCCAACCAACGTTATTATTAAATTAGTGCACAGATATAGTAAATTTTATTTTTGTTATAAAGTGCGAACTGTTGTCTACAAGTGTGTGCAAAAGTTTTTTGATTCGAATTGCGCGTTTGGGCACAGCACTCCAAAATCGTTGTACAAATGTGCAAACAGTACCCGTTTCGAACAAAGTTTTTCAATATTGTGTGAAAATTAAGCGTGGTAAGTGCAACAAGTAAGCTAACCCAATTTGTTTTTCTGCTACTGGGTATACATTTGGCTGAGCTTTCCATTACGGAACCAATAGCTAAATCTTTCAAAGTATACGGATTTTTTTTATAAATCTCTGTGGGGATATTAATGGAGGTCTTCTCCAACTGAATTTATCACTTTCACAATGCTGCTGCAAATTTTAATTTAAAACACCACTTTTCGCTTATATTTACAGTAATATGCTATCCTTATTAAGTAATTGATTAACTTTCATAGTGTATTGGAAATACCCTCGAGATGGGTTCGGAAAAAAAGCCATAGTAACAAGAGAGGAAGTGAATTCTAGCTCATTTTCGAAGGGAAATAGAAGACAATCACTCTCTCTAATTAAATTTTCAGTTCGATAATGGGCTGGATTTCGAATTCATAATGAAGGAAAAATACACTGGATAAAGAAGGTTCCGTTTTGCTGGAGAATGGTCTGGTTCTCGAATCGAATACTAATCTATCCACATTAGTTATCGAAGGTGAAGCTGGAAAACAAGATTGGTTTTCCAATCATTTTCGAATTGCTAACCAAGTCCAATGTTTATTGGGAAATGACAATTCGTCGCCTGGGTAAAAAATTGTCGTAAGCGTTATACGTTCGTACGTAACATACGACAATCTTTTTCCCAGGGAATTGACATTTGAGTATGCCAAAGCAGAGTTGGCTCTCCAAAACGGAACCAATCGAGATTTCTGCGAAAGTATAAGGAATTTCGTCATGAAACTTGGTGAGGATATTGGGGGAGGCTTTCTCTACATGAATTGATCATTCTCAGAAAGTAGTTGCTAATAGTATTTAAGCAATTTCTTGTTAAATAATCTTCACTAACACCCCCAAATTTTTGTACAAACCCTGCAAACCATTTTTTTCACAGTATTCTGCATTTTAAAGAAATTTTAAAGAATTCGTTATGATTTAATTCGATTTTTTGCCGAATTTTCTAAAATGAAATAAATTACGCACACTTCCATTCTTTTACGAAATTTCGGAAGAAAATCTGTGATGCAACGAAAATAATGGTGCTATGTGAAGAATACCTTTCAGAACTTTTCCAGAATTTTGTTTATTTTTCGTACAGAAATTTCTTTACGAGTTCGTGTCAACCACTTCATATAATTTTCTTTGAAAATTCGTAAAAAAATCGTTACAGAAATGAGATACTCCTAACGATTTCCTTAAGATTTCGGGAACTTTGGTTTGCAGGGTTATCACTTATATTTTGTGTGATATATTATATTTTCAATGTTCACGTGCGTATTTTATACTTTTAATATATATATACATATATATATCTTACATGAATTGGGGTATTCGGAGAAACTTCCAAGCACGTTCTTATCACATTATTTAAACCTGTTTGCTAATTTTTTGTTTACACCCCCCGGAGCACTAGCAAAAGTCGAGCCAGCATATTCACCTTTTGACCTAATGAAGGATTTGTAGAAGTTTAAAGCAATTCTTGGCTCTAGGTCAGATTTGATACTTGTTCGTTTATTAAGGACATTGTTGGCAGGGAGGATCTCTTTCTTAACATACCCTACATAATCGTTTATGGTTGCATTTGCTCTGACTATCCTGCTTAATCACTTAATTTTGAAAACTTGTTCAACCTGCTGTCCATTAATACTAAGATGAAACTCTCTCTTCGTATTATTGTTTAAATACATAAACTTAGTTTTGCTCATATTTATTTTAAGATTTAGGGAACTGCACAAACTAATAAAGAGAATTATGGAGCTTTTAAGGTGGTCCAAGGTGGTTAGGGCAAAGTCGTCAGCAAATTGAAGAATCCTAACATTTCCATCCTCAACTGCATGAAAGATAGCTGTATAAACACTAAACAGAACAGGAGATAAGCAACTACCTTGGGGTAAACCACTCCCACCCGTAACTTGTAACCGCAGACTTGTCTTTACGATTACTCGAAGGTTTGCCATCGCCTACTGAGAGGCGACCGCTGTTAAGAAAAAACCTTTTTTCTAAGTTTTTTTTGCAATGTTGCTTTGGCTTGAAACAGGCCCTGACGAGTGGCAGCGCGTACTGCTTACCACTACACCACTGCGGCCCCGACTGATATGGGTTTACTAATTTGACCAATCATTCAACATTCCCTGAAGGAGAACTGGACTTGGCTCGTTCGCCATCTCCTCATCATCTTCAGAAAACGAAAAATACAAATATTTTCCTGCCTCATCCCTACGCTTCTTATTGCCACTAATTTTTTTCCTTTCACTCCTCGCTCTACATATCCTTTTTGCTTTAGCACCAGTTTAGAATCCTCCCAACTGGTCATATGATATGGATTAAAGCTTCACGTTTGTCAAGTGGAACACTTCGTGGAGCTTGACGGATTGGCCTTGCATCCCCAGTATCAAAGCGATGTTTCACAACGTTGGTCCTGCCTGGTTTGTAACGGGAGTGGATGCCTTACCTGACAATTGCAGCATATTTTAAGCAGAGATTATCTCAATGGGAATAGCAGTAGAGCTAGCCTACATCGAAACGGCAATCAGTTCAGAAGTAAACCTATACGTAGACTGTCAAGCGGCACATCCTTCACATCCGGGAAGGCATTGACAGGCTAGCCACCGGAAGAAAGGTGCATATGTATTGGGTGCTCGACCACAAGTGAATTGGGGGTGACGAAACAACAGATGAGACTGCCAAGAACGCCACCAGTCTGACTCTCGAACAGACAAACTGCTTGTTACGGCTACTAAAGGCAGACTGCAGAGTTATCACCGGATTGCTTACGGCGCATAGCCTGGCAGCTGCTTATGCACAAAAAATGGGTATTAGTAGCGTGGACAGGTGCAGGAAGTGTCGTGAGCGGGAGATCAGGGAAACCTTGGAGCATCTTCTCTGCCGATGTCCTGCACTGTTAAAAACAAGACTAAAAAGCTTGGGAGCCTACCAATTCGAGAAGTTAGAAGACATCTCAACAGTAGAGCTGAACTTTCTATTGACATTTGCAAAAAGCGTTGACATCCTTTGTGATGTCTACTTTAACGCGTAAAAACGAGTTCCAACTGGCAGCGCTAAGGACCTACCGGTCTATAAGCTGCTCAACGCCGGCCAGATTAACCTAACCTAACCTAAGAACCCATAGTTTGTTTGTCCCCAAATCTCTGTCAATCTTCGCCCAAACAACTGTTTCCGACTTCGGTGGAATCTCTTCGCTTTCCTCTAGGACCAATCGCTTGGCGCTCTATATATTATCACAAGCAAATCTGAGATACAAATACCTAATAAAATGTAGGCGATGTCACGCCCTCCTTTCAAGATATGGATCTTTTAACTTCCTTTTTACTTCTAATATGTCCTTATATATCGAGTTTGAGCATTATAACTTTATTTGTTTTGAAAATATGACAATTAAAACGTTTTTTTCGAAATCCCCGTTAAATGGTAACTGGCAGAATTTGCAGACGGATTAAGTTCCATTTAGCAGTACTTACTAGACAATATTTTTTCAGAAAGAATCTTGTGTACCAACTTTGAAAATTGTAGGTCCATTTTTACTATTTATTTGGCGATTTTTGTGGATATTTGCGCGTAAAAATTTAGGAAGTTGCCATTGGCGATTTTTTCTCTTCAAATAAATTTTTTCCAATTATAAAAATATACAAAACTTAGTTTTTCACCATAATTTTACAGAAGAGGCTAATGAGCTGCGTGATAAACTTGACTTAAGAAGCATATAAAAAGACTGTCAAAAATGTTTAATCACCCTAATCGAAGAATTTTTGAAACGATTCCCTAGTCAATTGAATACTTTTAAAAAATGCTTTGATTTTGTCACCAGAAAAGTGTGTGAATCTCAAGAGGGCAAGTTTCAGGGAACTGCCAATTCACTACTTGACTTGAAAGAAAAGCAGCGGAACCTGAATATTTAAATCTTTTAACTTTCCCATGGAATAACTTTTCTCAGAACCATTCCATCCGACTCTGACGAATTTTGGATAATTGCTTACGGAGTGAAAACCGCAATAGACAATAAAATGTTTGGAAATATAAGTAAATTCATATTATTATCCTTGCCGCACTCACAAGCTTTGTTTGGCGCGTTTTTCCGTAATAAATACAACAAAAAAAAAACGACTGCTGAGTGGAAGATAGACTTATCTCGGCAGTCAGCTCGAATATGCTCTATCTCAAAAAACTTTTCAAGAACGCCCTATTTCAGAATTCGTTTCAAAAACGCCCTATCTCAGATGCCGATTCAAAAATGCCCTATATCAGCACATTTTCAATACATTTTGAAGTGATTGGGCGTTCTTCAACCAAATTCTGAGGGTGCTTTTCAATAAAATTCTGAAATAGGGCGTTCTTGAAAAGTTTTTTGAGATAGGGCGTTTTTGAGCTGGCTGCCGAGATAGATCGATCTTCCACTCAGCTGTCGAAATAGGATGAGATTGGAAAGCCGGATTGTGCGATTAATCAATTAATATGAGTTATAATAAATTTAATAATTGCGCAGTCCTATTGCAAAATGTGTTGAAACTAGGGCTGTACTATTATTCGATTACTCGATCAAGTTGGTTAATCAGTTATTCGGTTAATCAATTACTCGAATAATCAAAATTTTGATTACCCAAAACGATGATTAATCGAGTTACTTGAAATATAATTACTCAAAAAAATTAATTTTGCTCGTTAAAAGAGTTTGCTTTGGAAAAGGCTTATTTTCTTTTTTACACTCTGAGCGTGTGTGAATCGGTAACAAAGTTCGCGGCGAGTAAATTTTTGACAACTATGAGGTGAATAAAATTTCACTAGCTCATGGGGCTAGGGAAATTTTTGACAAATGTATAGAAAATTTTGACAAACGCAAAAATTGTTGATGTGTGTAATATTTCGTTAAATAAAAGCTTAAATTGATAAATTGCAATCAACGATGGTAGATGTTTTCTCAAAATATTAATTTCACTTCAATTTGTAATATTTTATTCCGCATAAATCTGCGGTTATCAAAAATTTACTGCTGTCAAAAAATATTTAATTTCACACAGCAGATTGGCAAAACTGTCTCACCATAGTGAGACAGAACCCCATAGAACTTTGTTACCGATTCACACACGCCCCCTGTATATGAAAAAAAAAAAATAATTTTAATTTTTGAAAGCAGAAACGTTGTTTTCAAAGTATCAAGGAACTTCAACTACTTTATATGTAAAGAGTACTTTGAAATGCTGATTATTCATTTTACTCATAATGTTGATTAATCATAAAGCAAATTACTCAAATATTTTTGTTTTTGGTTAATCAAAATCTTGATTACTCGAGTAACTGAACTTTTGAGTAATCATAATTTCCAATTAATCGAATAATTGACTTATTTACTTTATGATTAATTAAAATTATGAATAATCAATTAATCGCACAGCCCTAATAACACATCTCGAAATTTAAATTTATTTTAATAAATTTTATTAAAAATTTTCAGCCATGCTTCGATTCAAAGCTCCTGGAAAAAACACTCTCACGCAACTCCAAAGTCAAGGAGGACAAGAAAATGCTAATAAATGGCATGGAAGATGAACTTTATTAGTTAAGCATTAAATAGCGTGCCATCAAAGCGAGGCGCTTGCGATGCGGATACAGTACGCGCGGTCAGGGACTGGCATACTTCTTCTGCGCGCAACAAACGGAGAACATCTACAAGAGGCCTTATAGAACGAAATTTCCAGAAATAAAAAACACACAAAAAGCAAAAGAGCATGCAAATGTAGAAACGACAACACGATGGAGAAGAGGAAATGCCAATGAGAGATTCAAAGTACGACGTTGAGTAAGAAGAAAATAGAGAGAAGAGTGTCTGACGCCACGGACAAATGTAGTTAGTACAAGTTCCTCGTCCGTAGCAGCAGGCTGCAGAAGTGCAACCATGGATAAGCTTTAAATAGAGTACACTCGTCAAAAAAAAAAGTCACAACTACTTAGTTCAATTCATGTACTTATTTTTGTTTTATTTGCATTGACACCATTGTCTTAATTTTTATGTACTTACGTATGTTCATTAAATAGTAATTTCATATACATATACTATGTACATACGAATATCGTACATTTATCTAATAATTTTGAATTACTTCTCTATATTATTAAAGGTACGATATGTACATATGTATATTTTTTTCAATTTTAGCGCAAACTATTAATTGCTAACTAAAGAAAATCCTTTTAGTTGAATTTTAACATATGAATTATTTATTACTACTAAATTCGCATATAATTTTAATTTGCAGTTTTAAGAATTGATTGTATGAAAAGTGAAAATCAATTAAGGCTGTATAAACACTTTGAAAAAGTGTTGCGTAAAGTTGTGAATTTAAATTTTGTTACTTAAATAATAAAAAGAATTTGCACTAATACCAAAAACTGCAGCCAATCGTATTAAATGCAGAAATAAATATGTACGTCTTTTTTTTCTTCGAACAAAAATGGGAGCGTTGAAAAAGGTTGGTTCTCTTCAACACAGGTTTTCAGCATTTTGAGTTCCTATATATGGGTCATTTCCAAACAAAATGCAATTATTTTGTGTGTGTTTAAGTGACTTTATCATTGCACCATGGTAAGTACGGCCGGCTAAATAAGTATTTCCGGAACATCACCCATATTTATGCGTAAAAACACTAAAAAAGGAAAGCGGCAATCAAAAGGCGACATTTTTTGGTAGAAGCGAAAACACCATAAGACAATTACCACTAGTCTGTTTATTGCTTAATGAGTTTCAATGATTTCCTTGTTTTTATATTTTCGT
>NW_023458561.1:39819314-39835397 GCF_013731165.1 Rhagoletis pomonella | reverse complement strand
GCTTAATGCAATTCACATTACCAAAAGAATTGTTGGTGATGCTTTTAGAGTTGTAATTGACAAAATAAACTTATTTAAATATATAATAAGATGGGAAATACTATTTTTCTTAGAAAATTGCGTCGAAAAATAACAAATTAATCAGCTGTTCATAAAACTTGCAACTTCTTGCTAGCTTTGCGTTTTCGTACTTTCTTGCATATTTCTCTCATTGGGAGTGAATATTAGCTTACTCTCCGAAATTTGGTTACTGGCAAGTTACTGGATGTTTTTGGCTGAAGAATACGAAAACACAACTAATATTTCAAATCAAAAATCATTATCAGTGCTTAGTATTTTTTGTTACTTACGTAGCTCGCACTATTTTTATTAAAAATATATAAAATATAGACTATTAAAGGAGACTTCATCGTAATTGTTCTTTTTATTTTATAATAAAAACCACGCGCGCATTAAGCTGTTACTTTTTCGTCTTCTTATTTTCAATGCAATCTTGCGATTTAAAAATCAAATACTAAAGAATGTTTTTTCCAAATAAACCCTTTCATATTTTGGTTCAAATTTACTTTTAAATTTCTCATAAGATTTTGCAAAAAATTTTGCGCTGTGATTAGCGTTTCACAAATTTTGATTTCAAAGTTTCTAATGTATGCAAAAAAAAACCTGAAGTCGGCTTGAACAGACCGCCCTCCGATAAACAATTAACATATCGTCGTATAAACTACAAAACCGCGTATCAACAAAATCAAAAACTGCGTATTATTTTCTAGAGTAAAAAAACGCTTATTTCAAAATGGTTCACTTTTTTATAAAGCAATCGCATTTGTGGCTAGTATATTTCAGAACGAATGGATAAAGCTTGAGCCAATAGCTCAAATCCAATGTGAGCAAATCCAATTTTTGGCAAAAAATGTCAGTTACGTGGCGCAGAAGGCAGGCTTTAAATACTCTGAACTCTAAATACCTAGGCATAATAATTGACTCAAAATTAAACTGGAAGGACCACATAATGAAAAAACGAAATGAAATTAAAAATCGATTTAGACAAATGTACTGGCTGCTTGGACCCTAGTCCAAGTTGTCACTGAAAAATATAGTCCTGATTTATAAGATGACAATTGCGCCGATCTGGAGGTATGGAATTGAAGTTTGGGGACTATAACTAATGCACCATGGTATATATATACCTAACGCAGATATTCACCGCGACTTAGAAATCGATTCGATTGACGAGGCAATACAAAAAGCAAGCAAAAGACAAATAAGCGGACTACTGACGCACACAAATCCTACAATGAGACGGCTCCCAGACAAAGAAAAATCTAGCCAAAGTAGGCTTGAACGCAAAGCACCATCAGACCTTGACCTTGTAAATTATACGTAACAAAATTGTATAATAGTTGCCACTGTATGTAAATATTTAAAATGTACTGTATACCTATGTAGTATTTCTACAACTGAGCTTGAGGGCACTGGCCCTTCTATATTACTACCTTCCCTACTTTGTAAATGAAATTACTTATTGTCTCATGACAGGTGTAATATTTTATGGAAGCAAATAAAAAAATAAAAATGATAGCAATAAACATGCGGTCGCGAATGTACAAATAATCGAAGCCGCTTTTGGCTGCAAATTGAGAAATGTAAGAAAGTGCGAAATGGAACAGAATATTCTAAAACGATTAACTTTATATTAAAGTGGAATAAAGTAAATTGTGCGTTGAAATATCTATATTAGTTTTTTTTTATTTATAAGCTTAAGTACCGGTCACGGGCGTACGATTTTTCCATAATTTTTTATACCTTTCATGAACATGAAATATTATTATAAATTTGGTCCGATGTTTTTAAGTATCAGAAGAAGAAAATATTGACCCAAATAAATGTTTGCCAAAATGATCAGAACGTCGAGCTGGAAATTTGGTAAGCGAGTGTACTTTTATAATGGGTCTAATCATTGAACTCGTGTCGATCGAAAATCATGAAATTTTCCTATAATTTTTTGTACAAAAATTTAAAATTTTTCGATCGACACGAGTTCAATGATTAGACCCAATGTAATGATCATTTGTCGGAACCGTCAAAATCGGACCACTATAACTTATACCACCCCATACAACAGATTGCTCATTTTAGTTCTCGGTCCTGGTTGACCATTGTGTGGAAATGCTTATAAGTATTTGCATTAACAAAAGATTTTACTTACCAAATGAACAAAAACAATATTGATATATTGAATAATGTAAATTTCATATCCGCAAAATGTGATAAATCGAACGTCGTCTTCATGGTGCCAACGAAACGTACGTACCAAGTCTGAAACGAAAAAATAAATTATAATAACTTAAGAATTTATTTAATTAAGAATCGATTTTATACAAAGGGACGTATGTATTCATAAAAAATTAAATAGAAAGATTTGAAAACCTTTACAAAGTGTCAGTGAAAATTTTTCGATTTATAGAACACCATACGGTGACTCCGTAGGAGAGAATGGGTCTTACTATCGTTGTGTACAGTAATTTTGTTCGTCTTTTTTTTCCAAGAGACGTCTTACAGGCATACAAGGTGTTACTGTATTTCCTGGTGCGGTCTTCGATATTTCGCTTCCAGCCAAGTTTCATGTCTAGAGTAATTCCAAGATATTTGACCTAGCTTGAGAGAATTAGCTCTACATCGTTTAAGATGGCAAATTTCAATAGAGAAATCTCATACTTTCTCGTGAAGAGTACCATTTCGGTCTTGATGGCATTGACGCTAAGTGCACATTCCTTGGATCAGATGTTTACAAGGCTAAATGAGCCTTTTAATATCTCACTCATTAACTGCATATAATATCCAGATAAAGCTTATAAAAATGGTGCTTACAGGGCTTATTGGGTCCTGGGCGAATGGCCTTTTAATATTTCAGTATAGCGAATCTCTTGGCCAGCCGATTTCCTTAGAGGGTACTTTCAAGCATACAAATAAAAAGCAATCGCTTACGTGCCTACATATTACATACGATTTTTATAACGACACATTTAATGCACACTTGGAATTTTAAGTGACCGATAAGGAACTATCACTGCTATTCATTTAACGCAAATTAATCCAGCCCACTTAGCATGTAAGAAAATTTATATAAAAAGAAATTAAATTTTGAATGATCTAAAAATAATAACGCCGACTTATAATGTAAATTTAACTAGACACTTAGATCAGCTCTCCCTAATTTAAGGAGAGCATCTGGCGGTTGCTGCGCTATAAGCCTGATTGGCGATAAAATAAGCTATATGTATGTAGACACTAAAAGCTGCTTCAAATATAGCCTGAAAGTTTTGCAAACCTTTTCTTCTTTTTCCTATTGGCAATTTTTTGTCACTTCCCGCAAGGTAGGTATGTATGTACATTAGACTGCATCATTCCCCATACAAAAATAAAAGAAAAATCGGACTTGTTTTTCCATTGGAATTGTAAAATCTATTATATTCCAAGACGTCCACCAAAATATTTCGGAAAAATATTAAGATTTAAGCGAGCTGGACCGATTTGAAAATACCTCCAAAAATGGAGTTTTTTATGAATAAAAATAATTTCTTAAATCAAGTTTACAACTTACCTGTTCTTCTTCCTTCTGTACAGGCGCTGTCACAAGATTTCTGCAGATATTCGGACACGATGTGGCACGTGTTCGATGTCGTTGTGAGTTCAACATGGCAGCATATAAATGTATTGGATTGCGGTGTACTCTTAACTTCTTAAGAAAATCAGAGTTACGTACTAATGTGTTTCGTGGTGAGGAGGGTTTCTTCGAAAATCGTCGCATACCGATAACGCTATCCGCACGTGCTCGCTTTGTCGGTGGCCTATCCGCTACATCATTTTCCGACTTCAAAACAGATGCTGGAATCTGACTTACTTTTCTTGTGCTGCCATCTAGAACTAAGGACACGTCGTTTCTAAGTGATATGAGAGAAGTCGCACTTTTTCGCAAATCAGCTGGTTGTAGTCTTTCGAATGGTGTGCTCGACTCGTCGTCGTGCAAAGCAATAACAGACACTGTAGGCTTGACAGCTGCCGAAGCCATCGATATCAAATTTTCGCGTGATGGCGCATCCTTATGTCGTAGAGAGCGCCAGCTCATACTCTTCACCCCATACATGCTAGCCACCAAATCCTGAGAACACAAAAAAGTTGGCAAAAATATCTCGCTACCAAAGCGTTTTATGATGCGCTCATGCGAATCTTTTATTCGCTGGTTAGCTTCGGTGTTGTTTTTAGTCACCAGCGTATCAAGTACAGCTTCCTTTGTCACACCAGTATCAAGTAGTTTTTTGATTTCATCGAGACACGCGCTTGAGCTTGTCGCACTTTGTGAACGACTTTGCAGACGATTTTCCTCTATTAGCCAATCGGGATCGCGCATCAGTGCGCCGCTTACGCAAGTGAGCAACATTGTGGCCGCGAGTATAAGCGTAGCACCGCGCCAGCCATAGCCTTCGATTAACGACTGAGTTAGGGGCGCATATAGGAGGGTACCGATGCCAGTGCCGGATGCAGCAATACCCGTAGCAAAGGTGCGTTTCTTATCGAACCAGAAGGTGATGGATACTATTCCCGTGACATAGCCAATACCCACACCTAATCCAGAAATAATACCGAAGGTCAGCATCAACACTCCAACTGAATTGCCAAGCGAAGATAGCGCAAACCCGAAAGATGCTAGTAAGCCACCAAATATGGTCATTTTTCGACAGCCAAATCTATCAACCATATTTGACCAAATTGGTCCCATTAGCAGTGGCACCGAAAAGAACAACGAACTAATCCAGGCTGTCTTCGAGGTTGACTCTCCAAAGTAAGCAAGCAATTCGGAATTGATAAGGCCGAAAGAGAAGCCCAAACCGTCGGCGATGAGTGCGATGATGAGGGAAGCCATGACTATGACCCATCCGTAGCCACCATCTGGTATCTTTGGCTTCTTTTTATCTGTGTTACTTAAATTGATGGAATCGCACGAATCGTACAAAGTAAGGGTTAAAGGTTTCTGGATATCATTTCCTTCGTCCACTGGGATCACACAGTGTTTGAAGAGTGGATCGTTGACTGCGGGAACGTCACTTGTCGAAAGTGCGGAAAATTTAATATCGGATTTATTTTGTGTGGCTGCAGATGATTGCACGTCCTTCGCCATTTCATGGGATGCCTTTGAGTTAATAAAATATTATGTTGGATGTGTTGGGTTTTGTATTTTCGATAAAGTCCGTTTTGAGCGCGGTTGAAACATACAAAATTCTTAGCCTTGATTTCAGTTTTCACTAAATATTTTTCCGCTATCTCACTATTGTTTGCTCAATGGTATTTATAGCCGCAACGTTTTTGTTTTGTATTAAACACTCGACAGCTCAAATAAGGCACTTAGACACTTTGCGGCTGCGTACGCGGTAGAGTTAACGCTGTAGGCTACTATAAAGGCGATGAAAACGAGTTGACTGCGTATTACAGTTTTAATTTAAGTCTTTAGTTCCAAGCTGCAACTTTCTGTAAAAAGTTGAAACTATGCTATAAGAAATTAAATATGATTTACCAAGCATAAATAGTCAAACTAATATTTCAAAAAAGAGGAAATAACAAAACTAAAAAATATCAAAAAATACTAAACTTTTTTTTTTTTATAAATCAAAACAAGTAAACACATCAAGAACATGTTTGCATTTCTTTTTGTAAAAAATCCTTATCTTTCCACTTATAAATTTTAATCAAGTAAAAATATTCTTAACTACATATGTAAGTAGTGTACTGCTTGAAATATGCAAATATGCAAAGATTATTTTTGAAGTAGAAAACATACTGAAAAATATTTGTAATTTGCTTTTATAAAAAATCTAATTTTTTCTCATATACACACATGTATCATACCGCTAAAAAATGTTCTTAACTACGTTATGCTACTATTTAAAAGAAATATGCAAACATTGTTTTTTAATGTTGTATTTCTTATGAAAGACAATTCCTTAACCAGGCTTTTCCTTAAAAAAAGTACGGAAAAACTTTTAAATTTAAATAAAATCAATAAATAAAAATCCCAATTTTTCCTCATATACATACATACCTACACTTTAATCAAGTAAAATATTTTCTTACCTATAAGGATACTACTTGGAAAAAAACTTTCTTTTGAATATCCTTCTTACAAATTTGAATGAAATAAAAAATATTTTCAACTGGGCTGCTGCTGGAAATTAATGCTCAAGCGTGTTCACTTTAAACTAGACAGCGTTTAACAAAAAGCGATAATGGAATGAAAATTAAGTAAAATTAATTCACATTATTCGATTACCGTAGGGTTAGCCTTTGTTCCAGTGACTGTTCCGTAGACGTACTAATATACTGTCTGAGATTTACATATTTATATTTAAGAATATTGTACGATAAGGTGATTAATCGCAGATTCATAATAGGTATAAGTCTTTGAACTACATAAGAGATAAGAAATTGATGAAGACTATACTGCCGATATGAAAAACGTGTTGGCAATTCTATAGACTAAAGATTTGAGAACCGAGGGCAAATATTTATAAGCAAAAAAAAAAAAAAAACAAAAACAAAATAAAAGTAATCAAACAAAGTTTAAGTTTTTCTGAGTTCGTATGAATGGCGATTTGTTGCACTCACTCATCCTTGCTCTCTCAACCGCTAAGCCGCAACTGATCTTCTAAGATCGCATTTGCTATGATTTGCTTGCTCAAATTTTTGATAAGAATTGAGGCTATCAGTATAATAACGCTAACGCGGACTCCACATATATGTATATGTAAGTATATGTATGTATATGTCAGTGTTGATTTTGGTAAAGAAAGAAGCGTACCTGATATTGCCAGAATAAGTAGCTAAAATAGTTGTAATGTACCTAATGAAGGATTGCTTTTTTTTTTAAAGAATTTGTTTTAATTCTATGCATAACAATTAAACAAAAAAAAAAAAAACAATAAAAAAATATTCAAATGTTTTCACGTGCATACGTAATATTTCATATTAAATACAGTTATTAAGAAAAATCGGTATCTAGCAATTAAGATCCGAGAATCTGTGTGACTTCTTTGACATCGAGGGAGCTTTCATTAGTACTGTCGGGCATTGTTCCAAATACGCATGTAGCCCTCTATTGCTGGTTGGATCATCGCTATGCTTCCTTAATGCGATACTGCTTTGGTATTATATTTACAATACTTTCGTGAACATTAATGCCATTCAGGAATGTGTATTTTCTCAATTGCTTTGTCCCAAACTGGTGTGCCAATTAAGGATTCATTATGTATTAGTACCCGTAAAACTGTACTTGTCCAGTGCAGAAGTAAATGCACATAAATCAAATTTTATTTCGACCAGAATTGCGGGAAGAATGTTTAGATATTACAATTTCTCTGTGAAATATTTATTTAGAAATCACTCCTGTTGGGACGCTCAGTTGGACCTTTCATCTAAATAAGACATTTAATTTAGTAAAGGCACTCGGGCCGTGTTGGCCTAAAAGTGATTCATCGCATCAACTCCCGTCTGACCTCAACGTATACTCTTACTACACAAAGTCCAAAAGTTTGACTTGCCCTCGGTAACTGATCTATATTTTTGTTCAAACAACAGAGACCTGGAGAGAATTGCATTTGTTATGGTTTGACGGTAAAAGAAGCATGCGACAGATGTTTGTAGAAAAAGTCCAGAGTTGAAAAAATGTGGTCTTTTAATTTCAAGTCGCAACTCCAGAATGAAATGCATGAACTAGCGGTTTTCTTTACCTTGATGACAGCATGTGTGCGGGAATTTCAATTGCAACGAGCAGCTGAGTTTGATAGGCGCACTTATACTCATGATAAAAAAATAGAAAGGTAGAACCGCTGAGGGGAATTTTTCAAATTCTTGACGTTTGCAAGCAATTTAATTTTAAAATTTTACACACAAACTTACACACACATTCTCATTTTCAATCTCAAACAACAACAACTTTGAACAATTCCTTTTTTTTACTCTCAATTTTATATAATGTTGGCAAACTTAAAAAAAAAAATAAATCATGGCCGACGAATTGAGAGAACGGTTTTACCTTACTATGTTTTTATCATGCTTATACTTATGGTGCAATAAAAAATAAGGTGATATCAACAACATAACCTAACTCTTTTGCAGTCTTATACAGGGAATCATTTTAACGTACTCAAAAAGGGGGCTAAATATATGCATTTGATTTACTCCTTTTTAGCACCTTTTCCAATTCGCATACCTTTATGGAGAATTTTATTAGATTTTATTTTCCGTTTCTCGTTACGATTATTCAATTGGCTCCTAAGATATACGTGATTTAGTGAAAGCACTCTCTTTTAAGCTGAATAACGGTAAATTGCAAATATCTCGAAAAGTTATCCACAGAAAAAAAGTTATTTGGATTTTCGGAATCATCGAGGAATTCTACATAGGAATTGGATAGCGGCATCTATAGAAAATTTTTTCTGTAAACCAGTGTTATCCAGCCGTTCACATCCCTGTAAAAAAATTGTACGACGAATGCTTGAACAATAGCTAATAGTTCACTCCACATAAAGAGATCAAAAGTGGTATTAATCGTAATCGGTCCTTTGCGATAGCCCCTGGGAGTCATTCTAGATTAGTCACAGTTTTTGCAGGGATCACACGATTTGTACATTTTGAAAGTTACAGAGTGGGGTTGTTTGGAAATTTTTTATTGAGCTGAACTCATTCTTGACAAAAATTTTAAGACAACAACACTCTGTGCACATCTACAAATCGAGTGATATCTCCTTTAAGAACGATAAGACTTTAGAGCACATATATAGGTACTATATAATTGTGCGATCAAACTAGTTTTATTTTGATCTGTAATCTTCTAAGATCCTTCAAGCTTTCATTTTAAACGCTGAACTTGTTTGAGGCTTTCGGTGATACGAAAGATATTTTTAGGTTGCAGGGATCCTTGTTCTGTTGCCCTACAGATTAACTAGCTAATTAAAAAATTTTCAGTTTATATTTTGGGCTAAAATATGGCTTGTGACGGGTTTTTATAAATATGGAAACATTTTGGGAAATTTGCACCATTACCAATTTTTCCCCCAAAATGGTCTCCAATATTGCTTTGCTAAACGTTGCATTTCGTATTAAAGATGAAATAAATTTTACAATTACTTTTATTATTTTAAATTGAACCTAATTTCCAATGTACCCTTTAAATGGAAAAGGGCCGAAAAAAGTACAGTTATACCTACAAAATCAACACTGCTAAATACATACATACATTCAAATTCATTAATTTTAAAATAACTGCCGCTCTCCAGTCTTTGAGTATTCTCTATGCATGTAACTTCAAGCAGATATAGATAAGTGTGGGAGATTTCTATTTTTACTCTATACATATGGACATAAGTATGTAAATCTATTTGTAGCCTCTGGGACACCAAATTCTTCAGATAATAACATCGACTTGCCTAAGTTTAGGTTTTGTCATTATATGTACTGAGATATATTAACTTCATACACCGACCCACTACTCTTTGCATTAACTTATCGGATGCACCTTTTTTTCTCTGTATAGAAAAAATGTAAGTTAGTGCATACAAAATAAACCTTTACTTTTTATACTTTATTACATATCCAGAGAAATTGTCGCTATTGCCATAAAAGGTCCACAATCGGTTTTTATTGGATGTTTGGCGTCGTATAAGGGTCTACATGTCTCTATTGTGCCACTACAGTGGCGTAGCTAAAATTTTTGGAGGGGCCAGGGGCGGAGATGGGGTTACGATGCGTTATGACAAAGGGCTTATGAGTAAAAATGACTAATGTGAATGTAAATGACCAGGTTGAAAGTATTCACATAAAAAAATATCCATTCAATATTAAAATTGGTGGGTAGGCATTGTGACCAATGGCAGCCATTACTTACCCCCTCTGCATGGTTGTAAGCTTAGCTGAGTCAATACGGCTTGTCGCCTAAACGACGACAAACAGTGAAAAATTACTAGTTACTTATTACTACAGATGAACGAGAAATGACTTTTGAGCTAACATATGGCTAATTTTGAATCAGGACTAGTGACTAATTAGTAGCGGCCTATAAAAGGTTCCTATGACTATAAATAAAATTGAGAGATTTCCATATATATTCTTTATTATTAGGGGCGGTAGATCCCGAATAATATCACTACGAAAACGAACATGAACACGAATACGAGTACGAATATGAAGAATACGAATACGAAGAGCCATATGAAGACGAAAGCCAAAATGAAGACCGAGACGAATACGAAGGCGTATATGAAATCAAAGACGAAAAAAGGAAGAAAAGAGGAAGATTAATAGCTGAATAATACGAATAAGACGACGAATATGCTTGAGAAAAGGAATACGTGCATGAAAACGAATGCAAATACTAATACTAATACGAACTTGAATATTATTCGTGAGTCTACCCTGCCCATCCTATGAAGGTACTCTCGGAAGAAACCATGACCGGTGAGGAATTGCGTCAGGTAGAAATCGACTTCCCCGTGCGGTCGTTTCAACCATGTCTGAAGGTCGGCTATGAAGATGTGCGTCCATCGACCTATCGTGCCCGCGTTTGTTGCGATTGCTGTTATAGTGGAACACGAGCACGAATTGCCAATGCCATTACCACTACCATTCCTATTCACATTACCAATGCCATAACCATTACAACTACCTTTGTTAATACCATTACCTTTATTTTGATCTTAATCTTAATCATTATATTTATATCTTATCCCTTGTCCTTATCTGTGTGAATTTGCATGAAAAACACAACAAATTGTTTTATTTTCTAAGCACATAACGACTACATTGTTATTCGAGTATGGGGAGTCGCACCGCATCATTAGTTTTTTAAGTTGCCTGCACGCCTTGACACATTTTTTTTTTTTTGATTTTGACTCTAAGGGAAATTTTTCAGGTGGGATACCTTATTTTATGGTTTCGAACTCTTTTCTGGTCAGGTTTTCAGCAAAAATTCTTTGAAAAGTTCTTCAGAATGTCTCAAGTCTTAACTTTTGTGAACATACTAAACCCCAAAAATAAGTCCGAAAGCAGTAGAATATTATTTGTGCAGGTACACAAACAAATTTTGTGAAACAGGGGGTAGACCCCAGTATTTCTAAGTTTTTGGGGTCGCTAAAAACTTATATGACCATACAAGATAATTTCAGTTGATCAACTTTCCGCTGGAGAGTATAAGAACCTTGCGGCGACGTGCGGTAGAGGCTGATTGCTAAAAAATACTTTGTGCACTTTAAACCACAGCTGGGCAGCGTCTGCCCGGCGCGCGACTGAGCCGCGTATTCGCGTATAAATACACGCTCTGCTTAGAAATACATCGAAAGCTTTATTCAACCGCACGACCCTGCAGTACGGGGGAGCGACTACAGGACTGCTGAATCGGTAGCTACCTGATAAACTCCGTCAATTACCGACCGACTACTTGCAGTGTATTTCAGCGATTACTTTTACAAGGCAATGCCCTAGGAGATAGTCACCATAGGCTCTCTCTGCACTACCGGGAGTTACCAAAGTAGTCACTTGCGTGGTTTATTGGCGCCCACGGGTTAATAGAGTAGCTACTGACCTAAGAGTCGGTGCAGTAGCGGTTCGAAAGTAGCGATTGACTCGAGCATTACTGGAGGGGACTTGTTCGCACGCACACCTCAAAAATGCTCTGCCTAAGCTGCCCACATCTGCTTTAAACTAATAGCAAAACAAATTTCAGCTGCGTCCGCCTGCGTCCATGACATTAATCTTCCATAGACTGAAACACTTTCTCTAAGGAAAGAAGAAGAATGAAAACTGGAAAAAGTTGGCGACCTGCCACGCCCACTACACTAGGGGGCGGATAGGGTAAATTATATCGGAATTCAATGAAATTCGGTTTATAACTTGGACTAACCTAAGAAGACACAAATCTGGTGGGTCTACTGCCACGCCCACCAGACATTCGAGTTCTGAATTCTAATGTGGCAAGGACTAGTAAGGAACCTCCAAAATACCAAAAATTTGGTACAATTTGCATACAAATTTTGTATGTGGGCGGCTAGCCACGCCCCCTTAACTAGTGGGCGGGAATGGGAAGCATGCTTATTTTAACCATTTCATCAGTCACGCAACGTCATCAAGATGGTTCAATTAAAAAAAAAATAACATAATGTGTATTTCCCTGAACTTTGTGAGTTCGGTGGGCATGGCAATATGTTAAATTCGACTATATTTCCGTTAAGAGTTTAGTGGGCATGGCAGTCCGCTAAATTCTACTATTCTTCATATTTATTCATTCCTAGACAAAAGTACTTCACGTTACAATTTTTAGTACCATCGGAGCACATTTACTACTTTTTGTCCCATTTTGTATGGGGCTCTTCCACTGTGCGGCCCTTTGAATTTCAGGTGACGATATGTATTACTTACATTTATTTTTCAATTAAAATAAGAAAAAAAAACACGTTAATAAACACAACAACCATTTACTAAATTTGTATTTGTGCCAAAACCATTTTATTTTGCAATAATAAATTATTACGTGATTCGATTTGACTCAACTAACAATATCTTACAATCAAGATAGAGCCTATTTACACGAACTTTTTGGCAAGAAGTATAAGGAAGTCAGCAGTAGAGTTCGACCGATTAATCGGCCCATGCCGAGGCTAGTATCGACCAAAAGAATCGAAATCGGCCGTTTTTGGCCGATTCTTCAATGAGGTATTCTTATTTAGTTGTTCGATTACGTTTTTCTTTTGTTATTATACAAATTTATAGAAACATTTGTTCTTGAAATGAAATTATATTCAGGATTTAGTCGGCAAAGAATCGGCCGATGCTTCAGCCGACTAAATCCTGAAATAAATTCATTTCAAGAACAAATGCTTTTATTAACTTTTATAAAACAAAAGAAAAACATAATCAAATAAGTAAATAACCTAACCTCAATCCAGAATCGGCCAAAAACGGCCGATGCTGATTCTTTTGACCTATACTGGCCTCGGCATCGGCCGATTCATCGGTCGAACTTTAGTCAGCAGGGTAGGCAAGCACGCACGGTCAGTTAAATCGAGGGCTTTTTTCGACGTTTCGCTTCTATCGAGTTCACTTTTTCGTATTTGTGCTTTTTGGTTACTAAACCCAAATCTTGGTATTTATAAATAAAATTTTTTTTTAGTGCACTGGGCTACAGCGGCCGTCAATTTAATTAGCACATCAAATATGACACCTTTTTTTAATTGTGCCAAACACTTTTTTGTAACAACAATAAACAAAACAACAACAAACAAAATTTGAAGGTCATTTCAGCCAAAGCTTTGTTTATTTTTCTTCACTATTGTTTTGGTTTAACTAACAGTGTGATTCACTCAAAATAGCGATTTCGGAAGTAGTAGGTACGTATACACAAGAACCGATTTCTTTCAAATAAGATGATCAACTAATTTGCAAACATCGAACAACCAAATATTTCGCCGTGTTGTGGTATGCTGTCCGGTAAGCAATGTTGATGATAATAACTAGGGCATTGAATTTTATGCAAAAAACTAGAAATAAAACCAAAAAAAAAATAAAAGAAATATGTGCGTAACAAATGCAAAAAATAAAAAAAAAAAAAACAAAAGAAATATGTGCGTAAAATATGCGACAAAAATTGAAAAATTTGTATGAATAATTAAAACGAAAAAAAATACATTATGAATTCAAAAATATGCGCACCAAAAAAAAATTAAATGTACAGTTTAACAAAATCAAAGCAGTTGTAGAAATTTTTGAAATGACCTAGTACAAGTAGTCGATGATCAAATAATCGAATAATCAAAAAAACGCTGTTTAAAGTTTTATATAATATGTACATAAATACAAACCGGAATTCACAACATATTCATGAAAGTGATTTTCGTAATTTTCGTAATTTCGCCAATTAGTTTTTAGGTAATTTCAAGGCTCATATATTAAGAATGGGAAATTCCAAATACTCCATACACTTCTCCACTTACATATATGTATGTATGTACATATGTGTGTATGCAGTTTCGTGAAGTATTCATCTAGACTTGCGACTAATACTGAATCCCCCAAAAATCCTGCTTTCACTGTTACTCAGTGTTATATAATCAAAAACATCTTAGGTGTATACGTGAGTGGGTTTTCGTTGTTTTTTTTTTTTTATGTATTAAGGTGATTGAATCGGTTTTCGAGACTGGCTTTCGCCGTTTTTTTTGACATCTATAGGCGCTTTTTTTGGATTTGGATTTTTCGAATATCGAATACACCGGATTTTTTTTTATAGAAAAACCGGTTTTTTCATTTCATACAAATCTTGACCTCTCAATAAAAGTTTGGAGTTTTTCGAAGTTTTCAAGGCTTTTTTAAGTTTATGGGATGCCCCTAAATACTTTTTAAATTATCCAATAAATTAATGTTTGGCGCTTAAACGTTTTCTACGCATTTGGGACCAAAAATTGAACCTTGGACGTCCCGAGTGGGAGTAGGAACATCTAAGCCCTCGGCTATGGCAGCGAGAGCACTACTCAAATCCGAAAAGAGTCAGAATAAATACAATAGAGTATTAAAAAAAGTTAAAATAAGACTAAACAAATTTTTGCTCTAAAAAAGTGAACTTAATTTGCTTTGCTCTTTTCTAAATACAAGCTATCTTTACTGGTAATAGTTTTATTGTAATTTTTGGTTACGACTTTATAAAAACATATGAATTTTGAATGTATGAAAACTATATAAAGTAAAACCGCTTTATTCGGTTTTTCTTAATTGCAATTTTTCGAGTAACTCGAAACCCGGTTCTGGAAAAAAGGCGAATAATCGAACACCCTAGTATGTATACACAATAGGGCGGCTCCCTTTTTGGTTTTTGATGTGGTTCTCTGTACTTCAAATCATTTTAGGTAGCTGTTTGCCTAGATTAGCATATATGATTCTTTTTTTCCGGGAAGTGCACCAGAGAGCGATCTATTCGAAAAAGTTTTATTTATCGTCCGATTTGTGTGAAATTTATTACGTAGGTAGCATTTTCCTAGATTAACATATAGGATCCATTTTTTATTTTAATATGTTCCGTTTTGTTTGAAATTTGGCGCGTAGGCAGCTTACTGCCTGGATTAACATATAGGATACTTTTTTCTTATTGGTGGACCAGGGACCGATCTATTATATAGAATAATATTTTATACCAATTATGTTAAGAGAAATGCCACCTTCTTGTAAGAAGTGATCCCGCGAATGGCTGTTCCAATTTTTTTGAAATAGGCTTTTTGGTTAAAGCCACCGCACATTTCTGAAAGCATTTGTTGTAGAGTCCTGGAATTTGGTATGAAAGTTTTGAAATCAAATTCCTTCCAAATATACAGAAACTTTTACCTATCTATAAATACATATATAATTCTTCAGTACGTGTGTTTTCCTAAACGACCGAAATGATTTTAATGAAATTTTTGTCCTAAAGTCCCTGCATAGTTTACGTTCACAACTTAAAATGCCAAGTGGTGCTGCAGTCGAGTTATTACTAAACATCGTATTTATCGTCCGATTTGCCGCATAAACAAGATGTCGAGTTATTGCTAAAAATCGTAAAATGAAGTCATTCGGAGAACCAGGAATCAAAATCAAATTACCACCGTTAAATTGACCACCATAACCATTGCGGTGCTTCCTTTACGGCGACTAAACAAAATACGGACAGTTCTTGATGAAATTTTTGGTTATGCAGTTTTATAGCCCATATCACGAATGATTGCATGTTATTTCGTATGGAAGAAAATGCGCAACACCGTCAAAAAAAAAGTTACCCAACAGTAAACGGAATTTTGTAGCCATTTCAATCTGACCTTTGTTTTTTACTAAAAACTGCATGCCTAACATTTCAACAAAAAATTCTGATTAAAAACTTTTGACATCTTGATTAAAATTGTATGGGTTCTTTTAAATTTGAAACTTTGTGTTATTAAAAATGAATTTAAATAGAACACATTTTCAACAGATTTCAAAAAAAAATCCCTGCACGATTTTCTGTGACACACACTATACATATAATGT
>NW_023458561.1:39817073-39819214 GCF_013731165.1 Rhagoletis pomonella | reverse complement strand
AAAAATCCCTGCACGATTTTCTGTGACACACACTATACATATAATGTAGATTTAAGTGAGAAATTTTGAAGCGATTTCTCGGGACTGCAGCCGTATTAAGTCGACAAGCCGGCTAAATACACTTGCGTTGAAACGTTCAATGATCTTTTGATAGAGAAAGTTATTCTTCCCAAAAAAGTCGCCAAAATGCTGACATCTTGGAAAAGAATTTTGCCCACTTTACTATGCAAGCGAACGAGTTTTGTTTACCAAATCAATATAGAAACACTCCGTTTATAGGGAGGCGCTCAATAACTTTCCCGGCTAGTTAAATAGCGCGGACTAGTTGATCAATGGACCCGTCGGTGAAAAGAAAGCGCTTGGATTTTGACGATTTCTATTGCCTGTGCTGTGTATATGGCATTGGCCTTGGCTTAAAGGTTTTAGTATTTAGCACTAAAATTTGGAATTAATTTTGAAAAAAAAAAATAGCAGAAAAGGAGAGTGAGTAGTAATATTAGATTGATTGACATGCACCCAAAAATGTCCGCCAAGAGGAAATACAAGTATAATGCAAAACAGTAGCTTCTAAAAATGAAAATATGCTATGAAATTTGAAATAAATTCTAGGATCGAAATAGATTTTTTATCTACAGTGTAACTTCGATATAACGAACATTAATACAACGAAAAATTCAATATAAAAAAAAGTTTTACTGAATCCCCCGAAAAAATTTTTTGTTGCGAAATGGTCCATACAAAAATGCTCCATGGATATAACAAAGAAATTTGCAGCATGAAAACCTTCTAAATATATTGACGGTTAACGTTCTATTAGTCGAAGTGTCGACTCAAAAGCCTGTAAATGGCAAATTCTGAATGTGTTGACGGTTAGAGTCTTTGGAAAAAGTTATACTTATAATGAATTTTTTCTAAATTTTGCATTTTTCGTATTGAGATTTCGATATTCGATATTCGCGGATGCGTGCTCGAAAAAATTAAAGTTGGTTTCCCTAAGGATAGAAATGAAAAGCAAGATTAGCAGTACAAGTGTATATTTACCATTGAGCTCCCAAATAATAATGAATACAAAATATTACCTAAAGCTATCGCTAAGTATCTAAATGGCCCGAATTAATTGATTAGTTGCTGACGCTGCGCTTCCCACGATTTGCATTTTGGTTGCATAAAACCGATTGGTATCGCTTACGTTGCAGGTCAATCGATGAATCGATTTTTGAAGATGATCTTTGGTGTGCGTCGTTGGCTGATCCTGATCGGTTGTTTGGTTTAGCCTAGGAAAGTTGATTGTAGTCGTAATTTTTTTCCAGATGATGTAGCACACGGCTGCCAGGATTGTCAAGGCAATAGCGTCATAAATTAAGGAGAAGTGAAAATTATTGCCAAGTTGCTTTAGATGGTGAATATTTTATATATGCTGAGCCCGTGGATGTACTCCAGATTTAAATTCAGCCCATCACTTGTAACGTTAACCAAAGCGGGTGGCAAAGCCTGCACTGTGCGTACTGATTTGCTGGTGAACGTTTGATTTCCCACCATGACCGTTTCATTATTTAGTAAAATAACGTATGTTCCGTTGAGGACCGCGGAGTAGTTCCTCCCCTTCAATGGTCCTTGAAAGTTTGTAGTAAATATTGTTGCATCGGCGATCATTTCAACAATTACGTTGTTGTCTGGTTCAAAGTGGCATTTAGCATCGCCGCCCTTCACTAATCTAGCCAGGCATCCGTCTTCAGGAAGTTTCGTTAAAGATTTGGGTGAGCAGATTGTTGTATTGCTAATCGAAGGAAAATCCTCGTTCAGTCCGAACGTTTCTTCTTCGTTTACCAGCATCTTCTTGTCATTAAGTTCAACGTGTTGTCCCCTTATGATGGCGGCGCGTGTTGTTAAAAGTCGGTAGCCATCTGGTTTGACTTTTGGTATTGATAGTACGTATAAAAGGATACTACCGTTTGAATACACGGAAGCCGATCCGTATTCTATAGCTTCGATGGTATTTTGATATGGCAGCGAATCTTCTTCTATTAAAAGTCTTTGTACCTCGTCTCGATCAAGTAAGTTTGTGTTTATGATACCAGATTTTGCCATTTGGCACGCCTGCACGATCTCTGATACCTGTTCCTTCAGGATTAGAACTTTGC
>NW_023458561.1:39814829-39816973 GCF_013731165.1 Rhagoletis pomonella | reverse complement strand
GCAAAGTTCTAATCCTGAAGGAACAGGTATCAGAGATCGTGCAGGCGAGCCAAATGGCAAAATCTGGTATCATAAACACAAACTTACTTGATCGAGACGAGGTACAAAGACTTTTAATAGAAGAAGATTCGCTGCCATATCAAAATACCATCGAAGCTATAGAATACGGATCGGCTTCCGTGTATTCAAACGGTAGTATCCTTTTATACGTACTATCAATACCAAAAGTCAAACCAGATGGCTACCGACAGGGGACAACACGTTGAACTTAATTACAAGAAGATGCTGGTAAACGAAGAAGAAACGTTCGGACTGAACGAGGATTGTCCTTCGATTAGCAATACAACAATCTGCTCACCCAAATCTTTAACGAAACTTCCTGAAGACGGACGCCTGGCTAGATTAGTGAAGGGCGGCGATGCTAAATGCCACTTTGAACCAGACAACAACGTAATTGTTGAAATGATCGCCGATGCAACAATATTTACTACAAACTTTCAAGGACCATTGAAGGGGAGGAACTACTCCGCGGTCCTCAACGGAACATACGTTATTTTACTAAATAATGAAACGGTCATGGTGGGAAATCAAACGTTCACCAGCAAATCATTACGCACAGTACAGGCTTTGCCACCCGCTTTGGTTAACGTTACAAGTGATGGGCTGAATTTAAATCTGGAGTACATCCACGGGCTCAGCATAGAAAATATTCACCATCTAAAGCAACTTGGCAATAATTTTCACTTCTCCTTAATTTGTGACGCTATTGCCTTGACAATCCTGGCAGCCGTGTGCTACATCAGCTGGAAAAAACTTACGACTACAATCAACTTTCCTAGGCTAAACCAAACAACCGATCAGGATCAGCCAACGACGCACACCAAAGATCATCTTCAAAAATCGATTCATCGATTGACCTGCAACGTAAGCGATACCAATCGGTTTTATGCAACCAAAATGCAAATCGTGGGAAGCACAGCGTCAGCAACTAATCAATTAATTCGGGCCATTTAGATACTTAGCGATAGCTTTAGGTAATATTTTGTATTCATTATTATTTGGGAGCTCAATGGTAAATATTTACTTGTACTGCTAATCTTGCTTTTCATTTCTATCCTTAGGGAAACCTGGGGCCGCGGGGCGGCTCCCAACTTTAATTTTTTCGAGCACGCATCCGCGTGTTCGTTAAGTTACATGTAGAATATCGAAATCTCAATACGAAAAATGCAAAATTTAGAAAAAATTCATTATAAGTATAACTTTTTCTAAAGACTCTAACCGTCAACACATTCAGAATTTGCCATTTAGAGGCTTTTGAGTCGACACTTCGACTAATAGAACGTTAACCGTCAATATATTTAGAAGGTTTTCATGCTGCAAATTTCTTTGTTATATCCATGGAGCATTTTTGTATGGACCATTTGGCAACAAAAAATTGTTTCGGGGGATTCAGTAAACATTTTTTTTGTATTGAATTTTTCGTTGTATTAATGTTCGTTATATCGAAGTTACACTGTAGATAAAAAATCTATTTCGATCCTAGAATTTATTTCAAATTTCATAGCATATTTTCATTTTTAGAACCTACTGTTTTGCATTATACTTGTATTTCCTCTTGGCGGACATTTTTGGGTGCATGTCAATAAATCTAATATTACTACTCTCCTTTTCTGCTGTTTTTTTTTTCAAAATTAATTCCAAATTTTAGTGCTAAATACTAAAACCTATAAGCCAAGGCCAATGCCATATACACAGAACAGGCAATAGAAATCGTCAAAATCCAAGCGCTTTCTTTTCACCGACGGGTCCATTGATCAACTAGTCCGCGCTATTTAACTGGCCGGGAAAGTTATTGAGCGCCTCCCTATAAACGGAGTGTTTCTATATTGATTTGGTAAACAAAATTCGTTCGCTTGCATAGTAGAGTGGGCAAAATTCTTTTCCAAGATGTCAGCATTTTGGCGGCTTTTTTGGGAAGAAAAACTTTCTCTATCAAAAGATCATTGAACGTTTCAACGCAAGTGTATTTAGCCGGCTTGTCGACTTAATACGGCTGCAGTCCCGAGAAATCGCTTCAAAATTTTCTCACTTAAATCCACATTATATGTATAGTGTGTGTCACAGAAAATCGTGCAGGGATTTTT
>NW_023458561.1:39774731-39814729 GCF_013731165.1 Rhagoletis pomonella | reverse complement strand
CGCCTGCACGATCTCTGATACCTGTTCCTTCAGGATTAGAACTTTGCTCAAGTCCAGAAGCTCCAAATTCTCTTCGCTAATATTTTTGTTTATGGCGTTGATGTGTAGCATCATTTCATTTGCTTTCTCAATCGCCTCACGGGTAACGTTGAAGAGCTTTTCATTGACGCGGTACTGGTGGTTATTGTTTACTACGACGTCGTTCATGCTACGGAGGATGTAATCCCAATCTGCTGCATCTGGAGACCCGGCGATCCACTTCCATGCAGATTCAATCCAGTCAATGGAACGTCTTCTTCGTGACTTACTTATTTGCAGCTCGTCAAGTCGCAGCTTAGTTTGGTTTAGGTGGAATTGCAGCACAGTACGCACAGCTTCACTTCTGATATCGTGCTGTGTTGACTCGATCAATTTCTCCAATGCCATATTGAAGTAGTTAAGGTCGACCATATGGACCAAACTGAAGTGTCCGTTCAGAATCCAACCACGCCCATGCTCAATAGTGACCAGCGGGGAGTCGTAATTGTAAATATTAAGGCCGCAAACGCCAGATATTAAAAGTAAACTGTCTTACCATCATGATTGGGGAAAAAAGCAAAAATGAGAATCTCTTAAATTAGCATTAGCTTATTTCTCTCTTTTTATATTTTTTTCGAACTTTTCTATTTCTCTCTTTCTAACTTTTATATATTTTTTTATCTTCAGGGACGGAGGAAAAAAAACATTTTAATAAGTACAAGTAATTAAATTTATTAATTATTATTTATTTATTAATTATTATTTTTCCTTTTTTGTTAGCAATATTTTTCGAAATTACGCCACAATTAAATTTTTGTTTTCCGTTGTGCATCGGTATATTCTTATATGCTACTACCGTCCCCGATTCTCTAAACCACGTAAATGGAAAATCCACAGGAACCAAGAATGTTAATAGAAAAAACATTTTTGTTACAGATTTTGAGCAGTTTTGTATCTCTATTTCAAAAATGCCGTTACGAGTTACTTCCTTAGGGTCCTGTGGCTTTACGAAACCTGCGGTGGAGAAGTTGGTATCAAAAAAGAAATTTAGTGTTAATTTTTTTAATTTTTTTTTTTGGTCAGCAATATTTGCCTTTTTTTTAAGCGTTATTGTGTGTGATTGCTAAGTGATTGTAAGCGTTATTATGTCTTGGCTAAGTGATTTGTTATGGGCATCTTTTGCCTCTTTTTTAGTTAGCCGTTAATGCTTTGTGTTTCGTCTGTGCTATAATAGTTTTTATTATTTTGTCTTCCGACATTCGGAAAAATCTTTTTTTGTATTTTTTTTTTTGTATTTTGCCTTTCCCGTCGTGCGCTGGATTTAATTAGTTGTTTGCTCCTGTTTTTTTTATTTTTTATTTTATATATATATTTTTTTGTTTTACTTGGAAGTAGTTTTAATTTGTGTCTTATGGATCTTCCTACCAGTGTCTGTAACCAAGGTCACCCTGCTTTCTGCTTCGCCTTTATCTGTTTATCCCTAACGTAAACCTCATCTCCTGGCCTAAACTTCTTAGGTCTTTTCCGTTTCTTATTCAACCGGAGATTTCTTAGCTCCTGGTTCCTCTTGATTTGTTCCCTGATTTCATTGTGAACCCTGTTTTTGAAGTCGGTCAGTCCTTGGTAGTTAATTCTTTCAGTTCTATTGAAAAATATGTCACTGGGCTTCCTTTTCGTTACAGAATGTATTGTTGTGTTGTAACGATCGACTGCAATATACACCAATTCTTTAGGTCTAACGTTATTAATTTCTTTCTGAATGCATCGATAGATCTCAATAATGGTAGAGTGGAATTTTTCAACCTGACCGTTAGCTCACTTCTTTGAACTGGAGTCTGATATAGTTCAATCCCCAGACCTCTTATATAGTTACATACCAAAGGAGTCATGAATCCCCTCTCGTTATCGGTTACTATCATTTTAGGAGTTGTAAAGTAATGGACAAGTTTAGCTAGCTTGGCGCGAATAGTGATGGATGCTCGGTTTTTTATGTGGAAAAGTTTTGCAAATTTGGAAAATTTATCTATGCAGGATAAAAATTTTTCTCCTTGAATTTCGAAGATGTCCACATGCACAATCTCGCATGGGTATTTTGGCACCGGAGTGTCTTTTATCGGCGGTACTGGAGGATGCCTATCATATTTGTTTGCGAGGCAGGTTTCACAAATGGTGGTGAATTTTCTTATTCGGCTCGCCATTTTGGGAAAATAGTATTTTTCTAGGATTTGCTCTTTATTTTCCCTCGAGTTCCTATGAGCCCTCCTATGTTCGTCCTCTATTATCCTACAAATTCTATCTTCGTTGGCAACATCTTCGACCACCCTCTGCGTTATCCTGATTTTGTATAAAAGAAAATGTTCCAGATACACTTCTTGCAGAAGCTGTAAATGATTCTCTGGAATTTTTACTCCGTTTATAAGTGATGGGTTTAAACGTTCTTTTAAGGCCTCGGTTAAGTTGGTTTTTTCGATGATAGCTAAGCTGACATAGTGACGAGTGAAACCTGGATGTGGATTTTCCACGCAAATCATTGCATTCCCTTCCGTAAAAATAATTTGGTTTCGAAAAACGTTTAAAGGACTTTCTACATGTGGAATAAGGTCTGACGCATCCCGGTCCGCACTGTGAACTGTCCCCTCTTCGCTTCTAGCTTCTGCTGATAAATCGTCAGGCCCCAACGATGCTGTTAAATGGTTTGCCTGGCATGGAATTATCGAAAGAGCGTCTGCTACAACATTTGATTTACCAGGAGTGTAAATCAATTTGTGGTTATACTCTTCTATTCTCGTCTTCCACCTTTTCAACTTTGCGTTGTAGTTCCTATTTCCCAGCGCAAACGTGAGAGGCTGGTGATCAGTGAAAATTCTAATTTTTTTCGCCCCATATAGGTAAGATCTCAAATTATCTAGAGCCCAAACTATTGCCAACATTTCTTTCTCGTTTGTGGCGTAGTTTTCCTCCGTTCTAGTTAAGGATCTTGAAATGTAGGCGATGGGCCGATCTTTTCCTGGTTCTCCTTGAGACAGCACCCTACCAATGGCATAGTTTGAAGCGTCGGTGGTAAGGTTAAATGGTTTTTCGAAATCTGGGAAAGCAAGAATATCTGAGGAAACTAGTAGTTTTTTTAAATTATCGAAAGCTTGAAGGGCTTCACGGTTCAGATTAATGCGTATTCTTCTCGATTGGTTGGCCTTAACTTGCGTGTTTTCCCCCGCGTGAGATTGGTTAACGGTTTTGCAACTTTCGCGTAGTCTCGATTGAACTTTCGGTAATACGACGTCATTCCCAAAAAGCTTTTCAGTTCTTTTAATGTTTCTGGGGCCGAAAGGTTCTCTATAGCCTGGACCTTCGAAGGATCCGGTTTCATCCCATCAGACGTGATCACATAACCCAGAAATTCTACCTCTGTTCTCATAAATTTAGTTTTTTCCAGATTCACTCTCAAATTAGCGTCTGCGAGTCTTTCAAATACTATTTCTAAGTTTTTTAGATGCTCATCAGTATTTTTCTCAAAGACAATAATATCATCAATATACACATAGCATATCCTCCCAATATATTCTTTAAGGACGTCATCAATCATGCGTTGGAATATAGCCGGCGCATCTTTCAATCCAAAAGGTAGTCTCAGAAATTCGTATTTTCCATTCATAGTTGAAAACGCGGTTTTGGGTATATCTGAATCCTTCATCGCAATTTGATAAAAGCCTGAGGAAAGATCAATCGTCGTGAAATATTTAGCGTTCCATAGACTGGCCAGTGTTGCGTTAATATCTGAAATAGGATAAGCGTCTGACACGGTAACCGCATTCAAACGTTTGAAATCTACAACCATTCTATACTGCTTTTCACTGGACGGCTTAGGTTTTGTCGGAACTACCCAAATGGGAGAATTATACGGACTTTTAGATGGCCGTATGATGCCTTCCTCGAGCAATTCGGTTACCTGCTTCTCTACCTCTTCCCTCATGTTGGCGGGATATGGATAACTTTTTGTGTATATGGGCTCATCTGTAGTGGTTTTTATCTCAGCCCGAACTGAGGTTTTGATGTTTGTTTTTATATTCAGTGGCCCGAACAAGTGGGAGTACTTTTCTACAACAGACTTTAAAATAGGAACTACTGTCTTAGGAATTTCAGATGCTTCAGAAAAATTAATGCTTCCAACTGTTTTGTTTCCCAGTGGAATTTTAATGTTCGGCTCGATTGTGAGAATGTGGTTTTTCCTATCTATCACCGCACCGAGTGCCTTTAGCGTATCATCCCCTATAATGCCGTCAAAAGATTGAAGTCCTGGTAATGTGTAAAAAGTTGTCCCGGTGTCGTTCCCTACATTATGGAAAAATTTTCCACAAATTTTCCTGTTTATTACTATTGGTCCTGCCACTGTCTGCACTGAGAAAGGTGGATCGACTGGTATTGAACGAGCAGCTAGAGTAGGCTTTATGAAATTTTTATTTGCCCCCGTATCTATAAGGAAGTTTAAGGCAGTACTGCTGTTGGTCAGGCACGTCAGGTAAGGTATGCTTGAATATGAGGCACTACTCCTCATATGAAATAAGCTGGTGGCCCGGTCGTCAAAAAATTTACCTGCTGTGAATCGTCCTCTGTACGTTCACAGTAATTTGAAGAATCATGTCCTTCTTCAGGACTAATGGCTTCTATATTATACAATTTTTGTTGTTTTGGGAAGGCACCTTTTAAAAGCGTTTGTGCGTGAGGGTCGGTTCATATAGTTGACCTGCCTCGTTTGGACACTACCGTCAACTTCCATTTTCTCGACGGGTTTAGGGGCAGTTGGTATGGCTGGAGCTGATGAACTCGTTCCTTGGTTGACCTGGAGCCTGTTGTAAGGGATCCTCTTATATTCCGAATTGTGATTCCTGTTCACCCAGTTATAACTCGAGCGTGCGCGTGGCGGTAGCGGTGGCCTCTGTGTTGATAAAATATTCGTTGGGACATTGAGCCTGTGTGAACTATCGTATTCCGCAACGTTAAATTCTGAATGTCCAGGCAAGCTGAGTAAGCTTCTGGCAATGTTTTTGGTTTTTGTACGATGAGCATGCGGGACAACTCAGGACTCAAACCCCGGATGAATACATCTAGAGCTCTGTTTCGATATGTTTCCACAAGGACTGATACTGTCTCTTGTGAGTAATCGTCACACTTAATTTTGTTTACAATAAGCGACAATTGGTGGTTAACAGTTGCGTAGAATTCATCCAATTTCGAATTCCCTTGAGCTAACTGATTAAGTTGATGTTCGAGGGTTCGAATATCCCTCTTATCGGCGTAGTGAAGCGAAAGGACTCTTTTTATCTCTGTCCAGTCACTCTCAAAAACGTTATACGCAACCAAGGCTGCTCCGAATTTTTTGCCTTACATGCTGAAGGATTGCGCGATACAAAGGCTTTTCTTTGACCACTTCGTAATCAGTCAAAATGCCCTCGACGTTGTGAACCCATGAGATGTATTGAGAAGGACTACCCTCAAAAACTTGCAGCTCCTTCACACAATAAGGGAGTCTGCCAATGTCCCTCAAGTCCTGCTCCGATAGTGGTGTTCGCACCGCTGCCGGCACCCCTTGCGGCTGCGTTCTCATGCTAGCCTGTTCTACGCTACCTAACCGTCCATCAATCCTGCCCAGATTTTGGTCCATAATTGCGCTATTAGACTCAATCCTTCCTAGCCTAGATTCCAGAGCGACACCGTTGCTTTCGATACCACTAAGTCGTACCTCAAGCCTCCTAATCTGCTCGAGAAGAGCATTAACACCCCCATTGAGCTCATTAACTTTGGTTGTTAAGGCGTCCATTTCAATAGAATAGTAAATTTTTCCTTTAATTAATTATTTTTTAATAGAATCAAGGCACGGGATACGCACTAACTATTTTTATAGCACAGTACGATAATGCAATCAATTTTTTCCTATTTGGCACACAGTGGCTCTTTAAATTTATATTTATTTTATATGCGTTTTTTTTGTTTGGTATTATTTTTCTTCTTTTTTGTTGTTGCTTGAGGTTACCGCTCTTCTCTTACACTTTGACAGTTTCCTGCAAAAGAACAAGAAAAGAACAGTAAATAGGTTTGTGAAACTTTTACCGTGTTCTGATGTGAACGGCGACATGTACCAGGTTGGCGTTTCACAGTACATTAGTCTTTGAATGCTTTTAGTTCTGGTCAAGGAAGGGCTGTGTAATCCGTTTTAGTCGTCAACAATCAGATTGAAGGCAACCTACTAAGGCACAGCTTGCTTCACAACATAATCTTGGACCTATCGCAATCTCCAGTGTGTTCTGATGTGTACGCTGGAAGTGCTATCGAAATCAAGGAGTGGCTGCCGTGTTCTTATGTGAACGACAACGTGCACCCAAAACGGGCGTACCTAGACTAAGACTGGTGGCTATTGCAGGATCACAAAATATGCTAACCAATTGGCTTTGTGATGGTGGATACCGGCCTAGCAGTATAGCGACGCGGATCCGCCTAGCCAATAAGATTGCGCAAGGATATCCAGTTCTGTGACTGTGGAGGCGTCAAAGGTTTTCACTTTCTCATTCTTTTGATATCGTTCAAATTTACATGTGTCGAAGATTTCACTTACTTTCATTCTTTTGTTATAATATTTGACTTAAGTATGTACCTGAGGGTCTTCGGGGTCACAGGACATTTTACACTATTGTTATTCCTGTATCAGCCAACAATGACTGACAGGAGAGGACGTAGTAATTTATAGTCTAAGCCTGAGGTTCATCGGGGTCACAGGACTTAGCAGTGTTGAATTAATTAACTTATTGCACTTATGAGCCAATTTGACAGCTTTATTTTT
Source organism: Rhagoletis pomonella (assembly GCF_013731165.1). NCBI lineage: Eukaryota > Metazoa > Arthropoda > Insecta > Diptera > Tephritidae > Rhagoletis > Rhagoletis pomonella. The sequence continues at coordinate 39,807,879 of NW_023458561.1, read as the reverse complement.
ATTATTTAAGTTGTTTGACCTCTTCTAGGAAGAGGAGCTTTTATATTCTGGAGTGCCCCGTGGGGATCGCAGAGCTAAGCTAATATTATAAACCGGAAGGTCCTGATGGACCGCGGTTTCGAAATATTTTGTTATGTGGATGTACAAGCCTTTTGTTATAATTTTAATTTTGTATATCACTTTTGCACTAACACTTTGCCACTACCACTTTATCACATCACTTTCCATCACCTACAGCAATCATTCGGAAAGGCTCCTCACAAGGACATTTCAGTGGGTCCCTGCTCGGGCGCCGCCCCGCGGCCACAGGTTTCCCTAAGGATAGAAATGAAAAGCAAGATTAGCAGTACAAGTGTATATTTACCCTTGAGCTCCCAAATAATAATGAATACAAAATATTACCTAAAGCTATCGCTAAGTATCTAAACGGCCCGAATTAATTGATTAGTTTCTGACGCTGCCCTTCCCACGATTTGGTTGCATTAAACCGATTGGTATCGCTTACGTTGCAGGTCAATTACCTGCATTGGCTATGCGCGTGTTTGGCGAAGTGCGGCGTCAGCACATTCACATTAGTAAGTAGGTTGGCCCCCTTGTTAACTTGTATAAAGAAACTATAGATATAACGAAGCACATTTTTAATCCCTTCATCTTCGTTATGTCGAGGTTTCATGGTATTTCATTTTTCATATATGTATCCACTAAAAAATTTTTTTCTCAGCGTATTAAGAAAATGTTCTACTTACCTCATAATTAGCAAATCCGATTGATTTAGAGGCCAAATAAACTAGTACATAACTATAACGAAAATTATAAAAGAAATTTTTAAGCAAAAAAAAAAAAAACCAACCCACTTCAATGCTCATATACAAACTTAGGAACTAGACCAAATTACGTAGTATGGGACCAGCCTTGACATACAAAACAAATAAATAGATATTCCTACGAACTTTTTGAAGTCGGTTAAAAACACAAATAAGAAATCAAACCACTTTTTTTTTTGTTTATTCGAACCTGGTTTCGTATGTTTCATCTCCTTTAAGCCATTTTTAATTACACGAAATAAGAAGACAATAAAATAGTTTCAATTTTATTCCGTGCGAATTTTTTAATTTTATTAAAACTTTTATTTAATTAACCGTATTATAACAGCTTATTTGCGATTTTCACCCAGTCGTACAGTACAATGAATAGATTTTATATACTATATATGTATGTATGCTTGACGTATTGATTAAAATGCATACATATGTATGTGCAATAGGTATGCAAATTGGGTTTTTTTTCGAAAATAAACTATCTACAATTTCTCTTTAAATAGGCATGTTTGCACTTAAGATAACTTAGAAGAGTCTTACATCATTTAATTGAATTTCATTTCAAAATTTTAAAGCATTTCCATTGTTTTTCCGCCGCTTAAAACTACCAAGTCTTATCTGAGATATTGCACAAAAAAAAAAACAAACCAAAGGCACAAAAAATAACATACTAAGAAAGCACTAAAAAAAAAATTAAGTAAAAACGCGCTAGAACTAAAAAAGGTTATTGTAATATGGTGTTTAGATAGGGCGATTAAGCAGGGATCACACAATTTGTGCATATGTAAATACCACTTTCTAAACGACACCACTCTGTAAGTTTAGGTGAAAATCGCCAATTTGTACAAATGTACAAATCGTGTGGTCTATGCTTAAGTTGAATCAAAAGTTCGCCGCTTACACAACAGGTGATTGAAGGTTGCTGTAAAATAGCCCGATGTAAACATTGTATAAGAATAATTTTGCGATTAAAGGAAAAGCAAAACCTTCCTTTGTTTGGGAAAATACTCAAGTGTTGTTAAGTCCGCTTAAGTCCTCCTCGCTTGTATCCTTATTCTGCCTAGCAACAACGGTTTTAATTGCTCAAATTATTATATCCTAAAATTTCTCTCTTTTGTGTACCCTCTTTAAATACCTAGCTCCGAATTGGTACCATTGGAGGTTATCGCGCACTAATACTACATACATATTGATCATTTATTGAGAATTGCTGTTGTCTTACTGACTTCGAGAACTGGGCCAAAGAGAACGGGTTAGGAAACAGACTCGACACTCGAGATATCTGTGGTATCACAAAGGGCCCATTTGCAGATCTAATTGTGCTGGCAATTTGACCAGCAGCCATGTGAACCTAACGTAACCTACCGGCTTCACGTATGATGATTATTTTTTTTTTTAACTCATTGTCCCCTTTGCACACTAGGTTGGCGGTATTCATACAAAACAGAAAAGTTTCTGTAAAACTTGAAAAGCTGAACTTACAACCCTTCTCTCTAAGTTAGCGGTTTTTAGTTGAGCATATATGTATGTATGTATGTATGTATGTATGTATGTACTTCTGTTTGTAGGAGAATGAATAGCAAGCATGGAATTTTGAGGGGAATAAAATAAAACATGGAAGTTAGAATTAAGTCAGCAATTTCATCATCACTTCATTACCTCTTAATTTATTTGCTTAATATTTTTAACGTGTAAATTTGTTTTAATGAAGATATTCGAAGGAAAAGGGCAAAAAATAGGCATTGAGCATTGAAAATATGGCTTAATTGTGGCTTGAAATATGTATGACTATTATGAAATTGTGCCTTCCTGTCGTTTTGCTATATTTTTCTTCTCTTTTAAACATATCTACATATTTTGTTTCTACTAATATCAACCTCGTTTTTTGTTGCGATTTTTAAATGGTTTATAATTCGGGTTACATTTCGAATTTCATTAGACTATTATACATAATTAAGTATATTTCACTAAATGCTCTCGAAGTTTCCGCAAGGTCCTCCAACGAAAGAAAAAGACAATGGAAAATCGTGTTTTCTTATCATGAACTTTCAATAAACATTTACAAAGCTTCCACTTTAACAAAAAAACAAAAATTAAATGGAGAGCTTCTTTTTAATTCACAAAAAAGGATATCTAAGTGAAAACTCCCTATTTTTTATGCACCTTTTCGTCCAAATTTAATGCGGCTCTTCAATTTTTTGTGGTCCTTAAAAAATATGGCATTTCAAGTATATATTTATACGCTCATAATATTTTGGAGCTTTCGCAAAGTTTTCATAAAGCTTTCGTGTGGAACTTTAGCAAAAGAAAAAGTGAATGGAAAGTTGCTATTTTGAGACACAAAAAAGTGTGTTTACAAAGCTGTCAACGAAACAAAAATAATGCAACGAAAAATTTTGATTTTTAATTTCGGACCGGAAGATATGTAGGTAAAAGCTGAACATATCTCCTCAATCTATGCCGGTGATGGGCACTACCTTACCCGCGGGCAAAGCTCTTTTAAGCTTTCTATACATTGTGTACAGGCGCGTGCAGAGTAAAAGCCCTCTCTGCCCGTCGCTGATCTATGCACATACAAATATATACGTATTGTGCCAATTAAACCCCTTAGCTTTAAGGACATTTCCAAAGCTTTTATGGAACGCTTCAAAGCTGCGTAGAAGCGCTCCTGAATTCTAAATAAACCATCTCATAAAACGTCCTTTTTTTCTTTATATCTGTATAGCTATTACTTTCTGGGTTTTGTGCTCAGAGTGATTGTATTTATTTAGATTTTTCATAATTTTCCAGTTTAATTTTGCTTTTAAGAGAATCGATTATTGTATTCATTAACAATTGATTGTACAAAAATGCAAGTAGTTAATCGAGATTTCACTGTAATTAATAATTTTTAATATTTGCCTAGTGTAAGTTGTTTAAAACACGTATATGTGTATGCCAAGCGCCAACAGTTCCCAACAAAAAAGTTCGTTTGTGAAAAATTCTTCTACCAGCATCTCCACACGTACTAAAAGTTATCGACACATGAAAGTAAAATTTAATTTTTGGTGATCAGAATAAATTAAAGGAAATTCATCAAATTCAGTCGTATGTATAGGCAACAAACTCCTTAAATAATTATAAATCTTGAAAAAGTCTGAGAAATAAAGTTTTACACAAGGAAATATATATTTGTATATTTTTAATTTTTTATATGTACTCAAATAAAAAATAATATAAACACATAATAAAAATAAGGAATCGTCCGAAAATAACTATAATAACACAAATAAATTGAGCAACCTGGCATTACTAGCTTATATGTATGTGTATGTGTATCTAGAGTTTTACTTTATTGCAGTACTGCTACACTGCAGTAAAAAATTCGAATACATATTTCAACAACCTCTCGTAAAAATTCACTATACTTGTATTAATCGATTTTTATTTATTAGATAAATGTGCTTTTGTTTGTATTTTTTCGAATTTCGTGTTGGCTAAGTAACAAGATACAATTATGACTACCAACTTCACTTTTTTAATATTTTTGTATATATGTATATATATTTTTTTAAATAAAATAAATGAAATTGACGATTTTTAAACTGCTTTATTAAAATTTTTACAGATTTTATTTTGAGTGAAATCTTAAGGGAAGTAATTTCAGCGAATTTGAAAATGTAAAAGCTTTCTCTAAAGTCTTGGAACAATAGAGGTGTGCTGTTAGACTGGAAAAAGCCCAGATAATTTCAAAAATCTTGAAAGCTTTACTTAACTACTAAGCCCTTCTATTTAACGGAGACATATTTTCTGTATTCATGAAGCTTTTTTTTTTTGCTTTTTCGAAATCATAACAAAAATTTATATGCAATACATGTAGAGTATTTAAGAAATTAACTAGGTAAATTTTACTTTTAAATGTCTACTCTTCAATGTCAAGTACATAAGAAAAATCTATAAGTGTATTTGAATTTCAAACTTTATACATACATAAACTTGAATACAGAAAAATTAAATTTTAAATTTATGCTACTTAGTACACGCATATACATACATATGTATGTATAACACAGTATACTTTAGACTACAATGCTAAAAAAAGTACTTTATTTCTTTAACGTTAATTTCTGTCGATACAAATAGTCCCGAATTTATTATTAGCAGACATTTTTAATGTAATAAATTAGATTTCTTAGTTTCAGATACATCACTGTCACTTCCCTTTTCTCGCTTCTCACAGAATTCTATCAAATAGGAGGCCACGCCAGATAAGGCCATAAATATACCGGCAAAATAAAATGCATTGTCCCATCTGTAAACGAAAAGAATAATTGTTTAGTTACGCATTAATCATAGTGGATAAGTAAAAGGATATTTTTTATCTAAAAGTATAATGCCGAATTTCCGAAAAAAAAGTTCGCCGTACACCCCTGAGTTTAAGGTATTTTTTGTAAGGCAATTTGAAAACATTTGTGACCCGTTTTTACATATGTCGGTGACACCTACACACATTCGGCGTAAAAAAAAATTATTGAAAATAATTCTACTGGAATAATCAAATTACCTTCCTAGCAAAAGTTTGCCTAATGATTTTTGGTGAATTTTAATTTAAATACATTAGGGTGATTAAAACAGAAATTTGGTGGGTAGAAACTAGACCTGGCTACTTGAGGTCAGGTCAATGCACTTTGGCACAAAAAAATGTCTCCTCAAGACAAGCACAGCTATATATATTACTTTAAGATCCGACTGTAAATGCCGAAATATGACGAAATGTACGGCTACGTTTGGCTAACATTTTTTTTTTGCCTTGCCAAAAGTACTTTACTCTCCGTAGTGTGCGGACTTCTTTTTTGTACGCTCTAAGGTACATAGATTTGTCTCAACGAGTTTATTCACTTAACTTACCTCAGTGTCATTTCGTAAATAGCACCAGCAATGGGGGGTCCTGCAATCATACCGACACCCTGTACCAACAGCACTAATCCGTAGGCACATGTAAAATCATCTAAATCCACAATACTGACCAAAATGCTGGGTGTAAATGAAAATGAGCTGGCAAATGTGAAGCCAAATATGATGCACATTAACAGAAGTAAACTATATTGCGACACAAGGATGGGCATTAGTAACACCGACATGCCACATACTGAAAATAGAGTAGTAAAAAAAATTGTATAAGACAAATTTTCAATTTTCAAAAATCTTTAAAATTCTTAGAGCAATCTTAACATTTTTTTTCTTAAAGTGATTTTGGTCCGTATGCATACAGGCCTACGTATTTCAAAAGTTATGCTACCAGCTCAGAATGGACCTGAAGGTAAATGGAATACCAAAATCACTTCCAGTTGATACGAAGAACTTATTCATCATTGTTTTTTTTGTAGTTTGTACTTACCCACCATACATGCCGAATAGCAGACATTAACATTCATCCAAGAACGATCACCCACATAGCCGAGTCCGATCATGCCAATAGTTTGGGCAACTCCAATGGCCGAAATCATCATCGCACTGTCCGCGGTTTCATAGCCATGTATTTTCATGTACTCAGGTAGATAAAGGTATGGAATAATAAACCTGTAATTAAGAAGAATATAGGATTTGAGCTGAAAAGTTAAATTAAAGTTAAATTAAGATAACTTGGTAACAATATGTATAAAAAATTAGCGCATATAGTTTAGTTTGACCTAATGTTATATGGTGCCTTCGAACGGCAACTGCGTTTCTTATGAGTAGATTTTTCACGACAGAAGTAGACTCGGATGTTTGCCATGACTTGAAGTTATTGCACCTGCTGGAACCTGGCTTTCACCAAGCTGCAGAAGACACCCCTAATCACGGAATATGGCTCTGTAACTTATGTAAGTGGTATATAAAAAATGGTTGTGGTGGCAACGAACTATTTAAAAATGCAATCATATGAGTCTCACAGACAGTGATCGGACTTCAAAAAAATTCTGTGTGGTAGAATCTGGAGAAAAATGTGGTAGATCTCTGGGTTTGTACAAAAATTAACAAAATTCTGCAAGGTTTCACCTAAATTGAAAACTTTTTAATTAGACTCTAAGCAATATTTAATTTTAGTATAATAAAGTGCAAGATTGAAGTTGCTAAAAATTGCGTTGAATTTTGACCATTTTTTACAATGACAGTGTAAAGCAGTTCCTTCCATATCAAGATATTTTTCGAACATTTTCTAAGAAATTTCTGCAACCTTGCGGAGCGCTGCCAGCTTTTCTTTTTATCACATCACGATGTAGCGAACAAATGTGGCACGTTTCAGAAACCGCTACTTGCGATTTGCCGATTTTGACAATTCTCAAGTAAAGATGCACTTAAATTTGCTAATACTCTAAAAAAAAAACGCCATTTTTTAACATTTTAGCTATTAAGTATTTTTATAAATCATATATTTTGCAATTTAACACAATAAAACCACGTTTTCTGTCGAAAAATTTATTACTGAGAAAATTTACTATTTTACATTCGGGTTTGTTTACGTTTTCTTGAGAAATTTCACCGTCGCCGGGAATGGGGAATCTTGTATTATATCATTCTTGTTACCATATAGTGTTTAGTGTTGGACAATTTTTGCTCCTAAAATTAAGAAAATTATGTCGAGCAAAAATAAAACCACGCAAAAACGCGAATATGTGGTAGATTTCAGACCTTGAGTGGTAGATGTGGTAGATGCTCAAAAAAGTGGCAGATCTACCACAATGTGGTAGAAGTCCGATCACTGATCACAGACGTCAATGCGTTAATGAAATAAAAAATTATAGTTTAAAAAACTAAAACCTCCCTATTATATAGAAATCGCTGCATCTTTTAGACATTTTTAGTCGCAGTTCAAAAGAGAGAAATGTCGAAATCACTTCTACCTTGTTATGCCTTGGTCCGCCCTAATATATAAACCAATTTCCAAATAAAAAAATACTAGTCGTCTCCTTATTTTCTATATTCTTCAGTTCTGTGGAAAAGGAAAATGTTGAACCACTCTAATGTACATTAGTATGTACACATACATATGTATATTAAGCAATAAAAATAAAAGCGTTTTAACAACGTCGCTTCAAGTATGTACATTAGGGTTGGTCGAATTGTTCGGACGAAAGTTTTTCGACAAATCGCGTGGCATTTGCGGTTTATATAGATAATTTTAAGAGAAAATGTAGAAGAAACTATGTATATGTCGGAAATGGGTTTCTAGCCCGCGAATTTTTTAAAGAAAAATTTACTTTACAAAAGTTTATTTTTTTTTTGTTCTATAGTTACAACTAATGGATGCAAAATGCTTATTTTTTAGTTTATAACATTTTTAATTATCTTACTATATTTACCACGCTATGTTCAAAACTATAATTTATCATTACATTGTTTAATTTTTTTCATAAGTTGTAGAACAAAACTATCCCGCACTGACAGCAAACAGAATTTTAAACGGAAATATCGGAAAGTATGAACATTTGCACCAATGGATAAATAAAGAAAATTTAGAAAATAAAATATAGACATTTTGTATGCAACTCGCAACTCATTTCCGCCGCATAGTTTCTTCTACACTTTCTCTTAGAATTACTTGCAGAATCATACGATTTAGTAAAAAATATTGGCCCACCCTAATGTACATGCATACATACATATGTAGGCACATACATGTATACATGCGTCTGTAGCAGCTGCCAAAATTGTTTCAGATTATTTAGGTTTTATTATTTATAAAAAAAAAGCGCTCACACTCATATGCAAATGACTGTCAAATAGCACCACCCAATTTGAATAATATAAACTACCACAATGTTTTTCTTATGGACCACTGCTTTTTGGCATCAAAAATCATAAATTTTTTTTTGGTTTTGTTTTATAATTTTGCCCGGTACATCAAGTTAAAATTCTATGCCGCAGAATAATAAACTGGAATTTTCTCTAGAGTTCCTTGGCCTTGGGTTCCATGGAACCGTGACATAAAGTCCATGGAACAACAATTACACAAATACCTATAAATGACTATAAGGTTTCAGCTTTTGAAGAAACGTTCATTATATAAAAGGGACTTTAAGCTTAATACTTTAGATTAAAGATAATTGGCCTTATTCATAAAAAATAAAGTAGCTTTAAAAAAGGTTTATAAACTGAAAAATTTATGAAAACGTCACTTTGTAAAGCTCTTTAAACCTACTTTTTTTTATGAATAAAGCCCAATGTCTATATAAAAGTTCCACAAAATAAATTTTACTTACCAAATGAATGAAAATAATGTTGATAAATTAAATAATGTAAATTTCATATCCGCAAATAACGAAAAATCGAAGATCGTCTTCACAGTGTCAAACAGACTTTCGTACCACGTCTGAAATGATATAAATAAATGGGCTATGTATTTATTTTTAAATTAAGAAATATGTGTGTATACAAAAAAGAAAATGTGCATACCCTGCAAACCAAAGATCCCAAAATCTTTATGAGTTTAACAGTATCGGAAGTTTGTTCCGAATTCCTCAAGGAAAATCATATGAAGTGTTTGACACGAACTCGTAAAGAAATTTCTTAAAGAAAATTCGGAAAAATTCATCACAACGCAGCATTATTTTCATTTCTTTATCGATTTTCTTTAGAAATTTTGTTAAAACATCGAAGTGTGCACAGTACTTTTCGTCTTAGACAATTTTAACGAATTCTTTAAGATTTTCCTAGTATTAAAAATTCTCGGAAAGGATGGTTTGCAGGGTACATAGCGCCAGTTTGATTTGAAAAACTTCATATTTATCTACTTAACAACATATTCGGAAAATATTATCTAGAGCAAAAAGCTAGCATCAAACTTTAAGTTGGTTTCTTACTTTGTTTGGCCAACGGGTGTTTTTTTCTATTGTTCCTAAGCAGCGTGAAAAAGTATTAAGTCACAACCTAAACCGGACATTGGCAGTCATTACAGCATACCTGACTAAAAAAGTTTTTTTTTTTTTTAAATAGTTAGAAAAGTTCTTTGCTATTGTATAGATGGTACTCGTATTTTGATGGAAGCCTGTAAGGATTGGCACCAACGTTCAAAAGATACGCAAGGTATTATGGTGGTGCTTAAAATATCGACACCATGGCGAACCGCTTTATCGACAAAATAAAGACATCCGCGAAAATTTCAAAATTTATAAAAAATTTAGGGATCGTTTCCAGCGGCTCAAGTAGCACACTGGTGTATAACTTGGTGTAAATTTGTGAATTTTGGTACGAATGCGACCCCAAAAATTTGTTTAAAATTTAGAAATTTTCGTGGGAGTCTTTACTTTCAATGTAAAACACAATGTAGGGGTGGCGCATACAAAATTTAGATGTTTATATTTTATGGATCACCCTAGTATGTACCACAATCAGCTGAAAGTCGCTCAATACCCATTGGCTATAAGTAAGTCACTTCGTTCACAAGAAGCCTACATCTTGGCACTTTCCATATCAACACCCAGAGTTTGGGATATCATCTTACAGTCTATGAGCACTCTTAAGTACGTAATATGCGATTTCGGCGTTACGTGATGTTCTCCTACAGTTACTACTCATTCATTTGGATATCTTTTAGAGTCCGGTAATACATCTTTTGTCTCCCAAAAACCGCGCTTTAGTTTTGATTTTGAGAGCCAATTTATAACTCTCCCTATCTCGTTGATATAGACCGCTTTGAGGAGGTCTAATTGACCAACGCAACACAATCCAGCCTAAACTTCATTTAACTTGTCTTAACCTAACTTTACTTTTTTCTCTGCTACCTGAATTATTCGTCTTTTTTAATTGCTAAGATTTTATAAAATTTAATACTTACATCTTCTTCCTCCTTTGCGATCGTCGTCATGGAGTTTCTGTAGATATTCGGACACGAGGATGCACGTAATCGATAGCGATGTGTATTCAACATCGCGCCACGGTAATGTATTGAGTTGCGATGTATTCGCATGTTTTTCAGGAAATTCGAATTTCGTATTGAGGTGTTGTACCTCAAACTTGAGCGTGTCATCGGCTTCTTAGACTTAGATAGTCGTCGCATTCCGCTAATACTATCGGTACGTGCCCTTTTTGTTGGCTTATTGATTGTTTCATTTTCCGGTATCGAAATGATTGCCCGACCGTTATTTAGCTTTCTTAAATTACCCTCTATAAGTCCTGCGGTATCGTTTTTAATTGACATATAGTAAGTTTCATCACTCAGTATATCGACTGAATTGTGTCGCAAACCATTTGGCTTAAGATCCACAAAGGATGTGGTTGCATTTTTCGTGCTGAAAAAATTCTCATTAAGTGAGTAGCGTGAGTTGGCGATATTTCCATCGTTACTGCTATTCCGTTGATACTCGCGTGGCGTTGGCGGGAGTGCGTTGGAATAGGCGTCGTGAAAGTTGCGTTCCACAGACAAAGATGTTCGAGAGGGCGTTTCACGATCCAGCGAATTCTTTTCAGATGGTGAGAGTGTCTCCATCGAAGCCAAGTAGCTTTTCTTTGCATCTTCAGCAGCACTTTCGGCAATACCGCCCATCATTGTGTCGTCCGGTGAGCCAATCATAGTCGCCGTGGGGTTGGGACCAGCCGAAGACATGGATAATAAATTTTCACGTGAAGGTGCATCAACTCCATCCTTTTGCCGTAGCGAGCGCCGACTCAGACTCTTGATCTCGTATAGACATTCTAATTCCTGCGAAACTAAGAAAGTCGGTAAGAATAATTCGCTGCGATAGCGTTTCATCACAAACTCATGCGGATCGTTAATTTGCTGGTTAGCTTCGGTGTTGTTTTTAGTCACCAGCGTATCAAGTACAGCTTCCTTTGTCACACCAGTATCAAGTAGTTTTTTGATTTCTTCGAGACACACGCTTGAATTGGAAAATGTTGTCACACTTTGTGAACGACTTTCCAGACGATTTTCCTCGATTAGCCAATCGGGATCGCGCATTAGCGCGCCACACACGCAAGTATTCAGCATTGTGCCGGCAAGTATAAGCGTAGCACCGCGCCAGCCGTAGTTATCGATTAACCATTGCGTTAGTGGTGCATAAAGGAAGGTGCCGATGCCAGTGCCGGATGCGCCGATGCCCGTAGCAAATGTGCGTTTCTTATCGAACCAGAAGGCAATCGATACCACTGCTGTGACGTAACCAATACCCAGTCCCAACCCAGAAACTATGCCAAAAGTCAACATTAGCATTTCCACTGAGTTACAAAGCGAAGACAGACCAAAACCGAAGGCGGAGAGCAGTCCACCAAATATCGTCATCTTACGACAGCCATAATTATCCACCAGGTTTGACCAAATGGGTCCCATAAGCAGTGGCACCGAAAAGAACAACGAACTAATCCACGCAGTTTTCGATGGTGACTCTCCGAAATAGTCCAACAATTCTGAATTGATAAGACCAAAGGAAAAAGACAACCCATCTGCGATGAGAGAAACAACGAGCGAGGCAAACACCACAACCCAACCGTAGCCGCCATCTGGTATTTCTGGCTTTTTCTTATCACTAGAGCCCGAATCAATCGAGTCGCCCGATTCGTTTGAGATTAGACGAGTACGTTTCTTCACATCATTACCCTCCAACATAGCCAGTGTTGTTGTGGTGGCGGTAGTGATGCCGCCATTGGCATCCTCAACTGTGATGAGACAATGCCTTAGGAGACGTTCATTGGGGGCGTAATCTTCGTCAGCACTATGTAAGTCGCTTGCCGAGAGGTCACAGAATTTAACCTCGGGAAAGAATTCGTGCTTGAGTGATTTATTTAGTGGTGTGGTTGTGGGTGTTGGCGTCATTGACGGAACGATCGACTGCATGTCCGTCGGCGTGGATAGTTGTTGATAAACTACACCGTCTGGTTTACTTTTTGTGTTTGTTTGATTTGCAACCATTTTGGGTGATTTTATGTGTTACTATGCGGGCTACCAGATGAGAGGATGTGCTGGATGAAAGCTCACTTGCGTGAAGGTTAGTATAAAAATTTAAGTTACTCAGTTACAGGTGTGTGTGTTTTTGTTTTGTTGTTCCAAATGGTTGTTTTGAAATTGTTTTGTTGTTTTTTTAGTTTTAGCCTGATTTCTTCTTGAACACAATGGATTTCAGCAAAGTTTCGTTTATTGTACTCGGCCTTATTTGTTATTGAATTTTCTCTTTTTCTTTTGTTTTCCACTACTTAGCCTTTGCTTTTGCTACGTTTAATGGGCGTAGCGTATGCCAGAGCTCTGTGAGCGGCTCTTCGTCAATTTGACGTTCTCGAGTTCACACTTATAAAATGCTCCTTATTTTTTTCGTAGGTATGTATGTATGTACGAAGATTTTTATGTAGGAGTTTCAAAGCTTACCACGTTTTTCAAACGTGGCTATAACGTCTGCACCGTTCTTATTTTTTTCTGATACAAAATAATTGAAGCACCATAAAACTCGCTGGGTCTGAAGCCGCAGCTGCAGTGGTGACAACGGAGCCTGGCGTCGCTTTTTACGACTGCACGCGTCCACAATAGGTGCGGATGTGCGCTCACAGCAGAAAACCAACTGTAGTTATAGCTGCTTTTAAGTATATGAATCCAAGCTGCAAGTCTCTGAAAGTAAATAAAAATTTGATATTAGAAAATTTTAATAGTCGTATTTTACAAAAAAAAAAAATATAACTTTTTTTCTCCGCAAAAAATTATTAAAATTTTATCAAGCATTCTTGTCACTTTTAGAGGTACCATATCCGGTCACTAATAGACTTCGCCATCTATTAACCAGGTTCTTGATATTAAGGCGTCGATTAGGAGTGGATTTTAAAACTGATTGAAAATCAATGCCAGGAATTGGAACTAAGCCAATGCTTATACGGTATAGAGTCACTCTTCCGTCAAAGGTGTTATGATTTCAAAATGTAGCTTTTAAAGTACTCTCTGATTTTACGAAATTTCGCCTTGAAAACACATATGAATTGGAGTTTCCCGATCTCACACAGTTTCTGAGGAGTGATTAGAATAATTGCAATTTGGTTGATTAAGATAAGTTTGCAAGGTAAAAGGAGACCTAAGTAATGCAGTGCGGAGATTTACAGTTTAAGACATAACAGTAGGACATCCACAATTTTCAAGAAGTCCCTGCAAAAATCGTTGGACCATGTAGTCTATTTGTGGTAAATTGGAGTACTTACAAAAGTGTTCCTCTGTCATGCTGGAGCGGACCAACTCGATCACTGCTCGTGTTTTAACGGAACGTAATTGAAGTTGAGCATTTGAAAGCACATTTGCATGTCTGGCTGTAGCTGAACGTGTAGAGATGCTCGCTGTTAGTTCTCAACTCCCAGCATGTTCGGGTTCGAATGCCGTCAGAGGCAACATGTATTTTTTAATTTTTGTCTTGGTTTTTATTAATTTCGAAAAAGCATTTGAGAAGAGAAGAACAAAAGCGTGTACAAACGAAAAAATATAACAACAATGACATTCTTAATATGTTTGAGTAGTTTTGTGCTACTCTGATGCAACGCAGGGTTGGTGGAGTATATGGTCCTGCCCTAGGACATCGCAATGTTAATTGGACGATATTTTTTATATGAATTGTGGTTAATTTTGGAGTACTCACTCCTTGGTCCTTAGGGAGTACTCTTTACACGCATGCATGGAGTAGTCGCGTGGAGTAGTTTTGCAGGGGTCCGTCAGAATATGCTTAATCTGTAGAGGCAGAGTATGCTTAAAGCAATTGAAAGTAGCGAAGGTATCTATCGCCACCGACTAACTTTTGATAAGGGTTACTCAATAAACTTTTGGATTGGTATAGCAGTGAAGGCTTGGTAGTTAACTCCGCTAAATGATATCTGGGTATATTGAGCCTCATGCATAAAAAGTGTGCTTAAGGTCGATACGATTTTCAGAACAATTTCTTGAGCTTGAGCTCAATCCATCGATACAAAAATGAAGTGTGAGCTTAAGCTAACTTTTTATGCATGAGGCCACTGCATTGCCCTTCTGCCCTTGATAGGAAATTATGTAGATTGGGATCGCAAAGCAAAAATTGTCTTATACTTGGATATAGTTCATTGGAAATAGATTGGCGCTTACACATATGTTAGTGTTTGGCCGCTGTGATGTAGTGGTAAGCAGCGCGCGCTTCCACTCCGCAGCACCAGGGTTCAAACCCTGGTCAAAGCAACATCGCATCGTCCCTCGGCAGGCAATGGCGAACCTCCGAGTGTATTTCTGTCATGAAAAACAGCTTCTCACAAAAAATACAATCGCTGTTCGGAGTCGGCGTAAAACTGTAGGTCTCTCTGCTTTGTGCGACAACATCAAGGCACACGCCACAAATCGGAGGAGAAGCTCGGCCAAACAGTTCATTGGAAATAGTCGGGTATAAAACTGGATTAACGAGACTGTTATCAGATCACCTTTTCTTCGATGTTGCAAAGTGAATGTGAAGAAAATGGGACAAAGTCCAAGGCTGGCCTCCCGGCAGACCTTTACAAGTCTCTGTCATAAGACTTGTGTTACAAACAGAGTGAAAGCAAAGCTGAATACGGAGATGAGGAAAAAGTTGAAGGAGTATTGCTTGCGATTTATAACCCACACAACATCCTAATCTTCGTTTCCGCTCGCACTATGATAACGTTCGTACAACTGCTTTACTATTTTCCTTCTTTAGGTTCAGCTTCTGATTCGGCTTCGCTTCTACAATGGTTACCACCTAAACATAAGGTGATCACAGTTTTTCCGCCTATCTTGGGTAACCACCTTCAGAAGCTCAGACCCCGAGGTTGGAAAACATAATTATTAGCTCAGTAAAA
The DNA here is from genome assembly GCF_013731165.1 of Rhagoletis pomonella. Classification (NCBI taxonomy): domain Eukaryota; kingdom Metazoa; phylum Arthropoda; class Insecta; order Diptera; family Tephritidae; genus Rhagoletis; species Rhagoletis pomonella. Next base: position 39,792,304 of record NW_023458561.1, on the reverse strand, counting down.
TGACTTAGCTTCTTTCGGATTTTTTTTTGTAAAACTGTCCATACATATGTGTAGTGCTATTATGTAACCAGTGAGATTAAATTCAGACTCAATACTTGCACTGATGGAGTGAGTTCAAGCTCAAGAATTTGTCGAGTCGGAGCTTAAGCTCACTTTTTATGCATGAGGCCCAATATCGCAACTTTGCGCAAAGCAGGTTGAGCGTGGTTTGGGCTGCCATCAACTTACTACTTTATTTAGTAAATTTTATTAAGTGGCGCCAAAAAAATGTTTGTGTATAATTTCTTATATGAAATTTTTGCACATGCGACTTTGTACATATTTGTATTTGTATAACATACATTTAGGCACCATGTGCTGTTAGTCACCTAAATACTTTCCATAGTCTGATATCAATCCTAGTGATACAGAGATTCGAGTCACCAAAGAAAGAATCTGCTACAGACATTTTAGTTAAAATTGTGGGTCGATTGGACCTTACTTTCTCTCCTAAAAAGTTTGACTTTTTTTAATCGACTTCAGAAAGAGAAAGAGCCTATCAATTCGTCGGAATATTCTTTCCATGTATGGTACCGCATAACTTTCGATATTTCGTTTTATATTGGAAGGGTGGTACCTCAAGGGTTTTTATACCCGAGCGCACTTGTGCACAAGGGTATTATAACTTTGTTCACATAACGGTTGTTTGTAACAGGCAAAACGAATCGAGATAGATATAGACAAATGTATACATAAATGATCAGAATGAAAAGAGAAATCGATTAAGCGGTGACTGTCTGTCCGTCCGTCCGTCCGTCCGTCCGTCCGTCTGTCCGTCTGTGCACACGATAACTCGAGTAAAAATTGAGATATCATAACGAAACTTGGTACGTGGACTTCTTTTGGGCATAGGACGGATGGTATTGAAAATGGGCGAAATCGGACAATAACCACGCCTACCTCCCATATAACGGTAATTTTCAGAAATACGAAAAGTGCGATATTTTAGTAACTACTGAAGATAATTCACTCAAAATTGATATTTACAATGAGTTTTAGACGAAAAATTAGAATATTAAAAAATTTTGGCAAATGGGCGTAGCCACGCCTACTTATGGTTACATGTGTATATCTTGGTAACCGCTGCACCAATTTCTTCCAAACTTGGCACAGTTGTTGGTCCGGCTACAACATACCAAATGGCCGAGAATTTTTAAAATCGGACAATAACCACGCCCACATCCCATATAACGGTAATTTAGAAAAATACGAAATCCTCGATAAATCAGTAAATATTAAAGCTAATTTATTCAAAATTGATGGTTGCAACAATTTTTTACCAAGAAATACGCTTATGATACAATTTTGGAAAATGGGCGTGGCACCGCCCACTTATGATCACATATATGTATCTCGCTAACCGTTCTAGCAATTTGTACCAAGCTCGTTATGGTTATTGTGCTTGCCACATAAAAGCAAAGCGTTGAAAATTATTGAAATCGGACTAGAATTACGACCGCTTTTCATATAACGGTATATTTCAGAAATGCTTGAAACTGCAATATTTCGAAATTTAAGGACGCTAATTTACTTAAAATTTATACACCCCGGCTTATCGTGTAGCGGTAGCTTTCGGAAAGGTGGAAAACATATAACGGGTGATTTTTTAAGAGCTTGATAACTTTTTTTTAAAAAAAAACGCATAAAATTTGCAAAATCTCATCGGTTCTTTATTTGAAACGTTAGATTGGTCCATGACATTTACTTTTTGAAGATAATTTCATTTAAATGTTGACCGCGGCTGCGTCTTAGGTGGTCCATTCGGAAAGTCCAATTTTGGGCAACTTTTTCGAGCATTTCGGCCGGAATAGCCCGAATTTCTTCGGAAATGTTGTCTTCCAAAGCTGGAATAGTTGCTGGCTTATTTCTGTAGACTTTAGACTTGACGTAGCCCCACAAAAAATAGTCTAAAGGCGTCAAATCGCATGATCTTGGTGGCCAACTTACCGGTCCATTTCTTGAGATGAATTGTTCTCCGAAGTTTTCCCTCAAAATGGCCATAGAATCGCGAGCTGTAGCGCCATCTTGTTGAAACCACATGTCAACCAAGTTCAGTTCTTCCATTTTTGGCAACAAAAAGTTTGTTAGCATCGAACGATAGCGATCGCCATTAACCGTAACGTTGCGTCCAACAGCATCTTTGAAAAAATACGGTCCAATGATTCCACCAGCGTACAAACCACACCAAACAGTGCATTTTTCGGGATGCATGGGCAGTTCTTGAACGGCTTCTGGTTGCTCTTCACTCCAAATGCGGCAATTTTGCTTATTTACGAAGCCATTCAACCAGAAATGAGCCTCATCGCTGAACAAAATTTCACATTTCGAACCGAACACTGATTTTGGTAATAAAATTCAATGATTTGCAAGCGTTGCTCGTTAGTAAGTCTATTCATGATGAAATGTCAAAGCATACTGAGCATCTTTCTCTTTGACACCATGTCTGAAATCCCACGTGATCTGTCAAATACTAATGCATGAAAATCCTAACCTCAAAAAAATCACCCGTTATTTAATAATTGCGCCGGGTATTTAATGTTCGGCTCCGCCCGAACTTAGACTTTCTTACTTGTTCCATACTAATTTGGTTTAGTTCCGATGACTTGATCATGGACAAAATAACGGCAAGTAACGAATTACATACGAATTATTTGTAAATATTTAGTCAAAATCTGATACCTTTAAATCGAAAAGAGTTGAAGCAAATTCTTTTGGATAAAAATATAAAGGCCAAGTACCGTTAGGCTAAGAGAAAGACGGCATGCAAAGAGTATTAAATAAAGAAGCTTACATAAGAGGGCGCTGGTAAAGAATTCGAGCGTAGTATGCTTTTAATACTGATTAATTTGATTAATTTGTGCTCATCTATTCAACTCCAAAGTTCACACGTGCACGCAGCGCAGTTCATATTGGCGCATATATTTTGAATTTTTAAATTTGTTACAAATTTTAAACTATTTGATTTATTTGCTATACATACGCACACATATCTGTACAAGCCTTGTTTGTTCAAAATTATATTTTCTTAAGGTATTAATTTTTATATTTACGCATAACCACATAACAAAATTAAAAAAAAATCGACCGCAACATAAATTATATTTCACACATTGCGCATTTTAAACTCCCGATACCTGATAGGTTTATTTGAAAGTTTATGTTTCACAAATTTTCTAAGATTTTTTCGCATCACAATTAAGTACCCGACATAAACAGGAAGCGACAATCCCATTACAATTCTTGCGCGAGACTGTTTTGGCGACGGCAACAACAAATTTTTCGTAAAAACCAAAAATAGTGCCAAAATAAAATTATTTTAATTTTTCTTCAATTCGACCTCATAAAAATAGAAGAATACTTAGCAGAAATTAAAAAAGAAAATTGTCAAGACTTCAAGCAGCGCGAGCGGCTAAATGCACATACGATAGAGCTACATATGTACATTCTTGCATGGGTCGGTATGTTTGTATGTACATATGTACATTAGAGCGTATCACAAAAAAAGTTCTTTGTTTTAAGCGGTCTTGAACACTCACTGTGAGAGTATTTCAGGAGTGAAAACTTTTTTGGCACCCTGTAAAAGCAGCTAAATCGTTCTTTTCTATAACTACTTTATTTCATGTCCGATTTCTATAAACACCGTTGTAAAGGTGTGAAAAAGCCTATATACTTTTATGATCCAAACTTAACCAAATAAGTATGGGACAATTCTTGTTACTTTCCGATAGGAAAGAACTATCGAAATCGGTTCACGAGGTCCAAAGCCATGCGGTAACATACATAAAAAAAATATAAAAAAAATTCCGAAGAATTCATACCCTCATAATTTTTTTTGGAAGTCGGTTAAAAACCGACTTAGTTGTTTTTATAGTGTTCCGTAACAACTTTTACTTTTCTGAAACACTCTCCTTCCTAAAGACTGTTGGAATTGCTTCGATCAAATTAAACTTTTTTGGCCCACACATCGTGATACTCTCTAATGTATATACATACATAGAACTCAGATATTTATGTTCACACGTATGTATACTCAACCATGCGCACAAATACACACCAATATATCCATTTAAAAATGTATGTACGTACATTAGAGGTGTCTAAGTTTTGTATCGCAGAAAACGGGACCCCCCTTACTTAGTTTTTTCCTTTTGAAATTTGTAATATCTGTACCAACTTTCAATGACTTTGAAATGCCTTACTGAATTCCTTGGAAACTGACAAAAATATTAATGATTTTTATAAAAAGCTACTCTTGCCATGACAACTAAAGCTTGTAATATTTTGTCAGCTAATTTAAATTTGAAATGATCTTATGTTGCTTAACCAACTGTTTGGTTAATATATGTGCAATACAGTGGTCTGAAATTATCGATGGCACTATCGATGCTATCGATGGATTTTTACTATCGTACCACAATCGATAGTTTTTGCTTCTTGCCAATTTGCATGTGCATTTGACACAACCTGGCAGCACCTTGTAATAATGATAGTTCGGCAGCGTACATTTTATTAAAAGTTTCGAAAAATTCTTGAAGAAAATAGCTATGAGAAATTTCTTCATCTCCTGTAAAATTACTAAAAATGGTTTTAGCAATTTTCCTCTTTACGCAAGAGATTTAGTGTCGATAGTGCCGACTATCAATAGTTTCAGACCAGATAGTGTATACTTAGAAAAGCAAAGTTTGGTGGCAGCACCTTCTTCAGCAAGAGGACAAATTTTGAAATGTGCCTCGAACCATATCTCGAAAATTTTTTTTCGACCCACTCTAATGCACATAGTATTTACTTATCTTCAACTCACGTCGCTGCTTTACAGCGAATTAACGTCAGAGGATTTCTGCAGCCGCCTGCTCTCAGTCACTGTAGAAAAACTTGACAATTATTGAGTGGTAGTAGATAAACAAATACTTTGTAGAAACATACTTATTTAAACAAATAAAGAAAATAATTGCAAAAGCAAATGAAAAACATCAACATAAACAAATAAACAAGACGATAGCGCAAATTTATCAATGAGAAGGTCGGAGGAACAACTGTTGGCAAGGGAAATATAATCACGGGCAAATAGGAGCTTGAAGTTGATGCCTCTCTACATTCTTCTTTATGATTTGGTTTCAAACCAATTGTGGGGTTCTAATGAAAGTGAATATGAAAAGGAAACAAAGATGCATTTAAGTTCATTTACGTACATATGTTTTAAGATATTTCTGGTTACCTACCTATAATAGAAACTTTCCTTCAGAAAATCGGCGCATAATAAGTTTTTTTTTTTTCTTTACAAAGAACAATGAAAAATAGTTTGAGCAATTTCCATAAGCTTTGGTATTAAGAGGAGCATGTTATTTGGGTAGACATGAATTAATAGTGAAAATTTTAGGGCAAAATGAGCCATTTTTAATTTTTTAATGAATTATTAAAGTAAATGAAAAATTTTTCTCATACGGCGTAAGGCATAATGTGTGTAAAAGATTATGTGTAAAGCCCAGAGAAGCTTCATAAACTGTAGCAATGGCCAATGTTAAAGAAGGTGCTGCTGAGTGTTTGGTAGTATTGGAAAGGAAAGGGCCTGTGGCCAGTTGGTTCAATTTTCCGGTTTGAAATCCCAGAATTTATACAAAGACAAAATTAGAAAAAATATTTTAAAAATAAAAGTATTTTTTTCTGTACCCTATAAATTAAATTACATATAACCATTATATTATGACTTTTTTTTCATAAAACCATTGAGGGGCCCTTGGTAATAAAAATCATAATTTACAAGTTACTCATACGCTAGGTGCACCCAAGCACTATGGGTAATTTGGCCGAATTTCTTGCCAAAAATCTACTTTCGTATGTAATTTGTTTTGTGTTTTTAACCGACTTCAAAACAGGAGCAGATTATTCCTACCACCTATAACTTTGGAGTATGTGAACCGTTTTCGATAATTTTATTTTTATTTTTTGCATCGGAAAATTGGTACCTCAAGGGTGGCCCCATTCTTTAGTTCCGATAAATTTTTATATGAGCATATAAAGGATACTTGGATATAGCTTTTGACAGCGTGAATCGAATTATATGAATCTTCTTTCATTGTGAAGGGAATACCTCGGAGGTGGTCGCGTTCCAATTTGATTTTGTTCCGATGATGGGATCATGGACAAAATTATATTTATGAGCGTCGGTTGTTTTTTTTTGCTTAAATATTACTTGATGTTTTTTAATAATTCCATACTCATGTAACTGCACTTTGTTTATGTAAATAATATTTTTACCAATGATGGCACGCGGTCAAAGTCAACATTTGGGAGTGTAATATTGCTACCATATTTAAGTTAACCAGTTATCCAAAAAATTAACAAGAATATAGAAAATTAAGGAAATGTGACAACTTTGAGACCCACAAAATTTTTAAATAGAAAAAAATCGTGAAATTTTTTTACAAAACCTCTAACTGATCTTAAAAGAACCTGAAATTTTTAAGGTGTTTTTAAAGATAAAAATTTTTTAACTATGAAAAAAAAAATTATAGCAAACTTTAAATTAAAGTTTTTCAAAGTTCAAAAATTCATATCTTAAAAAACCACTGCTTGAAATTTCAGGATCTTTTAAGATCAGTATACAACTTTAGCCCAAAATTTTATAAGTTTTTGTTTTCACAGATTGGCGCTTACGTAATATGCTAGTGTTCGTCTGAGCTTCTCCTCCGATGCATGGCGTACGCCTTGATGTAGCCAAAGAAATGGGAGGGACCTACAGTTTTACTCCGACTCAAAAAATAAACATGCAAAATCCCGGATATTATGAAATTTATAATTTTGCAGAGCTTCCGATTTTTTTTTTAAGTTTTTGCGTTGGCGAAACTTCCTTATAAGATAAAAGAAATGTTCTGACCAAAAATCATCCACATCAAAAATGATCGATTTAACAACAATTTGCCCATCTTTAGTAAGTACATGTTTTTGAAGTAACAAATAAAAATGGTTATTAAAGCACACTTACTTCAAGAATTTCGCCTCCGAGATCTGTAACAACGCTTCTCTGCGCTCCTCTTCCAGTACGGGAAAATATTTAGCCTCAACAATCTCTTTTTTACGCGACAATTCACTTCCAATGAAATTGTTTTCAAGGCTTTCACTTACACTTTCGCTATTATTACTGATACAATTAGAATTTGTATTATTTTGTCGATTACAACAACAATTTCTTTTATTACAATCACAGTACACTAAATTAGCACGAATGCCTTTGAATGGCGCTGGCGTTGAGAAGGAGCCTCCAATCAATTCACCATAAGCGCATAAATCTTCAGTTATTTTCAATTCACTAACACTATCGAAATGGTGTTTATTAAATAAAATTTCTTGATTGCTATTGACGATTCTTAAACGCGGATCACGTGGTGTATAGTGTAGAAATACTTTATTCGATTTGCTGCTGTTATTGTAAGTACGATGATTGTTCGACGAGAAGGAATTATTATTGAATAGACGTAATGTAACAAGGGCGGCCACCGTGATGTTGTTTTTGCTTACGATTGGTGGTAATATTGGAGTTGCGGATGGAGCCTCGCTGGTGTTGGTGTTAGTGTTGGTGATGGTTTTGCTTGTGTTTGGGTTCGGTTTGATTTGATTCGTTGTGGCTTTTGTTTTAGTTGATGTTGATGCTGATTTTGATTTGGATTTTGATGTTGTTTTTGTTGATGCTGGCAAGATTTTTAATATTGTTAATGGGTTGTTTTTATTGTTTTTGTATTGTTGCTTACTCTCTACAAACACTGTTCTAATAGCTTTGAGCACTTTTGTTGTTGTTATTTCGATTAATGCTATTATTTGTTCAATTATAACATTTGTGGTTGATCTTGTTGTTGTTGTTGTTGTCGTTTTTGTTGGCTTTTTAAGTAATTTTAACCGAAAGTCATTCATTAAGACCGCTAACTTTGTTATCACAGCGTCGAGGAGGAATTGATGGATGTAATGATGGGTGCGTTTGATGAAAATACTAAGTACAAGCGCGAAAAAGGACAACGACGTTGGTGAGGACTCGACTTTCGATTCGCTAGAATATTGCTTTGCGCTAAAGTCTACAGCTGCGGTTGCTGTTGCTGATACTGATGCTGCTTCGGCTTCAGCACTGCTACTAACTGACGCAATGACTGCTACTAATGTGGTTGTTGTTGTTGTTTTGGCTATTACTTCGCTTTCTGCTTGCAGTTGACGGTGTTTGACGATTTTCGCTTTAAATTTAGTTGCACTCTTGCAATGCGGCGTCGTCCACTTCAACAACGTCTTTGGCAGAATTACAAGCACCGATGGAATCCACATGCGGCAAGTAGATTTTACTAAGCTGTGGGTATCGATAAAAAAAATTTTGTTCACCAAAAATGGTTGCTTTTTTTATTAGTTTATGGAACACTCGTTTTGTTTTCACTTAGCTTGACCGCAATATGCATAAAACTTAGAGATGAAAAAATGTAAAATAAAAAAAAAATGTATTTTCACAAATGTTTTCAACTTTTTTCACTTTGCGCTCAAGATTTTAAGCTTTAACTTGGTAATTAATGGTTGAACTGATTCCACTAAAATTGTAGCAGGGCACTAGCCCTGTGGTTTTGTTGTTGTTCTTCTTACGTCACCACGCCTATTTGGTGTATGTCAAATGAGTAGGCAAACTCGCTGCGGCGCGTACATTGTGGAAAAGAGGATTTACTTTGCAGCCGAAAGAAGTTGAAACCACTAAATGCTGCCGCCGTCGACGATGATTAATGTGCGTCAGTGTAAAAATCGTGACTGTTGGCTTGCGAGCTTGTTTGCTCGGCTGCTGAGCTGGTTAATTGCGGCTGTTGTGGTTTAACACTTTGCTAATCTCTATGCTGTTATTTTCAAATAAATCTCTACACATCTGCGGTTTTTGGTGGCAAACTGCAAAAGAAGAAGAAGAAGAGTAAAATATTAGATGGATGTATCTAAGATTTGGTACTAATTATCGGTGATACTTATGCACGTAAAATAATTATATAGTATAAATATTTCGGAGATGCTAGTTGGTATACATCAGGCGTAATTTGTTTCAACAAAACTCTATGTGCATACATACATAAAAAAATTTTCACATTTTTCTTTTTTTTAACAAACTTCAAAATATTTTTAAACTTCAACCTTCTTAAACCTCTTTTATCTGACCCATATTGTGATATATATTTCAATAACCATATATATTTCTTAAAAACATGGCAACCCTCCTATATGTAGTTAAGAAATAAAGTCTTTTCAAAACCGTTTCAATTGATACCCAAATTGTAATAATTCATGTTTCTTATTTGAATTAAAATTTCGAACAGGTGGCAGCGCTCCTGAAGCATCTCAAAAATATTCTAAATGTTCAAAGTTAACTTTTCTCAACACTCTTTCGTTCGATACCCATATTTTAGTAGTTTTTATAAGTTGTGTATAATTAAATTAAATTAGACTATTCAAACCGGAGGCAATCCTATTACAAATAATTTCAAACTACAACAGAAGGCCCCTTTCGTCCTACGCACATATTGTGATAAATATTTCAATTAAATAAATCATTTAATTCAAGTTGAATTTGATTTTTTAAACATGTGGCAACTCTTCTACATACATGTAGATTAGATACAAAGATTTTTAAAAGCCAATTTCATCGATACCCATATTTCAATAATTAATTTAATTTAATTGAATTTAAAGCATTAACAGGTGGCAACCCTTTTTATGTTCTCCCCTAGATATAAACCTGATTCCTGCCGAGACGAACGCATAGCTACGCGTTTTTCCACAATCGGACCACGAAAACATAGAGTTTATTGGTCACAATCTCTTTTTTTGTCACTTGTGCTTTTAATAGATGTTGTTGACATATTTATCGATGAGTTTTTTCGATATTTTTTTTTTTAATTTTCAGTTACTGTTCTCGATAATGTAGCGATATGTTTTTCGAAAGTTATCGATGGGTATGTTCATATATATCTTTACATATGTCTAACCATATGGTGATCGATGTGTCGCCTAACTAGCCGTTGGACTTCTCGCCCCTGAGTGTAGGTGAGTGTGATTGCAGTACTTGAGGTACTTTCGTCATATGAAAATCTTCCTTAGGCTTAGAGCGTATAGAGAGACTTAATACCGCATTCCATTAAGGAATGGAAAATAATAAGCAACCGGATAGGTTAGCCAGAGACTCAGCGGCAACCATGCCATTTGATTATTTGTCATTCTTTTAGATTTGAGAAAGATGAGATTAGAAAAGAGGCGCAGTAAAAGGAAGAAAGTCACTGTCAGAACTCAAGAGAACTAAGCCAAGCAAAATGCTTAGAGGGAGGGCAGCAACGGCCTTGGGCTCACCAAAAAATAAATTAGGCAGTGACTGAGAATTCTGACAGGTGTAGGCCATCTCTACGAACTAGGAACACTTTTTTTGTAGGAACTGTTTTTTTGTGGGGAATTTCAGTTTACCGGCAGAATCGGGAGGTGAACTGCTTCTTGTGAGGAATTACGTGTTAACTAATTTATTCTTTTTTGCTTCACTAATTTCATAATGAGGTAAAAATATCCCATAAGAAATGCTACATTATTCAATCCTGCAAATTATACAAATTACCGTTTATGTAGAATTTTCTTTGTCGCATTTGCGTTCATATAGCGAATAAACACAGTTTTTTTTATGTGGAAGAAAACCGAAACACTTTCGGAAGAAAAATTTTCAAACGAAAATGTTTAGCCATTTGAAACTTGCACTTACTAGAATTGAGTAGGCTACAAAACTGCATACTCAAAATCCTTCTAGAAAATCTAATTTAAAAGCTCGAAATTTTTACGAAAGTTTGTAGAATTTTTTTTTAATATTACACAAAGTTTGAAACTTGGATTTATACGGGTTTCGTTAAAGAATTAACTATATTTTTTAAAAAAACAAATGAATTAAATTAATAACAAAAAATAATAATAATAATAACTGTGAAAACTTGTCGAAATTTCACGCGACTTATATTTTTCCGACCACTGTATGTGTGTAAACATTATGGCTGCATTTCTTTATTCATTCTGAATGTTTGGAATAAACTATTTTGTTTATTTATTCTTTAGGATGTTCCTGATGATATGTTGACGTATATTTCAAACGCATTCTGTTTATTCCGGCTGTGAAATGGGATTATCCGGAATGTATAAAGAAACGCAGCCTATATGTATATTTTTTTCTTCATTCCTTATTTGTTTTATAAAAGTTTGTTTTGGTCTATGAATACATACACAGCTGAATTACATAAAAAAATAAAGAGACAAATATGTCAAAATATACAATTTTTTTTTTGTAAATAAGGAGATATCCATGAATGGGGAATTTCACGAAATTTCCGGCAAAATCGGGGAATTTCATTGTCGAAATCGGGGAATTCTCAAAAATGAGTTGGCTACCCTGAAACGTATGTACTTATGCCTGTGGTCATAAGCAATAATCGCCTAAGTCGAAAAACCTGAACTCGAGAAAAAACGCTTTAACGATATGGTTTGTAATGTAAGCCTTATGGGGAAACCAAAATATTTTCATCCATAACTTTTTAAATAGCCTAGGGAGTTTCACACACACATGGAATAGTAGTTGCAGCATATATAACTCTATTCTTTCTTAAGCCGACTTAGGTGACTATTGCTTATGAGCACAGATGTATATCGTACTTATTATCACTGAAGATAATGAAGACAATGAATGAATTGTATGGAGATAAGTACATGCATACTCGTAAACCTGTGCTTTTTTTGCCTTTCACAATTGAGTTTGTGTATTAGTGGGACCTTAAAATAATAATATCTAAAATATTTGTTGGTACAAAACAAAGACATTCACGGAAATTTCTAAATTGCGAACTAAGTTTGTGGGTCGTGGGTCTCTACCAGGGTTTGAAAAAAAAAAAAAAATATTTTTTTTTTTTAAATTGCAAAAGTTCGACCAAAGTTTGCCTCTGAACATCTATAGCTCAGCGGGTTTATGATTTTATATAAGTAAGTTTCAATGATGTGTCAAATTTATTATACTTAAGTTCTAAATTTGGTAGAAGTTTCACGAGTAGAAAGTATATATTAAATTTTTTCAAACCCTGGTAACGACCACTAAAAATTTGTGTAAAATTTTGAAATTTTCGCGGATGTTATTTTGTACGTAGAAAAAAATAAAGACGTGGTTCATACACAATTTAGATGTTGATATTTAAGGACCAGCCTATTATATATGAATGCAAATTTACAGATTTTATGACTCCGACTAAAATATATTCGCTCCACTGAGTATCACTTTATTTTTCCTTCATTTACTTAATAAAAAAGAACAAACAAATTATAATGAAAAAGAAATTACTCACTTATAAAAATTTACAATGTTTAGCATTTTAATCAGTTGTCTTATCAGAGGTCAAACACATTGAAAATAGGACATCAATGGTTGTCTGCAACTACTTAATTTGATTTTCGGCTACGCACCACATTATAATCTTTTTTTATTACATAAATAAAAGATAGCCAAAAGTTCGCAAAAAAGTGATATACATACATAAATAATGCACCGAGACGACGGAAGGTAGAGTTGTGTGGGCAGAAAATTAAAATACAGAAATGGCTTGGTCAAGTCGTTCGAATGAACACGGACGCTCCAGCCCTGAAAGTATTCGTCTCGAATACCGTTGGTTGTAGCAGAGGAAGACAGGCGTGCTTTGTTGGAGTCGGTAGAGGATGAAATAGGGGGGAAAAAATGGGAACAGCGTCAAAAAAAATCAAGAGTACACTTAAAAAAATTTAAAAATTCTGAAAAAAGTGTGCAACTTTTAGTGAAAGTTTGATGAATTTTTGTTTAATTTTCTACAAAATTTGAAGCTAGTATTGGGTTTTATTAGGGAAAGAATGGTATTTTATTTGTGAAATAAGAAATTAAATAAAAGAAATGTAAATTAGAAAATGTATTTGCAGTACCCAAGTGCATGGAAGTGTTCATCAATGTCTGCATTTCACTTTTTCGCACAGAGGCAAACGCAGGTAGGGGTTTTGGGGGTACAAACAAAAAAATGGCTGAGGAAAATTTTACGATTTTTTTTTTTCATTTAGTTAGTTGGGTAAACCAAGATACAACTGTTTTTATTTCCGTAAAAGTGCATGGATTGTCAACTATTAAAAAAAATCTGCAGATAAAGAACAAACCAAGTTGAGTGAGTACAAGGTAGGAAGCGTAAAAATAAAGTAACAATTAGAAAATATTACAGTAGATTGATATTTTGCTTTCAACCGGACTAAATATTGATGTTGGTAGATAACTCATACGCCAGGGCATATGAACAACATACGTTTTCTCACGTGCGCCCGCACTCAAGGAAATTACGTTTTTGACATTTTTCATTTGATATGAACATTAGAATGTAGGATGGCTATAGATATTTTTCCAGTTATAATATTAGGTGCAATCCCGTATTCCTCGGACTCGGACTAGTAAAACTGTCAAAAAATAAAAATTCGCTCAGAGCGAGAGAGTAACAGTGAAAAGTACGGGATCGCTTTCTAGTAAAAAATGGTAACTTCTGTCAACTTCAACATAACCTCCAAATTTTGGTTGTAAATTTTTGCTTATTTTGTATGTAAACACACTCAGCTCACACATGTACTAAATAACCAAAAATACTTTCAAATTCATTAGAATCCACTTAAACAATTAATTAAATACTTTTCAACATGAATTAGCAGAGTGCACTTTTCTTTTGTTTACAATTTGGTTGCCAAACACACTACAGCTGATCGTTTGACACATTTACCAGAATTTACCAGTAAAAAAATTCTCTGACTAAAACTGGTAACTTCTGACAGAGAGAGAACCGTATTTACTCTCTTTTTTGTCCTCTCAATAGTCAGAGAACCGAGTACGGGATCGATTTCCAGTAAAATCAGACTGATTCTGACTATTTATGACTAGTCTGGACTCGTACGGGATCGCACCTATTACTAATGTGCTGTCAATTCGCAGGCAACCTTGAATTCATGTTCCATATACTGTAAATAAGCTTCTATCCAAATTTGAAGTCATCTGAAGTATGTTGAGGAATCGGTTTTTATTGACATATTTAATAGCCAGCCCCACGGATCTCGATTTATATATTAACAAACAAGCTCACAACAAACTACAATGACAGCCAAAAATTCACCTGACGAGTGGTCAAGTAGCTAGAAAATTAACACACTCCTGTTCTCACCTTAGTGCACCTGATTCCGGAATAATAGTTCATTACACCAAGCCTTACTGCAGTTTATGACTATTGGAAAAAGGAGCTTACATCTCGAAGGGGGTAAAATGGTCGCTTCTCTAAATTAAAAAAAAAAAAAATTTCCCACCATTGTTTTAAAAATGCTGGAAATTTCACAACAATCTGCGTCCCAAAAATCAAGTTTTAAATTCCCTGCGACCGAATTTATATATACACGTTCTTGTCTATTTTTTTTTTGTTGAAGAACGCCCTGTCTCCGAATTCGGTTCAAAAACGTCCTATCTCAGCACATTTTCATTTGAGATGGGGCGTTCGTCAACCGAATCCTGAGATAGGGCATTTTCGAACTGGCTGCCGAGGAGAGAGGTCGATCTTCCACTCAGGAGTCGATATGTAATCACTTGAAATTATTTAAAAAAATTAAAATATAGACATATTGAGCCAACGAAACGCATATTTGGTGGAATTGTTTAAATGGAAAAAATAATTTTTTTTTTTAAACTCCCAACCCCCTCTCACCGGAAAAATACTTCTGCCTTCGCCCCTGTTTTCAAACTACTGTAGCTGGTTGAGGTGTTATTGCGTATTTTTTCAGAGAAAAACACAAATTTGTTTAACAAAATTCAAATGATTTATAAAGAAATCCTAATTTTATCACTTAGTACATGCTTGAGTACTTCGCATGGCTGGCGGCTTATCTTTCTGACCCAGTTAAAGGTATTTTGAAATACATATGTACACGGTTAGATAAGTATGCAGAAAAATTTACTGGTAGTAAAGATTGTAAATTAATTTAATTCGCATAGATATACGCAAGAACACAACTTACACCAAGTAGCGCCAAAAAGATGATGAAAAGGAACACCAAAACCAAGTCAGCGGACGTTTTTCTCAAATTTATTTGCTCTATTTTTTTGTTTCGCAAATTCAAACCGCGACAGGCCACGACATTTTTTGCTCTTTCATTATAAACTTTCACTTCTTAGTCGCCATTAATTATGTTAATTAATTTGAATTCCAATTAGTTTTTCCACTCTACACACCACGTGATGGCTTAAGAACACTACACATTATTATTATTTTTCTTTTTTTAATAGATCGCCTGCTAACCCACCGCCTACAGTTCCGGTTGCCTGCAAACCACTTTCGTTTTACTCGCTCGGAAGCTGTACGACTTATCGCTCAGCGCCAATGTCATCGCCCCTACCTAACGTCTACGCACGGCGCACATACATATGTACATAAATCACTTTACTCGCACTGCAATGCACACACAATTCTTAGTATCGACTGAGGACCCCTGGCCGATTAAGGGTACTGCGACCCGGCCCACTCCGTTCTAAAGTAACCGTAAGACAAGACTGAAAGAGCTTAGCGCGTCGTTTGATCGGCTAAGCGACATAGCAATCCGTTTGTTATTATCGTACAAGCCAATAAAAAAGCCTTTTCATATCTATCAAAGTGTAATCGTATCTGCGTGCGGGTGGTTGTGCGTGCGTGTGTAAATGTTCATAAATATAAATAGTTTCAAGATGATAACAAACGCTTGCATTTTTACCGATGTGTTGTAAGCTGCGGCGATGGCGGTTGGGACAAGATTTCTTGCTCTTGGCTGTCTACGCTGCTTCAACTAATTTTTTTTTTTTTTTTTTTTTTTTTGATGTACATATGTTCGTATGCATGCATGTGCATATGTATGAAGATGTCCCAAAGTGCCATCGTTGAATTGTTATCATTTGATTACCCCAAAAGTCGTCTAATCTGCCGTCTGCCGGCTGCTTGCCGTGTTCAACATTCAAATTAGCTTGCATAGTGTATGTAGGAACACTTCAAATACTCATATGTTCGTACTCGCCTTTACACTCCGCTTCCATTGAATAAATTCACTTTTCTTTCAGAAGAAAAAAAAAACAGAAGTAACATCCATCGGTCAATGAAAATTAGTACTTGTTTTTACTAAAACCGGCATCTTTACAACTACGCTTTTCCAATGAAAATACTCCAGCTTTTTCGCTGTCTAAATTACATCCATTGCGCACGGTCGACGGTTAACCGCTGTCAAAATTAAAACTCACAAAGGCATATGGAATGGTCCATAATTTACCGCCCAGCCCATGCACAACAGCGACTGTTTAGCGATCGTATAGTACACTTCGTACAGTAAAAACCGGGCTGAGAAGCAAAACAGGAGAAGAGAGGCTTTCTGGATTATGACTCATGAGCGTCCATAGAAAACTCGTTACCGAAAACCGCTCTCTGACAGGGTCAAGTTTTTTGGGGCGGTACCTAACAGAAAACTATCTTGGAAGCTAAATGTTGAGGATGGGTTAAAAAATGGCACAGTTGGGCCCTAGGGAAAGTATAGAGCGTAATGTATTAGTTATATCAGAGCTTCCTAAAGTGGGTTCCGTAGAAAAGTCACCGGGGGTCCGTTAAATAAATTTTTGTATGAATAAGCACGGAGGTCGGCAATCGGTTTGAGTTGCACAAATAAGAAATGTTCTATAAACAGCATGACCGAGACTACACAATACATTCCAGCAGAATTTACAGAGTAGAGGTCCAATAAATATCTTCACAGATGGATCGAAGCTGGATAGCAGAGTTGGAGGTGGTGTATTCTGTCAGAAACTCACCGTACATCTGATGCAAAGGTTGCAGAGGTGTCCGCTATAAAAAAGGCAACCGATTGGTAAATATCTAATCTGACGTCATTTCTCCGCG
Source organism: Rhagoletis pomonella (assembly GCF_013731165.1). NCBI lineage: Eukaryota > Metazoa > Arthropoda > Insecta > Diptera > Tephritidae > Rhagoletis > Rhagoletis pomonella. Next base: position 39,775,301 of record NW_023458561.1, on the reverse strand, counting down.
CAGGGAGAGCATATGAGTTCCTTTGGTAAATTGTGGACTAATAATGGACAGATGGACTTATAAAGGGGTTTCCAATAACTCAAGTGTGAGTTATTAAGAATTATTTTTTTATGTCCGCCATTTTTATGGTGATACGGATTTGAGTGTTCCAAATTTCATTCACTTTGCTGCTAAGATCCGGCAGAATTTGAGCAACGGCCCGGGCTATGTTGGCTTTAAATGTATCGGTCGATTGCGGCTTTTTTTAGCTTAGACCTATGACTTTAGGAAATCGCATAAGAAAGGGTCTAGCGGCATCTTTTTGTTCATTTTATATCGAAAATCTCACTACGATCTATGCCAGGAATGCTCCAATTGTGCGTTCACTTCGCGAACTTAACTAAGTTTCGTATGTTTGATTTTTCTTTGCCAAGGAAAGTGTTTTCTAAATTACTTAACTCAATACTGTCTTTTTATTTTCTTATATATATGTATAAATCTTCAGGTGTAGGTAGCGTTTTATTCAGTAAGAATCATGGTGCTTATTGACTTTTTGAAATAAATAAATATATAAATGATAAAAAATCGCAC
>NW_023458561.1:39772115-39774631 GCF_013731165.1 Rhagoletis pomonella | reverse complement strand
AAAAAAAGCCGCAATCGACCAATACATTTAAAGCTAACATAGCCCGGGCCGTTGCTCAAATTCTGCCGGATCTTAGCAGCAAAGTGACTGAAATTTGGAACACTCAAATCCGTGTCACCATAAAAATGGCGGACATAAAAAAATAGTTCTTAATAACTCACACTTGAGTCCACAATTTACCAAAGGAACTCATATTTATGCTCTCCCTGCGCGGAGAAATGACGTCAGATTAGATATTTACCAATCGGTTGCCTTTTTTATAGCGGACACCTCTGCCTGAAAAGCGTGGCGAAAATCTGGCAACCTTTGCTTTAGATTTACGGTGAATTTCTGACAGAATACACCACCTCCAACTCTGCTATCCAGCTTCGATTCATCTGTGAAGATATTTATTGGACCTCTACTCTGTAAATTCTGCTGGAATGTATTGTGTAGTCTCGGTCATGCTGTTTATAGAACTTTTCTTATTTGTGCAACTTAAACCGATTGCCTACCTCCGTGCTTATTCATACCAAAATTTATTTAACGGACCCCCGGTGATTTTTTTAGGAAGCTCTGATATAACCAATACATTACGCTCTATCCTTTCCCTAGGGCCCACTGTGTCATTTTTTAACCCATCCTCAACATTTAGCTTCCAAGATAGTTTTATGTTAGGTATCGCCCTAAAAGACTTGACTTGAGAGCGGTTTTCGGTAACGAGTTTTCTATGGACGCTCATGAGTCATAATCCAGAAAGCCTCTCTTCTCCTGTTTTGCTTCTCAGCCCGGTTTTTACTGTACGAAGTCTACTAAACGATCGCTATACAGTCGCTGTTGTGCATGGAAAAGCGCTCAAAATGGAAATACACCTATTTATCGCGTCAGCATCCTTCAAATCTTCTTCGGACAAGTTCTTTTTCTGTTTCTTCCATAAATTGTACCAAAGAATGAGTTCAGTGACCATAACTAGATCACAAATCTTTTGAAAATGCTTCGCGTTCTTTTGTACCTTTTCACTGGAACATTTAAGTTCTATTCAGAATTACAGCGGACGACGGTAAAGCGGTTGGCGGTAAGTGAACAGCTGAACAGTGCCGCAGTAAAATCCGTCAGAGTAAACACAATTGCGGCACATGAAGGCTTCCGTCAATTGTCATTTTGATTTGAAAATTTTCATTGAAATTAAATATTGTTTCGGTAGGTGCATGTATGTAGATTTTCTGGAAGAAAAAAAAAGATTAAAAGATTAGTAAACTTGTGAAAATAATAAAAATTACTACAATCAACCTTGTGCCATCCCCGCTGGGCGGTAAAAATATAAATAAATTTAAATCTACCGAAAAACGTCGGTGGTAAAAACGCTGCCGCCGCAATTATGGACCATATGGAATGAGTGAGTTTTAATTTTGACAGCGGTTAACCGTCGACCGAGCGCAATGGATGCAAAGCGAAAAAGCTGGAGTATTTTCATTGGAAAAGCGTAGTTGTAAAGATGGCGTTAGTGAATCCAGATACGGTTTTAATAAAAACAAGTACTCATTTTCATTGACCAATGGAGGTTACTTCTGTTTTTTTTTCTTCTGAAAGAAAAGTGTGTTTATTCAATGGAAGCGGAGTGTAAAGGCGAGTACGAACATACGAGTATTTGAAGTGTTCCAACATACACTATGCAAGCTAATTTGAATGTTGAACACGGCAAGCAGCCGGCTGACGGCAGATTAGACGACTTTTGGGGTAATCAAATGATAACAATTCAACGATGGCACTTTGGGACATCTTCATACATATGCACATGCATGCATACGAACATATGTACATCAAAAAAATAAAATAAAAAGAAATTAGTTGAAGCAGCGTAGACAGCCAAGAGAACGAAATCTTGTCCCAACCGCCATCGCCGCAGCTTACAACACATCGGTAAAAATGCAAGCGTTGTTATCATCTTGGAAACTATTTATATTTATGAACATTTACACACGCACGCACAACCACCCGCACGCTGATACGATTACACTTTGATAGATATGAAAAGGCTTTTTTATTGGCTTGTACGATAATAACAAACGGATTGCTATGCCGCTTAGCCGATCAAACGACGCGCTAAGCTCTTTCAGTCTTGTCTTACGGTTACTTTAGAACGGAGTGGGCCGGGTCGCAGTACCCTTAATCGGCCAGGGGTCCTCAGTCGATACTAAGAAATGTGCATTGCAGTGCGAGTAAAGTGATTTATGTATGTATGTACGCCGTGCGTAGACGTTAGGTAGGGGCGATGACATTGGCGCTGAGCGATAAGTCGTACAGCTTCCGAGCGAGTAAAACGAAAGTGGTTTGCAGGCAACCGGAACTGTAGGCGGTGGGTGAGCAGGCGATCTATTAAAAAAAGAAGAAAAAAAATAATGTCTAGTGTTCTTAAGCCATCACGTGGTGTGTAGAGTGGAAAAAAATACTTGGAATTCAAATTAATTAACATAATTAATGGCGACAAACAAGTGAAAGTTTATAATGAAAGAGCAAAAAATGTCGTGGCCTGTCGC
>NW_023458561.1:39743101-39772015 GCF_013731165.1 Rhagoletis pomonella | reverse complement strand
TAAAAATTGCCTGCACATCAGCATCAAAATACCTTTCTAATGATATAATTGTTTATACCTTAGAAGTATAGTTTAGCCGTAAAAGGGGTGTAAAGGAAACATGATTGCCTATTTATATAATGATTTTAGGTAAGCAGTTTTATAGTCTATTAAATATTTGCCGAATACACATGTATGTATTAGAGATGCTGCTCTTAAATCGATTAAATTGAAGAACGATTAATCGAGCCCTTTCGATTCGTTTTTTTGTCTCTTTTTTAGTTCCAATTCCATCCATGTAGCGATTCAAAAAAATCGAGAATCGACATTCGATTTTTCTTCAACTGATGTATATTGAACTTCGGTTTACCCCAGAAAATTTATAACAATTTAAAGAAATTTGAATGCGAGGCTGGTACAAAAAAAAAAATATCATGAGAGGCAAATGCCAAAGAATTCAATAACCTTTCTCCTCCGACAATAGGGCTCCTCAGGGAAGCCTCTTGATAATAAGTCTATATAAAATTATGGCTAATTCTACAACAAAAACTCCAAAAATTGTAGTTCCAAACTTTCATAAACAATTTTCACCCCTTAATTGCCCGTTTTATATATAAAAAAAAACTAAAAAACGTCCACATTGCAAAAAAATATGTGTATATAAACTCCATGACGTTTCTTAAAATAGTGGTTAATTTCGAAGTAAAACATACAGTTTTTTCTCATTTTTTGATAAAAAAAAACAAACAAAATTTCGAAAAAATTTAACAATTTTCTTATATAGGGCTAACATTGAGTTTTAACTAGGCATTAATGCCATGTTCGGAACGACAACGAAAACACTTTAAAAACGATTTTTGGGGTTGTGAGCTGAAGGCTGTTCGCACCGGCTGTTATAAATGAAAATATTTTAATCACTATGTTGGGCATTAAACGCTACCCGTGCCATTGTATTTGTTTCCACATGGCATTTTTAAAATGGCATACATTTTTTGTCATTTCGTTGCCTAGCGGAAATTCGGTTTAAGAATTTATGAAGTTTCTGTTGAATGTTCCTATTATTGTTGCAGTATGGAAAAACCTTATCTCAAATCTAGATATTGAAACCATTATGAACAATATAAATATGTATATTTTAAAAATTACTTATGTACAATAAAAGTTTGGTCATATCGCTGTGTTTTCTGTAAGAATTAAGTAAAATACGTTATTTGACAAAATATATGAATCGATCTTGAGAGACCGATTATTTTTATTTCGATTTGAATCGATTCAAAAATCGATTTTTTTTCTTATTTCTATCTGGCATAACAAGTATTCAACAATTTTTATGGAGCTTGAGGCAGGCGCATATTACACAGTACGACAGTAAATTTTACACACACAAAAATTTATATATTCGCGAAACCAGGGGCCAAATATAGTAAAACTACGTTTTTATATTTTCTCTCTGACGTCAGATTTTTTTAAAAGCCTTTGAAATTTGAAAAATATAATTATTTTAAAAAATTATTAAAACAATTTAGTGCATTGTGGAAAAACTGTATGACCAACAAATTTAAGAGAAAATTCAATAGAATTAAGGCTTAATAGTTTTTACTTCTTAAGAATTTTGTCTTTCGTTTGCTACCCATACTATTTTTCTATATTGGAATGAAGTTTTTTAAATAATTTTTGGAATTAATCATATCATTTAAACTACAAAATCCTTAAAACAAAATCCCGATGTCAAAGAGAAAAACTAAAAATGCAGTTTTACTACATTTGGTAAATAGCTTTGTGAGTATATTGGTTGCTTCATGTGTTTCGATTTTTTTTTTTTTTGTTTTTGTCCCGCTGTGTTATTTGTTTTTTTCATTGTTTTTTGGCAATAAGTTTCTTCTTATTTTGTTGTCAATTAATGTTCTCGTTTTCTTCAGTGAAAAAAAAAATATTAAATATCAACGCGACTTCTAAGCCACTTTAAACTTGAACTGTATTACAATAAAATTTAATGTGCTATAAAACTACAACCCTAATTTTTTTTCTAAAATTCAAAAAAAAATATAACAATAATAATTTTGCTGAAATATATTGGGTTGGAAATAAAATTGTTTTTTTTTTTTAACCACCCTAATGTACATATCTTTATATGTATCTACTACATGTAAACTATCATCTCTGTGTGCTATCGCAATATTGAAAAATCAAATTAGAACGCGCGAAAATTGAATTAGCCAAGCCACAAGTGTGACCATTTGGGCGGTCCGACTAAGTACATAGTTAGTTAACGCGCCACGATGGGGGCAAAGTTATTTTGACGCCTGCCGCCTGACGTAATTGCCATCTCTGTGCCTTGTCGCTTCGCTGCAAATGAATAAGTCGTCTGTCTGTTGTTGCTCTATAATTACGTCTAAAGGTATGTCAAAGTTGTGATTTTTAGCGATTTACGTCGATAATTTCTACTTGCATACATTTATATTTCAAATAAATAAATATGTAAAAAAGAATAACTGTGAGGCGCCGTGAATGGGCCTCGGTGCTATTGAATAACTAAGTACATACATATGTATACATAAGTATGTATGTAGATGTATTCCGGTATAATAAATATTTTTTTGTTGAAAATTTTACTAGTACTTCTTGTGTAAACATGCAAATTAAATGCAGTGAAGTGAATTTTTGTGGTTCTGTGCTACATTCTGGTCATTTTATTCATCAAATACCAATTTTATAAACAAACTTCGCTAAGCAATGAAGCCCTTACGAATGTACATTGGGGTGGTTCAAAAACAGTAAAGTCAGAATTGTAATGCTCTCACCCCCTAGGATTGTTCGATATCGAAAAAAAGTATACCCCATATTTTTTTTTTAATTGTAATCAAAAAATATTTACAGGTCGCTCAAAGCGCTCAAAGTTTTCCATGCATTTTTATATGGGAAAAAACAACTTTTCGTAGAAATGGTATAGAATTCTTGAAAATCAATATTTTTCGATTGGAAAACTCTGGTTCTCTTCAGGAGACTTTCAATAATAATACCCAATTATTTATTTAACCATTTTTTAATACCAACAATTTTTTATTGGTCCGCCCATTGCATTTTTTGGGGTTTTTGTGGGTTTTTGGCGGACCTATAAATTATAGTTGCGATGAAAAAATGGTTAAATAAACAGTTGGGTATTATTAATGGGAATCTTCTGCAGATAAAAAGAGCTCTCCAATAGAAAAATATTGCTTTTTAAGAATTCTATACTATTTCTACGAAAAGTTGTTTTTTCCCATATAAAAATGCATGGAAAACTTTGAGCGCTTTGAGCAAGCTGTAAATATATTTTGATTTCAAAATAAAAAATAGGGATATATTTGGATATATATTAACGGTTTGCAACTGTTTAAAAGAAGAATTGAAAACTTCCAAAATTTAAATATTCGTATGGATCTTAACCAGATTAGTATAGGACCACCTCTTTTTTTATAGGAGAGTTGAAGTCGGTTTTTTGTTTTGCTAAAAATTACTTGTTACCACACATTTTTCGTAAAGTTTTTGTTACTATGGCTTACTGAATACCCAAATCAACTCAAGTCACAAAAAGAGTCACTAATTAGATAGTCTCAAATTTAGTGACTTGAGATGCGATGGACTCGCTGAATACCAGCATTAGTAAAATCCGGTCGTAATTTTTCCAAAAATTATTTTATGGAGATAACTAATTGATAGGAAGAAAATAAAATATATAAAATATCGATTGATTTTGATCGAAAGAAAACACCTTTCTCATTATTGATCAAGTATGCTTAAATAAAATCCTGATTTAGCAAAATATGATTTTGAGGCATCAATTGCTTCGTAAAGAAACAAATCGAATTTCAGTTTTTCATGTGAAAATTACAGCAATCGATAGAAAAAAAAATTAAATACGAAAAAGTCCTTTAAATATAATTGAAGACCAAAGTAATCTAAGAATATAGAATATTTTTTTATTCATTAATTAAAAGGCAGAAAGCCTCGATCAAATATATTATTTTTACTATTGATCGAATTGCAGCAATCAGTAAAAAAACTAAACCCCAAACTATCGATTAAGTTTATGTAATTTACATCTAAAAATATCGATTTTCTTTTACTAACTATTCCAATTGCAGCAATCAAGAGCAAAAATTAAATCCGGAAGGATCGATCAAATATGTACATATAACTAAAGAAATTTCTTTATAAAAAAATTGATTATTTTTTACTGCTTATTATGATTTCAAAGAATCGAACAAACTCGATAAAATTTAATTCATAAAAATGTTATCTATGATCGATTGAAAAAAGGCGTTCTTAAATAAATAATGACCGAAAAACTAAAATAATAATAATCAGTGGCAATGTTAAAAACAAAGGCTATTTTTTAATCTAAAATAATACAAATAGCGCATGGATTCTCCAGCTAGTTTTAATCGACTAAAAACTCTCATATCTAGCAGAGAATTTATTTCATGCCCATTATTAAAAAAAAACACCAGCGCAAAGCCAAAGGCAATAAATCTGTATTCTTATTAGGGACCGTAACTGTTATGGTCTTTATAATAAAAACCATAACTTAACCCTTATAATAGATTTATATTTTCTGATCACAATTTAACCGTTATTTTATGATTTTTTTTTTTTTTGTGTTCCACACGCTTTCCGGGCTATTTCGATAATTAGAGCAGAAGTGTCAAAAATGTGTCAACACGTGCCAAAAGTGCCCAGAGCGTGAGGAACGCATAAAAACACATTTCGTGCTCGGAATCAACAAATCAGCTCTAAACAATGATTTTATGTGTATTTATCTTATATGGCTAGTAAAATTATCAAATACCTACCTTTCTGAAACTTTCGTGCTATTTTCCATTTTTGTGTTTTACAAAATTTACTTTCGGATGTAAGCAAACATCAGCTGTTATTTCAAATTGACTTCTTACACATTTCTGCCCGCAAAAAAAGTCCGAGCTGTTTCGGGCACGAAGAAGAAGACATTTACGATCTAAAAGTGGAAGGTATTCGTTCTCCTTTACTCATTTTTCTAGCATGAGGAACGCTTTCTGCGCTGTTTTGGACGCCCACGGGATGCCGCGGGCTCGTGTGGAACAAGCCTATAATAATCTTAATTTTTGCATATTTATTTTTTCGACAAATTTTTGATCTTCATTTTTGAACATATTATATTATTCATATTATACTTGATTTAATTTAATTTAAATAAAGTTTTTATTGAGCGTCAATCGCAGTCGCAGCTCAAGACAACATTTTCTACAAGGTATCTCCTTACTCTCACATATAATCTGCATACTTGTTTTACAAGAATACGAAAGCCGTGGTTTACCCAACTGGTTTTGTCCACTTATTTGCACTTTCATCTCTTTGTAAGCTTATTCTCATTCTCTTTGCTGCATCTCGCTTTGGCTCTTCAACACCTCATTGTTTTACAAAGATTATTTACGATGTCTGCTGGAAATCATAGTCTCATCTCATTGTTCTCATTGCTTTCTTTCAGCACTACCAGCGTCATTTCGTTTAATCACACATTGTTATCGGGGCTGCCAACTTGGCTCAAACCGTACCATATTTAGCCCTATTTTGCTTCTAATGGCACTTGATTTTTCAATTTGGCACAAAGTGCCAAAATGGCACATTTGAAAAATAGTAATATTTCAATTAATTTTTGTGAAATCCTTTGCTTGCACTTCTTTTTCTCAAGTGAAATTTTCTAATTTCAATAGTGTTTACAACGGGTTTATTTTATTTTGGCATTGGGCTTTGGTTTTAGGAATGTGTTTCTAATTTGTAATGCTAAATAGGAAGAATTAGAAAAAATTGCAACTTTTTTGGCATGCTTATTCTTCTATTTGACACATTTTGACACATTTTTATCGTCAGTATGGCACTTCACAGCTAAGGATAGTTGGCAGCCCTGATTGTTGTTATGCGCTCAAATGCCATTTTGGCCTCCTCTGTCAGTTGGCAGACTGGCCATGGCATGGCGGTTGGTGGTCGAGCGGCTGGCATGCTGCACAGCAGTTAAAATATGTCAACACAATGTGACCCCAATTTTATTACTGACCTTAATAGCGTTCATATATTATTTATGAATATAGTATGTGGTAACATGTAAAATGGCCAGATAAAAATTCGATGTCTAGCATTTCCACTTCGTTTGGAATTGAGAATTTAAGTTTTTTCGGCTTCACAACCATTATTAATTGCTTGCAATACACAAGTTTATATAACACTAGCAAATACCCGGCGTGCTTCACTGCGCCTTAAAAGTATTTTTTGTGTTGTTTGATGCCCGTATTGCAATACATATTTAATTTATTTTATCAATTTAGTTTAGTTATTTTATCAATTTTTCAAACATGTTGCAACCCTTCCCAAATATATTTTCGGAAGTAAACTTTCTTATACCTCTTCAGTTTGATATCCATATTGCAATATTTAATTTATTTTATCTAATAATTTAAATTAAAATTTTCAAACATGTTGCAACCCCTTACTTCTGTTACTTATTATACCCGAGCGCACTTGTGCACAAAGGTATTATAACTTTGTTCACATAACGGTTGTTTGTAACAGCCCAAACGAATCGACATACATAAATGATCAGAAGGAAAGAAAATAGGTCGATTAGGCGGTGACTGTCTGTCCGTCCGTCTATCTGTCCATCTGTGCACCGATAACTCGAGTAAAAATTGCGATATCTTAACGAAACTTTCATATGTGTACTTCATTTTAGCGTAGGACGGATGATATTGAAAATGGAAAAAATCGGACAAAAACCACGCCTACCTCCCATATAGCGATAGTTTTCAGAAATACGCAGACTGCGATAGGGGTAAAATCACCCCCTGCTTACCATTTAGTGGAGTTTTCGGAAAGGTGAAAAAACTATGTTTAATACTTGCGCAGGGTATTTAATGTTCGGCCTCGCCCGAACTTAGAAGTTTTTTGACTTGTTTTTAATTTTTTTTTTAACTTTGCTTATTGGTTGTCATCATGTACCTACCTCCCCCATGTGGGCATACATGCTTAACTCAATTCAACTCGTTTCTCAAAATGAAACCTTTTTGCTTATCTTAATAGTCTGGTCTTAACGGTAGTTGTGAGAACGAATACGATTATGATCGGCAAACGAATTATTTTGTGTATTTTTAATTGCTTGGATACCGCCTGCTATTCTGTATATAACTGAAGAAAAACCAAGTAAGAACCATGAAACGGCTTCAGTCACAAAGAGTTTCTTCACTTACCAGCACTTGACATAAATTTCATTATACATAGTCAACAACTTAGAATAACATAAGTACTAAAAGTACCAAAGCACGCATTAGAAGACTTAATTTTTTATCATCCAAATGGAAAATCTTAGGCTTACTCACCTCTCTTTTTGCTGCGTCATAATAGGTGCGTTCCAGCGATTTTTGGACTAAAACCTGTAGAGCTGTCAAAAAGCAAAATATCTCTCGCAAGAGAGAGCAGCGGGTGAAGAACTGAGAAAAACTGCTGGAACGCATAAGGCCATCTTTCCTGCAAGTATATAAATGTCAGATGTTTGGCCGCAGGAATATTTATTCAGGCAAAAATTCTTACACACAACATTTTACTTTTCAAAAGGTTTCGTTATTTTGGTGCAATCGGCTTCTACTCTGCTAAAAATATATCCTATAAATTGCATCAGCTCTTTCACTTGATGTTTACGAATGTAACACTGCTCTTCATTTAACAGTTTTCATGCACTTGGAGGAGGAAAAACTTCGGACTAAATCCTGCAACTTCTAACTATGTGTAAGCATCTTTTACTCTCACGAAAGTGCTCTCAGTTATCGGAAATTTCTCTGCTGGTACGTTTTTCAGACTAAATCCTGCAAAGCCTGCAAATCTTACTGCTGCTGGAACACAAGTAACTTTTACGTATGCCAACGAATGGCGTATGAATCGGTTAAAATGTATACCGGTGAGAGGGCCCCACTGGACAATAAATACCTGCGAGTACTTGCGGACTCTTCTTCTTGTTTGAAGCTGTAACCGCCTAAGCCAAGAGTTCCAAGAGTTCTTATGTGGATTCATTACATCATCCATTGAGATGTACTTCCATCGAAATTGATGAGTCCTCAATTAAGTCGTATATTAAAACTTACCATATATGTATGTAGTAAACTACTTAGGGTCTGGCCCCTGGGAGCCAGATTATTCAAAAACTCGTGCCTAGATATGGAAACTGATCAAATGACCCCAGTGTTCTACTGCAGTTCGCGACAGCTTTCACGTGCAAGCGTCTTGCAGTTGTGGATAAGAAAAATTTATGAGCATGTCGGTCGAGACTGTTTCCCTGAATTGCATAAAGTCGCGACCTTAAATGGGTTCAATGTTTCATAAGCCACGCTATGCTGGCTCTTTCGACAGAAAACTTTTCAAAGCGCTCTTAATGATTTGCAAAATATTTTGCCGAAGTCAATGTAGAAAAGTTCGCCTGTATCCGAGATCCCTTTAATGCTCAAGCTCCACCACAACTCACTTTTCAACAAGAAGAGATTCTCAATCAACTCTTATGCGACAACAGCCTTAAAACAGAAATAGTTTGCCCCAATTTAATTGAGTTTTCGATAACTGTGGAAGATAAATAGATAAGCCTAAATTCAGAAGCTTAAGATCTCTCATTCCCTTTGGAGCTTCATATTTATGCGTAGCCGGATTTTCAGCTATAGCTGTATAATGAGAGAATATCGCTAAAAAAAATTTAATTTTAATATTTATTACACGATTTGAAAAAAATGTGTGGAAAATAGCAAGGCCACACTTCGCATTGATAAACTTGCGAGGTTTTCACCGATAAACAGCTAATGGTTTTTTATAATGTATTTTTGTTTTTGAATTCCAATAAATACCTATAGGAGCTCTTTTCACTTACATATATGCTTGATAAGTGTATTTTGTGTAGGTAATTGAATTGTAAATTTTGACTACAGCGCCGTGGCCAAATACTAAGCCGGTAATTGCGTCCTGAAATGAAAAAGGTGAGGAGGTCTGTTTCTCTTCTGTGCCAACTAACCCCAATTGGAGATGCCAAGTCCTTCTTCACCTGGCCTTTCGATCTTAGAGGAGGGCTTCATCTTTCTCTGCTAGCACTAGCGGGCTTTGCATTCTTGTTGCCAAGGTATATTCTTCTTGCAGACTACTCTGCTCATTTGCAATTGTAAGGCCCAGTGTGGATCGACGAAGGTAAGGAGGAGCTCCTGTGGCTTGCAAACGGCAGCTGTCAATCTTAGGGGGACATTTGCAGAGAACCCTTCCATTAATATACACGCTGTGAACTAAATATTTATACACTGATTTACACTGTCTCAGCAGTCTGAATGATGAGATAGAATCAGCACAATCGTTCTCGTAAGCTGTTCAGACGTTTCTGACTTGAAGAAGTTCGCATTGATTATTTTGTCTAAGCCAATGTTTGTGGTTTATTTTAGTGATTATGGCGGTTTTTGTAGAACTTTCGGCTAAACTACAAGGCAGCTTCATTGTATTTATCTTCAGGCGCTATGTCCGTTCAAAGACTGTTTTTCACGTAGTTCTTTTTATTTATGGCTCTTTCAAATGACTAATTCTAGCTAAAATTAAATCCTCTATCAATGAAGTAATCAGAAATGTTGCTTCTACAGAGTACTCACACATGACTTGACAACTTTATGTTAAATTGCGTATACTATTAGTTGCAATTTTCAATTTATACAAATAATTCGCTTGGATATGTTGTGTATGAAATTTGGCACAAAATTATTTTGTTGGCATAACCGAATTCGTCGCCCGATAACTGTTATCTATTGTCGACGATAGACGATAGACTTATATCTATTGTCGTCGCTGGCGGCAGCAGCAAAATACGATCCATTGGGGCCATATGCTAAATATTCTCAGGTTTTTAAATCGAAATTTAAAAACTCTGCATTCGTTTTTATTCAAAAATAATAATCTTGTTGTTTTTAAAGATGTTTGTTGCACCTTGTCATAAGCAGCTGATTTCGTTGTCGTCGTAGTTGTGTTTTACTGAGCGAAATTTTTGGGCGAAAGTTGCTGACGTCGTCACTCTTCTTGGCGAAAATTCGCCGGTAATGGGTTTCAACGGTAACAGCTTAAAATATTTGTTGTCTTCTCTCCTCCTATTCTTTCTTTTTTGCTTCTTTGTTACCTTTTATTTTTTGTACTGATTGTTATTACAAAACAGAAAAGGCGCCTTGAAAATATGTCTACACTGAAAATTTACTAACAAAACAACTAAGGAAATTACCGACTTCCCGCATTTATGGTTAATGGGTGAGATAATCAGAACATCAGCCAGGAGCAATGTGCGCCATGCGTACGCAAATACAACACACAGTACAAATAATTATGTACTTTAACATCATTTTTCGCTTTGCTGTTGTCAAAGCTGCTGACAGTGCGCGTAAACTTATCTTAGAAAATTTCTACTTACTTAAGAACTGAGGCTCTTCTAGTTTAGCAAATCCCCATTCCTATTGTTTATCTTTTACAGATTTGCATGTTAAATTTAACAAAAATTAAGAGCTGATTTTTCATTTTGACATCCAACCAAGAAATAGAGTCTAGTAAGTCACTAGGCGCAAAATCAGTTGGATATTGATGGGATAAATAAGAAACGAACGCCTTAAATTTAAATCAGTGTTGTCCAAGCTAATGCTCGCGGGACGAAACTTTTTTAAGCTCCTATTCCGATACACTCACTCCATAAAAATTATTTATTTACTTTTCTTAAGGCAGAATGAGTTTACTCATTGGCAAGTCAACTTGAATGAAAGAAGTACCGACTTCAACACTCATATCAAAATTTATAAGTAACGTTTATTATTTCAAGGTACAATGATTGGTGCTAAACCAAATTAGTATGGGACTACCCTTACGCACCACCTTTCCGAATTATCAAAAATGGTTCATATGGTCCAAATTTTTCGCAATAACGTACATAAAAGAAATTACAGAAAGCAAGCTGATGAATTGATAACTTGCTTATTTTTTTAAATCGGTTAAAAATCGCTTGCTTTCATATGCAATTAAATATGTGCATATCATTTTTGAAACCTTTATATGTATATTAACTAATTAGTTTATCTTTTCTGTGATTGCAGCTTGAAAACTAAACGTTATTTCGAACTTGGCTCAAATTTTTGGAATTAACAGGTAAGCAAATATGACTAAAATTTAAATGCAAAATTTTTGATGTCTTCAAATTCTAATTTAAACTGTGACGTTTGCTAAAGAAATATTAGTATCTTTAAAAAATATGAACTATTTTTGAAATATGAATAAGATTACTTGCCTTGAGAAATCTTCAAAAAATAAAATTATGATGCATATTTTACTTCAAAATTTGACTACTACTTTTTCTTAACCGATAATATTATCTCTATTTACAAAAATATATTATTTTACTATAAATTATGTGTTGGTAACCTCATCACGAACGTTATGAAAAAATAGTTTTAAAGTTAAATATGCGTCATAATTTTACTATTTTTTAATTTTTGAAAATATATAATCTTATTCGATAAAAAAAATTTGACGATTTTACATATAGTAGCTTTCCCCACATAAAATATTTTTAGACCACCCTAGTATGTACATTAGAGTGGTCCAAAAACAATAAAGTCGGAATTTTAATGCCGCCACCCCCTAGTATTGTTCCATACCGAAAACAAATATGCCCCTATTTTTTATTTTGAAATCATAAAATATTTAGGGAGTGCTCACAGCGCTCAAGTATTCCACGTATTTTATATAGGGGAAAAACAACTTTTCGTAGAAATTGTGTAAAATTCTTGAAAATCAATATTTTTCGAACGGAAAACTGTGGTTCTCCTCAGGAGACTTCCAATAATAATATCCAGTTGTTTATTTAACCATTTTTTAATATTAAAGATTTTTTATTGGTCCCCCCATTGCATTTTCTAGGGGTTTCGGAGGACCTTTAAAATATAGTTACCATGCAAAATTGGTTAAAGAAACAATTGGGTATCATTACTGGGAATCTCTTGAAGATAAGAAAAGTTTTCCGATTGAAAAGTATTGATTTTCAAGAATTTTACACCATTTCTACGAAAAGTTGTTTTTTCCCCATATAAAATACATGGAAAACTTTGAGCGCTGTGAGCACTCCCTAAATATTTTTTTATTTCAAAATAAAAAAAAAATAGGGGTATATTTGTTTTCGGTATGGAACAATCCTAGGGGGTGGCGGCATTAAAAACCCGACCTAAATTTTTCACATACATTTTTGGACCACTTTAATATACATACGTATGCATTTTTGTGGCTGTTTATGAAATCTTACCGTACCGTAGCGCAAAAAAAAACTAAAAAAACATAAAATCCAAGATGGCGGAATATTCCCGTATGAAATTTAGGCGCAATACTGCGGACCCTTGATCTACGTGTCAAATAGAAGTAAGCTAGATCAAAAGTTCCCTGCTAAATATTTTTTTAATTTACTGGGCTTGTCAGCAAAAAAAATTCCAAAATCAACGGTATTTTGTAGACATTTTAAACCAGAATATTGTTGTTGTGCAACTTTTTCAAATTTTTCTAATTTTTGTACAAAGTGAGAAATTTGGATTTTCATGGCTTTTGTTGTACATATCATTTTGCCCTGGGGGTGTACAACGGTACACATAATACACGGAATTCCTTAATTTAATTGGAAAACTGTTTCAAAAAATACTTAACTGTAAAAAATTATATTATTTTTAAATGGAGATACTGCGAAACGGGACTTTTTCGCACTAATATACAGTTTTTTGTCCGAAAAAAGAAACGAGCGTTAAGTATGTATAAATGTGTGCAAGGTACGCAAGCGAAAGTAATTTGGTGTTCACATGAGGCGGTTTTTCAGGCAATTTTAGAGGCGATTAGTTGTATCAAAAGTTATCTAGTCCCCAACTTCATTGGAAGCGATTAGTTGAAAGGCCGTTCACTTTCATCTAAAAGTTGCCTGTAAAATCGCCTCATGTAAACACCGTTTAAACGGCATGTTTTTTCTATAATTACTAGTTGATTCAGTATTGATTGCTCTTATCCTTGTCGGAGTAATAAACATGCAATTTGCATATCTGAGTTTCAAGCGAATTCTCGCACATTATCGTGTATGTGATTCATATCCTTATTTCACTTACTTTTCTATTTCTTCTTCATTTCGGGACAACTGCCCAACTGGCGCTTAATCGTTGGCAATGGATAATATCTTGTTAATTTGCTTACTCATCGATGGAAGAGCCACCTACTATGTCATAAATTAAAAGTATGCAATCATTTATGTAATACTTACAAATATATATGTATTTTTTAATTTTTATTTCCACATGTGTGCTTGCGCTTCTGCTGTTGCGTTAATTTGTGTTGAAAGTGTGCTACTGTTAGCATTTTTTGTTGCTTAAACACAGACAATGTTTCTTTCATGTAAAACCACCTGGCTGTTATATATGTATGTATATTATGTAATATTTCTATGATTGATTTATGATGTTGCTGCGACGAAGCAGCAAGAAACCTTTAACATATGTATGCGAGATGATTAATTGATTAAATTGAAATCTTCAGTGTAAGGTGTCTACCAGCCTCACCTCACCTCACTCACCTTCGCAATATTGTTTTTGTTTTCACTTTCATCTCTAAATAATGCATTTTGCACTGTGTATATAATCTGAACTATTGCGAAAATTACAATGCCTAGCAAAAAAAAAAACAGATAGCTAATTAAGTCATTCAAAAATACCAAATCAAGCAATACATAGTTAACAAACCCCGGGCATTAGAATCAGTGTTGCCAGTTTAGCCGTTTTCCGGCTAGATTAAGCCGGTTGCGTTCGTTTTAGCCGGCAGCCGATTTATTAGCCGTTTTGCAAAGAAAAATAGTCGTTTTTAGCCGACTTTGCTATTTGGCATTTTTTTCTTAAAATTCAAATACATACGTATATATGTTTCCATTTTTGTTTAAGCGACCCAAAGTCTGTTAGAAATGGCACTAGCCTTATCTCGGAGAAAAGTTGCATGTCAGGTTGTCTTACATAAAATTGAAAGACGATTTTTTTTAATCCGAAAAGTCTTAAATTAAATTGAGCAAAAACCAAAGCCAACTTGAAGTAATAATACATTTCCACTGCAGTGAAATCTGAGATTTCGCGAGATTTCACGAAATCTTTTGAAATCCAGTTGGATTTCCCATATATTTTCAACATCTCGGTTTCTTGGATTTCAATCAGATTTCAACGAAATCCCATCGAAATCCTCAGTTTTGTAAAACGAACAAACTTTTAGATACTAAAAAGTTCAACACTGCAGCCTGCTTTGTGTGAAATGTCAAAACTCGATACATAAACAAACGTACACAATCACAAAAACTAATTAGTAAATGTCAGCGGAAACACTTAAATAGGTTTTTAAGATATCGATGTGGAAATCTCAGATTTCAGTGCAGTGGGAATGTAATGTAAAAGAACCAACTGAAATGAGTCAAAATGAAAATAAAAGAGCAGAGGGAGGAAAGAAAATAGGTTAGTTTGTCGAATCCAGCAAGAATAATGAATTATCACTCAAAATATCAGAAAGTAGGAAAAATTTTCCCAGATGCTCCCTCAATGCACGAACGCCAATTTGCAGGAATTTGCAAGTTTTCCAGTCAGCTGGTGACCACGGCTGCATTTCAAACACAATAAATTTTTATAGAATTTTCAAAATTCTTTCAGAGGGGCAAAAAACAGGACCTACATCTACATTTCTTGTTATTCCGACTTTCTGCAACATACGTGTCAATTTCTTTGTCGTAGTAATTGTCGGGTTTCCTAAATCGAAATAAGTAAGTTTGTAATTTATCTCTTCTTTTATATTTAAGTAATACACACATGACTTGTGATGTAAAGCTTAACTCCGTATAACCTTTGTTAACCAAAAATAATTTTATGAATTTGCTAGTCTTTCTACTTGTGATTTATTTAAATAAAACATGTGAAGTTTAGTGAAACAGTTTAGCCGTTATTTTGCCAATTTAGCCGGTTGGTCCAAAAATGTTCTGGCAACACTGATTAGGATCGTGTGGCTCATATTACCGTTAAGCTCACGTTCAATTAACTCAGCGGTTAATGCGGCTTGACATCGAGCTACTAAATAAATTTCAATTGAAAACAGTTTTTGTTTTTGTATCGATTGCAGTTGCATTAGTTACATGGTTATTTTTTTTGATGGCATTTGATTAGTGCTCTAAAGCGTGTAACCACAAAATGTAATTGATTCCAGTGATGAAAATTACCGAACACATGTTGTACAAATAAGAATCATTGAATATTTTTAAGTTTTTTCTCGTTGGATTTTTAGGAACTCTGACAGTATTCGCTTTTTTTCTACACATACAGTCACGGTCAAAAATAGATGAATGGTGTTTCGTTTTTAATATATTGAATGATTTTGAAGCTAAAATTTTTTTGAAATTGTTTTATACAAATGTGGTTTATGCTTTATCAAAAACCATATAAATCACACTTTCAAACTTTATATAGAATTTGTAAAAATTCCACAAATTTGTATCTAAGTTTCGAGCTTCTTAACCAGAATTTTTATAATTTTTTCGGGTATGCTGTTAACAGGCTTATACAATTTTAGTAAAATAAGTGCAAGTTTTGAGGGCCTAAAAAATCGCATTGATTTTTAATATTTTTTTTTTTTTGCTGACGGCTTTTGTGGTATTTTCATATAAATAGGGAAATTTAGGAATACTGGCGCTGATTTTTTTATTTTTTTCCCCGAACGGTCTTGCGCATATTCTGCAACAGGAAATTCATGTTTATATGGAAAAAAGTGCAAAACGCCGTCAACAAAAAAAAAAAAATTATTAAAAATCAATGCGAATTCTTAGCCGCCCAAAACTTCCACTTATTTTAAGAAGCTAGAAACTTGGATAAAAATTTGTGGATTTTTTCTATAAAGCTTGAAAGTGTGACTTGCACAGTTTATGTTAAAGCATGAACCATTTTTTTATAAAAAAAATATCAAAAAATTTTTTGCTTTAAAATCATTGTAAATATTAAAAACGAAACACCATTCATCCATTTTTGGCCGCCACTGTATGCTTTTCGATGTACACCCTTCGTTATGTCTTTTTTCTGACAGTGCTAGGGCTCTGCCATGTGTGAGCTAGAATATCTTCTCGGCCTATTCCAAAGCTCATTAAATTATTCGTTATCGCCCAAGCACTTCTGAGGCTCTGTTTCAAGCTATCTCTTATCCTCATCATTGGGCTTAAACTTACTTAAACCTGTATTACAAATTTTATTATGAGAGGCTCCAAATATATTGACCGGTAAGCCATTATATCGGGGTTTTGAGGCCTCTACTTAAGTCACCGATCTTCGAAGTAAACACATCCATATCATGACACCTCAGTAGCTGCTCATAGAGGCTCATAGAGGCTCTTAGAAGAAATCTTCTGATAGACCTTTACCACCCATTCTCCGTACCATATCCGAGTGCTAACACCGATATCAAGATACTGACTAGTACTGTGTATGCAGAAAATTCTATATGTTTGGATGACAAGAAGTGACTAGCCGGCAGTCCCACCAATTGTATGCAGTACCAACTGTTCCGTTAAAGAAGATGCCTAGTTAAATACCAGAAATATGATACATTCCTTGAATTATGATATTCAGTCATGCGATGCATTCCAGTCATTCTTCTTCTTATTTGATGATTTCTGTCGATTTGCTTATCTAAGGTTTTTTGACGTAGAATACGTCTTACCTTAAGGTATGGGGGCTATGTTCAAATGTTGTAGTTGTAATTTTTAGAGCTTCACAAAAACGCTTATTGCACGAGAACTAATAAAGCGATTTCAAAGAAAAGTGTGGCGTTTCAAAGATAAAATTCCAAACCTGTCGACAGATTCATTTTTGTAAATAACCAATTCGGTTTCTGTCGTAAAAACAACGGTAAACATTGCCTTATTTTGGGGTCAATTTTGAGCCTTTAAAGTGCTCTAGCAACTTATTGTTGGCATATATAACTTTCATTTTCGGGATATAGGTTCTTTGGAGTAGTAGAAATATTATCGGGTACAAATTTTATATAAATTTAACAAATATTGAGCATTTTAAGGCAAAAAATTGTTGAAAAAATTTGCAAATTTTTTTCATTACCAAAATGCTCGAAAACCGCTCGAATGATTTTGTTTTTGTTTTCTTTAATCAAAAACTCAAGAGTTTTCCTTTCGTTTGGTATATGGGAAGTATTGGTTGATATCTTCTATATATGTTTATTTTATTCAAATATATGGGCATAAATGATTTTCCATACAAAATCACCTCGTCATCATTTTGCAAACACGTGCATATGTTGGAAGTATGGGAAGGAGACAAAAAGTATGTATGCGTATGTAATGCGGCTTTTGATCGCAGCGTATGTACATATGTAAATGCATATATACGTACATATGAAAATTTCAGTTAATGTGGATCTGTTTGGTTTTGTTATCGATATTTTTATCGATTTTGTTATCGATTTTGCTATCGATTTTGTTATCGATATTTTTATAGATTTTGTTGCCGATATTTTAATCGATTTTGCCATCGATATTTTTATCGGTTTTGTTACCGATATTTTCACCGATTTTGTTATCGAAATTTGTATCGATGTTGTTATTGATTTTGCTATCGATATTTTCGGAACTTATCGATATAATGATCGATATTTTTATCGATTTTGTTATCGATTTTGTAATCGATTCTGTTATTGATTTTATTATTGATTATTTATCGGTTTTGTTATCGATATTTTTCTTGATTGTTGTAACAATTTTGCTATCGATATTGTTATCGCTTTTGTTATCGATATTTTTGTCGCTTTTGTCATCAATATTTTTATCGATTTTTCTATAGATATTGTTATCGCTTTTGTTGTCGGTATTTTTATCGGTTTTTTACCGATTTTGCTATCGATATTGCCATCGCTTTTGTTATCGATAGTTTTATCGATTTTTTTATCGAATTTATTACCGATTTTGTAATGGATTTTTTGATAGTTTTGTTATCAATTTTGTTATTGACTTTGGAATCGATTTTGTTATCGATTTTGTAATCGATTTTTCGATAGATTTTGTAATCGATTTAGTTAACGATTTTGTTATCGATATTTTTATCGATTTTGTTATCGATTTTATTATCGCTTTTGTTATCGATATTTTTTTCTTAGTTTGTGCTTTCGTTTTTGACTTGGATATGCTCTTAACCATACCACGTATTCTACGTTTAAATTTAGCGGGTGTATCTCCGATACAGCCTGCAGACCAAGACGAAGGCGCTGGACTGTTCCTTTTTTTTCAAGGATTTGCAAAGCTATGATAATCTAGTCACTGGTGGATTTTCTAGGCCTGAAGCCACCCTAATGAATCCCAAATTGGTTAGTTCACAAAGCTTCGTCGAAAGAACTCGGTATGAAAAGCTAAGAAGGCTTATTCCGCTTTAATTGATCCCTTCTTATGGATTGGGAATCTTATGCCAATCTTCGAGCATGTATTCATCAGACCAATTGCGCTTAGTAGCTAGTACATACATACATATCGCACACCTAGATCTAAAGTGAGCTAACTGAAAAAAACAGATCCGGATATATAACTGCTTGTGGATCGTACAGATTCAACGCACTTAATACAAAAACAGGTAGTAGTAGTTCTTTTGTTAGTGTATATAATCATGTCGGAAAAATACACATTTGCATTAATTGGAGGCATTCATTTCTACCAAAAAATCACCCTAAATTGTTTTTAGTGGATCGCTATTTAAATCTAGGTGTGCCCCACCAGTTCTTTGCTGCCAGCTTCAAACAGCTCAAACAGTATACCGTCGGCTCTTGTGACTTTGTCGTTTGTATGCCTTACAGCAACAACTCACCTTATCTTTCTGGGGTTGGGTGAATGCATATTAAAATGTACCCTGGACGTCTGTTACCAGATTTCCATCTACGGCTTGGTTACAGCCTCGTTTTCTAATAAAACTTCCAAAACGCATTCACTTTCCTTGCTCTTGATAATACATGTATAATCTCTCCTCTTTAGTTAAGTATGTGATAAGCTTTTATTTTTAAACGAGTTTATTAAACCTTTCCATATAGTATTTCATAAACAAATTTCCTCTATGAAATTAAATTTAAAAATTCATTGCAATTAAAAGCGATGAAAGCGCAATCTAACTTTCACACTTAACTTGCTCTTATTGCAAAACAAACAAAAACGCATGCCCGGAGCAGCAAAAATATATTGTGAATGCAATCAAAAAGCGATTTAGGATGGTAATCACATTTCGGTTTTCACAGTTGAAGCGGCGGCGACGACGGCTTTGGACTTTAATGAAATGAAATGTAACGCTTGCGAATTGCAGTTACTGCTGTTTGAGTTTGTGTTGGCGTTTGTGTTGTTGTTAAAGCTTTTGCACACTTTGCTTTTGGTTGTGCAATAGCAGTGTAGGCAAGCAGAAAAATATTTTTCTCTCGCAAGTGTCGCAAACGGATGTTGGTTGGCAGGAAACGGAAATTACAATGGTAGTTGTTGCAGCGCGCCTTGCTTGCGATATTTTTTTGTGTTGGTGGAAAAAGGAAGCACTTTTTTGTTGTTGTTTTTTTATGCTAAAAACGCGTGAAAAGTTCTTTGCGCCAAATAAGTGGCTGGTTTGTGATAATTGCATGCCTTCTCAGCGGCATTACTCATACGCCGTGTCGCACCTAAAGTAAAAATAATCGAAAGCGCCAATACAGTAAAATAAAATAATCAAATTAAATTAAAACATAAAAAAATAAAAAAAATTTATTAACATCAATAAAAATAACATAAAAAATGATATTATGTAACAAACCAAGAAATAAAAAACTTGATAAAATAAAAATATTTAATAAAAAAGAAAATGAATAAAATGAGAAATAAAAAAAATTATAAAAAAATTTATAAAGTTTAGCTAAAAACATTAAATAGAAAACGTGTAAATTTTTGTAGTTTTCCTCACCATTTTTCATTAAAAACGGTCTCAAGCTCAATAAAATTGTTGTGTATAAAAAAGTTTAAATTAAATGAATTAAAACAAAATAGAAGAATTTAATTAAATTAAAAAATAAAATAAAGTTTATAAAATAAAATATATTAAAGTAAAGTAGAGTAAAGTAAAGTGAATTAAAGTAAAGTAAAATAAAGTAAAGCAAAGAAAAGTAATGTAAAGTAAAAGGAACTTAGACTAAGTAAAGCTAAGTACGGTAAAGTAAAATCAAGTGAAATCGAGCAAAGTATAGTGAAATCAAGGAAAGTAAGGTAAAAGTAAAATAAAATTGCAATTATATTTAAGGGACAAAATAATGAAATGCTTTGTGATTATCCAGATTTGTTTAAGAATTCTTCACGTTTTACTTTTTCGGGATTATAATAGAAACTATAGACTTTCTGCATTTTTCTTTATTTTTTTGGGATTTTTCGGGATTCTTCGTGTTGTGAAACGAATCTTCGTGACCTTTCGGGATTTTTCCGGAATTTTCAGGACTTCTAGGAATTAATTTTGCATCCAGTACTTAGTGGAGCAAAAAAAAATATTTATATATACATATATATGCAGAGGCACCTCAAAAGTGCAAACAGCATTCAGCGCTGCTGTGTTTATGCTACAAAAGATCGCATTTTTTTTTTTTCAAAAACATATAAATTTTACAGGCATTCAACATTTAAACAAATAAAACGCAACTATGCAAAAGTGTGAAAAGGTGTCACTCGAAGCCCAACTGCAAACAAAAACTTAGCCAACAGCAATAACACGCGCTTCATTGTAACTAGAAAGTCCTTGAAAGTTTATTATTATCCATGCAGTTGCTGCTGCTGCATACACTGACGCTATTGTTGGCGATATGTGTCAATGTTGGTATGTATTTTTGTAACAACTATTACAGGTGTGCCTCTCCTCCACGTGGCAAGAAATTTACTGCATATCGTCACCTAAAATGCAAAAAGACGTAACAAACATCGTCGCTGAAATGCAAAAAAGACGTAACTAATAAAAAATTCACTTTTATTGATATGATGAATTTCAGCGAACTGCAAATCCCCTCGACTTTTTTCATTTCAGTTACTAGTGTTTGCTACGTCTTTTTGCATTTCAGGTGACGATATGTACGTATAAAGCTTCTTATATACTTATAAAGCTTATACACATAGGTTAGCTGTTTTGTGTGCATTTTTATTATTATTATTTTTTTGATCTTGTAATAGCGTTAAGCGGCTGAGTGCACAAGCACTTGATATCAGTTTAAGTAGGTACACATCTCTTCAACCCTGCACCGTAGTTGCAATTAGCTACCGCATTACATATGAAATTAATGGCGCTGTGATGCCGTGAAATGACACCTTGGGGAAGTCAAAAATCTCGCAGTATTGCGCTTAGTGACAAAGATACTACTTACTTAACTTATGTGTTTTTTTTAGTCTATTGAGGCCACATGTGCACAAGTAGCATACTTTTTGTCAAAGTGTAAGAAGCTTGCAGGTAAATTTTAGAACATAAATCCCAAATCATATACATACAGATGCATTACGAGTAAAATATATGGTAACTTAGCAATCGGAATCTTTTTATAAATTGTACTCAAAGGGGGAAAATTACAAAAATTTAATTAAGGGAAATAACAATCCCCCGTCCAAGTACCTGAAAAGCTATAACATAGCTGCCACCGCTCTGACCTGTCGACTACTGCGAATGTTGTAGCAGCTGGAACAAATTCTGATGTGTGTAAATTTTCTTTTAAATTTTTAAATTTTTGTGGATGTTTTTGTTTGTATATGTGTGTATCATGTATGTATGTATATGTAAGTCATTACACGTACTAGGACAAGTCTTTTCAAGATTAGGCATAATCAGGTGGTACTAAATGGTGTATTTTCTTCTTGCCACTAAATAATATTTAAGGCCATAATAAGTCTATTGTAACTCTTCAGTGACAGATCCAGCGGGGGAGTTTTTGGGGGTTAAACTACGTGTCAGTCAGTGGCGGACCCACGGGCGGTGGTTTAGTATGATGCATATGTATGTATAATATGGCGTCTATGTATTTAGTTTAACCCCCAAAACCGCCCGCTGGATCCACCACTGTAACTCTTTATGATCATTGCGTGTAAAATTTTACGTAAATTCGCTCATAGGAAAGAAGCAATTCTAGGAGATATATTGATTGATTATATCAGTTATTATGTAAAATATGGGTATCAATGAAAATTTTTTTAAAAACGCCTAACTTCTTAACTACATATAGGAGGGTTGCCATTTGTTAACAACATCAAATGCAATTTAAATTAATGCGTATCACAATATGGGTGTCAGCCGAAAGAGGTTCCAGAAGGTTTTATTTTAAAAATATTTTGAAAAGCTTTAGCACTTGTTTCAAAAAAACCGCAACTAATTAAATCATGAATAAGTTATATCAAATATTGAAATATTGGTGCCAAACGAAGTAGTAGTAAGAAATCTTTAATTTGAACATTTAGAATATTTTCGAGTTATTTGAGGAGAGTTGCCACCATTTTAAAAAGTTATATTCAAATTATTTAATAAGTGAAATGAATTGCTCAAAGAAGTGTATTGATCCGAATGGGTTCGAAAAGGCTTTATTTCAAAACAATTTCAAAAATTTAGCAGAGTTGCCACGTAATTGAAATAACCATCCCATTGTGAGACGAAAGAGATTTCATAATATTTTAGTTTAAAAATGCCTCTGAAAACGGTTGCCACCTGTTTGAAAGGTCGAATTGAGTTAGTTTATACACAAGATATGGATATAATATATTTAAATATGCGTGTAAAATGGAGAAGTTTTATAAAAGCTTTAGTTTTGAAAATACTCTTGATTAGGGTTCATAAAAATCTGATTAGAAAGTGGCAAACTTTGCACCAAGTTTGGAAAATTTATTTTTATGTTTTTTGTTGTATTTTCATGAAAATTTAGCGGAAAAAAATTTAGATTAAAATTTCTGTCTCCTTGGCCAAAAAAAATTGTCCGTAAAAAAATTAAAAAATACATACATTCGATTCCTTTAAAAGTACTAAATGACTCAAGTGTTGCTCGGTCAAAAGAAACCATTTTTTGTTTTAATCCTTAGCCGCCGTTGAACGCTTATTGTAAATTATTATTCTAAAAATGTGGACATAAGAACATGTATTTAGGGCATCAACTTAGTCAGTAAAATAGGCACTTGTAAAATGTGTAGATTTCAAAAAGAACCCAATGTCATCATACCCGGCAACAATGGACCACTTAAAACGGCGCCTCCAAGAGCCTCGTCCCTGAAGCGATTAAGTGTGTGCGCAAATCCATTTGTATGAATATGTTCACTGTTGGTGCGCGTCAACTTCCTAATAAGATTACAATAAGCAACTTTGATTTACACTTACACATACATACTTACTTTTATACTTATTTATATATTATGTATACACTAGGGATATTTCGAATGTCATATTTTGGAATAATATTAAAATAGCTATAATCAACTTAAGCCATCGTTATTATTACATAAAAATTTTTTAAATTATGAAAACATTGAACGAGTGTTTTAATCTAATAGTCAAAATTCTCAAAATGGGCATATCATATTTCAAAAAAAGTTATTTTGCTGCTTTTCTCCCATGAGGCGGTTTCTTAGAGTCTCGCATATAAAAGGTCGGCTGCACTGAACAATTGCTCACTTGGACAGGGCTGCCAACTATCCTAAGCTATGAGGTGCCATATGGATGATGAAAAAGTGCCAAAATGTGCCAAATAGAAAAATAAAAGTGCCAATAAAGGCGCCATTCTTTTTAATCATTCCCATTAGGCAATAAAATAAGAACCACATTTTCAAAACAAAAGTGCAATGATAAAATAAGATAAACCAGTTGAATGGCCTTTCTAAACTAGAAAACTTTAGTTGAGAAAAAGAAGTAACTACACGGAAAGGATTTAACAAAAATGTATTGACATGTTTTTTTTTAATAAAAGTGGAGGATTTTCACCGAGATGAGCTCGTTTTTCTTTAAGATAGTCCTTCAATTGAGCTTTAATTTCACATTTTTTAATGTCTCCAGATTCTACATCCGAGCCTTCGCTTTTGCTGGAGGAAACTAAAATTATTTCTAGGTTGCTTATATGACTTTTAGCAGTAATTGTTGAAGGCCCATCAATATTGCTTGATATATTACTTAACCGTATAGCGCCTGAAGCTAAAAGCCGGCTATTGTCCGCACCCTGGTTAGACAGACTAAGAGCAATTTCAACAATGTTAGAGTGGACTCTCTGCCCATGTATATATTCGCATTGGCAACACATTCATATCATTTGATGCGATGCGAATGTCGAATGCGAACCTGAAAAATGATGCGAATCATTCGCATAACGAATGCGAATGCAAATATTCGCAACAGCCCTGGTACATACGGTTCGTGCTAAAGTCGTACACATCCACACTTAATTAGCATTATATGAACATACATATCGCACACCGTCTTCAAAAGAGTCCCAACTCAAAATGATACGTTTGCCAGAAAATGCGAACAACTATTTCTTAGCACCTGATAATCATATGGGCACAGCACCGTTCACCGGCTAATCGCAAAAACGATATACTAGCGAACTGCAAAAGGATGCGCAAAATCTTTAACAAAAACTAATTTCAAATTGTGTGCAATATTTAAAAAAAAAAAAAACAAATCAACAACTATTCCAAAAAATTTCAAATTTTTCAATCTGAATTAAAAGAAAAAATATTAAGCATTTTAATAGCTCATTAAATTTTACTATAAAAGAGTACAAATTTTGTATGAAAAAAACTAACTCGATTTGAAGTCGTATCGAGTTCACCCAAACGACTTCACCAGCCCGACGTCGTAACGACGCTCTGTGGCAAATTGTTTATATACAAACATACATAAATGCATACGCATGAATAAGCACGCCAGCGTAGTGATCGGTGACATTGCACCAAAAACAAAATATTTCGTTTGTCCAATGGATGTAACAAGCCGTCCACACCAATTTTGTATGGTGGTTAAAAATAGGATCCCAATAACCTGTCTTCGTATTAGATCGGCGTCTGCACGTCTCAACACTGAAAAAACTGAAAAATCGACATACCTTGAAAGACGGACAGGGATTCATTGGCCCAATTACATTACTAGCCTATCAACAAATTTTATCAAACATATCCAAACCGATCGGAAATAATAACTAAAAACTTACATATAATTTTACATTAAAACCAGTGTTGCCAGAACTTTTTGGGCCGACCGGCTAGATTGGCAAAAAAAAGCGGCTAAAAACGGCTAAAATGTTTTAGTGAAAATTCACATGCTTTATTTAAATAAATCGCAAGAAACGAAAGACTAGTTAACACCATTAATTTATATCGAGTGTATATTCCTCATCAGTGTGTATTCCATAATCAAATGAATCACTATTGTATATATCACCTGAATTCATTAATTTTAAGAGATCGTCATCTACAGTAAAATTATGGCAGCATTTTTCTTCACGTTTTAAACCGTATCTTATATATAAAAGAGCGTTTAACGTTTTAACGCACATTGGATTTCTTTACTTAGTTTTTATTATATTCATTGAACTAAATATTCGCTCTACTTCTGCATTGCTTATAGGCAAAACAAGAAAACTAAAATCTAGGTTGGAAAGGTCAGCAAAAGGGTTTTCTCCTAGGGCATTTCGAAATTGATAAACTTCGGCCCAAAATTTTACAGTTGAGTCTAAACTACTCCAGGTATGTAACGTTAACCGTTGCCATTGCATCTCTATGGATGTTATTTCGTCGGCATTATATTTGTGTTTTTGTTGCTGTAGTTGAACAAATACTTTTGGTTTAATTACTCTTAATGCATTTCCAACCGAAAAAAGGCAATTTTTTTAGTGTGGCAATATTTGTAGGGAGGCGTTGGCGTAATTCCTTTATTAAAGTGATAATAAAATAGCGACCATTTTCTCGAATTCGTGGTCAAAAGCGTTTGTGCTTACTTTTGTTTTTAAATACTCTTCAAAACTGTGATAAAACTGAGGAAATGGATCAAGGTATGGTTCCAACGGGGAGCATATAGGATCAAATGTGTCCGCGCTAATAACCACTAGGAAGTTAGATGCGAAAGTAAACCATTGAGTTCATTAAAAATCTTCATTGGGTCTGCATTATTGCTTTCGAACAACTTGTTTACTTTTTGCACATGAAAATTAGGCAAATAGTAAAATCGGCTAAAAACGGCTAACTTTTTTTTACAAACCGGCTAACAAATCGGCTGCCGGCTAGCTCGAATTTTCTCCGGCTAGTTGCTATCAAAACCGGCTAAATCTAGCCGGAAAACGGCTAAAATGGCAACGCTGATTAAAACCAGTTTATTCATTTTAAAAATGAAATACAGTTTAAACTTACATTTTTATTTTTTTATTTTAGTAATAAAAAAAACTTAATATAGTTGTCTATTAAAGTTTGAAACACGTCAATAAAATAGGAATGCTTTTAAATAAAATTATATGCATTTCTAATAAAAGTCACGAAATTCCAATTTGGAATAATAACTGGCAGTCAAATATGCCCGCCGTTATAGTGTTAACCTTCTCTAACACATGTTCACCACTGTTGCGATGTGTATGTACTAGTGTTGGGCAGTATCGATACCAAAAGTACTCAGAACCCGATTTTTAACTCCAAAGTACTCAGTATTCACAAAAGAACTCGAAAGTACTCAGTACTTAAAAATAGTCTGTTCCAATAATCACTTTGATACGTGTGCTCAGGATCGATTCAAAGTACTCAGTATTAAGTGTCGAATAGATACTCAAAACTACCTAGTAAGTTTTATTTAAATTTACCGGTATTCAGAAATGATTGTACTCAGTTTGATGTTTCAATAATTTTCAAGTATTTACAATACTTGTACCCAGTAAAGTTAGCCATTAATTTTCAGTTTGGGATTAATATTTTAATTTGAATAAAGTGCTACCAGCTTGTTTAGATTTCTCCACTAAATATTGAAATATTGCCAACATGTGTATATTTAAAGAAAGCACTCAGTACTCTCAAAAATATCCGATCATTAAAAGTATCGATACTAAAGAACTCGATCCTCAAAAGTACTCGATACTTTCCAACACTAGTATGTGTACTTATGTATATATGCGCGAGTACTATACAAACTTGCACGCTTTGTAGCCGCGTGGCTCACGAGAATAAATAGGCACAAACACAATATCAACAATCACAATAAAAGAATAATAAAATAATGACAGTCAACAAAAATAATAACAATCAAAATTTGCGTTTTGCATTCAAACCAAAACACGCACACATATATGCATACATACCCTGCAGGAAACGGAGCTATTTTACAGCTAGCTTATAACTACTCAGCAGTCAACTAGTTGTACCTTATTGTTGTACTTATTTCCTTCGCCCGTAACTAACTACTTTCGAAGTACAATGGCCGCAAAAAAGTGAGAACGGATTTCCTCTGCATTGCACGACAGCTAACTACTTTTGGACATAAAATATAAATAAATAAGATTTTTTACATTTTTTGTTTATTTAACACTACATATTTGCTTATTTTTTACATATTCTTTTGTAGATAAACCCATATTTGAATTCTATCAGACATAGCTGCCGGTAACGTGCGACTTTACAACTCCCTTAAAGTTAGTTATTTTTTTCATAGATAATTAAAAGTTAGTTATTTATCGAAATCCCACAAAAAAGCTAACTAAAAGATGGTTATTTTTTAGCAATTGACGATTTTTTTCTTAGGGTATTTACGTGTTAAATTACGATTAAACATTGCCTTACGCAGCCAAAGTGTGTAACAACAAATAAAAAGAGCAATGGTTCTCAATACCGCAAATGGACGCCAAGTGATAAGAAAATTTATTAGATTAGTGTCAACGATTATACCACGACGGACACGCATACATTCATACTTACAAGCATATACTTATACATATATACTCCGCTCCACTTGAATAGTCACATTATTTATTTTTTTTTTCAAGAACCCATTTTGAAAAATGATGAGTTTTGAATTTAGCGCTTAAATAGACATATACCTTCTTTATACCGACACATAAAGCGCTGTGATTCAGTTCGGTGTTTGTTTACCTTTCAATACGGTTTAATCGAGTGCGCTATAAAGACTGAGGAATAAACTTCAGAAATAAATGTGTGTGGAATCAAATCGGTTTCATGTTAATGCGGCCTTTTCGTAGGTATAAACATGGTAATAGTGGCTTTAACAAAATCTATATTTACATATATGGAAAATGTATGGAAAAACTCCTGTGCGAAAAACGGTTCTAGGAATTTTCAATAACTCAAGGACATTTCGCTCCATGCCATTTTTACCGTAGAAGGAAAAGATTGTCAATCATCAAACGGATTGCCTGAGCGTTAAAGTTTTCGGTAAACATTGTTTTTTAGATTTTTTGAGTACCTATGCTTATTGACAAAACCCCACCGCGCCAATAAATAACTTTATGGTGAAAAACTGTCAGTATTCGAATAATTTCCGTTAGTCGATTTTCAGACTACTTGATAGTGAACGGTAAGTCAAAGGTAAACGGTTAGTCGAATTCGAGCGGTTAATCGAATAATTGCTATTCAACCGGCAAAAGAGTTACTAATCGACTCGACAACTAACCAAATAGCCGGATAGTCGATTTTTAACAGTAGCTCTGGTCTAGGCACATAGGTTTTCCTAAGAACAGTGACCGCTCAGTATATAAACCTATCTGATCCGAAAGTTAGCTAACTGTTATCGCCCGCGATCGGCCGCTGACCACCGGGATGGTGCGATTTTTTATCATTTATATATTTATTTATTTCAAAAAGTCAAT
>NW_023458561.1:39701545-39743001 GCF_013731165.1 Rhagoletis pomonella | reverse complement strand
ATTGACTTTTTGAAATAAATAAATATATAAATGATAAAAAATCGCACGATCCCGGTGGTCAGCGGTCGATCGCGGGCGATAACAGTTAGCTAACTTTCGGATCCGATAGGTATATATACTGAGCGGTCACTGTTCTTAGGAAAACCTAGGTACCTAGACCAGAGCTCCTGTTAAAAATCGACTATCCGGCTATTTGGTTAGACGTCGAGTTGATTAGTAACTCTTTTGCCGGTTGAATAGCAATTATTCGATTAACCGCTCGAATTCGACTAACCGTTTACCTTTGACTTACCGTTCACTATCGAGTAGTCTGAAAATCGACTAACAGAAATTATTCGAATACTGACAGTTTTTCACCATAAAGTTACTTATTGGCGCGGTTGGGTTTTGTCAATAAGCATAGGTACTCAAAAAATCGAAAAAACAATGTTTACCGAAAACTTTAACACTCAGGCAATACGTTTGATGATTGACAATCTTTTCCTTCTACCGTAAAAATGGCATGGAGCGAAATGTCCTTGAGTTATTGACAATTCCTAGAACCGTTTTTCGGACAGGAGTTTTTCCATACATTTTCCATATACGTAAATATGGATTTTGTTAAAGCCACTATTACCATGTTTATACCTACGAAAAGGTCGCATTAACATGAAACCGATTTGATTCAACACACATTTATTTCTGACGTTTATTCCTCAGTCTTTATAGCGCACTCGATTAAACCGTATTGAAAGGTAAATAAACACCGAACTGAGTCACAGCGCTTTATTTGTCGGTATAAACAAGGTATATGTCTATTCAAGTGCTAAATTCAAAACTCATAATTTTTCAAAATGGGTTCTTGAAAAAAAAAAATAATGTGACTATTCAAGTGGAGCGGAGTATGTATGCATAAGTATATGCTTGTAAGTATGAATGTTTGCGTGTCCCTCGTGGTATAATCGTTGACACTAATCTAATAAATTTTCTTATCACTTGGCGTCCATTTGCGGTATTGAGAACCATTGCTCTTTTTATTTGTTGTTACACACTTTGGCTGCGTAAGGCAATGTTTAATCGTAATATAACACGTAAATACCCTACAGAAAAAAATTGCCAATAGATAAAAAATAGCCAACTTATAGTTAGCTTTTTTGTGGGATTTCGATAAATAACCAACTTTTAATTAGCTATGAAAAAAATAACTAACTTAAAAGGGAGTTGTAAAGTCGTGCAGGAGTCATGCGCACGTTGCCGGCAGCTATGTCTGATAGAATTCAAATATGGGTTTATCTACAAAATAATATGTAAAAAAATAAGCAAATATGTAGTGTTAAATAAACAAAAAATGTAAAAAATGCAAAAAATCTTTTTTATTTATATTTTATGTCCAAAAGTAGTTAGCTGTCGTGCAATGCAGAGGAAATCCGTTCTCACTTTTTTGCGGCCATTGTACTTCGAAAGAAATTAGTTAGTTACGGGCGAAGGAAATAAGTACAACAATAAGGTACAACTAGTTGACTGCTGAGTAGTTATAAGCTAGCTGTAAACTAGCTCCGTTTCCTGCAGGGTATGTATGTATATATGTGTGCGTGTTTGGGTTTGAATGCAAAACGCAAATTTTGATTGTTACTATTTTTGTTGACTGTCATTATTTTATTATTCTTTTATTGTGATTGCTGATATTGTGTTTGTGCCTATTTATTCTCGTGAGCCACGCGGCTACAAAGCGTGCAAGTTTGTATAGTACTCGCACATATATACATAAGTACACATACTAGTGTTGGAAAGTATCGAGTACTTTTGATGATCGAGTTCTTTAGTATCGATACTTTTAATGATCGGATATTTTTGAGAGTACTGAGTACTTTCATTAAATATTTAGTGGAGAAATCTAAACAAGCTGGTAGCACTTTATTCAAATTAAAATATTAATCCCAAACTGAAAATTAATGGCTAACTTTACTGGGTACAAGTATTGTAAATACTTGAAAATGATTGAAACTTCAAACTGATTACAATCATTTCTGAACACCAGTAAATATAAATAAAACTTACTAGGTAGTTTTGAGTATCTATTCGACACTTAATACTGAGTACTTTGAGTTTATTGGAACAGACTATTTTTAAGTACTGAGTACTTTCGAGTTCTTTGGTGAGTACTGAGTAGTTTTGAGTTCTTTTAAGTTCTGAGTACTCTCAAGTTCTGTTATGAATACTGAGTACTTTGGAGTTAAAAATCGGGTTCTGAGTACTTTTGGTATCGATACTGCCCAACACTAGTACATACACATCGCAACAGTGGTGAACATGTGTTAGCAAAACACGGCGGGCATATTTGACTGCCAGTTATTTTTCCAAATTGGAATTTCGTGACTTTTATTAGAAATGCATATAATTTTATTTAAAAGCATTCCCATTTTATGGACATGTTTCAAAGTTTAATAGACAACTACCTAAAAAACGGTTAGGGGTCATTTGATGCTGTTGGAAACATGTATATTAAATGTTTTTGTTAGTAAAATAAAAAAAAAATAAAAATGTAAGTTTAAACTGTATTTCATTTTTAAAATGAATAAACTGGTTTTAATGTAAAATTATATGTAAGTTTTTTGTTATTATTTCCGATCGGTTTGGATATTGTTGATAGGCTAGTAAAGTAATTGGGTCAATGAATACCTGTCCGTCTTTCAAGGTATGTCGATTTTTCAGTCTTAGTCTTTCTAGTGTTGAGACGTGCAGACGCCGATCCAATACGAAGACAGGTTATTGGGATCCTATTTTTAGCCACCATATAAAATTGGTGTGGATTAAACTTGACGGCTTGTTACATCCATTGGACAAACGAAATATTTTTTTTTGGTGCAATGTCACCGATCACTACGCTGGCGTGCTTATTCATGCGTATGCATTTATGTATGTTTGTATATGAACAATTTGCCACAGAGCGTCGTTTGGGTGAACTCGATACGACTTCAAATCGAGTTAGTTTTTTTCATACAAAATTTGTACTCTTTTATACTAAAATTTAATGAGCTATAAAAATGTTTAATATTTTTTCTTTTAAATCAGATGGAAAAATTTGAAATTTTTAGGAATAGTTGTTGACTTGTTTTTTTTTTTAAATATTGCACACAATTTGAAATTAGTTTTTGTTAAAGATTTTGCGCATCCTTTTGCAGTTCGCTAGTATATAGTTTTTCCGATTAGCCGGTGAACTGTGCTGTGCCCATATGATTATCAGTTGCTAAAAAATAGTTGTTCGCATTTTCTGACAAACGTATCATTTTGAGTTGTGACTCTTTTGAAGACGGTGTGCGATATGTATGTTCATATAATGCTAATTAAGTGTGGATGTGTACGACTTTAGCACGAACCGTACGTACCAGGGATGTTGCGAATATTTGCATTCGCATCCGTTATGCGAATGATTCGCATCATTTTTCAGGTTCGCATTCGACATTCGCATTCGCATCAAATGATATGAATGTGTTGCGAATGCGAATATATACATGGGCAGAGAGTCCACTCTAATATTGTTGAAATGGCTGTAAGTCTGTCTAACCAGGGTGCGGACAATATCCGGATTTTAGCTTCAGGCGCTATACGGTTAAGTAATATATCAAGCAATATTGATGGGCCTTCAACAATTACTGCTAAAAGGTCTTATAAGCAACCTAGAAATAATTTTAGTTTCCTCCAGCAAAAGCGAAGGCTCGGATGTAGAATCTGGAGACATTAAAAAATGTGAAATTAAAGCTCAATTGAAGGACTATCTTAAAGAAAAACGAGCTCAACTCGGTGAAAATCCTCTCGCTTGGTGGAAAACTAAACTAAAATACGACAAATTGACAGATCTGGCCCGCAAATACTCGAGCGCTCCACCCGCCAGCGTCCCAACTGAATGGCTGCCAAAATCGCACTTTTATAAAAAAAAAAAACATTTCAATACATTTTTGTTAAATCCTTTGCGTGTAGTTACTTCTTTTTCTCAACTAAAGTTTTCTATTCTATTCAACTGATTTATCTTATTTTATCATTGCACTTTTGTTTTGAATATGTTGTTCTTATTTTATTGCCAAATGGGAATGATTAAAAAGAATGGCGCCTTTTTTGGCACTTTTATATTTCTATTTGGCAATTTTTGGCACTTTTTCATCATCAATGTGGCACCTGATAGCTAAGGATAGTTGGCAGCCCTGTCCAAGTGACCAATTGTTCAGTGCAGCCGGCCTTATATAAGAGTCTCTAAGAAACCGCCTCATGGGAGAAAAGCAGCAAAATAACTTTTTTTGAAATATGATATGCCCATTTTGAGAATTTTGACTATTAGATTAAAACACTCGTTCAATGTTTTAATAATTTAAAAAATTTTTATGTAATAATAACGATGGCTTAAGTTGATTATAGTTTTTTTAAATATTATTCCTAACGTTCGCATTCGCGAATGTGAAAAATATGACATTCGAAATATCCCTAGTGTATACATAATATATAAATAAGTACAAAAGTAAGTTTGTATGTGGAAGTGTAAATCAAAGTTGCTTATTGTAATCCTATTAGGAATGTTGAAGCGCACCAACTGTGAACATATTCATACAAATGGATTTGCGCACACACTTAATCGCTTCAGGGACGAGGCTATTGGAGGCGCCGTTTTAAGTGGTCCATTGTTGCCGGGTATGATGACATTGGGTTCTTTTTGAAATCTACACATTTTACAAGTGCCTATTTTACTGACTAAGTTGATGCCCTAAAACTTGTTCTTATGTCCACATTTTTAGAATAATAATTTACAATAAACGTTCTACGGCGGCTAAGGATTAAAACAAAAAATGGTTTCTTTATGACTGAGCAACACTTGAGTCATTTAGTACTTTTAAAGGAATCGAATGTATGTATTTTTTAATTTTTTTACGGACACTTTTTTTTTGGCCAAGGAGACAGAAATTTTAATCTAAATTTTTTTCCGCTAAATTTTCATGAAAATACAACAAAAAACACTTGGTGCAAAGTTTGCAACTTTCTAATCAGATTTTTATGAACCCTAATCAAAAGTATTTTCAAAACTAAAGCTTTTATAAAACTTCTGCATTTTTTACACGCATATTTAAATACATATATTATATCCATATATTGTGTATAACTAACTCAATTACGTGGCATTTCTGCTTAATTTTTGAAATAGTTTTGAAAGAAAGCCTTTTCAAACCCATTCGGATTAATACACTTGTTTTAACAATTCATTTATTAAATAATTTGAATATAACTTTTTAAAATGGTGGCAACTCTCCTCAAATAACTCGAAAATATTCTAAATGTTCGAATCAAAGATTTCTTACTACTATTTCGTTTGGCACCAATATTTTAATATTTGGTATAACTTATTCATGATTTAATTAGTTGCGTTTTTTTTTTTAAACAGGTGCTAAAGCTTTTAAAAATATTTTTAAAATAAAACCTTCTGGAACCTCTTTCGGCTGGCACCCACATTGTGATACATATTAATTTAAATTGCATTTGATGTTGTTAACAAATGGCAACCCGCCTATATGTAGTTAAAAGTTAGTCGTTTTTAAAAACATTTTCATTGATACCCATATTTTACATAATAACTGATATAACTTATTAAATAATTTGAATATAATTTTTTAACAAGCGGCAACCCTTTCCAAAAAATAAAACCTTATAGCACATCTACAGGCCAAACGCTTTAATTTCTCATCCTAATCTTAATCTTAATCTTAATCGTAACCAACTACTCCCGCCATCCGCTACCTTCTTTTGTCGTTTTTTTTTGGCTTGGAGTTAGAGCCCAGCGAGTGTGTAGCTTTTTCGTTACATCGTGCAAATCTCCTAGAATTGCATCTTTCCTATGAGCGAATTTACGTAAAGTTTTACACGCAATGACCATAAAGAGTTACAGTGGTGGACCCAGCGGGCGGTTTTGGGGGTTAAACTAAATACATAGACGCCATATTATACAAAAACCCCCCCGTTGGATCTGTCACTGAAGAGATACAATAGACTTATCATGGGCTTAAATATAATTTAGTGGCAACAAGAAAATACACCATTTAGTACCACCTGATTATGCCTAATCTTGAAAAGACTTGTCCTAGTACGTGTAATTACTTACATATACATACATACATACCTATGTTATAGCTCTTCAGGTACTTGGACGGGGGATTGTTATTTCCCTTAATTAAATTTTTGTAATTTTCCCCCTTTGAGTACAATTTATAAAAAGATTCCGATTGCTAAGTTACTATATATTTTACTCGTAATGCATATGTATATATATGATTTGGGATTTATGTTCTAAAATTTACCTGCAAGCTTTTTACACTTTGACAAAAAGTATGCTACTTGTGCACATGTGGCCTCAATACACTAAAAGAAAAACACATAAGTTAAGTAAGTAGTATCTTTGTCACTAAGCGCAATACTGCGAGATTTTTGACTTCCCCAAGGTGTCATTTCATGGCATCACAGCGCCATTAATTTCAGATGTAATGCGGTAGCTAATTGCAACTAGGGTGCAGGGTTGAAGAGATGTGCACCTACTTAAACTGATATCAAGTGCTTGTGCACTCAGCCGCTTAACGCTATTACAAGATCAAAAAAAAAATATATATAAAATAATGCACACAAAACAGCTTACATACGAGTATAAGCTGCTTGAGTATATTAGAAGCTTTATACGTACATATCGTCACCTGAAATGCAAAAAGACGTAGCAAACATCGTCACTGAAATGAAAAAAGTCGAGACGAATATTTTTTCTTTTCATAAAACTATGTGGGGATTTGCAATTCGCTGAAATTCATCATATCAATAAAAGTGAATTTTTATTAGTTACGTCTTTTTGCATTTCAGCGACGATGTTTGATACGCCTTTTTGCATTTTAGGTGACGATATGCAGTAAATTTCTTGCCACGTGGAGGAGAGGCACACCTGTAATAGTTGTTACAAAACGACATACCAACATTGACACATATCGCCAACAATAGCTTCAGCGTATGCAGCAGTAGCAACTGCATGGATAATAATAAACTTTCAAGGACTTTCTAGTTACAATGAAGCGCGTGTTATTGCTGTTGGCTAAGTTTTTGTTTGCAGTTGGGGTTCGAGTGACACCTTTTCACACTTTTGCATAGTTGCGTTTTATTTGTTTAAATGTTGAATGCCTGTAAAATTTATATGTCTTTGAAAAAAAAATGCGAACATTTGTGGCATAAACACAGCAGCGCTGAATGCTGTTTGCACTTTTGATGTGCTTATATATTTTTTTGCTTTTTTGCTTCACTAAGTACTGGATGCAAAATTAATTCCTAGAAGTCCTGACAACTGCGGAAAAATTCCGAAAAATCCCGAAAAATCTCCAAAAAATTCTCAAAAAATCTTGATAATCACAAAGAATTTCATTATTTTAACTCTTAAATATAATTGCAATTTTATTTTACTTTTACCTTACTTTCTTTGATTTTAATATACTTTACTCGATTTTACTTGATTTGACTTTATCGTACTTAGCTTTACTTAGTCTAAGTTTCATTTACTTTACATTACTTTTCTTTGTTTTACTTTATTTTACTTTACTTTAATTCACTTTACTTTACTCTACTTTACTTTAATATATTTTATTTTATAAACTTTATTTTATTTTTTAATTCAATTAAATTCTTCTATTTTGTTTTAATTCATTTAATTTAAACTTTTTTATACACAACAATTTTATTGAGTTTAAGACAGTTTTTTATGAAAAATGGTGAGGAAAACTACAAAAATTTACACGTTCCTATTTAATGTTTTTAGCTAAACTTTATACAATTTTTTATAATTTTTTTTTATTTCTCATTTTATTCTTCATTTTCTTTTTTATTAAATATTTTTGTTTTATAAACTTTTTTATTTCTTGGTTTTTTACATAATATAATTTTTTATGTTATTTTTACTGATGTTAATAAATTTTTTTATTTTTTTTTATGTTTTAATTTAATTTGATTATTTTATTTTACTTTATTGGCGCTTTCGATGATTATCACTTTAGGTGCGACATGGCGTATGAGTAATGCCGCTGAGAAGGCATGCAATTATCACAAACCAGCCACTTATTTGGCGCAAAGAACTTTTCACGCGTTTTTAGCATAAAAAAACAACAACAAAAAAGTGCTTCCTTTTTCCACCAACACAAAAAAATATCGCAAGCAAGGCGCGCTGCAACAACTACCATTGTAATTTCCGTTTCCTGCCAACCAACATCCGTTTGCGACACTTGCGAGAGAAAAATATTTTTCTGCTTGCCTACACTGCTATCGCACAACCAAAAGCAAAGTGTGCAAAAGCTTTAACAACAACACAAACGCCAACACAAACTCAAACAGCAGTAACTGCAATTCGCAAGCGTTACATTTCATTTCATTAAAGTCCAAAGCCCTCGTCGCCGCCGCTTTAACTGTGAAAACCGAAATGTGATTACCATCCTATATCGCTTTTTGATTGCATTCACAATATCTTTTTGCTGCTCCGGGCATGCGTTTTTGTTTGTTTTGCAATAAGAGCAAGTTAAGTGTAAAAGTTAGATTGCGCTTTCATCGCTTTTAATTGCAATGAATTTTTAAATTTAATTTCATAGAGGAAATTTGTTTATGAAATACTAAATATATGGAAAGGTTTAATAAGCTCGTTCAAAAATAAAAGCTTATCACATACTTAACTAAAGATGAGAGATTATACATGTATTGTCAAGAGCAAGGAAAGTGAATGCGTTTTGGAAGTTTTATTAGAAAACAAGGCTGTAACCAAGCCGTAGATGGAAATCTGCTAACAGACGTCCAGGGTACATTTTAATATGCATTCACCCAACCCCAGAAAGATAAGGTGAGTTGTTGCTGTAAGGCATACAAACGACAAAGTCACAAGAGCCGACGGTATACTGTTTGAGCTGTTTGAAGCTGGCAGCAAAGAACTGGTGGGGCACACCTAGATTTAAATAGCGATCCACTAAAAACAATTTAGGGTGATTTTCATGCTTTAACAAAAACTTTACAAGTCACACTTTCAAACCTTATACAAAACTTAGAAGAAATAAGTGGAAGTTTTGGGCGGCTAAGAATTCGCATTGATTTTTAATAATTTTTTTTTTGTTGTCGGCGTTTTTCACTTATTTCCATATAAACATGAATTTCTTGTTGCAGAATATGCGCAAGACCGTTCGGGGGAAAAAATAAAAATAGTTATTTATATGAAAATACCACAAAAGCCGTCAGCAAAACAAAAAATATATTAAAAATCAATGCGATTTTTTAGGCGCTCAAAACTTGCACTTATTTTACTAAAATTTTATAAGCCTGTTAACTGCATACCCGAAAAAATTCTAGTTAAAAGCTCGAAACTTAGATACAAATTTGTGGAATTTTTCCAAACTCTATATCGACTGCTGAGTGGAAGATCGACCTATCTCGGCAGCCAGTTCGAAAACGCCCTATCTCAAAAAACTTTTCAAGAACGCCCTATTTCAGAATTTTATTGAAAAACACCCTATCTCAGAATTCGCCCTTTCTTACTTCAAAATGTATTGAAAATGTGCTGATATAGGACGTTTTCGAAACGGCAGCTGAGATGGGGCGGTTTTGAAACGAATTCTGATATAGTTTTCTTGAAAAGTTTTTTGAGATAGGGCGTTTTCGAACTGGCTGCCGATCTTCCATTCAGCAGTCGATATAAAATTTGAAAGTGTGATTTATATGGTTTTTGATAAAGCATGAACCATATTTGTATAAAAAAAATTTTAGCTTCAAAAACATTCAATATATTAAAAACGAAACACCATTCATCAATTATTGACCGTGACTGTAAGTTTAGAAAAAATGCG
This sequence comes from Rhagoletis pomonella, assembly GCF_013731165.1. Lineage (NCBI taxonomy): Eukaryota > Metazoa > Arthropoda > Insecta > Diptera > Tephritidae > Rhagoletis > Rhagoletis pomonella. The sequence goes on along the minus strand of NW_023458561.1, from coordinate 39,733,141 downwards.
AATACTGTCAGAGTTCCCAAAAATCCAACGAGAAAAATTTTTTAAAATTCTGGTTAAAAAGCTCGAAACTTAGATACAAATTTGTGGAATTTTTTTAATGGTTTTTGATAAAGCATAAACCATATTTGTATAAAAAAAATTTCAAACAATTTTTAGCTTCAAAAACCTTCAATATATTAAAAACGAAACACCATTCATCTATTTTTGACCGTGACTGTATGTGTAGAAGAAAAGCGAATACTGTCAGAGTTCCCAAAAATCCAACGAGAAAAAATTGAAAAATATTCAATGTTTCTTATTTGTACAACAACTGTTCGGTAATTTTCATCACTGGAATCAATTACATTTTGTGGTTATACGCTTTAGAGCACTAATTAAATGCCATCAAAAAAATAACCATGTAACTAATGCAACTGCAATCGATATAAAAACAAAAACTGTTTTCAATTGAAATTTATTTAGCAGCTCGATGTCAAGCCGCATTAACCGCTGAGTTAATTGAACGTGAGCTTAACGGTAACATGAGCCACGCGATCCTAATCAGTGTTGCCAGAACTTTTTTGGACCAATCGGCTAAATTGGGAAAATAACGGCTAAACTGTTTCATTAAATTTCGTATGTTTTATTTAAATAAGTCACAAGTAGAAAGACTAGTAAATTCATTAAATTATTTTTGGCTAACAAAGGTTATACGGAGTTAAGCTTTACATCACAAGTCATGTGTGTATTACTTAAATATAAAAGAAGAGATAAATTACAAACTTATTTATTTCGATTTAGGAAACCCGACAATTACTACGACAAAGAAATTGACACGTATGTTGCAGAAAGTCGGAATAACAAGAAATGTAGATGTAGATCCTGTTTTTTGTTCTTCTGAAAGAATATTAAAAATTCTTTAAAAATTTATTGTGTTTGAAATGCAGCCGTGGGCACCAGCTGACTAGGAAACTTGCGAATTCCTGCAAATTGGCGTTCGTGCACTTGAGAGAGCATCTGGGAGAATTTTTTCTTACTCTCTGATATTTTGAGTGATAATTCTTGCTGGATTTTCGACGAACAAACCTATTGTCTTCCCAGAGCAATTTCCTTTACATCGAAATTTGTGCTCTTTTATTTTCATTTTGACACATTTCAGTGTTGGTTCTTTTACATTACATTCCCACTGCGCTAAAATCTGAGAATTCGACCTCGAAATCTTAAAAACCTGTTTAAGTGTTTCCATTGCGCTTTCTTTGGATTTCGTTGACATTTGCTAATTAGTGTTTGTGATTGATTGGGTTGGTTTATGTAGAGAATTTTGACATTTCAGACGAAGTAGGCTGCAGTGTTGAACTTTTTAGTATCTAAAGGTTTGTTCGTTTTACATAAGTATTTCGATGGAATTTCGTTGAAATCTGATTGAAATCCAAGAAACCGAGATGTTGAAAATATGTGGGAAATCCACCTGGATTTCAAAAGATTTCGTGAAATCTCGCGAAATTTCAGATTTCAGTGCAGTGGAAATGTACTATCACTTCAAGTTGGCTTTGGTTTTTGCTCAATTTAATTTAAGACTTTTCGGATTAAAAACATCGTTTTTCAATTTTATATAACACAACCTGACATGCAACTTTTCTCCAAGATAAGGCTAGTGCTATTTCTAACGGACGCTTAAATAAAAATGGAAATATATATACGTATGTATTTGAATTTTAAGAAAAAATGGCAAATAGCAAAACAAAGGCAAAAAAAGGATATTTTTCTTTGCAAAACGGCCAATAAATCGGCTGCCGGCTAAAACGAATTTTCTCTGGCTGTTTGCTATCGCAACCGGCTAAATCTAGCCGGGAAACACATAATCTGGCAACACTGATTCTAATGCCCGGGGTTTGTTAACTATTTATTGCTTGATTTGCTATTTTTGAATGACTTAATTAGCTATGGGTTTTTTTTTGCTATGCATTGTAATTTTCGCAATAGTTCAGATTATATACACAGTGCAATGCATTATTTAGAGATGAAAGTGAAAACAAAAACAATATAGCGAAGGTGAGTGAGGTGAGGTGAGGCTGGTAGAAACCTTACACTGAAGATTTCAATTTAATCAATTAATCATCTCGCATACATTTGTAGCAGTAATTGTATTGAAGTGTACACATGTATGTATGTATTTGTGTATAAAGGTTTGTTGCTGCTTCGTCGCAGCAACATCATAAATCAATCATCGAAATATTACGTAACATACATAAATAATCGCCAGGCGGTTTTACATGAAAGAAACATTGTCTGTGTTTAAGCAACAAAAAATGCTAAGAGTACCACACTTTCAACACAAATTAATGCAACAGCAGAAGCGCAAGCACACATGTGGAATTAAAAATTAAAAAAATACATATATTTGTAAGTATTACATAAATGATTGCATACTTTTAATTTATGACATAGTAGGTGGCTCTTCCATCGATGAGTAAGCAAATTAACAAAATATTATCCGTTGGCAACGATTAAGCGCCTGCTGGGCAGTTGTCCCGAAACGAAGAAGAAACAGAAAAGTAAGTGAAATAAGGATATGAACCACATACACGATAATGTGCGAAAATTCGCTTGAAACTTAGATATGCAAATTGCATGTTTATTACTCCGACAAGTATAAGAGCAATCAATACTGAATCAACCAGGGGAAAACTTAATGCAACTAGTAATTTGCAACAATCGCTTGGTGTGAACGGCCTTTCAACTAATCGCTTCCAATGAAGTTGGGGACTAGATAACTTTTGATAAAACTAATCGCCTCTAAAATTGCCTGAAAAACCGCCTCATGTGAACACCAAATTACTTTCGCTTGCATACCTTGCACACATTTATAAAAAGTCCCGTTTCGCAGTATCTCCATTTAAAAATAATATAATTTTTTACAGTTAAGTATTTTTTGAAACAGTTTTCCAATTAAATTAAGGAATTCCGTGTATTATGTGTACCGTTGTACACCCCGAGGCAAAATGATACGTACAACAAGAGCCGTGAATTTCTCACTTTGTACAAAAATTAGAAAAATTTGAAAAAGTTGCACAACAACAATATTCTGGATTAAAGTGTATACAAAATACCGTTGATTTTGGAAAATTTTTTGCTGACAAGCCCAGTAAATTAAAAAAATTTTTAGCAGGGAACTTTTGATCTAGTTTACTTCTATTTGACACGTAGATCAAGGATCCACAGTATTGCCCCTAAATTTCATATGGGAACATTCCGCCATCTTGGATTTTATGTTTTCTTTTAGTTTTTTTTTGCATACGTATGTACATACTAAAAATATTTTATATGGCAAAAACTATTACATATATATAAAATCGTTAAAAACACCAATTTTTTTATCGAATAAGATTATTTCTCTCCAAAAGTAAAAAAAAGTAAAATGATGATGCTTATTTAACTTTAAAACTATTTTTTCATAATGTGTGTGATAGGGTTAACAACACATAAGATATACGGGCATGTTCAGAAATTCGAAATTTGGAAATCGACTCGGTTTGCCAAATATTTTTTAATTATATCTGATGAAAAGAGTGAATATTCTAATTGAAACCCGTAAAAGAAGCAGCAGCGATATGAAATAAATCATTTTAATGCGAGACTTGTAAATTTTTGGGTTAAAAACCATCGAAAAAATTATCGAAATGGAATCGATTTCAAATTTTCGAATTTCACAACATGCCTGATAGTAAAATAATACATTTTTGTATATAGAGATACTATTATCGGTTAAGACAAAGTAGTAGTCAAATTTTGAAGTGAAATATGCATCGTTATTTTATAATTATATTGACTAAGTCTTCCATAGAACACGGCTTATATTGAAAATTTTAAGCTTAGGCTTCAATCTTTCTATAGCTTTAGTAAAGGCGGTTACAAGACAAAAGCTTCTTCTGGCCAATAATGTTCTAGAATCTAGTTAGTTATTTCATATACAGTGAAACCTCCCTTGGGCGGACACTCACCGTCAGTCATTTTTTGTCCGCCCAAGAGAGGTGTCCGCTCAATGGAAGGGAAGCTTATTTTTGAACTTTTAAATGTTTTAATTAATTGAATAGTCACTATTTTTTATTTGAATAAAAGATATTGATATTACATCGTTCAAACAAAAATGTGCATGTATTTTTTCAAAAGTGCATATTTCACTTATGTGCGTAAGTACATATTAAGTAATAACAAAATAAAAATAAGTATTACATTTCAGTCCATAAACTACATAAAATCATAAATTCATTACGTAAAAAACTGGGAAATTGTCGATTGACGTAACTTTTATTTTTAATTTTTTTCAGTGTCAGTACCTTTTTCATCAAAAGTTTTCATGTTTTTATCAGTAACAAAATCCAACGAGAAATCTAAATTTTCGGTCCATGTTTTATTATTATCTATTGTTATAAATTCATCAGAATTGGAATTGGATTCTCCAAGGGTTTCTGATAATTCAAATAACGAACATAAACCACTGCGCAAATCAAACTAAATGTGTGCATAAAAATCACATTTTATGCGGGAAGTCCCCCTTTTCCATTTAGTAATCCGCCTATGAGGAGTCCGCGTCCGCGCAACGGAGGTTTTTGTTTGATTTGTTACGAAAAGAAATCTTAATGTCCGTTGATAAGAGGTTCGCGTCCACTCAATAGAGGTTTTTGTGTCAATTTTATGCAAAATAACTATCCGCGTCCGGCCAAGAGAGTGTCCGCTTAAGAGAGAGTAATTTGTTCCGAAATTTATACTAAAAACTTGGTATAGGAAAAAATGTCCGCCCAAGGGAGGTGTCCGTCTAATAGAGGTGTCCGTTAGGAGAGGTTTCACTGTACATACTACAGCCAAGCATACAGTGGCGAGCATTAATGGTTGAATGTTTGCCACTTTTGTACTTATGTGACCATACAAATTTTTCCATTAACGCAATTTCAATCTAACTTTTTTTGTTTTATAGAACATTTATTCTTTTAACAAAAAACATAAACAAACTTCATTCAAACTTAATTGTGAAACTTGCTAAGGCGAGAAATCAAAAGTAACTGCATTCATCCAATTTTGCACGTCTCGCTTTTGTGGCTTGGTATGCCTTGAATTTACCTTTATCTGAAATAATTGAATCGCTTCATCTGTGCATCGCTTGGTTATGTCATGTTTAGCAATAGTCAGTTGAAAAAGTTCGATCAAAGCGTACGTAACTACGAAATAAAAAACATAAAATTAAAAAGGCGGTAAATATCGGAAGACGTGGCAAAAAAGATCGTGATGTTGACAAAAGATGGTCTCTCGGCGCGAGAAATTGCTAAGAGATGTAAAATATGCCACAGTACAGTCTTATGTGTTCAAAAAAGACGGGGTTTGCTGCCTACATCGAGTGTTACAGGGCGTCGTAGGTTACTCTCTGACGGAGATGCTCGCTGTATGGAACGGTTAATGAGGCGTAATAACACCATAACACCAAAATTAGCTGCGGAGGAAATAAACAAAGTAGTAAGTGAGTGGACGGCTCGTAGAGCTCTTCAACGAATCGGTTTGATCTCATCAGTCAAGAAAACAAAACGGGCTTTGTCTGACTAAAATTTAAAAGCAAGGTTGAAATTTTGTAACGATTGCAAAAATTGGAGCGTCGATGACTGGAAACGAGTGATATGGTCAGACGAAACAAATAAATCGCTTCCAGTCAGATGGAAAAAAATACTACTGGCACCGTCAACAAGAAACGCTTCAAAAGCATCAGGTAAAGCAAACTGTGAAGCATGGCGGAGGCAGTTTAATGGTATGGGGCTGTTTTACTTGGTGGCATGTTGGCCCATTAACAAAAATCAATGGCATAATGAAAAAGGAAGATTATCTTCATATTTTAAGAACAAATTTGCCCGATTTCGTCGAGATGAGCGCATATCCTGAAGATGAGGTCTTATTCCAACAATACGGGGACCCTAAACACACAGCGAAAATCGTGCAAAATTGGTTATCTGACCAACGTTTTAAAGTCCTGAAGTGGCCTGCTCAAAGCCCCGATCTCAACCCAATCGAAAATTTATGGGCAATTTAAAAAAAAAGGTTGGCGGTATATGAGAGGGCCCCCAAAAATATGGACGAACTTTGGGTTAGAGTTCAGGAAGAATGGACAAAAATACCGAACCAGACCATAGAAAAACTAGTGGGAAGCATGCCAAAACCCATTAAAAGTGCCCTGAAGAATAAGGGATTATGGACAAAATATTAATACTCGTTATTTCTCTCACGTGCAAAATTGGATGAATAAAGTTACTTTAAGTTTTTCGCCTTAGAAAGTTTTATATTTAAGTTTGAATAAAATTTGTTTATGTTTCTGTTAACAGAATAAATGCTTTATAAAACAAAAAAAGTTTGGTTGAAATTGCATTAAAATAAAAAATTTTTTGGGCACATAAGTACAAATGTGGCTCACATTCAACCATTAATGCTCGCCACTGTAGGTATAAAGCTCTCTCTTGTCAACGCTAAATTAAAAATAGTTCATATTTTTTAAAGATACCAATATTTATTTAGCATACTTTACAGTTTAAATTAGAATTTGAAGACATCACAAATTTTGCATTTAAATTTTAGTCATGTTTGCTTACCTGTTAATTCCAAAAATTTGAGTCAAGTTCGAAATTACGCTTAGTTTTCGAGCTGCAATTACAGAAAAGATAAACTAATTAGTTAATATACATATAAAGGTTTCAAAAATGGTATGTGCATATTTAAATGCATGCGAAAGCAAGCGATTTTTAACCGACTTAAAGTAAATAAATAATTTTTCGGTCGAGGAAAGTAAATAATCGGAATAGGAGCTTAAAAAAGTTTCGACTCGTGAGCATTAGCTTGGACAACGCTGATTTAAATTTAAGGCATTCGTTTCTTATCAATATCCCACTAAGTAACGCCTAGTAACTTATTGGACTTTACTTGTTCTTGGTTGGATGTCAAATTAAAAATTCAGCTCTTAATTTTTGTTAAATTTAACATGCAAATCTGTAAAAGATAAACAGTAGGAATGAGTATTTGCTAAACTAGAAGAGCCTCAGTTCTTAAGTAAGCAGAAATTTTCTAAGATAAGTTTACGCGCACTGTCAGCAGCTTTGACAACAGCAAAGTGAAAAATGATGTTAAAGTACATAATTATGTGTACTGTGTGTTGTATTTGCGTATGCATGGCGCACATTGCTCCTGCCTGATGTTCTGATAATCTCACCCATTAACCATAAATGCGGGAAGTCGGTAATTTCCTTAGTTGTTTTGTTAGTAAATTTTCAGTGTAATAACAATCAGTACAAAAAATAAAAGGTAACAAAGAAATAAAAAAGAAAGAATAGGAGGGGAGAAGACAACAAATATTTTAAGCTTTTACCGTTGAAACCCATTACCGGCGAATTTTCGCCAAGTAGAGTGACGACGTCAGCAACTTTCGCCCAAAAATTTCGCTCAGTAAAACACAACTACGACGACAACGAAATCAGCTGCTTATGACAAGGTGCAATAAACAATTTTTAAAACAACAAGATTATTAATTTTGAATAAAAACGAATGCAGTGTTTTTGAATTTCGATTTAAAAACCTGAGAATATTTAGCATATGGCCCCAATGGATCGTATTTTGCTGCTGCCGCCAGCGACGACAATAAAAATAAGTCCATCGTCGCGAACAGTCATCGGGCGACGAATTCGCCGTTCGCCGGAATTGTCTTTTTCAACGGTTATGCCAACAAAATAATTTTGTGCCAAATTTCATACACAACATATCCAAGCGAATTATTTGTATAAATTGAAAATTGCAACTAATAGTATACGCAGTTTAACATAAAGTTGTCAAATCATGTGTGAGTACTCTGTAAAAGCAAAATATCTGATCACTTCATTGATAGAGGATTTAATTTCAGCTAGAATTAGTCATTTGAAAGAGCCATAAATAAAAAGAACTACGTGGAAAACACTCTTTGAACGGACATAGCGCCTGAAGATAAATACAATGAAGCTGCCTTGTAGTACAGCCGAAAGTTCTACAAAAACCACCATAAACACTAAAATAAACCACAAAAATTGGCTTAGACAAAATAATCGATGCGAACTTCTTCAAGTCAGAAATGTCTGAACAGCTTGCGAGAACGATTGTGCTGATTCTATCTCATCATTCGGACTGCTGGGACAGTGTAAATCAGTGTACATATATCTAGTTCACAGCGTGTATCTCAATGGAAGGGTTCTCTGCAAATGTCCCCCTAAGATTGACAGCTGCCGTTTGCAAGCCTCAGGAGCTCCTCCTTACCTTCGTCGATCCACACTGGGCCTTACAATTGCAAATGAGCAGAGTAGTCTGCAAGAAGAATATATCTTGCCAACAAGAATGCAAAGCCCGCTAGTGCTAGCAGAGACAGATGGAGCCCTCCTCTAAGATGGAAAGGCCAGGTGAAGAAGGACTTGGCATCTCCAATTGGTGTTAGTTGGCACAGAAGAGAAACATACCTCCTCACCTTTTTCATTTCAGGACGCAATTACCGGCTTAGTATTTGGCCACGGCGCTGTAGTCAAAATTTACAATTCAATTACCTACACAAAATACACTTATCAAGCATATATGTAAGTGAAAAGAGCTCCTATAGGTATTTATTAGAATTCAAAAACAAAAATAAATAATAAAAAACCATTAGCTGTAATAAATACTCGATATTCTCTCATTATACAGCTATAGCCGAAAATCCTGCTACGCATAAATATGATGCTCCGAAGGGAATGAGAGATCTTTAGCTTCTGAATTTAGGCTTATCTATTAGTCTTCCACAGTTATCGAAAACTCAATTAAATCGGAGCAAACTATTTCTGTTTTAAGGCTATTGTCGCATAAGAGTTGATTGAGAATCTCTTCTTGTTGAAAAGTGAGTTGTGGTGGAGCTTGGGCATTAAAGGGATCTCGGATACAGGCGAACTTTTCGACATTGCCTTCGGCAAAATATTTTGCAAATCATTAAGAGCGCTTTGAAAAGTGTTCTGTCGAAAGAGCCAGCATAGCGTGGCTTATGAAACATTGAACCCATTTAAGGTCGCGACTTTATGCAATTCAGGGAAACAGTCTCGACCGATATGCTCATAAATTTTTCTTATCCAAAATTGCAAGACGCTTGCACGTGAAAGCTGTCGCGAACTGCAGTAGAACAGTAGAGGGGTCGTTTGATCAGTTTCCATATCTAGGCACGAGTTTTTGAATAATCTGGCTCGCAGGGGCCAGACCCTAAGTAGTTTACTACATACATATTAGGTACGTTTTAATATACGACTTAATTGAGGACTCATCAATTTCGATGGAAGTACATCTCAATGGATGATGGAATGAATCCACATAAGAACTCTTGGAACTCTTGGCTTAGGCGGTTACAGCTTCAAACAAGAAGAAGAGTCCGCAAGTACTCGCAGGTATTTATTGTCCAGTGGGGCCCTCTCACGGGTATACATTTTAGCCGATTCATACGCCATTCGTTGGCATACGTAAAAGTTACTTGTGTTCCAGCAGCAGTACGATTTGCAGGCTTTGCAGGATTTAGTCTGAAAAGCGTACCAGCAGAGAAATTTCCGATAACTGAGAGCACTTTCGTGAGAGTAAAAGATGCTTACACATAGTTAGAAGTTGCAGGATTTAGTCCGAAGTTTTTCGTCCTGCAAGTTCATGAAAACTGTTAAATGAAGAGCAGTGTTACATTCTTAAAAACCAATTGAAAGAGCTGATGCAATTTATAGTAAATATTTTTAGCAGAGTAGAAGCCGATTGCACCAAAATGACGAAACCTTTTGAAAAGTAAAATGTTGTGTGTAAGAATTTTTGCCTGAATAAATATTCCTGCGGACAAACATCTGACATTTATATACTTGCAGGAAAGATGGCTTTATGCGTTCCAGCAGTTTTTCTCAGTTCTTCACCCGCTGCTCTCTCCTGCGAGAGATATTTTGCTTTTTGACAGCTCTACAGGTTTTAGTCCAAAAATCGCTGGAACGCATCTATTATGACGCAGCAAAAAGAGAGGTGAGTGAGCCTAAGATTTTCCATTTGGATGATAAAAAAATTAAGTTTTCTAATGCGTGCTTTGGTACTTTTAGTACTTATGTTATTCTAAGTTGTTGACTATGTATAATGAAATTTATGTCAAGTGCTGGTAAGTGAAGAAACTCTTTGTGACTGAAGCCGTTTCATGGTTCTTACTTGGTTTTTCTCCAGTTATATACAGAATAGCAGGCGGTATCCAAGCAATTAAAAATACACAAAATAATACGTTTGCCGATCATAATCGTATTCGTTCTCACAACTACCGTTAAGACCAGACTATTAAGATAAGTAAAAAGGTTTCATTTTGAGAATTATGTTACCACTGGACAAAAATTTCGCCAGTGTGAGCAGATAGATTGGCGAAGTTTTTTGCAATATTGCAATAAATATATCAAACTGAAGAGGTATAAGAAAGTTTACTTCCGAAAATATATTTGGGAAGGGTTGCAACATGTTTGAAAAATTGATAAAATAACTAAACTAAATTGATAAAATAAATTAAATATGTATTGCAATACGGGCATCAAACAACACGAAAATACTTTTAAGGAGCAGTGAAGCACGCCGGGTATTTGCTAGTGTTCTATAAACTTGTGCATTGCAAGCAATTAATAATGGTTGTGAAGCCGAAAAAACTTAAATTCTCAATTCCAAACGATGTGGAAATGCTAGACATCGAATTTTTATCTGGCCATTTTACATGTTACCACATACTATATTCATAAATAATATATGAACGCTATTAAGGTCAGTAATAAAATTGAGGTCACATTGTGTTGACATATTTTAACTGCTGTGCAGCATGCCAGCCGCTCGACCACCAACCGCCATGCCATGGCCAGTCTGCCAACTGACAGAGGAGGCCAAAATGGCATTTCAGCGCCAAAAGATGAGGAGACAAAAAAATCAATATAACAACAATCAGGGCTGCCAACTATCCTTAGCTGTGAAGTGCCATACTGACGATAAAAAAGTGCCAAAATGTGTCAAATAGAAAAATAAGCATGCCAAAAAAGTTGAAATTTTTTCTAATTCTTCCTATTTAGCATTAAAATTAGAAACACATTCCTAAAACAAAAGCCCAATGCCAAAATAAGATAAACCCGTTGTAAACACTATTGAAATTAGAAAATTTAACTTGAGAAAAAGAAGTGCAAGCAAAGGATTTCACAAAAATTAATTGAAATATTACTATTTTTCAAATGTGCCATTTTGGCGCTTTGTGCCAAATTGAAAAATCAAGTGCCATTAGAAGCAAAATAGGGCCAAATATGGTACGGTTTGAGCCAAGTTGGCAGCCCCGATAACAAATGTGTGATTAAACGAAATGACGCTGGTGGTGCTGAAAGAAAGCAATGAGAACAATGAGATGAGACTATGATTTCCAGCAGACATCGTAAATAATCTTTGTAAAACAATGAGGTGTTGAAGAGCCAAAGCGAGATGCAGCAAAGAGAATGAGAATAAGCTTACAAAGAGATGAAAGTGCAAATAAGTGGACAAAACCAGTTGGGTAAACCACGGCTTTCGTATTCTTGTAAAATAAGTATTCAGATTATATGTGAGAGTAAGGAGATACCTTGTAGAAAATGCTGTCTTGAGCTGCGACTGCGATTGACGCTCACTAAAAACTTGATTTAAATTAAATTAAATCAAGTATAATATGAATAATATAATATGTTCAAAAATGAAGATAAAAAATTTGTCGAAAAAATAAATATGCAAAAATTAAGATTATTATAGGTTTGTTCCACACGAGCCCGCGGCATCCCGTGGGCGTCCAAAACAGCGCAGAAAGCGTTCCTCATGCTAGAAAAATGAGTAAAGGAGAACGAATACCTTCCACTTTTAGATCGTAAATGTCTTCTTCTTCGTGCCCGAAACAGCTGGGACTTTTTTTGCGGGCAGAAATGTGTAAGAAGTCAATTTGAAATAACAGCTGTTGTTTGCTTACATCCGAAAGTAAATTTTGTAAAACACAAAAATGGAAAATAGCACGAAAGTTTCAGAAATGTAGGTATTTGATAATTTTACTAGTCATATAAGATAAATACACATAAAATCATTGTTTAGAGCTGATTTGTTGATTCCGGGCACGAAATGTGTTTTTATGCGTTCCTCACGCTCTGGGCACTTTTGGCACGTGTTGACACATTTTTGACACTTGTGAGAGAGTAACTTATTTTTATGCTCTAATTATCGAAATAGCCCGGAAAGCGTGTGGAACACAAACAAAAAAAATCATGAAATAACGGTTAAACTGTGATCAGAAAAACATAAATCTATCATAAGGCTTAAGTTATGGTTTTTATTATAAAGACCATAACAGTTACGGTCCCTAATAAGAATACAGATTTATTGCCTTTGGCTTTGCGCCGGTGTTTTTTTGTTTTAATAATGGGCATGAAATAAATTCTCTGCTAGATATGAGAGTTTTTAGTCGATTTAAACTAGCTGGAGAGACCATGCGCTATTTGTATTATTTTAGATTAAAAAATAGCCTTTGTTTTTAACATTGCCACTGATTATTATTATTTTAGTTTTTCGGTCATTATTTATTTAAGAACGCCTTTTTCAATCGATCATAGATCAAATTTTTATGAATTAAATTTCATCGAGTTTGTTCGATTCTTTGAAATTTTAATTAGCAGTAACAAATGATCCATAAGAAATTCTTTAGTTATGTATATGTATTTGATCGACCCTTCCGGCTTTAATTTTTGCTTTCGATTGCTGTAATTCGCATAGATAATAAAAGGAAATCGATATTTTTAGATGTAAATTATATAAACTTAATCGACAGTTTAGGGTTAAATTTTTTTACTGGTTGCTGCAATTCGTTTAATTAGTAAAAATAATCGATATTTTTAGAAGTGAATTCCTTCAGTTATATTTGATCGACTTTTTTTTAACGATTGTTGCATTCCGACTAATGAATAAAAAAATTAATAAATAATAGACATTTATAGAAGTAAATTTCTTCATTATATATATTTGATCAACGTTTTCGTATTAAATATTTTCTACAAATTTCTGCCTTTTAATTAATGAATAAAAAAATATTCGATATTTTCAGATTACTTAGCTCTTCAATTATATTTAAAAGACATTTTCGTATTTAATTTTTTTTCTATCGATTGCTGCAATTCGATTAATGAATCGGTTTGAATTTTCACATGAAAAACTGAAATTCGATTTGTTTCTTTATGATGATGATTTAGCAGTCGCAATGGCCGAGTGAGCCAGGCACTAGAAAGCCAATTGAAAGATCCGAGTATCCTCGGGCGGCGGTTTTTTCTTTTTTTATTAATTTCTTTTTTTAATGTTTTGAAAACCAATCTATTTTAATTTCTTTTAGCTATTTAAGTTTATTTCCTAATGAAACGGATTTCCCCGCTTCATTTTGATTACCAAATAGTCTCAAAATCGATGTCCACCACGAAAAGTCACTATTAGTGACTAGAAACTGCTTACTGAATAACAGGGTGGAACATATCGGTGGATCGAGCTGAAGCAATCATCACTAATTTATTTTTGATGGACACTCGTTTCCGATCTCCTTAAATTTCGTTTTTTCGTGACTCAAATCATGAACGTCTCACATTTGTACCGTATACATATGGAAATTCGTACTTAGCATAAAAATATTATGCGATCAATGCCTCAGATTGATTAATTTGCAAAGGTCTTCTTTTATTTGCTCGATCATCTATTTAAGAACCATATTTTTTGAAATATTTCGTATTTATGTTTAAGTTTTCCTGAAGGGCGTTAATTTATCTGTGTACTTATCCTACATTAAAAATATTCGAGTGCTCATTTGCCACACGGTTATGAATCCACCAATATAGTATAGAGTTTTTGTTCTGCCAAACACTGTGCTGCTACGATGCATAACTTTTGAATGTAAAAAATATAGATATACATATGTATATATATACATATATTCGTTTACATGCCTACGAGTGTAGAAATGTAGTTTTTGTGCTATCTTGATTTTTTAAGGACAGCCCTGGGGGCTGCGAGCCGGAACAACGCGGCGCTGAAAGGCTTTTTTTTGGGATGAGCTAACATCAAACGAAATATGCAAAAACAAACAGAAATTCTTTTGAATATTTTCTATTAAAATGGAAAAAATTAGAAATATTACAGTTGTATGCAAATGGCTTGGGGGCACTCATGACATTGCCGAACCATGCATTTGCGTATGAATAGCTTTCATAAGTACATATGTATGTATGTATGTATGTAGGCAAATACAATTGTTTCTATGCCATTAATTATGGCACAGTTTTAACATTTTATGGAAATTAATTAACATTTTTTATGCAACTTTTACAAAAGAGAATAAAACACTCCCTACGGTTCGTCGAATTGGGTTGCATTTATCCATACGAATATTTAAATTTTGGAAATTTTCAATTCTTCTTTTAAACAGTTGCAAACCGTTGATATATATCCAAATATATCCCTATTTTTTATTTTGAAATTGAAATATATTTATAGGTCGCTCGAAGCACCAAAAGTTTTCCATGTATTTTATATGGGGGAAAACCCACTTTTCGTAGAAATAGTATAGAATTCTTAAAAGGCTATATTTTTCTATTGGAAAGCTCTGTTTATCTGCAGAAGATTCCCATTAATAATACCCAACTGTTTATTTAACCATTTTTTCATCGCAACTATAATTTATAGGTCCGCCAAAAACCCACAAAAACCCCCAAAAATGCAATGGGCGGACCAATAAAAAATCGTTAGTATTAAAAAATGGTTAAATAAATAATTGGGTATTATTATTGAAAGTCTCTTGAAGAGAACCAGAGTTTTCTGATCGAAAAATATTGATTTTCCAGAATTCTATACAATTTCTACGAAAAGTTGTTTTTTCCCATATAAAAATGCATGGAAAACTTTGAGCGCTTTGAGCGACCTGTAAATATTTTTTGATTTCAAAATAAAAAAAATAGGGTTATACTTTTTTCGATATCGAACAATCCTAGGGGGTGAGAGCATTACAATTCTGACTTTACTGTTTTTGAACCACCCCAATGTACA
Organism: Rhagoletis pomonella; assembly: GCF_013731165.1. NCBI lineage: Eukaryota > Metazoa > Arthropoda > Insecta > Diptera > Tephritidae > Rhagoletis > Rhagoletis pomonella. Next base: position 39,718,030 of record NW_023458561.1, on the reverse strand, counting down.
TTCGTAAGGGCTTCAATAGCTTAGCGAAGTTTGTTTATAAAATTGGTATTTGATGATTAAAATTACCAGAATGTAGCACAGAACCACAAAAATTCACTTCACTGCATTTAATTTGCATGTTTACACAAGAAGTACTAGTAAAATTTTCAACAAAAAAATATTTATTATACCGGAATACATCTACATACATACTTTATGTATACATATGTATGTACTTAGTTATTCAATAGCACCGAGGCCCATTCACGGCGCCTCACAGTTTTTCTTTTTTACATATTTATATATTTGAAATATAAATGTATGCAAGTAGAAATTATCGACGTAAATCGCTAAAAATCACAACTTTGACATACCTTTAGACGTAATTATAGAGCAACAACAGACAGACGACTTATTCATTTGCAGCGAAGCGACAAGGCACAGTGATGGCAATTACGTCAGGCGGCAGGCGGCAGGCGTCAAAATAACTTTGCCCCCATCGTGGCGCGTTAACTAACTATGTACTTAGTCGGAGCGCCCAAATGGTCACACTTGTGGCTTGGCTAATTCAATTTTCGCGCGTTCTAATTTGATTTTTCAATATTGCGATAGCACACTGAGATGATAGTTTACATGTAGTAGATACATAGAAAGATATATATATTAGGGTGGAAAAAAACAATTTTATTTCCAGCCCAATATATTCCACCAAAATTATTATTTTTTTATTATTAAGGTTCCAGGTTTATAGCTCATTAAATTTTATTGTAATAAATTTCAGGTTGAAAGGGGCTAAGAAGTCGCGTTGATATTTAATATTTTTTTTACACCGAAGAAAATGAGAAAATTAATTGACAACAAAATAAGAAGAAACTTATTGCCAAAATACAATGAAACACTAAAAAAAAAAAACAAATAACACAGCGCGATAAAACCAAAAAAAAATTCGAAACATAGTTTCGTGTGTATAACTATTGGCCAAATATAGTAAAACTGCATTTTTAGTTTTTCTCTTTGACATCGGGATTTTGTTTTAAGGATTTTGTAGTTTAAATGATATGATTAATTCCAAAAATTATTTAAAAACTTCATTCCAATATAGAAAAATAGTATGGGTAGCCATCGAAAGAGAAAATTCTTAAGAAGTAAGAACTATTAAGCCTTAATTCTATTGAATTTTCTCTTAAATTTGATAGTCATACTGTTTTTCCACAATGCACTAAATTGTTTTAATAATTTTTTAAAATAATTATATTTTTCAAATTTCAAAGACCTTTAAAAAAATCTGACGTCAGAGAGAAAATATAAAAACGTAGTTTTACTATATTTGGCCCCTGGTTTCGCGAATATATAAATCTTTGTGTGTGTAAAATTTACTGTCGTACTGTGTAATATGCGCCTGCCTCAAGCTCAATAAAAATTGTTGAATACTAGATATGCCAGATCGAAATTAAAAAAAATCGATTTTTGAATCGATTCAAATCGAAATAAAAATAATCGGTCTCTCAAGATCGATTCATATATTTTGTCAATTAACGTAATATACTTAATTCTTACAAAGACAGAAAACACAGCGATATGACCAAACTTTTATTGTACATAAGTAATGCTTAAAACATACACATTTATATTGTTCATAATGGTTTCAATATCTAGATTTGAGATAAGGTTTTTCTATACTGCAACAATAATAGGAACATTCAACAGAAACTTCATAAATTTTTAAACCGATCTTCCGCTAGGCAACGAAATGACAATAAATGTATGCCATTTTAAAAATGCCATGTGGAAACAAATACAATGACACGGGTAGCGTTTAATGCCTAACATAGTGATACAAATTTTTGTTATTTATAACAGCCGCTGCGAACAACCTTCAGCCCACAATCCCAACATTCGTTTTCAAAGTGTTTTCGTTGTCGTTCCGAACATGGCATTAATGCCTAGTTAAAACTCAATGTTAGCCCTATATAAGAAAATTGTTAAATTTTTTCGAAATTTTGTTTGTTTTTTTTATAAAAAAATGAGAAAAAACTGTATGTTTTACTTCGAAATTAACCACTATTTTAAGAAACGTAATGGAGTTTACATACACATATTTTTTTGCAATGTGGACGTTTTTTACTTTTGTTTTTCGATATAAAACGAGTAATTAAGGGGTGAAAATTGTTTATGAAAGTTTGAAATTACACTTTTTGAGTTTTTGTTGTAGAATTAGCCATAATTTTATATAGAGTTATTTTCAAGACGCTTCCCTGAGGCGCCCTATTGCCGGAGGAGAATGGTCATTGAATTCTTTGGCATTTGCCTCTCATGGTGTTTTTTTTGTACCAGCCTCGCATTCAAATTTCTTTAAATTGTTATACATTTTCTGTGGTAAACCGAAGTTCAATATGCATCAGTTAAAGAAAAATCGAGTGTCGATTCTCGATTTTTTTGAATCGCTTCACGGATCGAATCGGAACTAAAAAATCAAATCGGATCGGAAGGGCTCGATTAATCGTTCTTCGATTTAATCGATTTAAGAGCAGCATCTCTAATACTTACATGTGTATTCGGCAAATATTTAATAGACTATAGTACTGCTTACCTAAAATTTTTATAAAAAGGTAAAATTAGTTGAGCTAATTTTCCTGTGTATTTTCGGACTACCTTAATGAACATGTATATTTCTGTATTATATGAGTTATACAGATATACACATACTTATCTGCACCTGCCTGTATTTATGTACGCATGTACACCTACGGTCATAATAAAAGCACCTTAAAATTTTAATCAGTTTCGACTATTTTTCTCTTTTTTGATGCTATAAATTGTTTATGAAAATATCCCTCATTATATATCAAAAATGGTTTTGCAAAACCGCCCATCGACCAGTTGCAAAACCGCCTAAATCGCCGTTGTGACAAAAATGAGATTTGGTAACCCTGAACTCCAGGCATCGAGATTTATGCAAAGCAATCGTAAAATCGTTATTAAAACAACAGCTTTGTAAAGCAATAGCTAAAAAAATACCGCCTATCAAGGCAATACCTTCAAAGAAAACTCGTTTTATCGCTCTCTTGTAAAATTTAAGTGCCGTAAGATAGGCGGTTTTGCAATTGGTCGATGGGCGGTTTTGCAAAAACATCGACGATATGTTAACCAAAATTTCAAACTTTGCACAAAAATTTAAAAAAATCGACGAATGTTCACCAAAGTCTCAAACTTTTTAATCAGATATTTTGGAAGAATTCTTGTTATGCAATTTTATAGCCCATCTAATACAGTGCAAGTTTAAAGTTGCTAAAAAATGCCGTAAATTTTTGATAAGTTTTTTTTTTTCCTGGCGGTTCACGACGCTTTTTTTCCATACAAAGCAGTATGTTCGAATTCTTTTTATATGGAGGATAGTGCAGAAAATCGTCAGCAAAGAAAAAAATATATAATCATATATCAAAAATCAACGGGATTTTTTAGCAACTTCAAAACTTGCGTTTTATTACGTAATATACAAAATTTAATGGGATATTAGTTAAAATAACTGCCTGCCATAAACTATTCTTAAACCTCGGATTAAAAAGTTTGAAGTTTTGATGGCATTTTTTTATTCATTTTTTTAGTTTTATGCAAATTTTGAAACTTGGATTTAAGCATATGGTTTTTGTTGTACATATAATGAGCTATACTTTTATAAAGATTAATGAATATTAAAATAACAAAAAAAAAAAATAGTCAAAGCTTTTCAAAATGTTGCAGTGCTATTATATTGGCCGTAGGTGTACCATCTCTTCCCCGATTTAATACTTGTGCCGGCAAGGTCTATGGTTTTTGTCACATTACCGACATTAAGTCTTTTGGTGTAAGCACCAGGGGTCGCACGAAATTGCTCAAAAGAAGAAATATATGCGCCTGAGACAGTCGTCTGTCGGCGCTGTAGGGCGCTAGCATCCTATAAGTGAATGAATATTATAACTTGGCTATGACGTAAGTTTAAGAAATTTTTTTTTTACAAAATTAGACATTTTGTCATATGTACATATAATACATTTGTGCGATGGGAATATGGAAACAGTCAAGTGTGTGTGTGTGTGAATCGCATGTTGTCACCATGGCCACCATAAAATTTCATTTTACCATCGAGACGTGCCAATGAGCTTTTCAGTTTTACTTTTAAATTTTTCCGATTTTCGCCTTCCACCTTCCTGTCCATTATTTTGCTATGGAACATTTCTTTTGTCAATGTCTTCATCGCCACAGCCGCTTGAGTTATAATATTCGTATGTATATATCTGTATGTATGAATGTGTTGTTATTTGTCCCCAAGCTTCTTAAAGTGTATTTTTATTTGAATATGTAGACTTTTATGTGTATACATAGATACATTTTAAAAAAGCTGCTAGTTTGACAGCTTGATTCCTGTCATAATGCCATGCTGCACTGCTTTCTATAGCTTTTTATTTATCCACTAAATTTGATATTCCATATACACTTTAGCGACTTCTGCTCAGTTGTATGCAGTGGTCACGGTATTTAATAGCCACAGCTCGTGAATGAAAAAGTTCCGGAATATAACCTTAAAAGGACTTACGCTTGTAAGGATTCGCCAGGTGGAAATCTGAATGACGCAATCTCTTCTCTATGAGTATAGCGCCAAGGTCCAAACTTTCAATTAATATTAAATTTTTTATTTACAATTACTTCAGAAATCGTAAGCTCAAGAACCTTTGAACCAATATTCGCTTTCAAATTGGTGCGGCCGCTGTGGTGTATTGGTTAGCAGTGCGCGCTCCCATTCCGCAGGGCCTGGGTTAAAGCCCGGTTCAATCCAACATCAAAAAATAAAAAAATAAGAAAAAAATAAAAAGAAATTGTCTAACAGCGGTCGTCCCTCGGCAGGCAATGGAAAACTTCCGAGTATATTTTTGCCACGAAAACAAGCTTCCCTTAAAAATACAATCGCCGTTCGGAGTCGGCGTAAAAATTTAGGTCCCTCCGCTTTGTGTGACAACATAAAGGCACACGCCTCAGACGGAAACCTTTAATTTTAACCTATTCAAGAAAAGGAGGAGATTATCAATTCGTCGGAAAGTTTTTTTTGTTTATGTTACCGGATAAGTTTGAACCGCTCAAAGGTGGTCCCCATACTAATTTAGTTTAGTTCCGATCATTGGATCATGGAGAATTTAACGGCACTTGCAAATTTTTCGTTATTTCTCTTCTGTGCCAACTGAGGTCAAGTCCTTCTCCACCTGGAGAGTTTTTGTCCATTCGAACGACATGACCTAGCCAGCGTAGCCGCTGGAGTTCAATTCGCTGCACTAAATCATTGTTAAAGCTCATACAGCTCATCGTTAAATCACAATCGCCTTTACGTTTGCCGTGGTCGTGAGACCCTCTCATCCGAGGCACGTTTTGAAAGTGGCGGTTCAGTTTTCACAAAAAAAAAAACGGAAGTAAAGGTGCTTAAAGAGACTTCATCAGTCATTAGTATTGAAAAATAGTATTAATTTATTCGTTAACTGTTCTTCTTACCCATCACACATGTGACTCTCAAAGTTTTTGCTGTATAAATTCTCTAAATGCAGTTAGGTTTTTCTGTTAATGAAATCATAGCACTATTATCAAAATAACACTTTACTTTCAAACTAATGTTCTACACAAATCGTTCCCACAAGCGCCGCAACAGGATATTTTACCAAATAAGTTAGTTGGCTGAGATTCTAAGTGCTTCGCCGTTTGCGTACAGAAAACGAAAAGGAAAGGCCGTGATATCGAGGATGCCGTGCGTTATAAAGTGACGTGTAAGTAGCTACTTAGTTGCAAAATACGATTTGTCAGCGAAACTTGAGTGCCTACTTGGCTGAACGCGCCGGCGTTGAAATCAAAAGCTTTTGTAATGTTGTCATGTAACAAAGCAACTAAATCTAATTAGCTTGATGGCCATAAATCTTAGGCATGTCCTTGGCATTTATATCAAACATTACTTTTTTTTACCTTCACACTACTTAATTTATTTTGTTGCTTCATTGCCAACCACAACTGAATTGTTCTTGATTTTATTTACCAAATTTGACGCTGATAGAAATGTTGTACGCGTACTATATAGTTTGAAGAATGTTGTGGATTTATCGTATACATAAATAAATTGCAGTTAAATATAACTTCTTCTTCTTCTTCATTGGCGCTGTAACCGCCTAAGCGATTTTGGCCGAGTCCAAAACAACACGCCAGTCTTTTCTCTTCTAACGCCAATTGGAAATGCCAAGTGAAGCCAAGTCGTTCTCCACCTGGTCTTTTCAACGCAGCATCGCGACCTGCGGAGATACCAAATTCAGACATCGCGGCATAAAGACAACTTGTCGTGCTGTCGAAAGTGGCTTTCAAATCGACAAATAGATGGTGTGTGACGATCCTATTCTCGCGGGTATTTTCCAAGATTTGGCGCATTTTGAATACCTGATCTGTGGTGGATTTGCCAGGCCTATTGCCACACTGGTAAGGTCCAATCAGTTGGTTGACGGTGGGCTTCAGTCTTTCACACAATACACTCGATAAGACCTTTCCAGTCATCGGGCATGCGTTCATCTGGCCATATTCTGCATAAGAGTTGATGCATTCACCTTATCAGCTCCTCGCCGCCGTATTTGAATAGCTCGGCCGGAAGGCCGCCAGCTGCAACAGCTTTGTTGTTTTTCAGCCGCGTAATCGCTATTCGTAACTCGTCATAGTCAAGCGCTGGGACATCGGTTTCATCCTCATCGACTGGGGGCTCTTTCGGACTCGATGGTGTGAGAATCGAGTGGCGAATAAGTTGGCCGTCTCTTGTGATTTCAGCTTTTCTGCGCTAAGCTTTCCTTGCATTTTTTTGGGCACAGTTTTGTTGCAAAACACTGGAAGACTTCCATCTATAATAACATGATCGATTTGGTTTCTCCTTTTTTGATCTGGAGACAGCCACATAGCTTGATGGATCTTTTTATGCTTGAATCTAGTACTGCATAATACCTTGTTTCAGGCTCCGGCAAAGTCGATCAGCCTCAGCCCGTTGTTGGACGTTTCGTTTCCTTCGTTTCGCGAAGCACGATTTTGATATCGTGTCGGGGCAGCGCTCATATGTGCGCTTCAAGCGCTCATAGAAGAGATCTTTGGACGCTGAAGAATCTCGCTTTGATGCGGATTGTGGCTAGACGTTCGTCCATCGGGGGGAACGCCAGCACCCGGCGACGGAGTCTCTCTTCTACCACGAATCTAACACCGAATTTGCGCTCCTTAACGTGGCAACTGTAGTAGACGTCGCAGAGCTCCATTGCCTCCTTGCCTTGCCCCGTCTAACGCATTACTTGGACGGCGGTGATGTAAGCCCTAGTTTTCCCGACGACATCAACCAGCCGGGCAGAGGCACCTTCCCCATCAAGGGTCTGGATATTCCAGGTGCATACCGTAAAATCATAGTCCTTAATACGTTTGTCGTTGTCTTCATTAGAAAAAAGGGGGTCTCATCTGAGGAAGTTTGTTTCATTGGGTGGTGTTTTAACGTTGCAGGACTCAAACCAAGTGCACGCAAAGTATTACGCTTTCTCACTTTAGCTCGCCTAAATATAACTGTACGCCTAAATACGAAATTCTGGTCGTGTCTTCGTATAAATGTAACCACAATTTATCGTTTTTGCATCCATTTTACACACATATGTACATACAAATGTAAGTGTGTTCCACGGATAATATGAAGTGTTGAATAATCGGCAAATGGGATAAATTCTTACATGTAAATAAATGCATGCATACGTATGTACATATGTAAGTAAGCACATAAATATTCACGTCTAAGGTTTTTGTTTACTTTCTAGTAGTCGATTGAGATTCAGATTATCCACAGTTTACTTGTTACATGTGTATATATATATACACTTGTGGTCAGTTGATTAAGTCAAGTGGCACATTGACTAGTTTTGGCTATTTTCATTCTGTTTATTTAATGTTTACGTGTTTTTTTTTATAAAAGTCTAGCACTTTACCTAACCAGCGCCACATAAATTTCCACATTTCCAACTTCGTACAAAAATTATAAAAATTCAACAATAGTTCGATAGTTTCGTTTGTATGGGAGAAAATACCTGGCACCATCAGCAAAAAGAATTATTAAAAATTAATGAGCTACAAACTGCATACCCAGAATTTTTCTAAAAATTCTGAATAAAAAGTTTAAAATTTGTGGGTGCAAATATTAAAGTTTGTTGAATTTTCATAATTTTTGTACGAAGTTTGAAATGTGAAATACTCAAAACTAGTCAAAATGTCACTTGACTCAGTCAGCTGACCACAAGTGTATATATCGCGCAATTCATCGCAGGAAAACTTTCAAACTTATATGAGTTGCATTACCAAAGCTCATCCAAAATCGAAAACTTAAATATTTACACCCAATTGTTCCCCATTGAGGCAAAGAAATTGTCTCGTCCTTACCGCCACCACCCGATTCCTCATTCATTTGCTACTCTGCGCCAACATCGACACAAACTAACCAGCTAACCGCGCGTTACGCTTCTACATATCTGTTCTAATGGATGCGTCAAGGCCATAAGCTCTGGCTGTAGCGGTTGCGACGCTGCTTTACTTTGTTTTACCGCCTTTAAGTACAAAACGCTTTCGTAAACGCGCGACAACTTAATGTGGCCTCCAAGCGGCAATGCTCGAAAAATCGTCCTTCTTACGGTATTTTAATGCTAAAATTGTAGCGGCAAATCAAGAATAAGAAATGTTCAACATTTAACCGAAATTTGGTGGGTGCTTTTAAAGATGGCTAAGATGCCATTTGAATATTTGTGTTTAATGTTAATGTATTTATGTATGAATAGACCCAGCGGGAAAATTGGTTATGTTTTCCCACTTATAGCCAAAAAACTTTCAAAATATGACGTGACGATTGTATGTAGGACCTACGCTGGTGAGGCACTCAGCGCCTAGGTTGACATAACTCCCTTTCCTATTTTAAGAGAAAAAAGCTTGTAAATAGGCGACCACCACGGCACTTTCATTTTCCCCCACTGTGCGTCGCCGGTCTCTATTTGGAGGATAAAATCAGTCAAAGTTTTCGTCAGGGGGAGGGACTTACAGTTCTACGTCGACTCCAAATGGCGGTTGGATTTTTATGAGAAGCTGCTTTTAATGGCAGAAATACACTCGGTGGTTTGCTATTGCCTGCCGAGGGGCGACCGCTGTTAAGAAAAAACCCTTTTTCTATATTTTTTGCGATGTTGCTTTGACCAGGGCTGGAGCCCTGCGCCTGCAGAGTGGAAGCGCGCACTGCTTACCACTACACCACAGCGGCCGCCAAATATGAATTACACCCAGAATTGAGAATTTTTTATCGAGACTACTTTTTTTTGTTTTTTGTATATAACAAATGCAATTTTCAAAAACTGGCGTTGCTTTTTTGATTTTTTATTGCTTGCGGTATCCAGCATTTTATATCATAAAAAATTCATGCTTCTATGGAAAAAAGTGCAAAAATCACAAAAATCACCGTGATTTTTAGCCGAATGAAACCAGCATTTCATTGAAATTTTGAAATTTGAAATTTTGATGAACATTTTTTGAATTTCCCAAAATTTTGTATGAAATTTGAAACTGTGATTTATGCTTTTTATGGTTTCTGGTTAAACTTGGACGATATTTTTATAGAAACATAACAAAAAAACTTTAACTCGAAAAACATTACGAATAGTTAAAAAAAAAATCAACACGTGCAAATTTTTTGAGTCACTGTATACCTTCACCTAGCACTCACACACAGGGAAGAGGAATCGAGCTTATATTTAAGGAAGAGGCAACTTCAACGCTAATGCGGATGCCCCAATACGCAATCGCTCTTTTTGTTTTGCAAGAAGGTGCTTTGTCTTATTTTATTTAGTTCATCGTGTTTACTTTCCCAAACTGCAAAAAGCCCCGCTAAAAATAAACATTTCATATGTTGGCTGTAAAAAAAATGTATTCATTAAGCTGCAGAACAAACTGGTAGCAAGCGAGTTCGGAACTAGTAGCTTTCACTGCCGGGCAAATTTGTGCATTAATGCCGATTTGTTTTCTTGATTGCACACGCTAAGTCGCGTGACGATTAAGTTTGAATTGCTACATTACCATTTGCGCTTATTTTTTTGCCAGTCACATTAGCATTTTTTTGTGAAGAAAAGGGAGTAGTTTTGGTTGGTTTTGCGCCATTTCACATTTGCAATAAAAAATAATTGAAGGCTGCTGAAGGTCAGGGTGAGGAAAAGTAAACTAACAACCGTACAGGCAAGAGCTGGAAAATTGACGCGTGGTGTAAAAGCAAATAACTATGTATCTACCAAGTTTAATGGATTTTATTAGAAAAAGAAATAATACAAGAAATCTGCTCGCAATGCATATTATTAAACATTTGCTTTCTTTGTCTATTGAAAGGGGAACAGCAGAACATACATATGGGTCAATCCATGCCAAATTCACCAATACTTTACTTTTGGCCACTTTTGACTAAACGCAGTGGTCCAGTACAAATTTGGATACATTTTGGTCAGAACTTTTATTTATAATGAAGTTTTCACAAAGGTAAACTAATTTTTTTTCGAAAATTACCAAAATTTCACGATTTCCGGGATTTTGCAAGCTAATTTTTCAATATCTCAAAAATGACATATAGGTACGTATACATACATATACCTAATATACCACATATAAAAATTGAAAGTGTAACAAATCAGCAGATTTTTGAAATTAAAAATTGGTGGAAGCTAAATAATAATAATTGTTGGCAAAAGTTTTTTTGTGCAATACTTCCATTCATTTGATCTTAAAAGATCATGAAATTTTCAAGAAGGTGTTTTTTTTAATATGAATTTTTGATATTTTAAAAGAAAAAAATGTTTTCAAATTATAAATAGTCATTGTAAACATTTTATTATTATTTTTATTTAATTTAAATTTATTTTAGTTAAAGATTGCTAAAAACTTTTTTATTTCAAAGTTCAAAAATTCATATATGAAGTTAAAAAACACCTTCTTGAAAATTTCGTATTCTTTTAAGATCAGTTAGAAGTATTAAATAAAAAAGCGAGCCAAAAATTTGTTAAAGGTTTTGCTTTTACGATTTCTTAAATTTCAAATTTTTTTTTTTTTCATTTTGCAAATTCATATACAAATATATATAGTTTTTTATATATTCCCAAACATCACTTTTAAAACGATGTCAGTACCTTTTTTGTAAGTGAATAAACTTGCAAAATCCGGGACATTTTATTATTTCCCCCCTTTGGCAAAACTTTATTATATCATAAAAAAAGTTATAAACTCGATTACTGAAGGAACAGTAGGGATAAGACATATGAATAATGCGTTTAGTACTTTTACGCATTTGGGCTGCTGATCAGAAATTAGACAAAGATAAGAATAAATGGTTGTCTAAGCACTACTTGTATTTATTGGTTTAGTAAGTGTTCTTTCTATGACCTCAGGGTGATCAAAGTTGACACTTGAAAGACTATCCCACAAAAAAATAAAAAATAAAAGTACAGCTAATTCTGTGTAGGCCAGGCCCAAGCTGTATTTAACAAGGTGGTGTTGGGGCGACAGCTGAGTTCTTCGCCGTGGAAAGCATTACGTCAGAATGATGTGTTTGTTGTAACTTATACCAACGACAGTATGGATATCTGCGTATAATTTGTTAGTGTAATTTTTTACTTATATACGGCTAAACCACCTTGTTAAATACACCTTGGCCAGGCCATTCATGAAATCTATTTGGAATAGTAAAGGATTTTGTGAATTGGTTTTCGATAATATCGACGGCTGAGTGGAAGATCGGGCCTATCTTGGCAACCGGTTCGAAAACTCCCGATCTCAGAAAATGGATCAAGATATTTCAGAATTTGATTGAATAATGCGTTTTTCAGAATAGTACCGCGGGTCCCGAAATCTATCACCAAGAAAACTTCACATATCTTTCAAATTAATTTTAAATAACGACAAAAAGAATAATGGAAGATCTGGCATCTTCCGATTATTATTATTTTTTGCTTTGCTGTTCGTTTTCGTCCTAATAAAACATAAAAAAGTGCATATTTCACACATAGTTTTTAAGAAAGGAGGGTCGGGAAAGGATTTTCGTCCCGTCCCGCCTGAAAAATTTTACAGACCTTCCTCTACCGCCCATCCCGGCCAATTTGAAATCAGTACCGTGGGTCCCGCGGGTCTCGATATCCCGCGCTCATCTCTAGTCACAACGGATGAATACAGATTTTGCTGTTTGGTATGTTTTGCTTAATCTAGGATTCAAAAACGTCTTAATAGATGTAATCAGCAACAAAAAGATAAAGCCGACCAGGTTGATCACTTTGTTTACAAGGTTGTCCAGTCCACACCTGGATTGTCACTTTGGAGTTGCACAATGGAAATTTCCTCAAATGTGAAAAGAAAACCATGCTCCTCCTTATTTATTCAAGGCAAGAAAGAGTGGCAAAAGGAGACCAAGACAAGACCATTATAAATACACGAGATATTAAATGCGGCATGGACTATTTTGGGAATCAGGCACTTATGAATAAAATACATATGTACAGACATACTTAGGGTGGTATATAGGTTTATAGTAAGTCGCACCATAGCTGAGTGGCAGCTAAATACATATCTTGACATCAGATGCATACATCGAATGCATCGTGGAAGTGGTTGATGGTTGCAACACACTGTATCAAATATGTACATACATATACATACGTATAGGTATAGAGATAGCATATTCTAGTAGTCGCCTATTCCCATTGAGGCAAGTGTCAGGCTGCTATGCTAGCCACATGTATGTGCATATATTGTATGTACATAGATACATATAACTATACAACACATCCATACATACTTACATTATGCCACTAAAGTGGCCATTCAACCACTTTTTATGGTATAGCCACTGTTGCCACTTACATCTTTATTTGTGTACCAAAATGAAAAAAACTGTTGCAGAATATGTACTAGCTTAGGGCTGCCAGACGTCCTGGTTTTACAGGATTTATCCTGATTTAAACAAATTGGCCTGGTATCCTGGTCCACACTTAAATTGTCCTGGTTTTTTTTATCTAGTTTTTAACGGATTTTTGCTTTGAAAAAAAAGATTAAGCTTTCTGTCATTTGTAGTCGAAAATCGATAATGAAACATTTTTTCTAACATTTTGAGCAATATGTGGTGAGTTTACTTTCTTTCTGTTTAGTTTATTTGGTTAAAATCTAGTTTTGTATCTTCAGGAAAATGCGAAAAAAGTGCAAGTTCATACTACGCAGTAGATAATTTCAGGAGTTAAAATCTCTTAAAAAAGGCCTTTCTGAAAGTCATTTTCAGAGCACTATTTCTAAGTTAGTTTTAAGGCTGCCTGCAATATAGAGGCAATGTTGTCACCCACCACTATATGTAGTTTTGTATTCAAAATGCTTATGATCCATGCAGTTATTAAATTAGGAATTATATTTCTTACCCATGGCTTTGGATTTTGCCAATGTGCCAATTTGGAAAAAAGAACCAAAAATGGTACATTTCGGCCAAAATGGCAACCCTTGGAGTGTTTTTTTAAATATTTGTTTTTTGTATTTTGTTTTTATTTCAACTCTATCGAAAACTCTTGTGTTGTGCATAGTTTCGTATTTATTTATCCATGCCATTCTATACAAAAGCCTTGGTATATAGGTTTGTGCGCGTATACGTATGAAAAGAAATGCATTTCCAGATGATTTTTTTTTACTTATTTACTCTGTACGGAATGGAAAATTACCAACAGCTGATAGATAAATGCGTATGTAAGTGATTACGTTTGTGTTTATAGATGCCTAAATGTACATATGTACATACATCAAATGTATACCCGCAGTAAACGTTACGAATTTTGTTAAAAAAAATGTATTTTTCAACGTGACACACGTGACTATGAGATGTTTAGAGGCATCTCATTACATTCAGCTGCATGAATAGGTCGCTAATTTATGCTTATTTGTTAATGACAATAAGTGTGAACTTTTTTTTAATTTTTGTGGAAAACCAATAATCATTAAGTAAGATAGCAGAAAAGTTAATTTGGGACTATGTACGACTACAAAATTATTATTAATGCGAAACAAGCAAAGAAAATTTAAAACCCATTTGAAAAAAGTTGATCAAATAGAATAATGTACACGTGCAAAAAATTTATCAGAAGAAACTATCGTTTATTATACTCCCCTTTTACTTCAAAAAAAAAAAAAAAAAAAATCTGAAATTAATTGCACTGTATTCACGCAATTTACTCGTATTATAATAATACACTTTCAATTATTTTGTAGTTGGCAATTTCAAGAGATAAGATAATTTTATTTATCTTAATCTACAGACGTGCGTTATGCAATAGAAAACGTAAATCAACTTATATCGCTACAGTAATCTCGCTAAAAAGTGGGATGGGACTGCATGACAGACAGGCTGAAAAACAACACAGTCATAACTGTCAGTTTGTAGATAATTATTTGTAAATTTTCTAAAGCAATGTTTGCTGCTCTACTGGCACTTTCTGGATTTTCGGGTATGTACGTACATATTTACATACATATAAGTATGTATATAAACGCATATGTATGCTTGTACATTAGACCACCACAGGGTACTTAAAAAAAAAAGTTCACTTTCCTCCAAAATGAGTCAGAAAGCTGGCTAACTTTTTATACCCGAGCGCACTTGTACGCAAGGGTATTATAACTTTGTTCACATAACGGTTGTTTGTAACAGGCAAAACGAATCGAGATAGATATAGACAAATGTATACATAAATGATCAGAATGAAAAAAGAAATCGATTAAGCGGTGACTGTCTGTCCGTCCGTCCGTCCGTCCGTCCGTCCGTCTGTCCGTCTGTGCACACGATAACTCGAGTAAAAATTGAGATATCTTAACGAAACTTGGTACGTGCACTTCTTTTGGGCGTAGGACGGATGGTATTGAAAATGGGCAAAATAGGACAATAACCACGCCTACCTCCCATATAACGGTAATTTTCAGAAATACGAAAAGTGCTATATTTTAGTAACTACTGAAGATAATTCACTCAAAATTGATATTTACAATGAGTTTTAGACGAAAAATAAGAATATTAAAAAATTTTGGCAAATGGGCGTAGCCACGCCTACTTATGGTTACATGTGTATATCTTGGTAACCACTGCACCAATTTCTTCCAAACTTGGCACAGTTGTTGGTCCTGCTACAACATACCAAATGGCCGAAAATTTTTAAAATCGGACAATAACACGCCCACATCCCATATAACGGTAATGTAAATGAAATCGGACTAAAATTACGACCGCTTTTCATATAACGGTATATTTCAGAAATGCTCTAAACTGCAATATTTCGAAATTTAAGGACGCTATTTTACTTAAAATTTCTACACCCCGGCTTATCGTGTAGCAGTAGCTTTCGGAAAGGTGGAAAACATATATTTAATAATTGCGCCGGGTATTTAATGTTCGGCTCCGCCCGAACTTAGACTTTCTTACTTGTTATTATTATCTTTTTTCAACTTTTTGACTAGGTTCATCGTAGCTGGAATTTGTTGGAAATAACTTTAAAATTTTATATTGTATGTTGTTTTCATTTATTTGGCTCTCGAAGCCTAAGCCATTTAATATTAAATATTCATTAAATAATTTTTCAAATATACTGATGAATTTAAAATAATTTTTTAATCCTTCCAAAAAATTAGGATTGAAACTATCTTTTAGGTTGGTGAGTAAACATACTCTGAAAATTTAATTTTCGTTAAATTTTAGTAAAATATTTAGAAAATAGTGTTTTACGTAAATGGTTTTTTGATTTTCTGCAAAAGGATAAAAACTTTTTCAAAAATTTAAAATAATAGTTGTAAATTCGTAACGAAACCATTTCTTGTTGTTGTTGGGTGAATGCAAATTTTATGAAAATCTGAAAGTTTCTTTTTAAATATTCGTTATGGGGGTATCCTAATATAAGAAATAACAAAATGAAGGTATGGTAATGGTTCTCATTTTCGTTGTCGGTGTTTCCGACTGGGTAGGATTGTGATGTAATGTGGAACATCTATCTCTCGTCTAAGGATGTTAACTTCGAAAAAATCTCTAATATGCATTCTTTTTCATCAAAAACATAAGCTACTAAATAAAGCTCTACTCAAACACGTTTCAAATGAAATCTGTTTGGGGGGCGGAATCATTCAGTGTGAGTTTTAAAATATACCAATAGAAAAGTATTTTTTTTATGGAGCGTACGGTTATCTAATGTTCAAATATTTATATGTAAATACATATGTACATACTCATGAGAGAATATACTAAAATATATGTATTATGTGCTCTTATTTTAGTAGTCACGAGACGCACGCAAACAACAGCCCAAATTAACAAACAAAGAAATGTGGTGTGTGGAGCGCTGACAGCAAAGGGAGTTCACGTGGGTAGTCATTATGGCCGGCAATCAGTACAAACTTTTAACTGGAAACATA
>NW_023458561.1:39686390-39701445 GCF_013731165.1 Rhagoletis pomonella | reverse complement strand
ATGAAGATGAAGATGAAGATGAAGATGAAGACGAAGATGAAGATGAAACACACCACAACTTAACCCCCACACCGTAATTCACCACACTTCAACTCTCTCACCACACCTTAACTCACCACACCTCAACTCACCACACCTTAACTCCACACACCTAAATTCACCACACCTTAATTCACCACACCTCAACTCACCACACGTTAACCCCCCACACCTAAATCCACCACACCGTAATTCACCACACCTCAACTTTCTCACCACACCTTAACTCACCACACCTCAACTCACCACATCTTAACTCCCCACACCTAAATTCACCACACCTAAACTCACCACAGATAAATTCACCACACCTAAACTCACCGCACCTCTTAAGCCCACCACACCTGAATTCACAGCGCCGTAACTCCCACACCCAATTCCACCACATCGCAAACCACCACACCAAATTTCCCCACATGACATGATATCACTTTATGTGGCATCAATGACATTGCTTTAATATTGATACTGAATTAAAGAAATCTACTAAGCAGCAGTTTAGAAATCAGATTTACGAAGATTAAGATTCATGCAAGGAAGAAGGTAAAGTTGAATATGTAGAAGAAGAAAGGGATAAAGGCAAAGATTAGAATAAAAGTAAAGAAACCTAAATACAAACGAAGGTGGATATGAAGATGAAGATGAAGATGAAGATGAAGATGAAGATGAAGATGAAGATAAGGATAAAAATCATAACCCCTTAACTTTAACTCATCTTAACTTAAAAACTTACTCCACCTGAGCTCACCACACATTAATTCACCACACTTTAACTCCCCACACCTAAATTCACCACACCTCAACTCGCCACACCTTAACCCCCGCACCTAAATCCACCACACCTAAATCCACCACCCTTAATTCACCACACCTCAACTTTCTCACCACACCTTAACTCACCTCAACTCACCACACCAAAATTCACCACACCTTAATTCACCACACCTCAACTTTCTCACCATAACTTAACTCACCACACCTGAATCCACCACACCTAAATTCACCATACCGTTAACTCCTACACGCAATTCCACCACACCGCAGCTCACCACACCCAATTTCACCACATGACATGATATCACTTGATGTGGCATCAAAGGCAACATCATTTGGCATAAAATGAACCAAAATAAATAAGATTTAGATAGAGGTGAAAAAGGGATAAAAAGGAAATACAACTGAAGAGTGTGCGATGTTATATTGTGGTGTGTTATGCTTCATATGTTATGTTATTTATTCTTATGTTATGGTTATGTTATGTTATACCAAGTACTAAGCTAAACTCCCCTCCACTTAACCCATTCCAACTAATGTTATTTTAGCTCATTCAACTTAAATAAACTATCCTTAATTTTATCGGTTGAATTTCAACCGCTGGGCGAACACTAGTTTTTATAAAAAGGTAAAATTAGTAGAGCTAATTTTCCTGCGTATTTTCGGATCACCTTAATGAACATGTATATTTCTGTATTATATGAGTTATACAGATACACACCTACTTATCTGCACCTGCCTGTATTTCTGTACGCATGTACACCTACGGTCATAATAAAAGCATGTATATTTCTGTATTATATGAGTTATACAGATATACACATACTTATCTGCACCTGCCTGTATTTATGTACGCATGTACACCTACGGTCATAATAAAAGCACCTTAAAATTTTAATCAGTTTCGACTATTTTTCTCTTTTTTGATGCTATAAATTTTTTATGAAAATATCCCTCATTATATATCAAAAATGGTTTTGCAAAACCGCCCATCAACCAGTTGCAAAACCGCCTAAATCGCCGTTGTGACAAAAATGAGATTTGGTAACCCTGAACTCCAGGCATCGAGATTTATGCAAAGCAATCGTAAAATCGTTATTAAAACAACATATTTGTAAAATAATAGCTAGAAAAATACCGCCTATCAAGGCAATACCTTCAAAGAAAACTCGTTTTATCGCTCTCCTGTAAAATGTGCCGTAAGATAGGCGGTTTTGCAATTGGTCGATGGGCGGTTTTGCAAAAACATCGACGATATGTTAACCAAAATTTCAAACTTTGCACAAAAATTAAAAAAAAAAAAATCGACGAATGTTCACCAAATTCTTTTTAACATTTTAAACAGATTTTTTAGAAGAATTCTTGTTATGCAATTTTATAGTCCATCTATTTGATACAGTGCAAGTTTGAAGTTGCTAAAAAATGGCGTAAATTTTTGATAAGTTTTTTTTTCCTGGCGGTTCACGACGCTTTTTTTTCCATACAAAGCAGTCTGTTCGAATTCTTTTTATATGGAAGAAAGTGCAGAAAATCGTCAGCAAAAAAAAAAAAATATGTATATATACATATATCAAAAATCAACGGGATTTTTTAGCAACTTGAAAACTTGCGTTTTATTACATAAAAATATAATGGGCTATTAGTTAAATTAACTGCTTTTATAAAGAACAATGAATATTAAAATAACAAAAAAAAAAGTCAAAGCTTTTCAAAATGTTGCAGTGCTATTATATTGGCCGTAGGTGTACCGTCTCTTCCCCGATTTAATACTTGTGCCGGCAAGGTCTATGGTTTTTGTCACACTACCGACATTAAGTCTTTTGGTGTAAGCACCAGGGGTCGCACGAAATTGCTGAAAAGAGGAAATATATGCGCCTGAGACAGTCGTCTGTCGGCGCTGTAGGGCGCTAGCATCTTATAAGTGAATGAATATTTTAACTTGGCTATGACGTAACTTTAAGAAATTTAAATTAGACATTTTGTAATATGTATAATACATTTGTGCGATGGGAATATGGAAACAGCCAAGTGTGTGTGTGTGTGTGAATCGCATGTTGTCACCATGGCCACCATAATATTTCATTTTACCATCGAGACCTGCCAATGAGCTTTTCAGTTTTACTTTTAAATTTTTCCGATTTTCGCCTTCCACCTTCCTGTTCATTATTTTGCTATGGAACATTTCTTTTGTCAATGTCTTCAACGCCACAGCTGCTTGAGTATAATATTCGTATGTACATATGTATGTGTATGTATGAATGTGTTGTTATTTGTCCCCAAGCTTCTTAAAGTTTATTTTTATTTGAATATGTAGACTTTTATGTGTATACATAGATACATTTTAAAAAAGCTGCTACTTTGACAGCTTGATTCCTGTCATAATGCCATGCTGCACTGCTTTCTATAGCTTTTTATTTATCCACTAAATTTGATATTCCATATACACTTTAGCGACTTCTGCTCAGTTGTATGCAGTGGTCACGGTATTTAATAGCCACAGCTCGTGAATGAAAAAGTTCCTGAATATAACCTTAAAAGGACTTACGGTTGTAAGGATTCGCCAGGTGGAAATCTGAATGACGCAATCTCTTCTCTATGAGTATAGCGCCAAGGTCCAAACTTTCAATTAATATTAAATTTTTTATTTACAATTACTTCAGAAATCGTAAGCTCAAGAACCTTTGAACCAATTTTCGCTTTCAAATTGGTGCGGCCGCTGTGGTGTATTGGTTAGCAGTGCGCGCTCCCATTCCGCAGGGCCTGGGTTAAAGCCCGGTTCAATCCAACATCAAAAAATAAAAAAATAAGAAAAAAAAAAATTGTCTAACAGCGGTCGTCCTTCGGCAGGCAATGGAAAACTTCCGAGTATATTTTTGCCACGAAAACAAGCTTCCCTTAAAAATACAATCGCCGTTCGGAGTCGGCGTAAAAATTTAGGTCCCTCCGCTTTGTGTGACAACATAAAGGCACACGCCACAGATTGCAAGAGAAACTCGGTCAATCACTAACATGTGCGTAAGCGCCAATCTACATATTATTAATATAAAATTGCTTACATGAAAACTTTTCTAAAAATTAAAAAAAAATAAAATATATATGCTCACCAGGTTCAGTTTTCACCAAAAAAAAAAAAAACGGAAGTAAAGGTGCCTAAAGAGGCTTCATTACTCATTAGTATTGAAAAATAGTATTAATTTATTTGTTAACTGTTCTTCTTACCCATCACACATGTGACCTTCAAAGTTTTTGCTGTATAAATTCTGTAAATGCAGTTAGGTTTTTCTGTTAATAAAATCATAGCACTATTAGCAAAATAACACTCTACTTTCAAACTAATGCTCTACACAAATCGTCCCCAAAAGCGCCGCAACAGGATATTTTACCAAATAAGTTAGTTGGCTGAGATTCTAAGTGCTTTGCCGTTTGCGTACAGAAAACGAAAAGGGAAGGCCGTGATATCGAGGATGCCGTGCGTTATAAAGCGACGTGTAAGTAGCTACTTAGTTGCAAAATACGATTTGTCAGCGAAACTTGAGTGCCTACTTGGCTGAACGCGCCGGCGTTGAAATCAAAAGCTGTTGTAATGTTGTCATGTAACAAAGCAACTAAATCTAATTAGCTTGATGGCCATAAATCTTAGGCATGTCCTTGGCGTTTATATCAAACGTTACTTTTTTTACCTTCACTCCACTTTATTTATTTTGTTGCTTCATTGCCAACCACAACTGAATTGTTCTTGATTTTATTTACCAAATCTGACGCTGATAGAAATGTTGTACGCGTACTATATAGTTTGAAGAATGTTGTGGATTTATCGTATACATAAATAAATTGCAGTTAAATATAACGTCTTCTTCTTCTTCATTGGCGCAGTAACCGCCTAAGCGATTTTGGCCGAGTCCAAAACAACACGCCAGTCTTTTCTCTTCTAACGCCAATTGGAAATGCTAAGTGAAGCCAAGTCGTTGTCCACCTGGTCTTTTCAACGCAGCATCGCGTTACCAGCATCGCGACCAGCGGAGATACCAAATTCAGACATCGCGGCATAAAGGCAACTTCTCTTCGTGCTGTCGAAATTGGCTTTAAAATCGACAAATAGATGGTGTGTGACGATCCTATTCTCGCGGGTATTTTCCAAGATTTGGCGCATTTTGAATACCTGATCTGTGGTGGATTTGCCAGGCCTATTGCCACACTGATAGGGTCCAATCAGTTGGTAGACGGTGGGCTTCAGTCTTTCACACAATACACTTGATAAGTCCTTGTAACCTATGCTTAGAAGACTGATCCCGCGGTATTTGGCGCGTATGGCGGGGTCGCCTTTCTTGTGGATTGGGCAGAGCACAGTTTAATTCCAGTCAGCGGGAATGCGTGCATTGTGCTTTGTTGTTTTTCAGCCGCGTAATCGCTATTCGTAACTCGTCATAGTCAGGTGCTGGGACATCGGTTCCATCCTCATCGACTGGGGGCTCTTTCGGACTCGATGGTGTGAGAATCGAGTGGCGAATAAGTTGGCCGTCTCTTGTGATTTCAGCTTTTCTGCGCTAAGCTTTCCTTGCATTTTTTTGGGCACAGTTTTGTTGCAAAACACTGGAAGACTTCCATCTATAATAACATGATCGATTTGGTCTCTCCTTTTTTGATCTGGAGACAGCCACATAGCTTGATGGATCTTTTTATGCTTGAATCTAGTACTGCATAATACCTTGTTTCGGGCTCCGGTAAAGTCGATCAGCCTCAGCCCGTTGTTGGAGCGTTCGTATGTGCGCTTCAAGCGCTCATAGAAGAGATCTTTGGACGCTGAAGAATCTCGCTTTGATGCGAATTGTGGCTAGACGTTCGTCCATCGGGGGGAACGCCAGCACCCGGCGACGGAGTCTCTCTTCTACCACGAATCTAACACCGAATTTGCGCTCCCTTACGTGGAAACTGCAGTAGACGCCGCAGAGCTCCATACCTACCTTGCCTTGCCCCCTCCACCGCATTACTTGGACGGCGGTAATGTAAGCCCTAGTTTTCCCGACGACATCAACCAGCCGGGCAGAGCTACCTTCCGCATTAAGGGTCTGGATATTCCAGGTGCATACCGTCAAATCATAGTCCTTAATACGGTTGTCGTTGTCTTCATTAGAAAAAGGGGGTCTCATCTGAGGATGTTTGTTTCATTGGGTGGTGTTTTAACGTTGCAGGACTCAAACCAAGTGCACGCAAAGTTTTACGCTTTCTCACTTTAGCTCGCCTAAATATAACTGTGCGCCTAAATACGAAATTCTGGTCGTGTCTTCGTATAAATGTAACCACAATTTATCATTTTTGCATCAATTTTACACACATATGTACATACATATGTAAGTGTGTTTCACAGACAATATGAAGTGTTGAATAATCGAAAGATGTAAGTAAGCACATAAATATTCACGTCTAAGGTTTTTGTTTATTTTCTAGTAGTCGATTGAGATTCACATTATCCACAGTTTACTTGTTACATGTGTATATATATATACACTTGTGGTCAGTTGATTAAGTCAAGTGGCATATTGACTAGTTTTGGCTATTTTTATTTTGTTTATTTAATGTTTACGTTTTTTTTTATAAAAGTCTAGCACTTTACCTAACCAGCGCCACTTAAATCGGCATTTCAAAGTTCGTACAAAAATTATAAAAATTCAACAAACTTCAATATTTGCACCCAAAAACTTTAAACTTTTTATTCAGCATTTTTCCAAGAATGCAGTTTTGTAGCTCATTAAATTTTAGTAGGTTAAAGTGCAAATTCCAAGAAGCTAGGAAATAGCGTTGATTTTTAATAATTTGTTTGGCTGATGTTGTTGTGCATTTTCTTCGTTTGTATGGGAGAAAATACCTAGCACCATCAGCAAAAAGAATTATTAAAAATTAATGAGCTACAAACTGCATACCCATAATTTTTCTAAAAATTATGAATAAAAAGTTCAAAATTTAATGGTGCAAATATTAAAGTTTGTTGAATTTTCATAATTTTTGTACGAAGTTTGAAATGTGGATTTATGTGGCGCTGGTTAGATAAAGTGCTAGACTTTTACATAAAAAAAAAAAGTAAACATTAAATAAACAAAAGAAAAATATTCAAAACTAGTCAAAATGTCACTTGACTCAGTCAGCTGACCACAAGTGTATATGTATATCGCGCAATTCATCGCAGGAAAACTTTCAAACTTATATGAATTGCATTACCAAAGCTCATCCAAAATCGAAAACTTAAATATTTACACCCACTTGTTCCCCATTGAGGCAAAGAAATTGTCTCGTCCTTACCGCCACCACCCGATTCCTAATTCATTTGCTACTCTGCGCCAACATCCACACAAACTAACCAGCTAACCGCGCGTTACACTTCTACATATCTGTTCTAATGGATGCGTCAAGGCCATAAGCTCTGGCTTTAGCGGTTGCGACGCTGCTTTACTTTGTTTTACCGCCTTTAAGTACAAAACACTTTCGTAAACGCGCGACAACTTAACTGTGGCCTCCAAGCGGCATGGCTCGAAAAATCGTCCTTTTTACGGTATTTTAATGCTAAAATTGTAGCGGCAAATCAAGAAGAAGAAATGTTCAACATTTAACCGAAATTTGGTGGGTGCTTTTAAAGCTGGCTAAGATGCCATTTGAATATTTATGTTTAATGTTAATGTATTTATGTATGAATAGACCCAGCGGGAAAATTGGTTATGTTTTCCCACTTATAGCCAAAAAACTTCCAAAATATGACGTGACGATTGTGTTTTATTCCAAGTATGTACGACCTACGCTGGTGAGGCACTCAGCGCCTAGGTTGACATAACTCCCTTTCCTATTTGAACAGAAAAAAAGCTTGCAAATAGGCGACCACCACGGCACTGAGGATCATAAATAAGCTCCGAACTAAAAATCGGAAATATGACGAGCCACATGAAGAGAATTACATCAAGCTTTTATAAAAAAAAAAATATTATTAAAATCGGATAAAAATTGAGACTCGTAGACTGATTTGCCTAGGACCACTTTCATTTTCCCCTACTGTGCGTCGCCGGTCTCTATTCGGAGGATAAAATCAGTCAAAGTTTTCGTCAGGGGGAGGGACTTACAGTTTTACGTCGACTCCGAATGGCGGTTGGATTTTTATGAGAAGCTGCTTTTAATGGAAGAAATACACTCGGTGGTTTGCTATTGCCTGCCGAGGGGCGAGTGCTGTTAAGAAAAAACCCTTTTTCTATATTTTTTGCGATGTTGCTTTGACCAGGGCTGGAGCCCTGCGCCTGCAGAGTGGAAGCGCGCACTGCTTACCACTACACCACAGCGGCCGCCAAATATGAATTACACCCAGAATTGAGAATTTTTTTTATCGAGACTACTTTTATTTTTTTGTATATAACAAATGCAATTTTCAAAAACTGGCGTTGCTTTTTTGATTTTTTATTGCTTGCGGTATCCAGCGTTTTATATCATAAAAAATTCATGCTTCTATGGAGTGCAAAAATCACCAAAAAAAAATCACAAAAATCACCACGATTTTTAGCCGAATGAAACCTGCATTTCATTGAAATTATGAAATTTGAAATTTTGATGAACATTTTTTGAATTTCCCAAAATTTTGTATGAAATTTGAAACTGTGATTTATATGGTGTTGGGTTAAACTTGGACGATATTTTTATAGAAACATAACAAAAAAAAACTTTAACTCGAAAAACATTACGAATAGTTAAAAAAAAAAAATCAACACGTGCTAATTTTTTGAGGCACTGTATACTTTCTCCTAGCACTCACACACAGGAACGAGGAATCGAGCTTATATTTAAGGAAGAGGCAACTTCAACGCTAATGCGGATGCCCCAATACGCAATCGTTCTTTTTGTTTTGCAAGAAGGTGCTTTGTCTTATTTTATTTAGTTCATCGTGTTTACTTTCCCAAACTGCGAAAAGCCCCGCTAAAAATAAACATTTCATATGTTGGCTGTAAAAAAAATGTATTCATTGAGCTGCAGAACAAACTGGTAGCAAGCGAGTTCGGAACTAGTAGCTTTCACTGCCGGGCAAATAAATTTGTGCATTAATGCCGATTTGTTTTCTTGATTGCACACGCTAAGTCGCGTGACGATTAAGTTTGAATTGCTACATTACCATTTGCGCTTATTTTTTTGCCAGTCACATTAGCATTTTTTTGCGAAGAAAAGGGAGTAGTTTTGGTTGGTTTTGCGCCATTTCACATTTGCAATAAAAAATAATTGAAGGCTGCTGAAGGTCAGGGTGAGGAAAAGAAAACTAACAACCGTACAGGCAAGAGCTGGAACATTGACACGTGGTGTAAAAGCAAATAACTATGTATCTACCAAGTTTAATGGATTTTATTAGAAAAAGAAATAATACAAGAAATCTGCTCGCAATGCATATTATTAAACATTTCAGCTAATTTTTCAATATCTAAAAATTGACATATATGTACATATACCTGATATACATACATATGTATACACATATAAAAATTAAAAATGTAACAAATCAGCAGATTTTCGAATTTAAAAATTGGTGGAAGCTAAAACTTATAACAATCGTTTGCAAATTTTTTTTTTTGTGCAATATTTCCATTCATTTGATCTTAAAAGATCATGAAAATTTCAAGAAGGTGTTTTTTTAACAAGAATTTTTGAAATTTTAAAAGAAAAAAATGTTTGCAAATTCTAAATTAAGTCATGGTAAACATTTTATTATTATTACTATTATTTTTATTTTTATTTAATTTAAATTTATTTCAGTTAAAGTTTGCTAAACAATTTTTTATTCGAAATTTCAAGAATTCATATACATATGTAGTTAAAAAACACCTTCTTGAAAATTTCGTAATCTTTTAAGATCAGTTAGAAGTATTAAATAAAAAGCGAGCCAAAAATTTTTGTTAAAGGTTTTGCTTTTACGATTACTTAAATTTCAAAATTCTTTTTTTTTCATTTTACAACTTCATATAAAAATTTATAAATTTGAATATATTTTGTTATATATCCCCAAACGTCACCTTTAAAACGATGTCAGTACCATTTTTGTAAGTGAATAAACTTGCAATATCCGGGAAATTTTAAAACTTGTTAAACTTTCGATTATTTTCCCCTTTTGGCAAAAATTTATTATATCATAAAAAAAAGTTATAATCTAAATTACTGAAAGAACAGTAGGGATAAGACATAGAAATAATGTATTTAATACTTTTACGCATTTGGGCTGCTGATCAGAAATTAGACAAAGATCAGAATAAATGGTTGTCTAAGCACTACTTGTATTTATTGGTTTAGTAAGTGTTCCTTCTATGACCTCAGGGTGATCAAGGTTGACACTTGAAAGACTCCTCCCACAAAAAAATAAAAAATAAAAGTACAGCTAATTCTGTGTAGGCCAGGCCCAAGGTGTATTTAACAAGGTGGTGTTGGGGAGACAGCTGAGTTCTTCGCCGTGGAAAGCATTACGTCAGAATGATGTGTTTGTTGTAACTTATACCAACGACAGTATGGATATCTGCGTATAATTTTTTACTTATATACGGCTAAACCACCTTGTTAAACACACCTTGGCCAGGCCATTCATGAAATCTATTTGGAATAGTAAAGGATTTTGTGAATTGGTTTTCGATAATATCGACGGCTGAGTGGAAGATCGGCCTATCTTGGCAACCGGTTCGAAAACTCCCGGTCTCAGAAAATGGATCAAGATATTTCAGAATTTGATTGAATAATGCGTTTTTCAGAATAGTACCGCGGGTCCCGAAATCTATCACCAAGAAAACTTCACATATCTTTCAAATTAATTTTAAATAACGACAAAAAGAATAATGGAAGATCTGGCATCTTCCGATTATTATTTTTTTTTGCTTTGCTGTTCGTTTTCGTTCTAATAAAACATAAAAAAGTGCATATTTCACACATAGTTTTTAAGAAAGGAGGGTCGGAAAGGATTTTCGTCCCGTCCCGCCTGCAAAATTTTACAGACCTCCCCCTACCGCCCATCCCGGCCAATTTGAAATCAGTACCGTGGGTCCCGCGGGTCTCGATATCCCGCGCTCATCTCTAGTCACAACGGATGAATACAGATTTTGCTGTTTGGCATGTTTTGCTTAATCTAGGATTCAAAAACGTCTTTATTGATGTAATCAGCAACAAAAAGATAAAGCCGACCTGGTTGATCACTTTGTTTACAAGGTTGTCCAGTCCACACCTGGGTTGTCACTTTGGAGTTGCACAATGGAAATTTCCATAAATGTCAAAAAAAGAAAACCATGCTCCTCCTTATTTATTCAAGGCAAGAAAGAGTGGCAAAAGGAGACCAAGACAAGACCATTATAAATACACGAGATATTAAATGCGGCATGGACTATTTTGGGAATCAGGTACTTATGAATAAAATACATATGTAGAGACATACCTAGGTTGGTATGTAGGTTTGTAGTAAGTCGCACCACAGCTGAGTGGCAGCTAAATACATATCTTGACATCAGATGCATAAATCGAATGCATCGTGGAAGTGGTTGGTGGTTGCAACACACTGTATCAAATATGTACATACATATACATACGTATAGGTATAGAGATAGCATATTCTAGTAGTCGCCTATTCCCATTGAGGCAAGTGTCAGGCTGCTATGCTAGCTACATGTATGTGCATATATTGTATGTACATACATATAACTATACAACACATCCATACTTACACTAAAGTGGCCATTCAACCACTTTTTATGGTATAGCCACTGTTGCCACTTACATCTTTATTTGTGTACCAAAATGAAAAAAACTGTTGCAGAATATGTACTAGCTTAGGGCTGCCAGATGTCCTGGTTTTCCAGAATTTGTCCTGATTTAAACAAATTTTCCTAGTGTCATGGTCCACACTTAAATTGTCCTGGTTTTTTTTTATCTAGTTTTTAACGGATTTTTGCTTTGAAAAAAAAAAGGTTAAGCTTTCTGTCATTTGTAGTCGAAAATCGACAATGAAACATTTTTTCTAACATTTTGAGCACTATGTGGTGAGTTTACTTTCTTTCTGTTTAGTTTATTTGGTTAAAATCTAGTTTTGTATCTTCAGGAAAATGCCAAAAAAATTCATGTTTATACTACGCAGTAGATAATTTCAGGAGTTAAAGTCTCTTAAAAAAGGCCTTTCTGAAAGTCATTTTCAGAGCACTATTTCTAAGTCAGTTTTAAGGCTGCCTGCAATATAGAGGCAATGTTGTCACCCACCACTATATGTAGTTTTGTATTCGTATTGTATTGTAAGTTTTGTATTTGTATTGTATTGTAAAATGCTTATGATCCATGCAGTTATTAAATTAGGAATTATATTTCTTACCCATGGCTTCGGATTTTGACAATGTGCCAATTTGGAAAAATGTACCAAAAATGGTACATTTCGGCCAAAATGGCAACCCTTGAAGTGTTTTTTTAAATATTTGTTTTTTGTATTTTGTTTTTATTTCAACTCTATCGAAAACTCTTGTGTTGAGCATAGTTTCGTATTTACCCCGCAAACATATTCTGAGCGTTCAGAATATATGAGTCCGAAAGGTGTCCTAGGTAGGTAAGAAATATGAGTTTCAAAAACAAAATTTTTTTTACTCTTATATGAATCTTTTAGGATTCATATATGAGCCAAATTATGAGCCAGCACCTTGTGCCAATATAAAAACAATAAAGATTTGAAATTTATATCTAAACTTGTTTATACAGAAATTGAAAATAATTAGAAAACAAAAATTGAACAAAATTTAGCTTCAGCTGCTGCTATTGAATGCATGTTGGAATGTGTATATGCATGTAAGTATGTATGTATGTTATTTGCAAGGACTTTTTGCGGAATGCCTTTGCAAATATAGTGAGTTGAATAAGACTCAAAGAGCAACCTAAAATAAGAGTCCGAATGTAGCAATTTATGAGGCCGATAAGGGTCTCAAAAAGAGTCATATATGAGGCCAAAACTTGTTTTAAAAGAGTCTAAAATGAGCCGTATATGAGGCCAATAAGAGTCCAATATGACTCGTATTGAGGCTCATTTGATGTATGAAGTTAAGCTCATATAAGTCGACATTCGTAGGAAGGGAAACACACTCATATCGGACTCTTAAATGAGCTCATTATGAGCGTAATAGCTCCGAAATAGAACTCCTTAAAGACTCATTTATGACTCCAAATGTTTGCTGGGTATTTATCCATGCCATTCTATACAAATGCATTGGCATATAGGTTTGTGCGCGTATACGTATGAAAAGAAATGCATTTCCAGGTGATTTTTTTTTTTACTTACTTACTCTGTACGGAATGGAAAATTACCAACAGCTGATAGATAAATGCCTATAATATGTGCATATGTATGTACGTATGTAAGTGATTACGTTTGTGTTTGTAGATGCCTAAATGTACATACATACCATATGTATACCCGCAGTAAACGTTACGAATTTTCTTAAAAAAAAATGTATTTTTTCAACGTGACACACGTGACTATGAGATATTTAGAGGCATCTCATTACATTCAGCTGCATGAATAGGTCGCTAATTTATGCTTATTTGTTAATGACAATAAGTGTGAACTTTTTTTTTAATTTTTGTGGAAAATCAATAATCATTAAGTAAGATAGCAGAAAACTTAATTTGGGACTATGTACGACTACAAAATAATTATTGAAAAATTCAGCGTTGCCGTACAAAATGCGAAACAAGCAAAGAAAATTTAAAACCCATTTGAAAAAAGTTGATCAAGTAGAATAATATATACATAAGTGTAAAAAATTTATCAGAAGAAACTATCGTTTATTATACTCCCCTTTTACTTAAAAAAAAATTAAAAAAATCTGAAATTAATTGCACTGTATTCACGCAATTTACTCGTATTATAATAATACACTTTCAATTATTTTGTAGTTGGCAATTTAAAGAGATAAGATAATTTTATTTATCTTAATCTACAGACGTGCGTTATGCAATAGAAAACGTAAATCAACTTATATCGCTACAGTAATCTCGCTAAAAAGTGGGATGGGACTGCATGACAGACAGGCTGAAAAACAACACAGTCATAACTGTCAGTTTGTAGATAATTGTTTGTAAATTTTCTAAAGCAATGTTTGCTGCTCTACTGGCACTTTCTGGATTTTCGGGTATGTACGTACATATTTACATACATATAAGTATGTATATAAATGCATATGTATGCTTGTACATTAGACCACCACAGGGTACTTAAAAAAAAAAAAGTTCACTTTCCCCCAAATGAGTCAGAAAGCTGGCTAACTTTTTATTATTATCTTTTTTCAACTTTTTGACTAGGTTAATCGTAGCTGGAATTTGTTGGAAATAACTTTAAAATTTTATATTGAATGTTGTTTTCATTTATTTGGCTCTCGAAGCCTAAGCCATTTAATATTAAATATTTATTAAATAATTTTTCAAATAGCAAATATACTGATGAATTTAAAATAATTTTTTAATCCTTCCAAAAAATTAGGATTGAAATCTGAAAATTAAATTTTTGTTAAATTTTAGTAAAATATTTAGAAAATAGTGTTTTACGTAAATGGTTTTTTGATTTTCTGCAAAAGGATAAAAACTTTTTCAAAAATTTAAAATAATAGCTGTAAATTCGTAACGAAACCATTTCTTGTTGTTGTTGGGCGAATGCAAATTTTATGAAAATCTGGAAAAGTTTATTTTTAAATATTCGTTATGGGGGTATCCTAATATTAGCAGTAACAAAATGAAGGTATGGTAATGGTTCTCATTTTCGTTGTCGGTGTTTCCGACTGGGTAGGAAGTGTGATGTAATGTGGAACATCTATCTCTCGTCTAAGGATGTTTACTTCGAAAAAATCTCTAATATGCATTCTTTTTCATCAAAAACATAATCTACTAAATAAAGCTCTACTCAAACACGTTTCAAATGAAATCTGTTTGGAGGCGGAATCATTCAGTGTGAGTTTTAAAATATACCAATAGAAAAGTATTTTTGTTTATGGAGCGTGAGGTAATCTAATGTTCAAATATTTATATGTAAATACATATGTACATACTTATGAGAGAATATACTAAAATATATGTATTATGTGCTCTTATTTTAGTAGTCACGAGACGCAAACAACAGCCCAAATTAACAAACAAAGAAATGTAGTGTGTGGAGCACTGACAGCAAAGGGAGTTCACGTGGATAGTCATTATGGCCGGCAATCAGTACAAACTTTTAACTGGAAACATA
>NW_023458561.1:39668670-39686290 GCF_013731165.1 Rhagoletis pomonella | reverse complement strand
TAGTCATTATGGCCGGCAATCAGTACAAACTTTTAACTGGAAACATACATATGTATGTGCGTATGTACATATATATGTGTACCCAGTACGGAAAAAAACTAGTTTAAATATCGATGTTCAACTAGTTTTTTATCGACCGCAACTAGTTGAAGATCTGACTTTCCTCCTTGGAACGAAGTCAATAGGACTTTAACATGGCGATGTCCAAGGCGTCAGTCAATTATCCGACTCTGCATTTGATATCAACTACTTTAAAATGCATTTGGCATAAAGCACTTCAAAGTCAGTATGTTTCTTTTGCAGATGTCTTTTCATGCTGAGATAGTTAATTGCACGCAATTAGATGATTTTTCAACTAATATTGAATTATTTGCAAATATATGTATCAAAAGTGTAAGCATTTGATTATACATCAATTTGAAAATAATTGCTACATAAGAAGAAATAAATTGATTTTTCTGAGGTAATAGGTTGCGCACCGCCCTACTAGGTAGTAGCGTGGGCCGAAAATCCGCTTTTTTTTTAGAATTTTCATCGGTAATAGCAAAAATTAATAAACACATTAATTATAATTTTTTTTTACTAAAATTGCAATTAACTTTGAAAGTATTAGTCCTACATAACTTGGTATATGGACCTTTTTTGTAGAGAAACAAAGTAGCTAAGAAAAAAAATTTTTTAGCACTTGGACTTTGATGGACTTGGGCGAGCCTTAGATATTGACCAAAAATTGTCATCTTTCACACAGATTGTTTTTAGAGCATAATGAACCATATTTTTGCCATTACCAATTGAAATTCTAAAAAAGCGGATTTTCGGCCCACGCTACTGGGTAGTAATATGTATATTCCAATTCATATACATACATATATATGTATGTATGTATGTAAGTAAGCATCAGAAAAACTAATTTACGTTCATATTTACGCAGCTAGTTGCGGTGTTGTCAGCTCCGTAAGTCATATTTCATACAGCCGTCAGTTGAAATTTCAGCAAGAAAAATTAACTCCGGCGAGTATGAATAAATAAATGTCAGCTGATGACAATACCGCTAAAGAGTTAACTACCAGGTAAACCGGCCTGGAAATATAAGGTGCATTTTTTTTCAACCGAACACTCGCTACAAAAGAACACTCGCTTAAATGACGAAATACACGCAAAGCAACAACACAAGCTCGGCTATTTATCCGAGCTCAGCCAGGCCGGCTAAAAAATACGCGACCTGAAGGCTAGTGTTGGTAAGTGAAAAAACTGCTCTATTGTGAATTGTTAATGGAAAAGTGGAATTATATTTTTAAAAATTACGCATTTAAATATTACGCAAATACCTCGCATACCCAGCAAAAAATCGGTAATCGCTTTTAGTGGTAACGTGTTCTAGAAGGCATAGCGTTGTAATGCCTTCGAATTTTTTCACTTCTTTTAGGCATTGTAGGTAATGCAAAGTAGAATGTCATACAATATTTTATTTATTTCGCTTCTTTGTTTCATTTTGGGGAATGCAAAGTAGAATGTCCTATAATATTTCTTTCTTAATTCGCTTCTTTGCTTCATTTCAGGGAATGCAAAGTAGAATGTCCTACAACATTTTATTTTTTTTCGCTTCTTTGCTTCATTTCAGGGCATGCAAAGTAGAATGTCCTACAATATTTTTTTTTTATTTCGCTTCTTTGCTTCATTTCAGGGAATGCAAAGTAGAATGCTACATCGTAGCCAGCTGAAAAATAGAATGGATATCCAAAAAATCTTTTTCTACCGTTAGTTTCTGTCGAAATTTGTCTCGCATAAAAATCATGTTTTGCTTTGTTCAATTTGCAGCGAAGTTGAAGTCAGTCAATGAAGTCAAGTACATGAGTGAGGAAGTACAATTTTAAGCTTAATTAAATATGCATGTATGTACATACCGATTTTTAAGTAAAATCTAAATACCCAAATACATACATATGTATGTATAAAAACTGATTTATATAAATTTTAATTAATTTTAATCTTTTAACACATTTTCTGATTTAATATATGTAAATAAGTATGTACTCATCTGGGCATTCTACATTAGTTTCTCTGTAAGGCATTCTTTGTTCGCTTCTCTGGATTCTGTTTATGCATGCGTTCTCCCTTCGTTTGAAGGTAATGCTGCGGGTAAGGGCTTACCGCCAATGACATGCCCATGTTAAAATAAGGCCTTCCTGAAGCGAAAGGGTAAGCGATTCCCATCGCCTAGCTCGTTTCCACTTTCGCTTCTGTGGTAATCGTGTTTTTTGCTGGGTAATTACTCATTTAAATTGATTTTTTTAATCTAAATCCCGTTAAACTATTCACACGCTTCTTGCCCGCTACCAACAGGCTTGCTTAAGTAGCTAAAAGGAAATTTTACCCGATTTGAGAATAAACACTGAATAAACATAACATACTTGCGCGCTTCCACTCCGCAGCGCCTAGGTTCAGACCCTGGTCAAAGCAACATCGCAAAAAAATGTAGAAAAAAGATTATTTCTTAACAGCGTTCGTCCCAGGCAATGGCAAACCTCCGAGTGTATTTCTGCCATAAAAAACAGCTTCTCATAAAAATACAATCGCCGTACGGAGTCGGCGTAAAACTGTAGGTGCCTCCCCTTCGTGTGGCAACATCAAGACGCACGCCACAAATCGGAGGAGAAGCTCGGCAAAACACGTAACATATGTATGTGTAAACGCCAATCTATTATATTATAAGTATGTATGTATACTTCTGTACGTATGTATGCAAATAAATCTGTATGTGTGTATGTATGTAAATAAAATAAGTTTGAAAAATGTTTTTTTAAGCAATGGTTAACGGTTCGAATCTCAAGTGGGAGCTGTAAGACAAGAGATGTTGGGGCCAATATTTTATTATTTTATTGTTTTAGTTTTAATGGCATTTAATTAATTTTCTTTGTATATTTTTTGTTTGTTTTAATTATATTTATTTATTTTATTTTACTAAATTTTGTTCGGTTTTATTTTAGTTTTATTAATTTCATTAATGTTTTTATTTTATATTATTTTATAAATTGTCTTATTTTAATTTGCTTAGATTTTTTTATTATTATCTTTTTATCTATAGTTTTTAAATTTATTTAATTTTTCATTAAGTGCAATTAATGTCATTAATTAATTTATTTAAATAATTTATTTTATTTTTCATTTCAGTACATATACATTTTTTAGTGTTTTTTTGTAATTTTTTTTTTTTATTTATGGCCTTATAACAATTATATTGAACAATTTTATCGAGCTTGAGGGCGTTTTTAATGAAAAATTTTTGTGAAAAAACGACAACGAAACGACTTGTTCAACTGGGATTCGATCCAACGACCCCAGCCGCCAGTAGCATATCTAGCTGAGCTAAGTTCGCCATGTAAACTGTTGTTGCTATTTCCACTTTTTCATTTTGGTCAACCCAAGAGTCAAGGTCAAGGGTAACGATTTTGTTGCTCTTTAAACTTGATCGTGTGGTTGTTGTTTGTTGTTGGTTTTGTATATTAAAGTTTAATTTTAAGAATATTTATCTTTAAGGTGTTCTCGTTCGTAAGTTATTTGCTTTTTTTGTGTTATTTTTGACCTTTTAACAATTATACTCAATAGTTTTTATTGAGCTTCAGTACGTTTTCAAATGAAATTATTTATTTTAATTTAGAAAATTTTTTTATTTTGCTAAAAAAATTTATTTATTTTAATTTGATTTAATTTAATTTTAATTTAATCTCAATCCATTTAAGTTAACTTAATTTTTGGCAATAATTTTACTGTTTTATGTTTTTATTGATTTATTTTATTTCTTACATTGTAATTTAATTAAATTTAATTTTATTTTATTTTAATATTTTAATTAGTTTAATTAAACTATTTCATATTATATTTTTAGTAATTTAATTTTTTTTTATTTATTTCCTTTTGATATTTTATTTTTTAATTTTAATTAATCTTTTTCATATTTTATTTTTACTTTATTTAATTTTTTATATTATATCTATATTTTATTTATTAATTTATTTAATTTTTTATACTTTATTTAGTTTTAGTTTTTTTTAAATTATTTTTGATCATTTTTCTTTTTTGTGTGATCCGCTGCCTGCTACTATAATTTATGCGGACGCAAGCAAAATCGGCAAATATGTATTAAATTTCTGATATGAAGACTTGAATGATACATACATACAGATGTACGGATATGTACATTTTCATCTGCAATTTTTGTATTTATCAACATCCAGTGAGCTAATTGAGACCAAATTTGTTATTCAAATTGCTAAAAATACCAAAAGAATCAGCAACAAAAGCACAAATTATATAAGTACATAAGTACATATCTGTGGACTTTTGACAAAACAACCTCTGTGCTTTGTGTAGGTTAAAATTTAGAGTAAATTAAAAGGAGCATCAATTTAAAAATTTGATATTTTTATTTAATTTTCATTAAGTTAGCATCCTGAACTACTCCTATTAATGACTAAACATAAAAATATCATTCGACAACTCAATGAATTACAGCTCTGAAGAGAAAATTACCTCACTCGAGAGAAGTTGTTTTGTCAAAAGTCCATAGAAATGTACGCATAATTCAAATATTCACAGCGATAAATAGAAGAATAACCAGCTTAAGCAGCTTGATAAGCAAACGTACATACATACATGTATATGTACATTCATACTAACATCAGAGTTGCCGCGGATCATTTTTAGTGGTAGCCGAATTCCTTTTAAAAAAGAGCTAAAAAAGCTAAAAAAAAATTATTTTGGCTAAAAATGGTAGCTAAAGTTTTTTTGCTTACATATACATATATATAAACGGGCAAATGATTGAGCATGCCGGTACAATATTTATTTCTTTACAAATGAGGTCCAGAAAGACCGAAATGATTAGAGCCGAATGC
The DNA here is from genome assembly GCF_013731165.1 of Rhagoletis pomonella. NCBI lineage: Eukaryota > Metazoa > Arthropoda > Insecta > Diptera > Tephritidae > Rhagoletis > Rhagoletis pomonella. Next base: position 39,681,395 of record NW_023458561.1, on the reverse strand, counting down.
TGGTATCATCTATGGGCCCTTTAACAAATTAATTTATTTAGGGCTGTTAACTTATATATTTTAATGTATAGTTAAATCGTTAATAGATAAGTTAACGGCCTTAACACTTTCAAAGTTTGTATAAAAACGTAAGGAACATACAATACCCTGCAAAAAATGGGACTAATCCGGGATGACTCCGGGAGCAATCGCAAAGGAGCATGCGACTAATACCACTTTTGATCTCTTTATATGGAATGAACTGTTCGATTTTGTTTGGGCATGTCCCATGAAGAGACTAATTGTTCACCTTTATACCTGAACTTGTATAAAAAGCGACTAGTCACTTTAAAAAAATAAAAATAAAAATTTGCGCCAGCTGAGATTCGAACCGGGGTGCTCAGTTTTGTTAGGCGAATACTCTCTTTGCGTGCCAATGCCACACATGAAATTTCATTGACTAAGAGCGTACATATCATTGAATCGTTAATAGTACCCGTTAGAGATGAGTTGGGGACTAATTGATCTCCAATTATACCCACAAGGGATGAGTCGAGACTAATTGACCTCCATTAGTACCCGTATGAGACTAATTGGGACTAATTAATGCCCAATTATACCCGATTGAGAGTAATCCCGGAATACTCTCTTTAGAGATTAGTCGCACAATTTTTTGCAGGGTACATATACACACACATAGAGTCTTTCTTAGTTTAAAAACCATCCCTTCATAAATAAAAAAAAAATTAGATCAAATTAAGCATATACAACTTTTTCATGTCATGAATAAATTTTCCAAAGGGCTAAAAAAGGGCTAGTGGCCATTTTAAATTTATGTGGCCAAAAAAAGTGTGTGCTAGCTAAATCTAGCCACCAAAGGGCTAAAACGGCAACACTGACTAACGTGCATAAATGAAAATTGATTATTATTGATATTTGACTTGATTGGATGTTAATTAAAGCTTGCATTTGGCAAAAAGATTATGAAGACAGTTGCAATTTTGCCAATCACGTGCATACATACACACATACATACATATGTATGTATGTAGGTGCGTACATACAGGAGCTTATAATCAATGCAATCAATACTAGAAATTTACAATCGAAATCAAAAGCGGATCGTCATAAAGTGACTTAATACTCGTAGTATCTAAGTGCTGCACAGTGCAGCAAAAACACCTATGAAATAAGCAAATATTTTACAATTATAAAATAAATAAAACAACACCACTCATACTAAATAATAATAGTGAGCCATCAATCAAAGGGTTTTAAGAACGGAACAAGCATCCGTAAAGTACGATTTTGAATGGCAATCCATTCATTATATAGTGAGGAAAAATTACGCTGGCTAAAACTATGTATGTATATCCGGGAAAAAAACCTCCAAGACACATGCCACAAATTGGAGGGAAAACTTAACCAAAAAACATTTAACCAAAATTTTAATGCGAAACTTTTTAATATACATACATCCATACATACCACCGAACTGTAATGACTAATGCAACTTAATGCTCAATATTCCAAAATCATGCTTAATTTTGAAAATGATTATATTATAACAGATTATAATATAACGGTTGCGTAGGCTATAAGGACGTGTTCAAAGACTGGTGACTTACATATGTTTTTGTTGCCGAAGAAATCGAAAGCATCAGCAGATTCTCGAAGTCTTGCAAAGCCCTTGCTCGGTGCACGGAATGCCCGATAAAAACCGGTTTTCCTATGCGAAAGCTTTGTAATGCATGCACAGTGTCGGTACTTTGCAAGTCTTCGAGAATCTCCATATTATTTCATTCAAGGAAGACACGATCCTTTGCAATCTGATTGCCAATTGGATGGAAAACTTTACCTAAGTATATACATATGTATAGGGGAAGTGGACAGTTTTTTAAAGTTGTTTAACTACCGAATTTGGGTTGCAGAGATTGAAATAATTTTTGCTGCTACTATTTATAAGCAAAACATTTATCGTTTGCTTTGCAGACAGATGCTTTTGGGATACGCAATAAATAGTTATTTGTATTAATCATTGTTTATTTACACATATACAATGCACATGTGTGTATGTACATATATTCGGTGATGATTTTGAATTTGCTAACTCTTTCGAAATCAGACGCTCCAAGACACAGCAAATTTCTGATTATTAAAAAAATTTATGCATAAACATACCCATGCAAGTATGGATTTGTGTGTTTTTATCGACAGATCTCAGAGTACATCACATTCATTTTGCTTACGCTTATTTGTGTACATACATATATCGATTTTGTAAACTTCCAGAAACGAGTTCGGTTACTTCAGTTCATGGAGTATACAAAATAACCAAACAAAAATATACAACATACATATGTATGTAGGTACATGAATACAAACATGGGTACTCACAGATAAATATGTATATATATATGTACATCTGTATATGCATGTTGATGTCGCACAATCAGCTGGCAAAGTCACATACATTCTTGTGAAAAATAATAGAGGCCAGAAATGTTGACCAGTTGCCGCTATTTGTCTTTTGTTGGTTTCAAAATTTAGATATCTTAACGAAACTTGGTACGTGTATTTCTTTTGAGTCAAGGACGGATGGCATTGAAAATGGCCAAAGTCGGGAAATAACCACGCCTACCTCGTATATAACGGAAGTTGGCGGAAATACGAAAACTTCGATACTTTAGTAACTGCTGCAGCTTATTCACTCAAACTAGATATTTACATAGGCCCAATTCGGGATGACCTATTTAAGTGCGGATTGTTGATTAACTTCAAAAATTCAATTTCAGATCATACATTTACAATTTGCACTGAAATTACAACTAAGATTGATAGGTAGGTTGTTATATAAATTTTGCGAAACAGTATAAAATGTAAACAAACAATTATAAGTTTTTGGAAAATGCGCGTAGCCCCGCCTACTTGTGATTTCTTCCATACAAAGTATTTATGTTCGACAACCTTTTTTTTTTTGATGGAAGAAAATCGGCAAAAAATTATCAAATATCAACGCGATTCTTAGCCACTTTATAGTTTCACTTTATTAGGACCGAATTTAATGGACTATGAACTCGGCATAGTTAGAATAATAAAAAGTGCGTGGTTGTTGTAAAATTTTCTAGAATTTTTCTAGTTTTTCTACAAAGTTTGAAATTTAGACTCATATGGTTTCTGTTAGATAATGAGCTGATTTTTTTATAAAACATTAAACAAACAAAAGAAAAATAGTTAAAACTGGTCCACATGTCGTGTGGCTATTATTTTTCACATGACTGCAGCTGCCCCATCAACCTTAATTCCAACTTTTAACATTAATTTTGCCCTGCAACTTTGCTTATTTATTAGAGTTTTCGCTTTTGTTGTTTTTTATACACATGCATACACAAACTTCTTCGCCTCTAACCGCTGCTGGTTTTTATGTCGCTTTGTTTATATTTCGCTATTCGCATTGAATTTCTGTATTTATTTTATTCAAGAACGTATCGAATTAAGTATTTGTTGTTCTTCGCTTCGCAGCCAACGCTGTTAAGTATCTAATACACAATTTATTTGAGTGGTGAAAGAGTAAAAAAAAAAAAAAAAAAATAAATAAAACAATTTCTAAGCGCATGCTTGTCACATTTGGAAGAAATTTTACATTGTTCTTCAGCAGCAAATTACAATTTACAAAATTTTCCTTTAGCTTTTACTGGAAGTTAAACAGGTAAAATGTGAGCATTATTAGTAAGTATCTACTCGTATATATGTACATACATATGTATGTAAGTAATATAAAAAATTATGTATTACTTATGATTACGAATAGTATGTATTGCGTGTGCGATAAGTGCATCAGGAAAACCGTCATTGAGTCGTTTGATATTTAATTAATGTTATCGCCACAAGGGCACTTCGCATTGAAATTTTCTACTGGGAACAGTGGTTATGTAGCTGTTGAGACACGAATAAGTGGTGCTTATTTATATATGTATGTATACACAATGCAAGCTACATAAAAGCTTAAAACTAATTTATTGTTATTAGATATGTACATACATATATACATAAGCCAACTATGCAATATATAAGTTATCTAATGAATACTAAGTACATATTTAAGTACTTAGGTTCCAGCCAAACTCTAAGCAAAATGTATGTGCCAAAATATTATCCAGAGACCGAACATAACAGTTATTGATGAAAACTGTCATGGAAAAATTCACTATGAAGGAAATGTCCCACAACTAAGTAATACATACCAATCGATTTCTTTTTTCACCGATACTCAAATTTGATAAATTTTTATTTGCAATTTTTATGCAGAATGAAAAACCAGTAACAATTATTTTTGATTTTTGTATAATATGTCTTATATAAAAGTTATTGAAGACTTTTTTTTCATCAATAGTCATCAATAAAAATCAGTCAGCGACTCTTACTTTTAAAAATCTTTACTATAAATCAGTCACCGACTTTTATTTTTTAAATTATTCGTATAATAGTCATTAACATTTTTCACAGTTAAGAAGGTGTTGGGAAACAAAAGTTTATTACAACATATTTAAACATACTTTTATAAGTATAATTTAAAAAATAAAGGTCAGTGACTGATTTTTATTTATGACTTTTATAAAAAAAAAATGCTTCGATAACTGTTATCTAAGACATATAATTTAGAAATCAAAAATAACTGTTAAGTGCGGATTATTGAGATAGAAATAAAAAAATAATTATTATTTTGGATTTATAAAATAAAAGTCAGAAATAACGGTTATTTAAGGAGTAATTAAACAAAAGTCAAAAAATAATTGTTAGAGAGCGATGTTTTCAATAAAAGTTGTAACTGTTTGGGTCCCTGATATTAGCACCGATAGAGTCCTACACATACAGTATCGGTCATATCAATAGCGCCCCCATTTCAAAGTGATATTGTTTGCCACTTATGTTTATTTATTTTCTTTCCTAAGAATTTTTAATTAAAATACAAACAAAACATGATGTAGAAATCTCAAAAAAATTCTAATCTGAATTTCAAACATTTTTCTCAGAAATGTTAGAATTTTTTTGCATATGCAATTTTATAGCCAATTCAAAGCTAAAGATTACCATTGCTTTCTTAGAACTCTTTGTCGCATTTGCTTCCATATAACGAATAAGCACAATTTATTTTTAGCCGAGTTTCCATAAAGGAGGTTATCAGTTCGTCGGAATATTTTATTTTTTTTATGTATGTTACCGCATAACTATGGACCACGTCAACCGATTTCGTTAATTAGATCCGATCATTGGATCATCAGATATATGTATATATATATATTTTTTTTTATATGTTTTTTGCTTAAAAATTACTTGTTATATGGAAGAAAACCGCAACACCTTCGGCAAAAAAAAATTCTACAAAGCCAACTCGAAACTGGCACATTATTGCACTAAAATTGAATGGGCTCTAAAAATGTAAACACTTATGTGAAAAAAGTTTGAAATTTAGATTAATTATTATTGAGTGTTTTTTAGTTTTTACAAAGTTTTAAAGATGAATTTACATGGGTTTTGTTAGAATGAACTGTATTTTAATTGAAATATCTTAAAAATAAATAAATAGACATAAGTGCCATACTTTCAATAAGATTTTCTGCGCAACTTGCGGCAAAATACGTCAAATCTTCCAAAATCCAAGTGGAAGCTGTTTAAAACTTTGAGCAGACATTCTTACCAGCTAGTTATTTATAATGCTTCAGACGTTTTTGATCGAGTCAAACTGGGAAGATATAGAACATAATTTATGGCTAAATGGTGATGTTATGCGAGAACAAGAAAACAGCCCAAACACTTTCTAAGTAAATTAAATTGTTCTAGAAAAACGACGGCAATCAGTTCATCGGCATATTTTTTTATGTATACATGTTCCCGGATAACTTGGGACCACGTGAACCGTTTTCGATCATTATTTTTTATCAGAAAGGTGGTCCCATACTACCTTGGTTTAGTTCTGATCATTGGATCATGAAGAAATTAACGGTACTCATAAATTTTTATATGAGCATTGAGGTTGGTTATATTTTCTCTTGACAAATTCTTTGTATCAGCTACATTTTTCCTTTTTACTAAAGTAATTTCTTTGCTTTTTTAGTTGTACATTTTTAAACCCATTTTGTAACGAACTGGTAACATTTCAATTGTTATTGTTATTATTATTTTTTTTTAAATGTTGGCGTAGCCACCAAAAATTACTTCCAATAAAAATTTTCATCGCGATTGAAATTGTGGGTTAGGTCAAGACGGCAAGCTATTTGCACGTACATATTTATACTCCACTCTCCCATATTCTAGCGCCAATTTTGTTGGAGCAGCGCAAAAGAGAATTGAAAAAAGAGAAGTAAAAAAAAATAAAAAATTTGAAAACACTATAGGGGTATTCTCGCAGTCTTACAAAGCACTTGCACGGTGAACAGATTGCACGGTTTGCAAAGCTGTTCCATACGAAAACCGGGTTTTACCGTGCAATCTGTGCACCGTGCAAGGGCTTTGCAAGACTCAGAGAATAATAATAATAATAGGTGCATTCTTTTGCAACCGAGCTACAAAAGAACACTCGCTTAAATGACGAAATACACGCAAAGCAACAACACAAACTCGGCTATTTATCCGAGCTCAGCCAGGTCGGTTAAAAGATACGCGACCTGAAGGCTAGTGTTGGTAAGTGAAAAAACTGATCTATTGTGAATTGTTAATGGGAAAGTGGAGAGGGACATTTTTGCTTCCTTATATACGTGACTTTAATTTTAAAAGAGTATATATATTACGCAAATACCTCGCATAATTACTCATTTAAATTGGTTTTTGTATCTAAATTCCGTTAAACTAATCACACGTTGTTTGCCCGCTGGTTGCTTAAGTAGTTAAAAGGAAATTTTACCCGAGTTGTGCGTTCTTTTGTCGCTCGCTTACAAAAAATACACTTAATATATAATATATATATAATAGGATTTGTGGCGTGCGCCTTGATGTTGTCACACAAGTGTGACAGTTTTACGCCGACTCCAAACGGCGATTGTAGTTTTTTGCGAAGCCGCTTTTAATGGCAGAAATACACTGGGAGGTTTGCCATTGCCTGGCGAGAGGCGACCGCTGTTCTATTAATTTTTCAAAATTTTTTTGCGATGTTGCTTTGACTAGGGTTTTGAACCCAGGCGCTGCGAAGTGGAAGCGCTCACTGCTTACCACTACATCACAGCAGCTGCCGACTCAGAGAATACCCCTAATAAAAAAGAAACAGAAACATGCGCGTACGACAAAAAGAAAATACAAATTACGAGGGTATTTATGTAGTCGATTTTAGGCGAATAAATAAAAAGCCGTATCAGACCGATGTCTTTGAATGATTGAATTTCATTGCAGACAAGAAATACGATATGTAAATATCTATGTACATATTTCTATATATTTGTATGAAAATGTAAAAATGTACACAATGAGTATGATGACATACATATATGTTTGTACATATGTACATTGCTTCATTGCGCTGGAAATAAGCTTTGTGGAATTAGTAATATGAGTGGATAAGTGTGAATTGCTAATGGCACATTGGCGATAAAGAGCATTTTAGATATTTTGATTTCATTTTGATAGTTGCTTCACTATCTATCAACTGGTTTTTATATTTGTTGGAATAAAATAATTATTTTTTCGAGGTATGAACTTGTAAATATTAGAGGTAAGGCACAAAAAGTGCTGGCTCCATGTAGGTGATTATGTACATATGTAAATACAGTGTTGGCCCAAATTCAACATGATATGGTTTGCCACTTATGTTTTAAAAGATGTTTTAATTAATACAGTTCATTCCCTAACAAATACCATTCTGAAAACACACAACTGACTCCACCGCGATTTGAACTCGCGACCAATGATGTTTGAGTCGCACTATGAAAAAAAACGCGTAGGAAAAATGAATATTTTTTATTTGATTACCGTTTAAAAATGTTCGTATTCAAATATAAAAAATAGTAGAATTAAATAATAACGTATTTAAATCTCGGATGCTTTTTCATATGTAATTAAGAAAGTATATGTATACCTACGGTGACCATAAATATGGATTCAAAATGAAGGATAATTTTTCAAAAATATGCCTACATATATTTACGTAGTACAAAAATATCAAAAGAGTATTTATGATTCTAAATTCTTAATACATTTTAAACTTTAAAAACGAATCACGTTTTCGTCATCGATATTAATCTTTTTTTACATGAATATTTATAAAAGTATAGTAAAATATATTATAATTACAATAGCTTACACGAAAAGTGAAAATCTTTAAAAGATTATTTTATAGGCAAATTTTTAGCCGTTCCAAACGAAAACAATACCCTTTTTTTGGTTTTTTGGTACTTTTTGCAGTTATTTGTCAAAAATCGACGTCATGAATCGACTTAAAGGACGAGTTACAATGGTATTTATGTGCCCTTTACAAAAATATATAATTTGTGCAGATTGCGCTTCATAGCATCTACATTTCTAATCCGATTTTCATTATCTTTGGCTCAAAATTTACTGTAATGATATATACCCTTTGTCGAATTTTTAAACTAATGAAAAAAAATAATCAAATAAAACTGCGTATTTGATTGAAACTCTCACTTTTTTCGACTTTGACGACAAAATGCAAATGGTCGCCTGTAGCCATTAGCGCACACAAGGGGTGGGTTTTGGGGTTCAAACCCCCCCTAAAGCTAATAACCTGAAATACAAACTGTATCCTAAAGGCAGCTCTCAAGAAAAATCACAAGAAATATTTTTTATTATAAAGCACTTTGCTTTTGCTGCAAATTTTCTTGAAGAAATAAGTAGACGAGCATTTTTTTCTTGAGAGATGCAAATTGATCTAAGAAATTTTGATAGAAGAAAATTCCTATTCCATTTCTTGTGCGCCATTTTATATGAATTTTTCGTTTTTTTTGAGAGCTCTTAAAAGTTTAACTGCGAATGAAACCTAAAAATATGCAATGCATACTCACTTACAGAGCCTAAAAGAGTTTACAACTGATATGTCCTTACAAGGATTCGAAGATTTAATTTGCCCACTTCGAATTCGTTCCACCAAAATTGCCTACATAACAAAAATTCAAGTTCATTTAATTTTCTCGGTATTCGAAATATTAAAAAAATTAGGCAATCGTAAAAAATCACCATCTCATTCGAAAACCAGAAACCAGACATCGAGGAAAATGAACATTAAAACTCTTCTTTTTTTTAATTTTTTTATTACTTTTGCAAGTTGAGCGCATCTTGTGTTTATAGAACTTTATATTAAACAAGTAATTTCAAATTACGGGAAGACCATTGAGGTAACATCTTTCCGATAAAAAAAAATAATTATTGAAATCGGTTCACGTGGTCCAAAGTTATGCGTTAGCATACTATTCCGACGAATTGATAACCTACCCCTTTTTCGAAGTCGGTTACAAATGTTTTAGTTTTTTGCTAATTTTATGTAAATAAATGCAATTTATGAAACTTCAAAAAGTTTATTTATTTATTACATACTGTACATAAAACTTGCATAAATGTACTTTAATGATCATTTTATCTGAAGCGAATTTTCAGAAGTATAAACCCCTCCCAAAATATATTCCTGGGTGCGCCCCTGCCTGTAGCTCTAATAATTTTCATTGAAGTCGCCACAAGTTATATATTTTGGTAAGAGGCGCATCAATACCCTTCGAGCTGTAAGCCGCTTACGTTGATTGGGAGATTTTTTCATGAGATATTGAAGAAAAACTACGAAAAGTACCAAAAAACACTTTTTTGAAAAAATCCATCCATTGTCCGATAATTTTAAAATAACGAATAAAATGCGGGACAAATGCAGGACACTTGGAAAAAATCAGTACATTTTCAGGTTTTTTAGGTTTGAAAAACTACACAGGACCGACCTTTGAAAAACAGTACGGTCCTGCAAGAAACAGTTCGTTCCAAATTGTGTCTCAAACTGTGTAGACGTCTACATTTTAAGATACTATTTGGAACGAAGTGTAAAATCCCCAGTTGATTCAAAGTCAACATTAGAAAACACATTTAGACCCATTAATGGATACAACTTTTTATAGCGCCTACGGAGTTGAGAGAATTGCCGAATGTAATTGGCTATACCAGTAAGCAACAATTTTTTTTAAAGGTGTTTGACATAACGGCAAACAGTTCGACCCATGCAAGAAACAGAATGAGACCAGGAGCAAAGAAACCTACCAAAATTTTAAGCATCCTACCATCCTACCAACGAGGAAAAAACCGACCAGTTTTGGTATGAAAAGCCCAAAACGGCAACCCTGGTCCGGGTTCAATTATCATCAGACGGAACATAAAATTAAATTTTTTTCTTCTTATGTACGAAAAGGCATCTGTAAATTGCACAACGACATATCTTAAAACTTGTATACTCAAATTTAATACGAGTTGGGTTGGTGTTCTTTCATACATATGTGTATTTTCTTAGTTCTACCACGTTTTTTTTTTAATTCTAAAATTGTTTCCCTACTCGCTGAGCTACTTGCGTATTGTACAAGAAGTGAGAATTTGTAACTAACACCGGAATTTTCAACTGTCCCGCTCTGCAGCCGTTTTGCTCTAGTTCAGAGATAGTTCTGAAATATGTAGTTCGAAACTAGCGCTTTGCCAGACTGTCTCTAAATTTTACTGTATGGCACCTATCCGTATTTGTAAATCATACATACATACATACATATGTATATTTTTATGTACCCTGCGCGAAATATATCTAACTATAAGTTAACTTGATTAGGAAGGAACAGATAATAGTGACCTTTATTATCTGTATATTTTCATTGAGGAAAGCTAACTATATTTCTATGGCGATGGATGGCCGCCTCTGCATTAGATGTAAACTAACTAACAAATTTTTATTATTTTTTTCCTTTTTTTTATATATATTTACTATATTTTATTACATTAAATAATTGTCCCATATTAGAACTCCGTCAGACATAATTTCAAAATGAGAATATGAAATTTCGATCTTCCTTTTATTTGTCCTCAATTCGAAAATGCATTTGTGAAATGCAGAAATAAAGTTTATTCGAAGTAAAATTTGTGTGAGGATATTTAAATAGAAACTTGTCGAAAGAAACATTCTCCCGATTACGTCTGCATTAATTCTGCATTACTTTTCAACCAGTTTAAAGTTAGCCTTTTGTGGCTAACTACAAGTTATATATTTTATAGAAATTCCGAAAAAATATAACTAACTACAAGTTGGTTATTTTTTATCAATTCATATTTTTTTTTTCTGCTGGGTCGCGCGCTGTCAGTTGACTATTTTTATTGCATGTTGTTTCCTCACAATGAATTGTAATTTTTTACTACCGATCAAAGTTTTATGATTCGACATATTTGTATATGCATACATACATACTAGTACATTCATATGTACATTAGTTATATGGAGAAAAATAAAAGTGTTTCGATTCTCGGCCTCACCCCCTAGAAGAGTGTGAATAGCCTAAAGACTAAACCATACAAAGTTTTTAGTTCAATCAAAAAAAATTTAGAGGTGGCTGAAAGCGCTCAAAGTCTCCTTTGAGTAATGCGTACTAAGGTTCGGTAGAGCTCAGATTCGATCCCAGCTCCGACCAATCGGTAAAAATTATTATTATTATTTTTTATTTCAAATTTATATATGTATGTATATATTTCATTTTATTTCGTTTTATGTCTTTGCTATTAGGCTTAATTTTTTTAATTAAGACACCTCATTTCAGATGCTTGGTAGCTAAAAGATCATTCCATTGTGACTGGTGGGACATTTTACTTCGGAGCAACAGCGAAATATATTTTTTTAAATAGAACGAAACTAATGTATAAAATTCCTATATAAAATATACCAAACAATTTCTTAGTTTTATATAACTATCATTTGTATGAATGTGAGAGCGGTGGGTCACTTTGTGCACTCAAAGACGAATTTTAGCCAAAACACTTAATATTCAAGTAAGATGTTTTTGTGTTTTAAAATATGAACCATACCCTTTCGTTTTCAATAAAAACCAGGCTGATATATTTTTCATAGAAATATTAAAATACATATATTTAAAGTTGTGACTGATAGTACAGGTCCGTGTGACTGGTTCAAATAATTGTGTATGAAGTAAACGTTTCCATAGACATAAATTACAGATTCTTTTTATTTTTGTTAATAGTTTTCAACAAATTAATGAAATGCATATATTCAAAAAGAGGTTAGTATAAAAATAGAGACAATTAAGGCATTTTAAAATTTATGTTGTTTCCCATTTTTACATGGAATGACCCTAAGAGAAATATAAGAATCATAAAAGTAAATAAAAAAACCCGAAAAAACAAAATAATTTAAAACAGATTCCCTTGCTTCGGAAATGCCTGAGTGATCCCATGATAGATTTAGTAGCGCCAAAACATATTGACGACAGCTGATTGCGGTACAAACATGTGCAATCGGTCAGCCAAATCAACAATCAACCAAGCAGCTAACTTTAACAATTGAACACTCAATCAACCGAGCCAGCCAAAATGTTGGGCATTTGGGCATTTCAAACGCACGAAGAGCTCAACAAAACATATGCATGTGAATATTATGAACATTAGAATGCCTCACCAAAAAAAAAAAAAAAAAATATAGTTCACCTCAGTTTGTCAATATTGGTTAGGAATTTTGACCTCCGAATACTGCAGTTCAAGCGGTGATTATCTGTAAGGTGAAC
>NW_023458561.1:39659383-39668660 GCF_013731165.1 Rhagoletis pomonella | reverse complement strand
AAATGAAATGATCAGCACTGGGCAGTACTGAAAACCGAAATAGTGTCGAGCATTCCAATTCAGTAACGCTATGTGTGTATTATATAAAACCGACTCAAAAAAAAAGTCACAAAATTTAGACAAGAAAAAATTGCAAAAAAATATATAGCAAGCACAACAACAATGCGTACAGCAATGTGAAACAAGTAATACAAAATAAAAAAATAAAACGAAAGATGAAAAACCAAAACTAAAAAAAAAACGACCAAGTAAAAGGCATACATACATATAAAAATTCTAAAATTCTCACACAAAAACATCTAAGGCAAAAATCTAAAAAATTCTGTGCTCGAAAATTTCTGAAATTGTTTCGCTGTGTTAAAAATTGTGTGCAAGTGTTGGTGATTATTGAAAAAAAAAAGTTCCTGTGCTGCTATTAGCTGTTGCTAGCTGTTGTTGGCTTGCGGTTTTGTTGCTGCTTTCTCGCTGTTGAACTGTGGTGGATTATGTGACATTCGCTTTGTCAGCTGGCAGCAGTGATGTCAACCCGCGAGAATTTCCCGATTTTAGTGGAATTTGAATTTCAATATATGTACAAACAATTTTCATTAGAGCATTCCTGTTGCGGATAAAGTTGCATTTATGAATTACAACTTGTGATAACAATCTCTCATTTTATTATTATGGGTTTGAATCATTATGTAATTTGGTTCATGCAACCATGTGGATATTAAAGAAGTTGCAAACCTTGCAGAGCGAAATGTTTCGCTTTTTTTCACGTTTTCGTTTGACTCTCTCTTTCCTCGTTTCGTTTTCGCCACCAAGCCATCGTATTAGTTTTTATATTGTAAACACGAAATGTTAAAAAGACTTTCCTTAAATGCCTTAAATATGTTGCGAGCTTCATTTTGGGGGCACTTCATTGAAAATAGGGGATTTTTTTCAGAAATTTCGGGTTACTAGCCCCAAGAGAGTTGGCATCCCCGGCTGGCAGTAAATTTCTATGCATGTGAATGTATGCGCCTTACACACATTCATACATACATACGGTTGTTTGTATAGGTGCGTTTCGTCAAAAAGAGACAGCTGTGCTTAGCGCACCTGTGAAATTCACCTTGCTTCAAGTGTTCTAACCAGCGTTCGGACTTCGCTCCGATCGTAGTAGATTTACTCGGCTTTGGAGAAATTTTGAAACCACTCCGCTTGACTTAAAATCTACTCCGATTTTTTTACATTTAAGTGCTGATAAAATTATCGACTAAATGGCTTTTACTTCATTGGCTCCTCTACAACAGAGGTTCTAAACATTTAAGATGATGGAACTCTTACTAAACACCATTAATTTTATGGAACCCCACATCAAATTACTAGAAATCAAGGGCATTGCAATTTATATATGAAAAAAAAAAATTTTACAAGAAATAGTATACATACTTTAAATTTTAACATAAAGAATGAAATTGTTTCACTGTTATTAAGTATTGTATAAACAAGTAATTTTTAAGCAAAAAACCAGAACGACTTCAGTTCTCATATAAAAATTTAAGATTATCGTCAATTTCTTCATGATCCGATGATCAGATTTAAACCAAACCTGTAAGGTAACACCTTTATAATTAAAATAATTATAGAAATCGGCTAACGTGGCCCGAAGTTATGCTGTAACACACATAAAAAAAATACAAAATAAATATTCCGACGAATTGGTAACCTTTCTCTTTTTTGTGAAGTCGGTTAAATAGTAGTTCGATATAGTGTCTGAAAAGTGTATGCGCTTCTCTGGGGTAGCATCTAATTTTGACCTGAATTTGTTTTTTGTATAAGTGTAAGCTGAAAACCCTGTAGACAGTGTATGTTAATATGGCCTTTTTAGGGACTTCATGATATTTACTCTTAACACAAATCCAAAACTCTTTCAGAGACACAGATTAAAATGTGTGTTTCAATTTCGAAGTACTCTGAAGAGCTGTGAATGCTTAACAATTCTTTACCAGGAAATGCGTTTATGATACAATTTTGGAAAATGGGCGTGGCACCGCCCACTTATGATCACATCTATGTATCTCGTTAACCGCTCTAGCAATTTGTACCAAACTCGGTATGGTTATTGTGCTTGCCACATAAAAGCAAAACGTTGGAAAATTATTGAAATCGGACTAAAATTACGGCCGCTTTTCATATAACGGTAAATTTCAGAAAAGCTTGAAACTGTAATATTTCGAAATTTAAGGATGCTAGTTTACTTAAAATTTATACACCCGCTTATCATGTAGCGGTAGCATTCGGAAAGGTGGAAAATATATATTTAATACTTGCGCCGGGTATTTAATGTTCGGCTCCGCCCGAACTAAGACTTTCTTACTTGTTTATACTTTAATTTTACATATCTGGTTAAAAATTTTGAGTAAATGGCGAGAAACTGAAAAACGCAAACAATTCGTACTTTCGCAATTTACTCGATATTTTGAGGGAATCCGAGTCAGACAGACCTCAGATTCAGATTCAGCGGTTTAAAGTACGTGTCGGTAGAGGGGTCTGGTTAAAAACAAACGCCACTTTATTTGTGTGCCGAGGTAATTTGATTAAAGAACAAAAAAATATGTCAAAAATGTTTGCTTGGCGAGGGACTCCATTCTACGAACTCGCAGTTCGCTTAATACGCAATACTGCCGTCTGCCAGGGTAAAATTTTGATCGGATTAACTGCGTTGTTAATGCGGATCAACGTAGCCATCTGTCTGTGCTTTAAGTCACGATCTTTTTAATTTCTGATAAATGTAAGCCGTTTGTTATGCTCCCATATTCCACTTATATCGCTGATAATAGATAGTGCGACAGCAAAAAGGTTTTCAAAAATATGCGGGAAGTGATGCTAATTTTCATCGAGTAAAAAAAGAGGCGAAATATGGAATTTGGCAAACACCCCCAAAAACTAGACTTACGCTTAAAACCCCATTTTTTGCAGCCTATAACTAAGTCCAATGTTTAGTGTCACACCCGTTTAGGAAACAAGAAACCTGGACCTTTCGAAAGATGTATGTGTCAATGTCTGAATAACCGTCATCAGTTTTCAGGCATTTTGTAGTGTCAAAAAGTGTAATACAGAAACAAACATCCAATTGGTAAATATACGGCACTGCAAATAGTCTCTATGCTTCAGTTCCTGTGTCAGTTGATTTTTTTAGACGTTTAAACATATGTAGGTCTTTTGTTAAAATGTGCTGAACGGTGCTGCAGGAGTGGTTCAATTTCTGTGAACGACGAGGAATAGAGGTTGTCGCGGCCTAGTCCTCGCTTTTTACCACAGCATATGTGTAGACATATTATTATTTTTTATTATTTGGTTTTGGATATGTTTTTTTATAAAAATATAGTTCATTATTTGACCAAACCCGTATAAATCAATGTTTCAAATTATGTGCAATATTAAAAAAAAAAATCAACAACTTTGCGTAAAATTTTCGAGCTTTTTTAATTAATTTTCAAGAAAGATTCTGAGTATGCAGTATGTAGCCAATTGATTTTTGTAGAACCAAGTGCGAGTCAAAGGGCTAAAAATTACCGTTAGTTTTTTATATTTTTTTTGCTTCCATATAACGAATAAACACAATGTTTTTTTGGAGAAGACCGTAATATTTTTGACAAAAAAAAAGTTTTTTAAACCAACGGTAATTTTTTAGCCATTTGAAATTTGCACTTTGTTAGATTAAAATTCAGTGGGCTACAAAACGACAAACTCAGATACTAGAAAATCTAATTAAAAAAGCTCAAAATTTTTATGAAAGTTAGTTGAAAGTTTTTTTTTTTAATATTATACAAAGTTTGAAACTTTGATTTACACCGGTTTTGTTACAGAATGAACTATATTTTTATAAAAATATAACCAAAGTTTAATAACAAAAAAATAATATATTAAAACTTGTCAATATGTGGTGCGTCTATTATTTGTTCGACCGCTGCAAACGCGGTGAACAAAAAAAAATAAAATTTACACTAGGCATTGAAATGATTTGTATCCACACTTTACACTACTACTACTACACTAGGAAATGCCATGTGGCATTACAAAACGCAAATCTACTACGAACGTACTCTTGAAACGAATTTCGAAAGTCCAAGCACTGGTTCCAACTCTACATTGTCTCTCTCTCCGCACTTTATCTCTCTTTTTTTGACGTGTGAAAACATGCGCTGTTCAACACTGGGAACACTTACACAGTTGCATAAATTGCATTTCGTCTGATTCTTATTTAAAACATTCAATTTTCCTCGTAAGAAAATTTTGGTTGCAGCTATACACATACATATGTACATATGTACATAGCGTTAAGTCGCTAGCATATCGTAAATATACACATGTATGTAGTATGTACATATGTAAGTACTCAATTACTTATCACGCTTTACGATTTCTTCATTGAAGGTTTCATCATTCAAACTGGAAATATTTTTAGCGCAAAGGCATACATACATACAAATGTATTTAAGTATGTACATATGTTGGTATTTATGTAAATCACTTACGTGCAGCGGAAACACCTGTTGCGATTAAACTGAATCACAGGTAATAGTATGTATCTCATTTGGCACCCAGTGGTTGGGGAAATGTATTTTCATTCCGATTTTGCTTTCACCTCATGTGTTGCAATGTTTTAGGATTTTCTTTATTTTGTATGTAGTAGCGTTTCTTCTATGACCTCAGTATGACCATTTTAACTAACTTAGCTCAAAATACTATTGGGGTGTTCACAGTTCGTTCCAAATAGTGTCTGAAAATGTAGACGTCTACATTTTAAGACGTTTTCTAACCGTAAAATCTGTGGTGTTGTTGTTTCCCATACAAAATTGGAAAACGACGCCGTCTACATTTTGTCACACTCAAAGGTATGTTTTTACGCGTCTACATTTTGCAACCTCGCAGCAGGGTTGCATTATGGCAATACTAATCACATTTTTTTTATTTATTGGGCACGTTTTTTGTATTTGCATTTAATTTGAGCGCAATTTCTGATGAAAAGAAACAAATCAAGGAAAAGAAATAACAAATATTAGGAATTGGTTATTAAGTTAAATAATTACAATTTTTCAGAAACAAAATCGAAAGGCGATATATAAAAAATGCACGCAAAGAGGGAAAGTCTGGCAACACCAGCAAAGTTTTGAGACGATTTTGCGACGACTGCTAGAAAGGGGTGCTCACAGTTTGATGCTAAAGATGTCTCAAAATGTAGACGTCTACATTTTCAGACACAATTTGGAACGAACTGTGAACACCCCATATGTGTTTATAAACAATCAATAAACATTCAAAAATTAGTAGTTGACAAACGCCTTTTCTATTTAAGGCAGTTAATTCCTGTTTAAGGTATAGGACAAAGTACAATACATATATAGGACTTTTCAGCATGTTAATTAATGCATCCGTAGACTCGTAATTAATTAAAAAAATACTGGCAGACGGATATTGAAACTGGCTTTAGTTTTCAATAAAGCAAACTTGGGAGCACCAAATTTGAAAAAAAATTACGGATACATATGAAGCTAAATACAAAATATTCTAACGGTGAATTTTTCAAATGTTTGTCCAATTTAGACTTACATTTTAGTATTAAAATATTTATTAAAAAATTGCTAACAATTAGACTACTCCTAGCCAAAGCTTACTTGCTCCCGACTCTATTGTATGGCTGTGAATTATAATACGCCAGCTGTGTCAGTGTTTGCAATAAAAAACTTAATGTATTATACAATAATGTTGCTCGATACATACATACATATATGGCGTAAAACGTCGAGAGCATATTACAATATACGCGCATAAAATTTATTCTATGCCTCTTGAAAATGTTCTAAAATTGAGATGTCTTACTATGTTGCACAAAATTTTGACCACAAACGAACCCCAGTATCTCAGGCATAGACTACATCACACTAAGTCAATCAGAATGTCTCAGCTCTTACACGCTAGATTTAGTTCTACAATATCTGAACGGCAATTTTTTGTATTCGCTATTCGTCTTTGGAACAGTCTCCCATACAAGTTGAAGAACATCAAAGTTTCATTGCATTTTAAAAACGAGCTTCGGAAACATTTTACCAATTAATCAGTATTAATTTCTGCCTCTTGTCTTCTTTTCTTTTTTCTTTTTATCATCGATTGTAAACCTATCTCGCTTTTAATTTTGATTTTCTCTTATTTATATTTTAAATGTACTCGCTTTAGAAATAAGTTTTAGATTTAAAATATTTTGTTATCTTAATGTGTATCCAATGCTGTAATATAGCCGCTGGTTGTTGTGTTGGATATAAAATAATAAATAAAATAAAATAAATAAATAACAAAGTTGCAAACTATTCACAGCTCCACTTTTTGAGCGATTCATCTCCATATATCGTCGCTCCCATGTCAAACTATCGAACGTGCAGAAATGCTTTTTCAATTACGATAACTTGCGCATGCGTTTAGAACGGTGATGGGCACTGCATCTTAAAGATTTCTATAAATTTTATATAGGCGCGCGCAGAGTAAAAGCTCTCTCTGCCCATCGCTGGTTTAGAATGATACGCTAGGTAGGCTAATAATCGTCAAATTTCGAGTCTTCTTAGAAGCCGAGGATACTGGCTTTAACAAAATGGCGAATCCCGCACAGTTTTTTTTACTCTCCTGAAAATTATCCATTTTCACATTCGATAGTTTGACATGGTAGCGACGATATATATATGTATATAAAACTAAGTTGCGTACGGATTCTCCGATTTAAGTAGAATTTTTTTTTCAGTTGTATTTGTATTTACCCAAGAAAAATGTCATGGAAAGAAAACCCCGATAGGTGGCGCTGGAATCGAGTTATTACTAAGAATCGCACTTATAGTCCGATTCCGGTCATATTCCATATATGTATTGGTAAGGGGACCAAAAACATCTATACGAAAAATTTATCAGCTAGGGATCGCTGGAGTTGAATTATCTCTACTTATAAATATATTTAAAACCATTTTTTCTGTTTGCAAAGCTTGAGAACGGCTGTACCGATTTTTTTTTTAAGTTTCTGCAATCTACTGCAGTATTTCCAAGGATATATAAAGGGGGCGTGGCACCTCCCACATAAACTGAATTATTCATATGGCATATCTCTGGAAGTGTTAATGGTAGCGTACTCAAACGTGGTATGGAGATATATGAAAAACAATCGTGAACCCTACAATTGCTTTCAACTAGTTTTTAATATGTAACATTTATTAACTGTAACAGGATAATCGATTTTCTTAAAAATAGCTAATTTTTCTGCAATTTGCAATAATAAATATAATACAATAAATGGGTAGGTGGTTATTGTACGATTTCAAAATCATTTTTCTTTTTATTCTGGACCCCGACTAAATCTTTAGTCTTGGTGCGTGTGGATATTAAAATATATGCCATTGGCGGTTTAGAGAGGGTAAGAAACTCAAGACTTTCCATTTCGATTTGAAATGTTCGATTTTTATTTTTTTGTTAAAAGTATATTTGTGTACATGTATATATAGGTACATAAATCGAAAGATTTATTAGTTTACGTCACTTCAGTGCATACGTCATTTTCGTTTGGAACACTACTATGAATGTAGTCACATGGATACATACCCTGTGGGGAAAATCTCTAGTTCTGAACTAGTGCGCTTCTAATATATTTACAGCCAATTCCAAGAAAGAAAATTAAGTGAAAAATTATTTCAATTTTTTTAATGTTATATGGAAATTGATAGGAAACAAAAAATCATTTTCCAATTAAATTGATGGTGAAACCGGCTTTTAGACTCAGTACTGGTTCGCGATAAATCTCTCTTGCATGCAAACAACTGGAGAATTTAACATGGCGATGTCTTAGGAAGTGTCCCCCGCTACAATCGTTTTTCGATAGTTTCGAACTAGTCCTAAATTCTATAGTTCCGAACCAGTTCTAAAATCGACAGACGAAAGAAAAAAGTATCATGTTTTTCAATCTTTCTGGTTCATCCGTGTGTGCGATTTTTAATCAATTTCAAAAAAATGTGTTTTCAATTTGAAATTAAACTTGTTTGAATGCTTGTAAGATATGTTGTACGGTTACATACCTTTGGCTGTAGCTGAGTTTGCAGAGGTGCTAGCTGTTATTGGTTAGATTCCAGACGGTCCCAAGATGTTAAAATGTTAGCAAAGACTATTGTTTTTGTATTACTAAAATATGAAAAAGCATCTCCGAAGTGCAGAATGAAAGCGTATTTGAACTAGTATGCCGCCAAACACATATCTATGTAAAGTAAACAAGACCCACGCTGCATCACTTTTTCGATAGTTTCGAACCAGTGGACTGATGGGGAACTAGTTACTATCGTACTGGTTCGTTTTTGGCGAAAAAGATCTAGTACGGAATTAGAAATTTGATTAACTAGTTCGCGGTTTCTCTGCAGGGTGTGTATATAAATATATACGTACATATGTATATACATTTATACATACAGTCGTATTAATCAAAATAATTCGCTGGGTATCGTGCCTTACGATATTTTAAAACGATTTCTTGTTTCAGTTTTGTTTTACTGCATTAAGCACTTGTCAAATGGACTTTCTAGCACAATTGGCAAACCAATTCAAAGTTCATCACGTTTTCTTTTACAAAAGGTAGCCTAAGGAAATATTTTTGAACTGATACTTATTTGAAGAAATTACGCATGCTGCTACAAATTGATTACAAGGAGTTTGCCCCATGAACAACCTCCTTTGCAGGATGGCGAGAATTTTTTCAATTCCTTTGTTCGTCGTTTTCAGAAATAAATTAGCTTTCCTGCTGATATTTACGCTTAACTAACAGTCTATACTGATCGTAGATCTATAAGAAGCTTTGATGGCATGGTGATCCCACAGTAAGGCAACTCTTTAGGCAGCACAATTTTTTCTACAATTTGCAAAAGTAAAGTATCTGTGATAAAAAAATAATAATAAGTGAATAAATAAATAGTATGGAAAGGCGTAACTCGCATCGTCGCTAAAATACAAAAAGTAATAATTAACTAAAAATCTAAAATTCACTTTTTAATTGATTATGATGCATTTCATCGAACTTTTGAGTCACCACATCGTTTTATGCAATAAAAAACTTTAGGTAGTTCCATACTAGAATAACGATATGTACCTCTTCGCTTTGTTGTCATAATAATTTTTCATTAGAAAAATGTTTTTCAACGACCTTGATTTGTAATTTTCAAACTATTAATACACATTTTTATTTTTTAAGAAACCATATCCAGAAACAATTTACCATTATTCAGCTTAAAAAAAA
>NW_023458561.1:39655192-39659283 GCF_013731165.1 Rhagoletis pomonella | reverse complement strand
AGAAACCATATCCAGAAACAATTTACCATTATTCAGCTTAAAAAAAAGAGTGGTTGCACTTAATGACGTATGTATATCTTTCGAACCTAATAAATAATCGTAATACGAGATACGGCAAATGAAATCAAATAAAATTCTCCATAAACCGTATCACTTTTCGATAGCCCTAATAGTTTCTAAGAAAGTAATTAATCATTCCAGATTTTTTGTGTGGGAAAAAATCAAGCTTTAGAAGGGGAAAAAATAAAAAAATAACAGTTTCTGTGTAGATGTTTTGCACTTGGTGAAAATCGATGGATAAACAGGAATATAAGTCAAATAAGAATGTTGGTCAAATGAAAATGCGCAAGGATTTTTTTGTATGGTAAATATGAGCAGAAAAGAATGTTACTCATACGCCACGTATGTACACCTGTATCGAAATCAAGATGTGTCAGAAATGATTAATTAATTTCTCAGAAACTATCAAGGCTATCGAAAAGTGATGTATATACGGTTTATGGAAATTTTGATTAGATTTCATTTCCCGTATCTTGTGTTACGATTATTCAATCAGTTCGTAAGATATACGTGATTAAGTGAAACTACTATTTTTTAAGCTGAATAACGGTAAATTGCAAATATGTCGAAAAGCTATCCATAGAAAACAAAGCTATGTCGATTTTCAGAATCACCGAGCAATTCTCTATAGGAATTAGATAGTGGCATCCATAGAATATTTTTGCTGTAAACCAGTGTAGTTAAGCTGAACCGATTTCGCTGAAACTTGACAAGTGCTCTAATTGAACTTAGGAATAGGGAATTTTGAATTTTTTAGAGATAGGATAATTGCCACGCCCTCCACTCCTGTAGGCGGAAACATTAAATTTCATCCGATTTCTATGAAATTCGGTTTGTGCTCGCTCTTTTATTAGAAAGTTATATTACGAATGGAGAATATTGGATCACTATAACCTCTACAACTCGCAAAAAATGTGGACCCAGTCTTTAAATGTAATGAAATCTTGCTTAATTTTTGGTTCATGCTCTGCACTCTCAGATGACAAAGGTTTTTCTTTAAAATTACTTAGGTGTAAATATTCTCTTTTCTTCCAACGCTTGGTGTGATTTTTCCATTGTTCGAAAAACTCTTTTGAAATTCTCTATAACTGCGTCTACTTTCAGACCCAACGAATCGGTATTTACCCTTTTTTTTAATAATATTTAATAATATTTAGCATCTACATTTAAAAGTAAAATTTTTCATAAAAAAAGGGGAAAATACCAAATAAAAGGTAAATACCTTCCCCTGAATATTCAACGATACTTAAAGTATTGATTACAGTTGGAAAAGAAACACTTGCCTTAATGGGTTCAGCGCCAAAGGCAACTAAACTGATAAGTCGTTATCCCGGCGATACTACCGCTCGGTTGGAAGGGGTGTGAGTAAGTGACGTGAAATTGTGTACTTACGATTAAGCCGAACCGGTTTATTTTATCAACTGTCACTATGACTTTTTTCCACCTGCCACCATATAGTCGAAACACTGTGCGGCGTCACGAATATCCTTTCATACAATGTGCGAAATAATTTTATGGAAGTAAATAAAAACAATGGCGCCGGCAAAGAAAAACAAAACTCATTGCGAATTCTTAGCCTCTTGAAACTTGATTTCTTGATTTTCTATACAAAGTTTGATTAGTCAAAAAACTCAAAAGCTATACCAGCGTAATTTCCGACGTATCCTTTTCAGAAGTAGCGACACCCTAATAAAAGGAATAAGTCCCAAAATTTCCAGATTAAAATTTCAGTTGGTTGCGTCTGTATGACCTTTTAAATTTTATAAATAATCATTATTTTTAAGTGGATTAATAATCATTATTATCTCTGAGCGAATAAATAAAAATCATAAAAAAATCATTATTTGTGATTTTAAGCGAAAAAAATTAAGATCCTAAAATAATGATTAAATGCTGATTTAAATTATTTTACGCTTAATGATTACCGTCCCTGATTTTTACACATGAATATATGTATGTAGGAACAATTCGCTGTTAGCTTATACCGTTTTGTATCAACTGCTGATAAGTTTAAAGTACTTCTCTAAAAAAAAAGTATTATATCGTATTATACAGTTTCATTCCGATTCCGAAAGTTCTATTTTTATCGCAGAAATACACTCGGAGGCTTGGCTGCCTACTGCTTGCTTTTTTTATTTTTTGATGTTGGGTTGTACAACCTTCCGTCGTTGAGACCAAACAACTTGCCAATTGCCTCTCTCCTTTGTGGATTTGCGCCAGTTGTATATCCCGAGTGCAGACAGGTCCTTTCGCACTTGGTCCTTCCCTTCGTTATCTTTAGTTCGTGGTCTACCCATGGATGCCTAGTCTAAAAATATTTTCACCGGGGCCTCGTCGTCCTCGTGAAAATGCCCAAAGCCTTCTCATATTTTTTCCCCATCGTCCATGTTCCTGCATCATACAAAAGGGCGAGCATGATGAGAGATTTCAGAGCGTATTTTTTGTTCGCGATTGAGAGTTCTGCCTTTTAATTGCCTACCGAGTCCAAAGTAGCATCTGTTGGCAAGAA
This sequence comes from Rhagoletis pomonella, assembly GCF_013731165.1. Taxonomy (NCBI): domain Eukaryota; kingdom Metazoa; phylum Arthropoda; class Insecta; order Diptera; family Tephritidae; genus Rhagoletis; species Rhagoletis pomonella. The sequence goes on along the minus strand of NW_023458561.1, from coordinate 39,656,714 downwards.
TTATCTTCGTTTTATCTCCAGGCTGGGAAGCGCTGCTGTTTGGAAAAGCAGTACTTATGAATAGCACTGTCCGACACACCACAATACCCGGGAAGTTATGTAAATTTTCTGTTAGGTCTAGCCGAGTAGTTAAAACATAATGCGAAATACGACATTTGGCAATCGCCCCCCAAAATCTCGACTTACCATTTGAAACGTGGAATAACTCAGAAAAAACGAGAAAAAATAGCATATTCTGGGCAAATAAACACAGATCTCTTATGTTTTCCAAATTGTTATATATGCACATTAGACTGCATCACTCGCCATATAAAAAAAAATATCGGTAGTGTTTCCATTGGAATTATAAAACTTATTATATTTAAAGACTAGAAGCAAAATATTTCGGAAAAATATTCGAAAAAATGTAATTTTTTATGAATAAAAATAGTTTCTTAAAGAATTTTTTGAAAAAATTCCCTCAGATGACCAAAGTGTTTAAGCTTAAAAAAATCTACATAAAAAATATATAAAAAAAAAAAAAATTCAGTGGAATCGTAAAAAAATCCGCTCAGATGACCAAATAGTTTAAGTTTAAAAAATGTACATAGAATATATAAAAAAAAAATTTCAACGGAATCGTAATAATGACATCTTTGACGCTGTTTTCTTTTTTCACTTTTTTTTAAAGATTGATATAAGAAAAACTTGAATAACTTGGCCAAAATTAATCCGACTTAGACTTGTGAGGTATCATTGGAAAGGTATTTTCTCGCCTTTTCCCACTAAAAGCATGAAAAAGAAGGGTATGATGAACGAGCGTTATTTCAAGTTGAATTAAGAAGTGCTGGTGTCTAAAAAAAAAAAAATGGGACGTGCAAAGAAATAAAAAGAGTGGGAAAATATCTTTCCACTGATACCTTATAAGTCTAAATCAGAATGGGTTTTCTTAAACAAATATTTGAAAAAACGTTAAAAAAAACAGCATCAAAAATCTTGATATTACGATTCCGTTGAAAAAATGTTTAAATATTTTTGTGCAGATTTTTGAAGCTTAAACTGCTTTGCCATCTGAGGGCATTTTTTTCAAAAAGTTCTTTAAGAAACAATTTTTAAATCTTCATATATTTTACCGAAATATTCTGATATACGTCTTAAAATATAAAGATTTTGCAATCCCGGCGGAAAATGGCAACTTTTTTCGATGATACATTCTAATGTACAGACATATGTATATCATTGGAGAGGTCTAAATTTCGTCTTCCAGCAAAAATCTGATTCTCGGTTAATAATGTTCTTGGTTGTAGGCATATATACGGCGCAATACTACGAAAAACCGGGTTTTTAACACTAAGTTAAGATTTCTACTTCATTCGATTTTGTAGCACGGGTGTGCAAATCCACGTAATAATTTTCAAAATTAGTAATATTCTTCACCATGAAAACAGTAAATAAATTCTTATAGAACTTGTTATTGCAAGCATTTAATTTATTTGTAATTGACTAGAAGAGCTAAATATTACAAATATTACATACAAAGCAA
>NW_023458561.1:39651791-39655092 GCF_013731165.1 Rhagoletis pomonella | reverse complement strand
TTGCTTTGTATGTAATATTTGTAATATTTAGCTCTTCTAGTCAATTAAAAATAAATTAAATGCTTGCAATAACAAGTTCTATAAGAATTTATTTACTGTTTTCATGGTGAAGAATATTACTAATTTTGAAAATTATTACGTAGAATTGCACAACCGTGCTACAAAATCGAATGAAGTAGAAATCTTAACTTACTGTTAAAAACCCGGTTTTTCGTAGTATTGCGCTTTTATACGCCTACAACCAAGAACATTATTAACCGAGAATCAGGTTTTTGCTGGAAGACGAAATTTAGACCTCTCCAATGATATATGTACATATGTCTGTACATTAAAATGTATAATCGAAAAAAGTTGCCATTTTCCGTCGGGATTTCAAAATCTATTATATTTGAAGACGTATACCAGAATATTTCGGTAAAATATATGAAGATTTAAAAATTGTTTCTTAAAGAACTTTTTGAAAAAAATGCCCTCAGATGGCAAAGCAGTTTAAGCTGCAAAAATCTGCACAAAAATATTTAAAAATTTTTTCAACGGAATCGTAATATCAAGATTTTTGATGCTATTTTTTTACGTTTTTCAAATATTTGTTTAAGAAAAACCATTCTGATTTAGACTTATAAGGTATCAGTGGAAAGGTATTTTCCCACTCTTTTTATTTCTTTGCACGTCCCATTTTTTTTTTTTTTTAGACACCAGCACTTCTTAATTCAACTTGAAATTACGCTCGTTCATCATACCCTTCTTTTTCATGCTTTTAGTGGGCAAGGGTGAGAAAATACTTTTCCAATGATACCTTACAAGTCTAAGTCGGATTAATTTTGGCCAAGTTATTCAAGTTTTTCTTATATCAATCTTTAAAAAAAGTTAAAAAAGAAAACAGCGTCAAATATGTCATTATTACGATTCCGTTGAAATTTTTTTTTAATATATTTTATGTACGTTTTTTAAACTTAAACTATTTGGTGATCTGAGCGGATTTTTTTACGATTCCACTGAATTTTTTTTTTATATATATTTTATGTAGATTTTTTCAAGCTTAAACACTTTGGTCATCTGAGGGAATTTTTTTCAAAAAATTCTTTAAGCAACTATTTTTATTCATAAAAAATTGCATTTTTTCGAATATTTTTCCGAAATATTTTGCTTTTAGTCTTTAAATATAATAAGTTTTATAATTCCAATGGAAACACTACCGATATTTTTTTTTTATATGGGGAGTGATGCAGTCTAATGTGCATATATAACAGTTTGGAAAACATAAGAGATCTGTGTTTATTTGCCCAGAATACGCTATTTTTTTCTCGTTTTTCATCATTTTCCAACTTTTGCAATGTTTTTAGTACTATTTTGAAACGCAACTATACTAGTGCGTTTAATAGCGCGTAAAAAATCGTGTCGTTTAAAAAATAAATTCAAAACTGTCTGAGTTATTCCACGTTTCAAATGGTAAGTCGAGATTTTGGGGACGATTGCCAAATGTCGTATTTCGCATTATGTTTTAACTACTCGGCTAGACCTAACAGAAAATTTACATAACTTCCCGGGTATTGTGGTGTGTCGGACAGTGCTATTCAGAAGTACTTCTTTTCCACAGCAGCGCTTTCCAGCCTGGAGATAAAACGAAGATAATTCTTGCCAACAGATGCCACTTTGGACTCGGTAGGCAATTAAAAGGCAGAACTCTCAATCGCGAACAAAAAATACGCTCTGAAATCTCTCATCATGCTCGTCCTTTTGTATGATGCAGGAACATGGACGATGGGGGAAAAATATTAGAAGGCTTTGGGCGTTTTCACGAGGTCGACGAGGCCCGGCACCCATGGGTAGACAACGAACTAAAGGGAACGAAGGGAAGGACCAAGTGCGAAAGGACCTGTCTGCACTCGGGATATACAACTGGCGCAAATCCACAAAGGAGAGAGGCAATTGGCAAGTTGTTTGGTCTCAACGACGGAAGGTTGTACAACCCAACATCAAAAAATAAAAAAAGCAAGCAGCAGGCAGCCAAGCCTCCTACCTTTTATTTGGTATTTTCCCCTTTTTTTATGAAAAGTTTTACTTTTAAATGTAGATGCTAAATATTATTAGAAAAAAAGGGTGAATACCGATTCGTTGGGTCTTGAAATTAGACGCAGTTATAGAGAATTTCAAAAGAGTTTTTCGAACAATGGAAAAATCACACCAAGCGTTGGAAGAAAAGAGAATATTTACACCTAAGTAATTTTAAAGAAAAACCTTTGTCATCTAAGAGTGCAGAGCATGAACCAAAAATTAAGCAAGATTTCATTACATTTAAGGACTGGGCCCACATTTTTTGCGAGTTGTAGAGGTTATAGTGATCCAATATTCTCCATTTTTAATATACTAACTTTCTAATAAAAGAGCGGTCACAAACCGAATTTCATAGAAATCGGATGAAATTTAATGTTTCCGTCTACAAGAGTGGAGGGCGTGGCAATTATCCTATCTCTAAAAAATTCAAAATTCCCTATTCCTAAGTTCAATTAGAGCACTTGTCAAGTTTCAGCGAAATCGGTTCAGGTTAACTACACTGGTTTACAGCAAAAATATTCTATGGATGCCACTATCTAATTCCTACAGAGAATTGCTCGGAATCACCGGAAAATCGGCATAGCTTGGTTTTCTATGGATAGCTTTTCGATATATTTGCAATTTACCGTTATTCATCTTAAAAAATAGTAGTTTCACTTAATCACGTATATCTTACGAACTGATTGAATAATCGTAACACAAGATACGGGAAATGAAATCTAATCAAAATTTCCATAAACCGTATATACATCACTTTTCGATAGCCTTGATAGTTTCTGAGAAATTAATTAATCATTTCTGACACATCTTGATTTCGATACAGGTGTACGTGGCGTATGAGTAACACTCTTTTCTGCTCATATATACCATACAAAAAAATCCTTGCGCATTTTCATTTGACCAACATTCTTATTTGACTTATATTCCTGTTTATCCATCGAGTTTCACCATTATTAGCTTAATTTTTTTCAAAGGGCTTTAACGCAAGTGCAAAACATCTACATAGAAACTGTTATTTTTTTATTTTTTCCCTTTTTAAAGCTTGAATTTTTTCGACACAAAAAATCTGGAATGATTAGAGCTATCGAAAAGTGATACGGTTTATGGAGAATTTTATTTGATTTCATTTGCCGTATCTCGTATTACGATTATTTATTAGGTTCGAAAGATATACATACGTCATTAAGTGCAACCACTCTTTTTTTTTAAGCTGAATAATGGTAAATTGTTTCTGGATATGGTTTCT
>NW_023458561.1:39614088-39651691 GCF_013731165.1 Rhagoletis pomonella | reverse complement strand
TAATTGACTAGAAGAGCTAAATATTACAAATATTACATACAAAGCAAACCATTTTCTCAGAGTATTCTGAATTGTAGAAAAATTTTAAAGATTTCGTAAAGATCTCATCCGATTTTTTGCTGAACTTTCTAAAATTAAATAAACTGTGCACACTTCGATGCTTTTACGAAATTGAGGAAAAAATCGGTAAAGCAATGAAAATAATGCTGCTCTGTGTAGAATTTCTTGCAGCATTTTTTTAGAATTTTCTTTATTGTTCGAACAGAAATTTCTTCGTGTCAACCACTTTATATAATTTTCTTTGAAGATTCGTAAAAAAATTATTACAGAAATGAAATGCTCCTAAAGATTTCGTTAAGATTTCGGGAACTTTGGTTTGCAGGGCCAAATAAAGCCATTTCCGGTGTAAGTGTGCAAGTCATACGAAAAGCATGCAAACATGTTCGCCATCACCATTGCCATCGCCATCGCCATAGGTGACAGCGACCACGTCAGCATCGTTGATTGTCAGCACCGGTTGATCGATGGCAGTTTTTGTATTGAAATGGTTAAAAATTGTCATCGCTCAGATTTAAATCAGCAACAGCAATTAAACATTGTTGCAGTGGCGATGTGCCTAAATATATACATACATATGTACATACATACGTACATTTGTGCATTGGTGGGTACGTAATGCAGATGAACTAAGAGAGGCCCGTCTGCTGGCTCATCGCAAAATAACTAAGCAATAATATGCATTTTGAAATACTTATTCAAAAATAAAAACCGTGTGCCATTATGAATGTACATAAATCTATCTACAGATTTATGTAGGTACATGTGTACATATGTACATATGTAATATCAGCCCAGACAAGAATACCCTGAACTACTCAAAATCATACAGTCATACAGTCATGGCTACATATGTACACATGTATGTACATATGTATATATTTGTGTTTGCCAATTTTCTTTAGCCAAAAACTCAATCACCCCATTTACTAGTGCAAATCGGCTAAAAGCTTTGTGCAAATACACACACACACACACACACATAAATACATAGTGCGGGTGCACTTGCAAATGCAAGGAGACGGTGGTGGTAGGGTCTACTTGGCTATAGCTGAAAAGCGGCGTGCAGCCACCCAGCCGCATCCCTAATCGTTGTGCATAAATTTTTATGAATTAATTCAACAAATTTTTGGCAGTTTTGTGATCATTAATAATCTGCTTTTGCTAGGAAATGATTTTGCTTTTACCATTCATTCAAGTTTATTTTCGCATTAGTATTGGTAAATACATATTCGTAAATATATTTGCTAACTAAGGATGGGTGGAATATAAAAAGAATTCGGGTAGCAACCCGAGAAAGTTATTTCGATGAGTAATACGAACATAGCCTTCCTACTAATAATAAATATCACCATTTTCTAAGTAATTACAATTACATGAACTATAGAAGAATCTAAATTTGCAGATATGAGTGGACAATGGCATCAACAATTATTTTTCTTTCTTGTCTTTCGAGTATTTTTCTATTGCTCTACAATCTCTGTGGGTCATCTTATTTTACAGATTGCTGCCTTTTACCGGCCGAATGCATACCGATTTACGGCAGTAGCAATGTTCTTTTGGATAGTAATTTCCCTACAAATCAGATAATTGTGACGCATTCCCCTCTCTCGACAGAAGATGGAGAACATATGAGAACGAACCACAGTTTCAAAATACAAATTGTTTGTTGCCACAACTTTGGCGAATGAAGATGTCAGAAGAGATGCTATTGAAACTTTTAACAGCTTTTAGTCGCACGTTCCGGAAAGGTATCCTAGCTATTGTACTCAAAAAGGCTTTTAATGGCGACCTCGGAAAACAGCTTCATTCTGTCGCACAGTGGGCGTTTGGCTGATCTAGCGTAACGAAATTAATTACTCAAAAAATAAAAAAAAAATTACAAAGTTGATAATTTTTATATAATATTAACTCAAATAAGAACGAAACTAAATAATTTTTTTTTAAATTTTAATTTTTGTTTGTTTTCAAATTAAAACTATTATTTTTTCTACTTTATTTTTGCTATACTTGTGGTCAGTTCTCCGAATCCGAAGGGAAATTCTGGACTTCCCTGTCAAAAAAGTGCTTTGCTGGAGTTATTTGACGAAGTTTTGCACAAACTTGTTATGACTGGATCCGAAGAGACAAATAACGAGTTCCTCAGATACACCATGGTATTTAAGCGCAAATTTTTGCGAGTATGTTTTAGCCGAAAATTTCGGCAAATCAGATTTTCATACCTGTCATCATCACCTGAGATTTGGCTGATTGCATTGGGATGCGCTCAACAATTCTAGCTATTGTGTGGTCCAGAATTTCTTGCAACGGAATTTAATCTGTATAACACATTCTGTCGGCGGGTCGCAAAACATCATATGTGGGAAAGATATTGGCTTTTCGCGCTTTTGTACCAGCTTGCAAAAGCTTATATGATTTTTTGGTGTAATCGCCATCTATGTAATGGGCTAAAGCTTCCCCTGGAGTGTATTTTATAGGCAGCTGTTGGTTTACATATATCCAGGCTTCTTTATATTTTTTTAGATGTATCCGCATCTGTGCCTACCATTGAAACTATATTTGATGGAGTGCAGTGTTTTCCACTTTTGTATAGGCTAATAGGTATTTCTCATAAGTTCTTTGCAAGTGTTGCCTTCGACGAGATTCGAAACTTTGGTGCATTGACCTTTTGAGTGGCAATCAGCAATGTTCTTTTCCTTCCGTCCTGCACCTAATTTTCGTGTCTGGGCTTAGAAGAACCAAATTTTTGTTTAACCAAGCTGCGTTGATGCACTCGAATTCCTATTACATTTTCTCCACCTTTCGAACAGCCTTTCACAGAAAATACTTCGAAAGATATACCACCAGAAAATACTGAAAATTCTCTTCAGATAATATGCTCTTTAAAATACATTTAAGCAAGTTTTATGTACAGCATGTAATACATAAATAAACTTGTTAAAGTTTTACAAAATTGCACTGCATTTACATAAAATTAACAAAGAACTCAAAAATTTTTAACCGATTTAAGAAAAATGGTGGAGGTTATCAATTCGTCGGAATATTTGTTTCTTTTCTTTTCTATGTAATCTACCACATAACTTTGGACCACGTGAACCGATTTCTATAATTCTTTTTTTTTTATCGGAAAGATGGTACCTGTTGTGGTTATGTTTTTTGCTTAAAAATTACTTGTTTTAAAAAAAGTTCTATAATCACAAGATGTGCTCAAATTTCGAAAGTATTTAATATACAATTTTAAAAAAGAGTTTTAATGTTCATTTTCCTCTGTTTCTGGTTTTTGATGGAAATGCTGATTTTTCACGATTGCCTAATTTTTTTAATAGTTTTTTATATTTTATTATGTAGCTCATTTTGGTGGAATGAATTCGAAGTTGGCAAATTAAATCTTCGAATTCTTGTTAAGTTCATATAAGTGGTAAACTCTTTTAGGCTTGAAAGTGTAAAAAACAACAGTAAGTGAGTATGCATTGCATATTTTTAGAAGGAGAAGGTTGGACGACCTTTTTGTCCTATTCCTAAAAAAAGCCGCTGATCCGACTTCTTCCGAAGTGAAGTGTTTAGGTGTAACTTATGGAAGTCTTACGTTATTAAAAAAAAAACATCCAAAGCTTTTAAGTTAGAACTCCAGACCAAACTTTTCAGCGCTCTATTCAGTTTTAAGGTATCTGCGAAAGCGTGAGCACTGTAAGCTATAACGTCTGATAAGCTGGCTACAGAGCTCGATCTTAGCAGCGTTCTGGCAATGGAAGCAGACGTACGGGAGCTTTTATTACAACACCTGAGGCTGCTCTGAATGCATTCCGAAACATATCGTTTGTTTTTTTGGTTTGGCCCTTAAGGCTATTTGCTGCAATGGCAAATCTCCGGGTATATTTCTGCCTTGAAAAAGCTTCTCATAAAACCATGTGCCGTTCGGAGGTAGCTTGTATGAAATAGGACAACCGTCAATCACTCATGATACCTCCGCTTATACCTTATGTTATTTTAAATCATTGAATATTATATTTAGAGATTAATTTGCAAACGTTGTCTAATTTCAGATGCGCGAAGCTGCGTCACCTGTGATAAAGTATTAGCGGAACTCGAAAAAATCGACGATGACACCGATTCATTCGGTGTTGACTTCGTAAAGATTAACGACAAACGACTAGCGAAGCAATACGGAATTAAAAATTTCCCAGCACTCACGTACTTCAGGTAAGGAAATGATAGATATATCTAATCGTTGAGTTGTTAGGATTATACAAAATTTAGTATAATTAGTTTTTAGGTATGCAATTTTAGTCTAATCAAGTGCAAGTTTAATTCGGCTAAAAACTGGCGTTGTTTTTTAATAATAACGTTCTAAAGACTCAGTTCGAAATTTTGATGAAAATTTGTCGAATTTTCCCAAAAATTTTGTAAATATAAACTTGAAAACTTTGATTCATATGGTTTCGGTTAAGGTGTAAACAATATTTCTATAAATATATAACAAAATGTTTTAACTAAGTCAAGTTTTCTCAAGTGGGCCACCCAAAGTTGCCTTTTCGATGTTTCATATTTCATTGACCGATTTTGAAAGTTTACATGGCTTGAAATATCGACACCAAAGATTATTGGGCAGCGAAATAAAGTGGTCAGTTTGTAAAATTTCGATTCCTATTATACAAAAAAAAAATATTTTTTTAATAAATATAATTTTTTACCAACTTCTCATATACCTAGGAAAAGAATTCAACTATCATTATTTGCGCTAAACAAAAAATAAAATTTTCAAACTTAATTATCAAATTAAGAATTATCAAATTATTATTTTTTTTTTTATTTTAGGTTCATTTGTTCCTTACCTATATTTTTTTAAACTGGGTTTATTTTTTTTTTTTTGGTACAAAGCTTTGAGTCAATCAAAGGTAGAGTAATTTTTTTATGAAAATAAAACTGAGTGTTTAGCGCAAATAATGCTTTTTGAATACTTTTCCTAGGTATATGAGAAGTTGGTAAAAAATTGAATTTTTATTCTTTAAATATAATCTTTTATAAAACAAAAATCGAAATTTTACAAACTGACCACTTTATTTTGTTGCCCAGTAAGTTCTCTAACTGCTGTCAAAAAAATCATAAGATTCGAACGAATGGTTGCTGAAATATTTTAAAAAAGTGTAAAAGCCTGCATAAAAATTTGCTTGCAAATAAGTCGTAAAAAAAATATCGCAAAATCTTGGTGTCAATAATGCACGCCATGTTAACTTTCAAAATCGGTCACTGAAATATAAAAAATCGAAAAGCCAACTTAGGGGGCCCACTTGAGAAAACTTGACTCAACTTAAGAAACAATGTATAGATTAAAAAAAAATCAACATGTGAACACTTGTGTTAGTCACTGTATGTGTGTATATTTTTGTAGGAAAAATTAAAAAATGGTCTGCGCTTAAAAAGGCTTTGTTAAGAAATAAATTTAATTGGTCAAATAAAAAATATTGTAATTTCATAAATGTTTCATAGTTATTAATTAATGGTACTTACTATTATTCGTCAAAGCTGTTTTAAGCAAAAGGAAATAAAAATTGGGAAAAATATGGTTTAAAAAGAGTTTCAGGATATACAATTTTTAAATAGAAAATGAGGACCTTTTCGGAAAACTTTGTTGTAGGAATACATTTTTTTTTAAAGGGGTTGCCATATATCAAATAAATTAAATACTTACACGTAATAATAAGAATAATAATAATAGATTGACGCCTTGATGTTGTCACACAAAGCGGAGGGACGTACAGTTTTACGTTGATCTCGAACAGTGATTGTATTTTTATGAGAAGCTTGCCATTGCCTGCCGAGGGGCGACCGCTGTTAAGAAAAAACATGTTTTTTATATATTTTTTTGCGATGTTGCCTTGATCAGGGCTTGAACCCAGTGAATTATTGCCACTGAAAAGTGTTTTACTTAAATTTTAATTTTAGTTTATAAATAATATTTAAATACTGATCAACTTTTATATATGCAATTTCAAAAATTCCCTTACAGGGAAAAGGAACCAATTATCTATGATGGCGATCTCATGGACGAGGAGGGTGTACTCGATTTCCTCACCTCTCTGGAAGCCATGGACTTGCCCGATCGTATTGAAGAGGTCAATTCAAAGATTCTTTTAAAAATCATCGAGGATACTGACTTCGTAGCTGTTTTATTCTGTAAGTCTTTTGTTGTGTTTTATTTCGAATTTCTCTTTATTTACATTTTCGAAGTTGAATTTATACTTTTTCATAAAGTTTTTTCGCCGCACACATTAAGTAGAAAAAAAGTAGAAAAATTTTCAAAGCATTTGTTTTTAAGAACATAATATTATTTTAGTTTGCATAATTTTCTTTAGATTTCATATGCGAATTCGTAACGAAAGCCAAGCAGTTACAGTTTTTAGTTAAAGTTTTTTTTTTTTTTAAGAACTATCTCACTAATCCAAAGAAACACAAATACATTTGTAGACAATTTTACATAGAATAAATGAACAGTTTTACACACATTCATACAAATGAAATGAAAATTGTTGACTAAATTCGAATTAAACTTCTTACACATAACATTTAGGAGGTTCCCGTAAATGTAGACAAAATACAAGAATTTACACTTAGCAGGTTTTTTAGCTAACCCATGCATATGTGACTAACAACAAGAAAAAAAAATTAAAAAAAAAAAAAAAACAATGTGGAGGCGAACTGAATATGCTAAATGTTTAGCACTAAAAAAAAAAAAACAAAAAACGAAATGAGGCAAAAGGACAAATTTAAAAGCAAGAAATGAAAACTACTAAAAAAAAAGAATAAAACCTTAACGCGCTTCGCGCTCTGTCACATACTATTTACTCACTGTCCTACCTATGTCTACTAGACTTTTGGATATCTACTGTACATAAAACTATTCTGAATTGTCGACTACTTCAGGTCCCGATCATGCCACGTGTCCGCCTAGGGTTATGGGTAAGTGAACGAGCACTTAAAGTTGGATTTTCCAAATATCTACTTGTATTTGCCTATCGATCATGGCCTCTCCTCCAACTTACAACCACCAACAGCAGCCGAACTACTAGTTACAAAAAAACGCAGCAATAAAACTAAATACCAGATTGGTCTTATGCAAATTATGTCAATTAATTCTTTCCCAACGCACTCTCATCCTGCACTGGCACTGAATTGAATTTGAGTGGTGCATTTTAACTCTTTTTACCTAATGAACTCTTCCTGTTTTTTTTTTTGGTTGTCCGTCCCACCTGTTATCCTCCACTTGTTTGTACATATATATACATATACATATACATATGTATGTACATACATAGAAGTAAATTTAAATTTATGCAGCATGTGGCATGCACTTGAATGTGTTTTGATATGCAATAAAACTATCTAATTGATATTTAAAACTAACTGTGGTGCTCCATGTTGTTTCGCCCTTAAGCTTTAAAGCTTTGCATCGCTTTTGCTGTAATGCTTTATTAACCCGTTTACAACGAGTGTATGAATGTATGTGTAAAGGATATTATGCAGATATATTTAAATATGTATGAGGATATGTATACAGGTACCATTCCCAGCGTTGAACCCACCTAAAACGATGTACATAAACTAATTCCAAAACTTTGGTATTTAAACTCAAGTGCATACATAAATATACATATTGCAACAAACATACAGATACATACGATTATAATATGTATGTATCTACATATGTGTTTATAAATATTTATGAGCAGTAAAATTATGATGGCAAGTTTCGTACATATAAAAAAAAAACAAGCTGAAAACAATATACATACATACGTATCTGCACAGCAAGTGTTAACTAAAAGCATCAGGTAAAAGTAAACAACAAACCGAAGAAGTACGAATTCGCCTGTACGCAAAAATATGTATGTATTTATTTAGACCATTAACAAATTTATGGAGGAAACTGAATTATGATAAATGGATGAAAGTGAATTTCCTGTGAAAAATTCACATAAACATACATACATAAATATGCGTGTGTACGCTGTATCAATATTATTTGGTAAATATTTCACACTTTGATTGGTTAGAAATAAGTTTCGACACTCGACTTTTTCGGTGCCAAGGGAAAGATGTTTTCTAAACATTTCTTCTACTCATCGGAAAATTGTGTGGATTTTCGTTTTATTTGTCTATGCATTTTAGGATGTTTCTCATTATGATTTAGCTAATTTTAACACTAATACTTGAGAAAAAATAAAGATAAAAAAACTATAAATTATAAAAATAAAAAAAATAAAAAATGACATATCGCTAACTAGAGTGAAAAGCTGTTAAGTATGTTTTTTCTAAAGAAGTATACTTTGATACAAGAAGCACGAAGAAGAAGAAAACGCATCGTCCCCTGAAACCAGAAAAAAATTTTATATAAAGGAAAATTTTTTTAGGTCTAAAAATCTAAGAGCAACTTAACAAAATTAATAGAAATAAATTTTAAAATTAAAAGTAATAAACTTTTATCAAACAAAATTTTGATTTGTTTAATTTTTTGTTAAATATTTTTATGTTTTTAAACATGAAATTCCTTTTTGAAAACTAGAAAAAAAAATTTGTGAAATGTTTGAAAAGCATTTTATTTTAAGAATAAAAATAGTTTTGATATCAAAACATGTTATTCATCACAAAGAAGTTGTAATTAAAATAATGTACTTTTTAACATATTTTGGGTAGAACATTAGCTTTTTAATCTGAGGTCTCTGGTTCATATCCCAATGACCGCGGTAGAAGAAGTCTGATGTCAAGACGTGGTGATCTCCGAAATAGCAGCTATAACTCCTACAAAAATGTAAAGTTATTGTTGTTTTCTCGCAAACATTTTCATTAAGAAAAGCCTTAAGCTCAATAAAATTGTTTAATATAATTGTTATAACTTATATCACAACAAAAAAAAAACAAAAATTTATTCAAAAATTACTTATTTAGCAAAAAAAAATTGCGTTTGTTAAAAAATTTTAACCAAAAAAGTATCAAAGTCCAGCTAAAAATAAGGCCAACAAAAAAATTTGAATATTAAAAAATAAATTTATCCCCAAAAAAATTTAATTTGCTAAAATGTTTAAACAAAAAAAAAAATTAAATTAATTTAACATGTTTGTGGACAACAATTTTTCTCCAATTTTCGTGGGTAATTTGCCAGAGAATGTTTGGCATCACTGCAGATGCCAATGCTGTCCTCCTCGTTCCCACTAGAAGAAGGTTTTAGTCTCATAGTTACTCCTCTAATCCAACTATCAAATCGAGAATAATCATCTGACTAAATTGTTATGCGAAAAATGCTCCCTAAGGTAGAATTCGATCTTTATCAATCCCAAGTGTAAGCTACATTTTTCGTTTAAAAAGATTATCATCAGCTGATGTTTTTTTCAGTATTTGACGTTTTTTTATAGCTTTTGGTTTCTTCAATTCAACTCGCTTAAATTTAACAATTTTTCATGCCACTTCTTGAGGTAGAAATCAAAGAAAAAAACTAGGAAATGCAATTTTTATACGCTATTTTTATAGCAGACTCGCGAACACAACAGATTAGACAAGTTCATATGGCTCGTATGTTTTGTCGACGACAACATGCCCGCCCCATGGCAGGCCAATAGAATTTGCCTAACACCAAAAAAAAAGAAACATGCGAGCAAACATAAGTAGTTTATATAAAATTAGAAAAGTAAATTTAACAAGCATACATTCATAAATTAAAACAAGTAAGAGCAGCGCTGTCTTCGGCTATGCCGAAGGCTTCATACCTTTCATGAACATCTGCAAATTTTAGTTTGACAGATTACTGATTTTGAATACATCTGCATACATCGATAGAGAAGTTACATACCTATATAAAAAATCGCATCTGAACAAACAGAGGTATGGAAGATATACCTTATATTAGCACCAATCTAAGTGATTTTCACTGCTACGTGATCGGTATGTAAACCGGTAACACAATTTATTGGGTTTAGTTTCCTACATAAAGAAGATATATCGCAAAAACTGGTATCTGAACAATCAGTGGTATAGGAGATAAAGCTTATACAGCAAAGATTTTGACGATTTTCTCAGTAGACCTTGTATTTTTTATTTATAAAATATCTTACGAAATTTATCGGTTTTAGCTGTTCAAATAAAGGAGTTTTACAGTAAAATCCCATATCTGAACAATGAGATGTATGGAAGATATATGTTGTAGTCATCCGATCCTTGTTATTTTCACTGTAAGTATTCTGTTAATAATGAGTGAAAATGGTGCGAAATTTCATGTTCCTAGCTGCATAAATGGATGAATTATAACGAAAAATCTCATATCTGAACAATCAGTTGTATGGGAGCTATAGGTTATAGTTACCCGATCTTTTTAATTTTCACTGTAAGTTTTCTGTTGATAATTATTGAAAACAGTGCGGAATTTCATGTTCCTAGCGATATAAATGGAGGAGTTATAACGAAAAATTTTATATCTGAACAATCAGTTGTATGGGGGCTATAGGTTATAGTGACCCGATCTTTGTAATTTTCACTGTAAGTATTCTGTTAATAATGGGTGCAAGTACTGCAAAATTTCATGTTCGTAGCTGCATAAATGGAGAATTTATAACGAAAAATCTCATATCTGAACAATCAGTTGTATGGGAGCTATATGTTATAGTGGTCCGATTCTTCCGGTTCCGACAAATGATTAATACATTATAAAAATACACCCACATACCAAATTCGATACGGATATCTCGAAAACTGAGAGACTAGATTGCATACAAACAGACAGACAGACGGACAGACGGACAGACGGACAGACGGACAGACGGACATGGTTAAATCAACTCAGCTCGACGTTCTGATCATATAAGTATACATTTTAATGGGTCTATCTCTTTTTGTTCTGGTACTTACAAACATCGGACCAAAGTTATAATACCATTTCATGCTCATGAAAGGTATAAAAACATACTTACAAACTTGCATATGTATACTCTTTCATATACGCGATAGCGACCAGCTAAATCTCTGCAATTCGTGTACATTTGCTAGGTGACCGCATAGAGAAAATGCTCAAATGTAACATCAATCGTCTGGGCTTGTCGCCAGTCTAATGGCGATGGCGGTAGCCATGGCACATCGTCGTCACCGAGATTCAGATAGGAAAGAATTTGCATATATTTGGCGGTGCATATAGTATATGTACATTAGACTGCATCACTCCCCATACAAAAAAAAATCGGTACTGTACTATTATACAATCTATTATATTTGAAGACGTCCACCAGAATATTTCGGAAAAATATTAAGATTTAAGCGAGCTGGACCGATTTGAAAATACCTCCAAAAATGGAGTTCTTTATGAATAAAAATAGTTTCTTAAAGATGTTTTTGAAAAAATCACCTCAAATGACAAAACGGTTTAAGCCTAAAAAATTTGCATAAAAATATTTTGATGCTGTTCTTTTAACTTTTTTTAAAGATTTGTATAAGAAAAACTTGAATAACTGAACCTAAACTCTTCCGATTTAGACTTATGAGGTATCACCTTGGAAAGGCATTTTCTCACCCTTTTCATTTCTTTGCTAATAAACTCATTCAACGGATGAAAGAGAAAGGTAGGATGATGAACATCATTCAAAGTTGAATTAAGTTGTGTTGGTATTTGAAAAAAAAAAATTGGTACACGAATGACTTATTTTTGCACATAAATAAAAATAGTGGGAAAATAAATTTCTACTGAGATCCCATCAGTCTAAATCAGAATAGTTTTGGCCCAGTAATTTAAGTTTTTCGTAAATCAATCTGTGAAAAAAGTAAAAAAAGCAGCATCAAAAATGTCATTATTACGATTCCGTTGAATAAATTTTTAAATATTTTTATTCAGATTTTTTAATCCCAATCTGCTTTGTCATCCGCGGGGACTTTTTTCAAAAAGTTCTTTAGGGAACTATTTTTATTCATAAAAGCTCCATTTTCGGAGGTATTTTCAAATCGGTCCAGCTCACGTAAATCTAAATATTTTTCCGAAATATTTTGGTGGGCGTCTTAAAATATAATACATTTTGTAATCCCGGCGGAAAAACCGCAACTTGTTTTGGTGATGCAGTCTAATGTACATACATACCCGCACATATACAGCAAATAAAAAGTATGTACTACACACTACCAGGCGCCTTCAGTTTCTTTATACTTTTTTTGCTCAACATCCTGGCTTTGCTTTCAATCAAATTTAAGACTTTTTTTCAAATACTTGGGATTATGGAACAAACACTTGATTCTCTATGGACCCAGACATCGGCGTAGCCAGAATGAAATTTAGGGGGGGTTTGACCCTATTAAGCTGGTATTTCAGGGTACTATTTTATATATATATATATATGGAAAATTTGAGAGTGGGGGGGGGGGGGGGCGGGCTCGAGCACCCCCCTGCCCCTACCTGGCTACGCCCATGGACCCAGATCATTTTTAAGGTTCAGTAGTTTAGTCCGCTAAGCCTTTGTCGGTCTCAAATCAAAGTTGTATTGGACCCTTAGCACAGTTTTCACAAAGTTGGCATGAAAAGTCAGGTAATGACAACAAATTTTTAGCTTTCGATTTTATTTGAGATAAGGCTAGGGGGTTGATTTTTCTTGTCTTAAAAAATGAGGTTATTTTCTACACAAAAAGTTGTGACCAATTTTTATATTCAATATAACCTTATATGAGTTTAAAATTCCCTAACGGGTGTCTCTGTACTAAATTACTTGGTTTGATTTTATGGGAAGCCAGAAATTGCCCAGGCTCCTTAGAGAAGCTGAATAGCGTTTCGAGAGAAAGAGAGTAATACTTTCCATTCTCACACAAAAGTCCGCCACCTCATTCTAGTCGAAGCCAGATAAAGAAAAATTGCTTTTAACTAAGCAAATTTTCGCTAGTTGACTCAATCGCTTCAACTCAGTTGTGAGTTACCCATCTCTAATACTTATTGAAGTGAAATTTCTTTAGCGGCGGTTGGTTGGTTGGGAGTAAATTGGCAAATTCAACGGAAATTGCACGCGGAAATGGTGCAACGGAAATGATGCAATGGAAATGGTGCAACGGAAATGGTTGAGCCCGAAACAAGTGCTTCTTGTGTGTATGCATATGGTATTAATTTAACTAATAAAAGGTTAACGGAAATAATGCAACGGAAGTGGTGCAACGGAAATGGTTGGGGCTGAAACAAGTGCTTCTTGTGTGTATGCATTGGTATTAATTTAACTAAAATTTGCTGATAAAAGGATAAAGAATAACACTTAGAAAAAGGCCAATACAAGAATGAAAGTAAAGGTGACTACGTACATAGATAAAGAAAAGAATAAATGCAAAGGCAAAAATAAAAACAAAAACAAAGATGCGTAAAGATAAAGGCAAAAATGAAGGCCAAGGTAAATTTAGACACTTTACTTAAATATACATATCTATAAGGGCAAAGGTGAAGGGGAATATGTATGTAGATGAAGAAAATGATAAACATAAAAGTAAAGACAAAGAGGAAGATGGGGAAAGAAGGATTAAAATAAAGGTAATTTAAAAGTAAAGAATATAGAGAGAAACATAGAGACTCAATCTGGGAATTATTTTGCGATTTAAGAAATTTTCGAAATTCTCGGGACTTCTGGATATTTTTATCGGTGTTGTTATCGACATTTTTATCGATTTTGTTATCGATATTTTTATCGATTTGTTATCGATTTTGCAATCGATATTTTTAACTATTTTGTTAGCAATATTTTTTATCGATATTTTTATCGAATTTGTTATCGATATTTATCGATTTTTTTATCGATATTAATCGATTTTGTTATCGATAATCGATATCAGTGTGGCCCAGGCGCACTTACTTTTTCATTCATTTATTTTCATATGTCTACAACGAAACATAGTTATAACAGACATTAAGCGGATAATTAAATATAACAAATTAGTCTTAACACTAAACTGGCTACTTAAAAATTAATTTATAGGACAACATATGTAGGTATTAATTCAAGAAATTCATGAAATTCAAACAGAATAAGAATAAAAAGAATGGCAAGTTATTACTGACTTGACATAAGGTATCTCTCCAATACTAATGTTGTTGCTCTAGGATTGGTGAAATATATGTATAAATATCTAAAAAGTTTGAAAAATAATTGTAATCGGATAAGGTTCTGTTTATTGGCGCGCTTGCACCATAAATCGCTCTGCTCAACCTAACCCTAAAAGCAAATTACGGCTAGGAACATAAAAATGGATTATCTCAAGCAGGGAAGGGCAATCATTTTTTCCCGAAATAATATCCAATTCATCTATTATGCAAAGTTGGTAGGCTAATTAGCCGACAACGGGAGACATAAGATGGCAATGGTTCAGCAACATTGGCAATATTTAGTTTTATTTAAGTGCGAAGTGAAAGTGAGTTTTGAGTCGAAATGTGCTCCAAGATTTTTAGTCTTATTTTTCGAGTCAAGGCAAATATCTATACATATAATAAAATTGTAACAGGCCCGATCTCTGTACATTATAGATAGGAAAGAAAAGTTAATATGGGGGTCTTTAATTTCAATTTTTAAAATTTTTCTCTGTCTGCCTGTCTGTATGTTTGTACGCGCATAACTCGAAAACTAATGCATGGAATTGAATACTGTTTTCACCGGTGTACTTCTAGAGGTCCAACTTAAAGTATAGAAAGAAAGAAATTAGAGGCTTGCCACTTATCTGAAAATTGCAGTTTAAGCAAATTGGCAAGATAATATCATTTTACGAATGTTTGAAAGTTATCTGATACGAAGTTAAGCAAAAAGAAGTATGCCATCGTCCAGGCAAGATGTCCCCAGTGTGTCAGCGATAATGTCTTACCTATGGTGACCAGGAGTCTTTTCCGAGCACATTTTTATATAAAAAAAAAATTCTTCTAAGATCCTTTATGCACCTTCGCCTCCGATCCAAATGGATACTTCAAGGATTCATAGTTCGCACATTCTTCGA
The DNA here is from genome assembly GCF_013731165.1 of Rhagoletis pomonella. NCBI lineage: Eukaryota > Metazoa > Arthropoda > Insecta > Diptera > Tephritidae > Rhagoletis > Rhagoletis pomonella. Next base: position 39,636,661 of record NW_023458561.1, on the reverse strand, counting down.
TCTTCGTCCTTGAAAGCCATTGAAGCTTGTATAGTAAGCGTGTTCGCCTACATCAAAATAAGCATTTGAAAGAATATTTTCTATAACACAACAAAGGATTTCAATTTAATTTTGTTAATAAACAATCGTATTTGTAACATACATAAATACAAATGTACGTGAATAAAAGTGACAAAGATTTGTATCTAAAAATCCGTTTGTATCAATTGTATCAACAACCGCCAACATCAGATCTATTCATGAACAACAAAGGCAATACACGCAGCATTCATGCGATAGATAGAATCGTGGGATTAAGAACAAAAGCAGCCCACACGATTTTCTTAACAGCTCACATACATATTCCGGTGCATATTTGGATGTGTGTACATATGCACCTTAGGGTGGTCGAAAAATGTATGGGGAAAAGTCGGAATTTTTATGCTCTCACCCACTAGGCTTCTTCTATACAGAAAAAAATACCTCTATTTTTACCACGCTTTTCTTGTTTTGCAAAAAAATAAATAAAATTAGAGGTTGCTTCAAAGCGCTCAAAGTTTTCCATGTATATTTTAATGGGAAAGAAAACCACTTTTCGTAGAAATGGTATACAATTCTTAAAAGTCAATATTTTTTGATCGCTAAACTATGTTTCTCTGCAGAGATTTCTAGTAATAATATTCAATTGTTTATTTAACCATTTTTAAATACTAACGATTTTTTATTTTTTCTGACATTTTCTGGGGGTTTTGGTGGACCTACATATAAAATATCGTTACTATGAAAAAATCGCTAAATAAATAATTGGGTGTTATTATTGGGAATCTGCTGAAGAGAAATATTGATTTTCAAGGATTCTATACCATTCCTACGAAAAAAGGGTTTTCCCATATAAAATACATGGAAAATTTCGAGCGCTTTGGGCGACCTCTAAATACTTTTTGATTTCAAAATAAATAAATAAAATAAAAAAAAGTTTTTAATATAGGTACCACGCTTTTATAAATGGACTAAAAATTAGAAAATAATATATCTCAGCCCCATAGAATTTATCTTGATAACTTTTAATTTTGAAATTTTAGCAAAGTCCTTATAAACAATTTATGAGATTGAAAACAAGAAGCGTGGAGCGCATGCAATACAAAGCATTCGATTTAATTGACAATAGTCAAACTACATAACGTAGACCTAAAATTTCTACAGAGAAAGTACAAATTTGAGATCGATTTTTAGCGGTCGTTATTCATATACCCACATACATACATACATACATACATACATATATTAATCTTCATATCAATTCTGGTCTATTACATGCGCCCCACGCTTTTCATTTTCAATCTCTTAAATCAAAAGTTATCAAAACAAATCCTATGGGACTGAGAAATATTATTTTCTAATTTTTAGTCCATTTATAAACGCAAGTTATATAATTTTTTTATTTATTTTTTTCTACTTTTTAGTCTTGTCTGTATAAAATTTTGCAATAGATATTAAAATAATTCAACTTGCAGCGAAAAGAGAACAGAAGACTATGCAAGCAAAATGTTATTTGCTCACGTTTAGTATATACATACTTGTACATACATATAGCAGCAATTAATTTCGCTGTAGCGTATGTAGTGCATATCCTTAGGCGCAATATTTAACTTCTTCTGGCGGGGCGATGTCGGCCTCTAGAGTTTTTTCTAATTGTATGTCTTTGATAAGATACCTACGACGAGGTTGATATCTAGACTAGGCTTGCCATAAATACCTTTGCTATATTTATAGTATAAATGGTGGTCTGGACACACAACATTGCAAGTTGGTAAAGCATACAAATTCCGACTTCACTTTTTCACATGCATTTTTGGACCATCCTAATGTACATAGTACATACATATGTTGCATGTGTCGCCTGTGTAGATATATTTTGATGTGATTATAAAATTTGTGTTTCGGGTTTTCGAGCACAAAAAAAAAAACAGAAAGTAAAATAAGATGAAAACCCAAGAACATACATACCATAGCCACGCTGTTGTCCACCTACAATCGATGATAAAAATAGCATTCAAGCAATTTCGCGCCAACAGCAAGGCACTGCGTTGACAAATACAGCTAAATGTTGAGATTTTCCGATTTTTTTTTTCATTATACATACAAGTGAATAATATGTATATGTATTAGTACACGTTTACAGGTGTATGGTAAGCAAACAAGTTCTCTACATTTATGCATACATACATATGTAGGGGATATTCACATGCATACCCTACATAAGTATAATTAGACTTTAAATTTACACGCAATGAACTCGCAATGAACAATATTTTCATGGTCAAGTTTTATGAATATTTCACTTTTTATTGCTAATTTATTTTTAATTGCGAATACTTTGCCTATACACGTACACATAAATATAGTATATGCGAGTATACATGTAGATACATATAAGTAGATATTTATGTGCATAAAAATTGGAAGTTATTTTATGGCAGACAAATATTTTCAAAAATTATGAATTCAAGCGCATAACTCCTGCTCGTAGTAAGAGAAAGGTTTTTAAAAATATACATACCATTTTTGTAATCGTTATCGATATCGACTTAGCAATTTATGTTGGTTACGTTATCGATACCTTAATTTTATTGCTATCGATATCGATCTCAGCATCGTGTTAGTTATCATTATCAAATTCGGTATTGTTTCAATATTATCGATACGCCAATTGTATTAATGTCGTTAGTGATCTCAGCATCAACTTAGTTATCGTTATAGATTTTGTTTATCGTTTTAATGTAATTATTGTTATCGACTTTATAATCGTTATCGGCCCTGTTATCGATTATTTTTAATACTATTAGAACTGACATTGACGCTGTTGTTCTTATTGCATTCGTTATCTTATTTGTATGCTTGTTTATGTAATTCGTGTGAAGCTGTAACCTCTGATCTAAAATCTCCAGAAAAATTTCCTTCGATTTATTTACATACATATATATATATATATATATTAAAAAGTTCAAGTTTAATTTGTTGTGAAAGGGCATTTTTTTTTGTTCTTTGAAATACTAATTTTGATCTTCGATTTTATCGATGGCTTCAAATTTCTGGATTCGTCAGTTCGAATCCCCTACAAGTGTAGGGATCAGATTTAATGGCTGCTACTTCGCAAAGCGATACAGTAAAGGCATGTCAACAGATACTCGATACAGCTACGCTATATTGACTAAAACACGATACGCAGATATTTGTGTCTTTTTCTGGAAATTTGGTGGCAATCGCAGAGTGAATTCTTCTTGAGTATCAATATTTGATCAGACCGATGTATGTACACTCCATCTTACTAAGGGAAAACACCAAAACACCTTACTTCAGATCAGTTTAATTCTTGTTCGCAGTGACCGGTTGTATGCATATATATATATCGATATCCTTTTTATGCGTGTTGTTTACATCAATATCATATGTTAATATTTATCGAAATATTTATCAATAGATTTATGGATATATATACCGATTAACATGCATTGCAAACGCTCAGTTACATTGTTAAATCGATAAAATTAAATATTTTTTTTTATTAAATTTTTTTTATTTATTAAGTTTTTTTTTATCTCAAAATGGCGGGTCCGAAAAGGCGACCAAATTTTATAATGTTCATTTCCACCAAAAACTTTTATAAACGGGGGTTTTCCAGGTCGCTGATTTTGAATCCGATTTCAGATTTTTAGAATTTAAAATGGCGAATCCAATATGGAGACCAAAGTTTTTAATTTTTTTTCCCCAAAAACTTTTATATAAGGGGGTTTCGAAGTGGCGATGTGAGATTTTTTTTAAATTCAAAATGCGAGGCTATCGGATTCGGAGCAAAAAAATTAAGTTTAAATTAGTATATCACATGTTTGCTATATATTTTTCCATAATCATAGGTGCATCAAATAGAAACCGTTTCCTTTGGATATACATAAGTATCACGAGAGTTTATATTTGCATTTCATTTGTACAAATTTGTACTTAAATATTTATTTGAAGTGTAATTTCATTCAAGTCAAGTATCAAGTTGAAAAAAAAAATAACGTAAAATGCATTTTTCTCCTATGTATCATATCTGTACCTATGTATGCATATCATTTTTGCTCTTTACTTTAAGTAGTTGTTATATTCTTCGGAGAACAAAAAGTTTGAAACGGCGCTTTTTGCATCTCAGCTGACAGCTTTTTATCAAATATCGAAAAGCACGGCAAAACACACGCAGAAGTTTTCTTCTAAGAAAAAAGCCCATTATTCAAAAAGTACAACATTATTCTCAGCCCACAAACTATAAATTGAACATTTTTATTGCCCACAAAACTTGAAGACCACCAAATCAAATCAATTTTTTATAGCTCTACTTAAAGTGTAATATTATTGCTCAAATTGGATGTCAACTTTTACAGCTAACATCTCAACGGCAAAACTCTTTCACTGCACTTTTTACTCTGGAGAATTAGTTTAGTGAAGGGACAAAAAAAAATCGATTTATCGATACTTTAAAATATTACTTTTGGCCCGCAAATAGTAGCTGCCAGACCATAATCTTTTTTTTTCTAATATAGATGTTGCTCGAACCAGGGATCCAACGCAGGTCTTTGCACTGAAAAACTGGCCCTAAGTGTACGACCAATTTGTTCGCAGAAGTGGCCATTCTGATATATTTCATCCCCTTAAGCACATCGGGGTAATTCGGATTAAGCCGGGACTTGTTAATTTATTTAACCCGTTGAATACAGATATTTTCGTAAAATACGCTCTTATAATAAAAGTAAAAAAAAACGATAATGAACGGTTATGGAAATGTTTTTAATTTTTAGTATATTTTTCAAGTCATTAATATTCTTATGCGCATAGGAATCTCTGGTTACAAAGTTGAATGTGAAATTTTTTCTTTTCAAAAAGTTTGATTCGACAAACATTTAGTGCTTATCGTAAAACATATTGACACGATTTCACTATTTATCTTAAAATTTTTTAATTTCAATTAATGGTTTTTAAAGGTATAGTATATTTTTTAACAAAAACCATATCAATCCAAGTTTCAACCTTTGTGCGAAATTAAAAAAGAAATCAACAAACTTTGTAAAAATTTCGGACTTTCTAATTTGATTTTTTAGAAATATTTTGAGTATTCAGTTTTGTAGCCCAGTTTAAAGTACCCTAAATGTTTGAGAATTTTTTTCGTTGAAGGTGTTGCTAATTTTCTCCATATAAAAAAAAAAAAATTGTCGAAAATGCGTCGTATTGAATAAAATGACTAACATGGTCAATAAAAAGATTTGCCTAAAATCAGTTATTTTAAACTTGCAGTAAAATTGAATGGGCTAAAAAACTGCATACTGAAAATATTTCTTAAAAATCGAATTAAAAAGTTCGAAATTTTTACGACAGTTTGTAAAATTTTTTTTAAATGTTGCACAGATTCATGCTTGGATTTGTTAAAAATTATACTATATTTTTATAAACAAATAATGAAAATTAAAAAATATTAAGACAAATGGTCAAATCTTGCCAAGCCTAAGCCACAGCAACCATCATATGTCAACGAGATATTTTGGTATTTCCGCGATAAGAAATCCAAATAACTGTGCGGCATTTTATCAAAACAACTTATCTCGAGATAGGCCATTCTTTTAGATGCTCTTCCAATGGAAGTTTTTCTAATGAAAATATAAAATTTTTCAATGGAAACTTATTGTTGTATTTACATATGTGAAGAAAAAACCTTTTTTCTATATTTAAATCATTAAATCTGTTCCGACATAAGTTTTCTAAATGGTAAATTTTTTTGTTTTGTTTTTCATTTCAATACCCAGTGTAAATTTGGCATAAAAAACATTTAATTTTTCCACCTATTTCCTCATTATTTGTCGTCAATTTTCTATTCCTGATGTATTGTCACCATGACAGCACCCCCCTCGCTCTGCAGTTTATCAATTGTAAAGTTGGTAACGATTTTGCGTTGGCGAACACGGATGCACCCACTCGATAGTTGAGCGAAATTGGGCGAAAATATTTATGGTAGCGTAGCGGCACTTGTTTCCATTGTTACCTCAAACATGGCTGTAGTTTTAGATATTCGTGTTGTTGTTGTTGTTGTTGTTTTTATATGTGGCCTACAAGTGTCTCATATGGGTGAAGGCGAACATGGGCAGCGCGTGTGCGGCCATTAAATGCATCTCGAGCGATGACTTCGATGTTGTTGTTGGCATAGCTGCATGCGTGTATACATATGTACATACATATGTACATATACATAGCAAATATGTATGTATGTATGCATGTTAGAATACCGTTTGGCTAGTGTCGCTTTTTCGTCGTTTGCAACCGTTTTGTGAAAATGGCTCGCGAATTGACAGTCGAACATTAATTTTTGCGCTTGGACGGGCTAACAGAATTTTTAATTGCATTTGCAGTAAAACACATAATTTAGTTCTGCAGCAACTTGACGTGCATACATACATAGTGTGTATGTGAGTAAATGCATGTGAGCTTATACATACATAGGTATGTATGTATAAATTATGTACTATGGATGGCTGTATACACTTACATTTGTACATACGTACATACGTTTAGTTTGCTGTGTTGAGTGAAATTTAAATATAAAAACATTTCATTTTGAAAGAAATGCAAATGGCTTGAATGGTTGTCAGTGGCTAAAATGCATTTTAAAATAAATCGAAATACCTGAACTTATTTCTGTTTTGTTTATTTGTTTTAAAATTCGCTCGTTCTTTCACTTCAATGTTAGAGGGGGCGTATACGTGACTTATAAGTTTGTTGTGTGTGTGTGTGTGTGTGTGTGTGCGCGTGTGTGTGTGTGTGTGTGCTGGTATCCACTGTGGCAAACAATTTCGGCGTGGCAAATCTATTTCAAATTAATACAAAGCTGTCGATGTAATGTCAGTCAATTCGAAGAACTAAATGATCAGGGGATATTTATGTATATAAAAATATTTTCATATTTAAACACGAACATCGCTTGTTTGCTGGAAAATGACAGAATTCAAAAATTAGTTTTTTGTGTAAATGCTTGAAATATATACATATTTCACTCTTCCAGTAAGCAAATGATACTAGGTACCTATGTGTATACAATAGGGTGGTCCAAAAATAACAGGAAAGTCAACTATGAAGAATTTTCTTGCCACGGATTTTTTACTATTTTATACATTCTTCAGCTTTGGAGAGTGGATTGGAAAAAAATAATGAATTAAATTAGCTAATTGCTTTATCGATTTTTTTATTGAGTTAGAAAGGTTACTTTAACCTTATAATTTTTTTTTTTTTTTTGGCTTCTCTAATTATTGTCTACAAAAGTAGCCCCGACAAGGGCTTAAAATCGCGAAATAGACTCGATAATCCCAAATGATATCGAAAAATATAATAAACGGTATACTGAAAAATTAAAGAAAAATTCCGAAAACCCCCCAAAAGTTTCTACAATAATCCCAAAAAGCAAAACACGAAGAATTCCGAAAAAATCACAAAAATCTTCAAAAGTTTGTAAAATCTTTGAATCTTTAAAATAAAGAAAGCTTAAATTGCCGATTTCTTTTCTTTACCTAAACCGTTTATTATTTAGAAGTCTACTTATCACTAAAGGCCTTCTCCACCAATTTCAAACACAAATGTGAAGACCTTCAATTTTACTCCGCTTCGGAACAACAAATGGTTTTAATTAGAAGCTTTTTAAAGGCAGAAATACATTCGCGGGTTTACCATTGCTTGCGCTCTGGACAAAAGAAAGCAACTTTTACTTTTTTCATTTACTTTAAATGCGTCTATAATGCTGGAAGGCGATTGGGTCGAAATACCCCTGCTTTTTTAATAAGCCCGAATAATGTTAAATAATAATAAAATCTATTCAATACTTTCATGATTATTGATCAGCACTAACCGGAAATTTGATAATTACTGACTTAAATACTCAAATCAATTACTGAAATACATATTAGTCTCTACTAATACATATTGTCGCTGTGGTGTAGTATGAGCGACTTTTTATAACTATCCACATGGGTAGATACTTACAATGAGGGCGATAGGTCAATAGATAGCTTTAGATCAATCTCCATTGATTTTTTTCTATGTTTCCTACTTCAAATATATATTCTTAATATAGGCTTAAATAGCATTATTTTTATGTTATGAAGTTTGCCTGGTGTCACACTTTCTATTGGCTTCAAAATTTTTTTTATTGGTTCTATACATGAAAAAATGCTAACACGTAATCAAGTAATTTTTTTTTCGGAGATATGATCTGTCAAAGTTTGGATTTTTTCGTGATTCTGACTAATGATGTACATCGTAAAGACTTCATCCCAAAGTCGTTTTAAAGCTAAAGAAATGGACTTAACATATCTATACCGTCACTAGACACGAATAAAGGCGCGTCATTGTTTTGACGGCGAAAAGGATGCATTGACGAAAAAAGGCGCGTGAAAAATATTCGGCGAAAAAAGACGCGTAAACCCAGTTGACGGCGAAAAACTCTTTGGGGAATGTACATACTATTACACCCGCCGACATAGTTGACCGCGAAAATATGTTTACGTATCTTTCTTCGCCGTCGACTAGGTTTAGACGCCTTTCTTCGTTGAAGTTTTTTTATGTGTCTTTTTTCGTTGTCAACTTCTGAGCTCGCGCCTTTATTGGTGTCTAGTGACGATATATAAGATGGTCCTACAGCTAACTTAGCTATCAAGAATTGAACTTATTGAAGTTGATTTGCATAGTGAAGACCAGTTAACAATGGATTTAAAATGACTCCATCGTAATCCTTGTTGAAATATCTATAAAATACATGTTTCATAAAAATGGGGGTTTTTCAAGAACTATTTTTAAATATTTTACTTATGATGAGATATACATAGCAAGGTGTTCAAAATTGTGTTTTTGAAAAATAAAAATTTTATTGGGAATTTCGATACCTTTGAGTGGAAGAATTTCTTTTGCAGAATATTTTTTTATGTAGGTATGAAAACACTGATTACTCCTTAAATTTTTCATACAAGTAGCACATATCGGTTTCTGAAATGTTTTTAAAGTTAGTTTAGTTTTATGTGTTTTGGAACGAAAGTCCATCCTCCAATTCAAGTTTGGTTTGTAAACAAAATTTGACAAATGTTCATTGAAATTAATATGATACAAAATTTGTATTTCAAAACGGCGAAACATGGCAACCCTCTTCAGAAATATTTTTAGATTAAAGGTCCCTAAAATACTTTTCATTTGATATCCATCTTGCGTTGCTTTCGTTCAATTTTTCGGAATCGAAATTAAGTGGCAACCTTACACTAATATCATAAGAGATAACACTTATTATATAGACAGAGCGTTGTTTAATTGCCTTCTTTTAGTATCCGTAAATCGTACAATTGTATATTTATTTTCTAAACATAAAATTACATAGGTGGCAACCCTATTCAAAGTATTTTTTTTTGATTTTACGATTTTTAAATTACTTTCCGTTTGCTAACCATATTACGATATTTTATTTAATAGTTACAAATTATTCGGAAAAGATGGCAACTTTCTACAAGTATTATCGGAGATAGTATTTATTTATACAACATTAATTGCAAAATAGTATCTTACTACAATTCTTCGGAGGAGCCGTTTCCGATAAACCTATGTATATATCGCATACCGTCTTCAAAAGTGGCACAGCTCTAAAATCAGATTCTGAAATATTGCGGCTTCAAAACCCATAGTTTTCTAGTTAGAGAATATATGTAAACATGAAGATAATTTACAATAATTTGAGACAAAATCCTACGAAATGTTTATGCAAAAAAATTTACCAAAATTTGCAGGTTTGAAGTAGCTAGGGTGTACCGTTGATTTTTGCCATAGGATTTTTTGTGGATAAAAATTTCAAACATAGTTTATATGGACGAAAATGCGGGAACAAAAATTGGCAAAGACCAACGGTAAGCTCAAATGCTTCGAAGTTGAACTTGCAAAAAAAAAATAAAAAATTTTGATTAAAGGCCCGTATGCAGCTCTAAGGAAAACGGTCAAGAAAAAATTGCCATTATTTCGTCTGTGTGTCCAAGAAATTTTGACATCTGATACTTCCCCAGCCTGTTGCCTCACGCTTTCCTCAAGAAAAAATGGAACGGGCATATATTTCTGTTACACATCTGGGTTGCCTTGTGCTCTTTTTTACACAAAAAACTTTAGAAAACCGAGTAGAAGGCGTAGCACATTTCTTAAGAACTGCGTACTGCCTTAAGCAAATTTGACTCAAGAAAAATTCTTAGCTATTTCTTGTACGTCATTTTTTATGGAGTTTTTCGCTTTTCTTGAGACCTGCATACTGGCCTCAAAATGTTTTAAATTCTGATGAACTTTGGTTAAAATTCGTATCCATAAATATCCTACAAAGTTTGAAGTGTTGGTTAAATTGTATTTTGTAGATCGTAAGCTCATAAAAAGTAATAAATGCTAACTTCTGGAACCCCCCTATTTGCAGCAAGAAAAATTTTCAATTAACTAATTTATCCAATGTTCAAATAATATATTTTTTCCGAACTGCGTTGGCAATGTCAAACGTGTAAAAAGGCATATAGCTTTAGCAGCACAAAACTAACCGTCTTTGGGTTAAGCGCAAGTATACAATGACAAGCCTTTAAAAATAAATTCTCTTTTTCGGTAAGGCGAAGTTTAACAAGTCTTGATAAGCTTTTTAGGTTTTTAAAAGCATAGTAATGCAGACACCAGATTAAAACTACCGGCGCCTAGTTTTCGATCTAAAACCTAGCCAGACCTGAAACAACTCATCATCAAATACGATTCGTGAACACAATTGCAAATGGCCGACTACTGCTCGCACAGCTAAACAGACTGCGGCACCTATTTACCAAATATTCTACGACATACATACATATTTGTATTGTAAAAATGTGTTCTTGCGTTCGAATTTGTTGTCAAGAGCTACGCGAGGAATATTAACGTTTTTACACAGTGAAAAGAAGAAATAATAAAAACAAAAATTAAATTCATTTTATTACTAAAAATCGTCGCCATTGCTAGTAAACATCTAAGTTTATAGATGCTCGGTATTTGAATGTGTGTGTACATACATACAACACATCTTTGTGCGACTGTGTAATGAGTAATGCCATGAAATTTATGCGTTAAAAACATTTTAATAAAATATACAATAAAATTTTAATTTGGCCTCATGCCAATCGAATTTCACTTTGTAGATGGACTTACTAGGAAAGATGATAGCAACAGGCGAAAAATAAACAATAGCAAACACGCAATATTAACTTGAATACAAACCAAAATAAAAATATTGACAAAATGCAATGAAATGCATTTATGCTTTCAAATTTGAGGTTAGAAAAAAAATTAAATATAAAACAAAATATAAAATGCAAACACAATTCATTTTGCTGTAAGAGCAAATACAAAAATCAACAATGCTGTGCCTTCGGTTCCATCTTAAATTCACCACACCATGCATTTTTGGTGTGAGTGCAAGTGCATTATTGAAGCATTCTCTCAATTACGATAAGCTTTAGAGAGAGTGTGTTTTTGATATGGGAGATTATGAATCCGAAAAGCTTTGGCATTGCAGAACAACTGAAACTCTGCCGGCACGATTTGTTTACAAAATGTAACGAATGTCTGTAATAACACGAAGAAAGGGATGGAGCTTATCAAGGAGTGCCTTAACTGATTTTACATCCTTGACATGCTTATTTGTAAGCCATGGTTTCACTTAGGTTATGCAGGCAGCTGCTCTGAAAAGAGTTCACTTTGAGGTCACAATGGTCCATTACGATGCCCAGAGGCCATGTCATGGAGATTTTTTTACTTACATAAAATTCGTGAGAGTGTAAAGGAAAATCAGTGTCAACCTCCACTGTCGGGATCACAGTGAAATTATGGGGTCACTGTCTTGTTTTGCGTCGGTTGAGAATCTCCTATCATTTTACTATAAATAGCCCTGCATCGAGGCAGAGATTCCCTAATTTTCGGATTGCTTACCGGTTAAGTTGAGTCGGTATCTCAGTTAAATTTGCTACGGCATCTCCTCGTTATGGGTGCTGCGATCTATGAAACCCCCAAAATCTGGATTTTTTTTTGTCCATGAAGCTTTGGTGCTTCGCTTGTTCATATTAAAAGAAGCCAGGAGAAGGAAGCTTCTATCGTTGTCGCTTCTAGATGTCAGGTTTAAGTTTCTTCTTTTGGTCCTCTAAGTATACGCACAATTTTAATAGCCTCCCCCGCGACACCACTTACTCCTTCAAGGTAACTTTCGAAGAAGAAGCATGCAGCCTGTTGGGTCTGTAACATGGCTCTATTCCACTATTGATGGTTGCAAAGAGCCAAGCAGCTGGTCTGTATACATGACTAGCGAAGTCAATCGAAGATGAGGGAAATATAGCGCTAGTCCTTTCACCGAGCCTGCGGATAGACGCGGAGAAGTATCAAGTGTGGCTTTTTACTACCTAAAAGACTTTGTAGACAATGTCATTAGCTTCTCTTCGCTTTATGGCTAATGTTGTTGTTTAAGCGAGATTTCATTGCGATGTATATTTCTTCGACGACGTAAGACCTGTTCTGAAGATCCTACTCTCGAATCGACGAATTTTTTTCCCGGAGCCTGGCGGGTTTAATGATACATAGTTTAGAGAGGCCTGTTTGTTCTATTTAAGGCGCGCATGTATCTGAAGAGCATTGTGTGCAAGAATGTAACCGCATACCCTCCTAGTAGGTAACACTAGCGTAACACTCATTATCCCGCGCTCGGGAAAGTGTAAATCAGCGATGCTCAGATATAGCTTATATTCTATGCGCGCCCAAAAAAAAAAAAACAGAGAGTTTGAAAGAGTAACGAAAAAGTGACTTATTCGTTTTGCTCTAATTCCAAACTTGAATGCAGTGGTGCCTCAAAGCATACATATATATGGACGGGCACTGAGCATCACTGAGCCAATGAGAGGAAAAAGCGATAAAATAATGGTTGGGATGGCGGGGTGTTCGGCACGATTAAGATTGAGACTGAGATTAAGATTAGGATTAAGACTACGATTAAGATTAAGATTAAAATTAAGATTAAGATTAAGATTAAAAATACCATTAAAATTAGAATAAGTATTAAGATTAAGATCTGGATTGGTATATATGGGTATCAAATGAAAGAGCTTGACAAGCAAATCACAGTGCTTGATACCAAATTAGGAAAACTTCACTACACTGCCAAAAAAAAAACAACTGATGTTTAGCGACAAAACTGCTTCATGATTGCAACACCGCATTCGTGCCCTTTTTGACTGTCGCACAGTGTAACAAGTGCAGTAACATCATTCTAGCCGAAATAAACGTAATGGAGCCGATTCCCTGCAAACTTTGCATACTCTCATGCGCAGCGGTTTTTAATTTGGAGTTTGTTGTAGATTCAATTTGACCGTAGCGACTCCAAGGACCATCTGTCACCAATTATAAGCATAATAGATATGTTGCATACTTTAAAACGAATATACATATATATATTTATTTTCACTAAACTTCAGCACTATACAATCACGATAACTTTATTGATTCTTGTTAGAATTTGTATGCGTTAATTTAAATATTAATGTACATTAGGGTGGTCCTCAAAATAATAAACACTTATATTTTGCATGAGACAGTTCTTTATATTGTTTTTAAAATAAATATCAAGGGTCGCTACCAGGATTTGAAAATAATATTTTCAAATTATTCAAATTTGAGCTAAGGAAGTGCTTACTTACTGCCGGTTTCAGTGAAAAGTGTTCTCTTTCTGACAGTTTCCTTATTAAAATAAGATATTGCTCTCCCTATGCATGCATTTCCTGGAATTTTTTTAAGATCAACTTTTGTAACCAGCATGCTTTCGAAAAATTAAAAAATAAAATCCGGCCTAATATTAAGTTTATAGGAATAGTTTTCAACAGAAATTCATATTTATCAGATTTACATGTTTGAAACCTTGCAGCGACCCCTAAAAATGGTTTTATAATTTGGAAAAATTAAGAGTTTCATATTTTTTAAGGACCACCCTAATGCACATGCATAAGAGTTCATCTGTATATATACCTATAGCAATATTCTTCAACTTTATGTAGTTGGTGACACACAGCAACCAATTAAAAAAAAAAAAGTATTTAACGAAAATGTGACCTCTATTCACATACACAAATCTGTATCTAATACATATGTACATAAATATGTATACCTGCGTACATACATTTACACACACTCGATTGCACGTCCCCTGTTTCCGCAAAAGCACAAGCACACACACACACAAACCAGCCTGTAATATATTTCATATGTACATACAAAGTTTTGTACTTGTAATTACACCAGATTGCCCTACCTACATACATACATACGTATGTACATACTTGTTATGCACGCCCTGCCCGCCCTGCGCGCTGCTCAATGCCTACCTACATAAGAGAACATACTACATTTTGCATCCAAATCCCGATCGAAAGCCTCCAATCTACTTATCTGCATCTACAAATATTAAAAGCAAATTTTTTAATAAATATCTGTTCAAAATATTCCTCCCTCCCCCCTTTCCGAACGGTGAACAGATAAACCGCAATGTCGTAAATGTGCCAAAGCTTTGCAAGAATTGGAAAATATCGACGATGAAGCAGATCAATTGGGCATCGGTTTTGTCAAGATACACGATGAGGAATTGGCTGAAGAATACAATTTGGGCAATCTTCCAGCACTGGTCTACTATCGCCATCAGACGCCGATCATATACGAAGGTAATACAAAAAAAAAAAACAAAAACGAACAAGTAAAAAACTAATATGTTTGTATGTATGTTTACACAAACAACAACAACAACAACTGCCACAATCGCATACATACATAAATATGTATTGCTGAAACTGGCTTACTAAATAACTCCTCCTACCCATCCAACAATGCAGGTGAATTGTCACGTGAAGAAGATGTCTTGGAGTGGTTGGTGCAAAATAAATCGACTGGCGATGAGGATGACGTGATCGAGGACGTTACAGCTAAAACACTGTCCACTCTGATAAGCAACATCGATAATTTGGTTGTATTATTTTGTACGTTTTGTATAAAAGACGGTTCTTAATGAAATCCTAACAGCACGATTTCAATGCGCAAAGGGTGGTGCAAACACTATGATTTTTATTTTTTTGTTTTACTTTTACTATTGACGGCTTTTTCTTATTTGTAAGAGAAAATCGGTTGGATTTTGCAAAACATAAAATGTGCTCCGATGTCTTGCCGTCATCAGGACAGACTTTGCAACTACAAACAAACCGTTGTACATACTTATATGCCAACAAACACCGTTATGAGCGGTTAGATAACGAGTTTCCTGATACCAGTTACATTTATAAGATTTATACCATTTCTAAAGGATTGAAAAAGATTATTTATTTTGGAATGAAGCTTTGTGCCATCTTCGTTCCAAAATAAAAAATCGTTCCACCCTGTCGGAAAAATCAACCGACAAAATCAACAAATAAATAAATAACCAGTCCCATCCAAGGTCCCCTACCACTCTCCAGTTCTTACTGCAATTTAAGTTTACCCACCATATAAACGAAAGATCTCCAGGGAGACCAACTGGGATGACAGAATGGTTCCATGAAGACGATTGAACAGATTGTATTTTGCCCGGCTTGACTAATGATCTCGAGATATGTACATATATCCGCACGCATTATTATCGAAAGTTTCCTCGAACTTCTTCTTGAACTCTATAGCCCTTATGTTCTGAAACTGAAAGCATGAATTCGTGGATTTCTCTTAGTAATTTCACACTTGTTGACATAAATTTAAGTATTTATTCATTCATTGGTATTCCATTGGTATTGGTATTGGTTTTAGGTACGATTTGTGTGGCGAAATAGGCACGTTAAATCAAGCAGAGTTAAACGAGACTTCATGCTTAATTGTGCCGGTGAGGGACGAGTTTCGATAATATACAATTGTATCGATAAAATATTAGTTGCGACTAATTAATGCCCAATTGTAACACATGGAAAATAATTGCATTAATCATTTCGATTCCAGCACCTCTTTGGCCTCGAACTCTTTAGCAGAGAAGTTAAGCGATATCTCTTGTTAGAATTGAGAGCAAGCGCACAGTATTCTGTTTTTCTCAATAGTCAAGTTTAGCAAGCCTAAGAAGATCCCTAGACTATCCCCGGTCCACCCTAGACCAAACTAATCTCGCAGTAGCACATTCCCTGATTTTCCGCCAGCATTCGCTGAGTTGACCCGGGGTCCATCGTTCCAAGAGAAGGCCACAACTTAATAGCCAAGGCAACTTCCACTCTCTCTTTCCTAGGCGATATTACCTCCACGGTGCCATCTCTGACCAGTTCATTAGCCACACAATTTCCTGCGACATCACTATGGCCTGGCACCCACAAACAAGTCCGAGAAGATAATATTCCGACGCGAACGGAAGTGAATTAAGGTATTGGTCTATTACACGGGCACCTTGTTTGCACCACCCTTTAGTGCCCCAGTGTGAAAAACTCTTGCATGTTTTCCAACTATATACCCATTTACATAGATGATCATGGTAATGACGATTCAATGACCGTATTGGAAGAGCTAGAACAAATCGACGACGACTGCGATAAACATGGAATTCAATTTGTAAAAATTGATGATTCCAAATCCGCAGCGGACTATGGAATCGATTCGGTAATATATGAAGCATTAGATTTTGGGCGTGTTATATGTAGTTAGTATTATTTCAACTCACTTTTTCCCAATACGCCCACACGCGCACACCCCCTACAGATTCCGGCAATAGTTTATTTCGAAAAACAAATTCCAAATATTTATGATGGCGATCTCATGGCTGAGGAGCAGATATTGCATTGGCTGGTGGGACAGCTGGAGCACGACGAAATCGAAGATGTTACCGATGAGATGCTCGACAAGATGGTGAAGGAAGGACGCGTTATGGCGGTGTTATTCTGTAATTATACTAGATACCTTATACCCTCATCCCTTTATCAACATGGCAAAATTGTTGTTTAATCGATTGTTTTTTAGATGATAACAATGATAAAAAATCGCAAAAAGTACTCGAAGAATTAGAGAACATCGATGATGAATGCGATGCGTTGGGCGTTACTTTTGTGAAAATCGACAATCCTGAAGAGGCCATCGAATACGGCATAAACAAAGTTCCTAAATTAATTTACTTTGAAAAAGGCATTCCAACCATTTACGAGGGCAATCTTGAGGATGAAGAGAAATTGCTGAAATGGCTCGAAGAGCAAACAACATCCGATCAAATTGAGGATATTACCGATGAAATGATGGATTTGATAATTGAGAAGATGCCCTATGTAGCTGTGCTCTATTGTAAGTTGACGTTAGAGTGGGTGTAGTGTATGTATGTACATACATATGTACATACTAAATACTTGATTATGGCAAATCGGCTGAAGCTATAGTCAGCATACTATGGTGGATGTGAAGGCATGATTTGCAATATGTATCAAAAACAAGCGGAACTTGTACATAATGTAGATAAGAATGAATGTGCATACATATGTGCATGTGTCTGTGGTTATTAGATGTCTGTGTGTGTAGCGTGAAAATGATGTTTTGTAAAGCTGTTTTGAATTTATTTTGTTTGACAAGGAGCTAATTTCTACACTATGTTTAATTGATTGTTGTAAAACTTTCGGCGCATTTGAAGAATTATTATGTGTAACGCTAATCGCGTGCTCAGCTTTATAAATAAATTAAGGCTTTCTATTAGGGCTCTTAAAATTATTCGAATAACTCGATTATTCGAATATTCGAACGTCCGATCGCCAATCGTTTGTACGATTTTCAATCGAATGTTAATATTCGAATAGTTGATTCTCTTCGATTATTCGAATAGTTGATACGATTGTTCGAACACCTTATTAAAATCGAATATTCGATCGTTGGTATAAGCGTTATTGTCAAACAAAAGAACGATGACACCCGCTTCTCTGAGCTGTTGGATTCGTTTACCAATTTGATACAAAACAAAAAATAAATATTCCGTTCATGGCGCTTTTCTCGTATGTAGCTAATAGAATTTTAAAGTCCATTTTAAGCTTTGATGGTATTATCACATTTGAAATACAAACAAGTAATTTTTAGCAAAAAAAAACCGACTTAAAAAAAATATATTTATATCTATATATTTCATGATCCAATGATCGGATCTAAACCAAATTAGTATGGGACCACCTCTGAGACACTACCTTTCCGTTGCAAAAATTATTAATTATTGACATCGGTTGACGTGGTGCAAAGTTATGCGGTAACATACATATAAAAAAAAATAAAAATATTCCGACGCACTGATAACCTTCTCCTGTTTTGGAAGTCGGTTAAAAAACAACATATTTTAGCTTGTGACGGGTGGGACGAGTCACTATTGAGGACACATACTAGTTCGTTAGTAAAATGAAAGATAATGGTTTGATGTGAATATTTATTTATTTCTTATAAGGGGACCTTGTTTGAACCATGCGTTAAAAAATAAAAAAAAACGTTGTAAAATGGGGAAAATAGTGAAAAATTAATCCATAGAAATTTATTTCTAAAGAATTTTTCTATCTGCTTTTTCACAGATTTAAACACAATCTCTGTAATAAATTTTTTTTAGCTGTGGTGCCGTCTTGGAACGTGGAACGACCCCTATTCATACGTTTCAATTTATTTAAATGTGTACGTATGTACACACATTCATATGTATACATATCTACATATATATCAATATTCGAATAATCCCGCACAGGTTATAATTCAAATAATTGACAACGAGCAATTATTCGAATATTTAATCGATGGTGGGCGATTATTCGAATATAGCTAATCGAATTTTACTATTCGAATGGCATCATATTCGAATAATTCGCATATTCGATTAATCGAATATCAAGAGCTCTGCTTTCGATGCCTCTTTAAAACACTATAATATATACATACCATGTATGTATGAATGGTATGTGTATTATACTATATATATATGTTCAAATAATAATAAAAGTCCACAAAGACGAGACAGATGCAAAGAGGCACATGCAAAAACTTAGCGTCAAATTCGTTGATCTGCAGTGATTTCTCGACGCGATTTCAGCATGGTTCAGCTTACGAATGATACTGAAACGCAATCATAGAATTTAACCCTTTCATGATCGGGTCTTTTTGACCCCTTCTAAAAACCACTCTTATGGAAATACATTAAAAATGGCAGTTGGAGAGTTAAAATTTTTGTTTCGAATATTATGATAAGCTAACAAAACAGCTCAAATAAATCTGTGGCGTCATATGTTGCTCTGTACATGCTATATACAGTGCCAGCCACTGGAATAGCGCACCCTTTTGATAATCTGTATTGAAAGGTTTCTTTTTGTTAACTTTATACTCATAGATTTTTTTTATGAAAATATACAATATTCTTTATACAAAAATTATAATATGTAATTCCACGAATTTTGATAAAAATTTCATACTTTTTAGAATCATTAAATTTGCACCTTAATTATTAAAATTTAATGGGCTGGCTATAAACTGATTACTCAAAGAACGTTGTTTTTTAATTATAAATTTTGATGCAAATTTGTTGTATAAAGTTTGAAAATCGGATTTACATGGTTTTTGTAACAGAATATGCCATATTTATGTAAAAAAATTAATGAATATTAAACAAAAGGAAAACTGTATATACTAAGAATCAAAAGGGGCGCTATTCATGTGATCGGAACTGTTTGTATGTAGAAAGCTGAAATGCAGATTCTTTGTTCTTTGTGAGATCTAATTCAGATAAACCATTTAATCAGACCTCTCGTTCTTGAATTTTGACATGGAATTTCTTTCCAAAGCAGATTCCCTTAGCATAGAGTCGGAGAATGCGCAAATTTCTAGACCTGGTATTTTGCCCAACTTAGTCTTTTATCCAGGGTAGCACCAAGATATTTAACTTCGTCAGAGTATTAAAGCACTGTCCCTCCAAGGGTAACCTTCTTTATACAAGGTTCGGTTTATACCTTCTCGTAAACGGTACGAGAGCAGCCTTTGCGGGTTTATATAGAGGCCCTCATTGGAACACCAGTTTGATACCAAGGGAAGCGCTGCACTCGAAACATCAGCTTGAGTACTGCCGAATTTTTCCGTAACCATAATACTCCGCGTACCAAAAAGCATCGTAACCACTTTCCTATAGTTTGATTAAGAGGCCATCCATTAACCACGACAGACCAGAGTATAAGAGAAAGAAAACCTCCTCTGTAGGTATCCACTTATTGCTCCGAGGTTCCCGGACGATGTTACATCACGCTCACGAAGAATGGTGTCGATGCACCTCTTTGGACCAGTGCTCTTGAGATAGAACCGTCACAGTATTATCAAAAGCCCCCTCGATGTACAAGAAGGCACTTAGAGCAACCTCCTTAAAATCGAGAGCTCTTTCGATTGTACTCGTCAGACAGTGCAAACTGTATATCTCATCCCTAATATGTGGGTCCAACATTTAGATTTTCTTCTAAGTATTCCAGTACCCCGGGCATAAGGACACTAAAACCCCAAAGCAGATAACCCCTGGTATTTCAGGCAGCTATTTAACTCGAGAAAACCCAATAATTAAAAAAGTGGATATAAGAGATAATTTGGTTTAAGTTCAATTCAATTTTGTTGAAAAATAACACTTTATATAGCTTTGCAATAAAATATAAAAAATGGCAATAACTGTGCATAAATACATCTGTGCTGTCTATGTATATTGGCTTTTGATTGAATTGCGCGTGTAAAACGTTATTGGCCGCTATTCTACATACTTAGTTGTCTAAAACCTAACCACTAATTTTCAGTAAAAGGCAATTGGAATATAATTCCGAAAGTGTAATTCTATAAGCAGAGATGGAAATTTAGATTAGGCATTTTATAAATTAATTTAAATAAATTAGTTCGCTCATCGTACTCTAGAAAAAGGAAAAAAACAAAAAACAAACAGAAGAATACTTAGTTTGTGTGTGTACATTTAGAAAATATTGATTTTTATTATGAATTTATACTCTTTATTCATCCATTTAATTATTCATGCTCTCCCTCCTACTCCCACAGACGACAAAGATCAAAAGAAATCGCAAAAGATTCTCGCCGAACTGGAGAATATCGATGATGAGTGCGATCAAAATGACATAGCTTTCGTTAAGATCGACGACGACAGTGAGGCCAAGGAGTGGGGTATCGATGAAATACCATCCATTGTATTCTTCGAACGTGGCATACCGCATATATACGAGGGTGATTTGATGAAAGAAGACGAGCTCTTGGGTTGGCTGGTACATCAGAAGCGACACTCGGAGATACCGGAAGTCACCGATGAAATGAAGGATAAACTGATTGAAAATACTGAACATTTGGCTGTTATTTTTTGTAAGTAAAAAATTCCCACTTATTTCTTAGTTTTAATTTTATGAATATTGAAGATATTGATGACTTATCTGCCACAATTAAGTTGTTACAAATGAGAGAATTTTTGACTTTTTAAAAGTATTGAGAAGGTTTTTAGATTATAATTACCTCGAACTTTCTGTCGCGTCCATTTCCTCCACTGTTTTGCCAATCAGCTTATTAAGCTAGGAGGCCATTCAATCAATTTTAACGGGATTTAAATCCGAGTAAGAACTACAGGCCAAAATGCTTTCGTATCTCCAACTTTTTTTGATATTATTACAGTATATTGACCCTAGCCAAGAGACTATAAGTTCCTTAAACTTCTGCAGCATTATAGGTCATCTAGGTCAGGAGATTTATAAACCTTTGGTCCTCCGATTATAACAAATATTAAATCATGCATGGAACGTCTTAGGTCCAACACATTCTCTCTTCCCATAGATGTATCTGAACTGATCTGATGTACAGTAAATTTGACCCTCATCAGTTCGATATGAATTGAAATTTTTTTGATTCCGATACACGGGAATATAGAAAAATGTCGTCTTAATATAAGAAAATGTGGCTTTAGTAATAAAACAGTGTAGTTTTCTTCAATTTAAATTTCCTTAATTGTTGATAAATTTCTGCACACGCATATTTTCAATTCCACACCAGACGACAAAGACGACAAGCAAGACATTCGCGTACTCAACGAATTGGAAAACATCGATGATGAACTGGAAAAGGAGGGTATCGTTATTGTGCGCATTGATAATGCCGCCGAGGCAAAGGAATACGGCTTGGATCACTTGCCCGCACTCATTTACTTCGAAAACAAGATACCAGCACTGTACGAAGGCGACTTAATGAATGAGGATGAAGTATTGGAATGGTTGATTTTACAAAAACGTACTGCCACCATTGAGGAAGTTACCGACGAAATTCTCACCGAGCTAATCAACGATCACGAATATGTTGTGGTATTCTTTACCGGCCCTTGCGAACCTGGCGAGAAGTGCGACAAAACTTTGAGTGCATTGGAGAGCATAGACGACGAATTAGATGAGGCTGGCATTATTTTTGTGACCACCGAGGATACAAATATCGCTAAGAAGCATAACATTAAAAACTATCC
>NW_023458561.1:39612895-39613988 GCF_013731165.1 Rhagoletis pomonella | reverse complement strand
ACCGAGGATACAAATATCGCTAAGAAGCATAACATTAAAAACTATCCACAGTTGGTATTCTTTAGAAATCGTGATCCATTGGTATTTACAGGCGATTTGGATGATGAAGATGAGGTGTTGGCGTGGATCACCGATGAAGATACACTGGAGATACCCGGTAAAATTGAGGAAGTAAATACCAAAATGTTGGATAAGATATTGTCGGAAAACGACCATGTTGTGGTGTTCTTCTGTAAGTGCGAGTTGAGTTTGTTTGTTGCTGGAGATATGTGTAATAAATGTTGGTTTTTCTCCATTGAACCTATAGATCGCGAGGGTGATAAGCGCTCACAAAAGATACTCAATGAATTGGAAAATATTGATGACGAATGTGAGGAGAAGGACATTGATTTTATCAAGACTTCCGATCCGGATGTGGACAAAGAATATGATTTGGCTAGTTTGCCAGCATTGGCATTCTACAGACACAAATTCAGAACAATATACGATGGTAAGTGCGCGGAGGAGTAACGGCGCTAAAGGAAGTTTACTTCATTGCTATTTCCTGTTTATTTTAGGTGATCTCATGAAGGAGGAGGAAATTCTGGATTGGGTTATCGATCTGCATGAGTCGACGGCTGATGTTATCGAATCTGTGGATCGCAAAACTTTGCAAGTGCTGATCAATGACGTCGAACACTTGGCGGTCTTTTTCTGTAAGTTGACTCGCGCGGAAAAAGCTAGACTTCTTCGTTTTACTAACTAAAGTCTTGACAATCTAATAGATGACGATAAATGCGAATCGTGTCCACAAATCTTGGAAGAATTGGAAACCATAGACGATGATACGGACAAGCAGGGCATACAATTTGTCAAATCGAACGATGTGAAGTTGGCGCACGAAATTGGTATTTTCGCATTCCCCGCCTTAGTTTACTACGAGACAGGCGTTCCAATCATGTATGATGGTGAGTTTGAGAAAAAAGTTTTTGAATTGAGACCGATTAGATGCTAAGTATCTTATGTTTCTTTTCTTTTTTCGCATATATATAGGTAATCTCAAAAATGAAAACCGTGTGTTGCAGTGGTTGATCAATCAAAAGAGTAAGTGTTC
>NW_023458561.1:39611702-39612795 GCF_013731165.1 Rhagoletis pomonella | reverse complement strand
ACCGAGGATACAAATATCGCTAAGAAGCATAACATTAAAAACTATCCGCAGTTGGTATTCTTTAGAAATCGTGATCCATTGGTATTTACAGGCGATTTGGATGATGAAGATGAGGTGTTAGCGTGGATAACCGATGAAGATACACTGGAGATACCCGGTAAAATTGAGGAAGTAAATACCAAAATGTTGGATAAGATATTGTCGGAAAACGACCATGTTGTCGTGTTCTTCTGTAAGTGCGAGTTGAGTTTGTTTGTTGCTGGAGATATGTGTAATAAATGTTGGTTTTTCTCCATTGAACCTATAGATCGCGAGGGTGATAAGCGCTCACAAAAGATACTCAATGAATTGGAAAACATTGATGACGAATGTGAGGAGAAGGACATTGATTTTATCAAGACTTCCGATCCGGATGTGGACAAAGAATATGATTTGGCTAGTTTGCCAGCATTGGCATTCTACAGACACAAATTCAGAACAATATACGATGGTAAGTGCGCGAGGGGGTAACGGCGCTGCAGAAAGTTTACTTCATTACTATTTCCTCTTTATTTTAGGTGATCTCATGAAGGAGGAGGAAATTCTGGATTGGGTTATCGATCTGCATGAGTCGACGGCTGATGTTATCGAATCTGTGGATCGCAAAACTTTGCAAGTGCTGATCAATGACGTCGAACACTTGGCGGTCTTTTTCTGTAAGTTGACTCGCGCGGAAAAAGCTAGACTTCTTCGTTTTACTAACTAAAGTCCTGACAATCTAATAGATGACGATAAATGCGAATCGTGTCCACAAATCTTGGAGGAATTGGAAACCATAGACGATGATACGGACAAGCAGGGCATACAATTTGTCAAATCGAACGATGTGAAGTTGGCGCACGAAATTGGTATTTTCGCATTCCCCGCCTTAGTTTACTACGAGACAGGCGTTCCAATCATGTATGATGGTGAGTTTGAGAAAAAAGTTTTTGAATCGAGACCGATTAGATGCTAAGTATCTTATGTTTCTTTTATTTTTTCGCATATACATAGGTAATCTCAAAAACGAAAACCGTGTGTTGCAGTGGTTGATCAATCAAAAGAGTAAGTGTTC
>NW_023458561.1:39582054-39611602 GCF_013731165.1 Rhagoletis pomonella | reverse complement strand
ACAAGTCAAGAAGAAAACGTCGGCAAAACAAAAACGACGATGACGACAACGACGATGATGATGATGAAAATGGGGAAGATGATGATAACGATGAAGATGATGAAGACGAAGACGATGAAGATGAGAACGACGATAACGAAGATGATGATGACGGCGATGATGATGATAATGATGGTGATGAGGATGATGATGACGACGATGAAGATGGGGATGAGGATGATGACGAAGACAATGATGGAAAAAATAAGGATGCCGATGATAACGACGACGATGATGAAGAGGATGACGACGATGAAGACGAAGATGGGGATGATGATAATGATGACAAAAAAAGGAAATCCAATTCAAAATCACGGCGAAAAAGCTCGCAACGCAAGACAAAGCGACATGCTGATGATGGCGATGATGATGATGATAACGACAAGGATAATGATGAAGATAACGACGATGATGTTAAAAATGTAAAAAGTCATAAAAATGTAAAAAGTAAACAAAGAAAAACCAATAGAAACAAAAACGACAAAGACAAAGACGACGACGACGACGATGATGATGACGATGACGAAGACGACGATAATGACAAAGACGACGACGATGATGACAAACACGATAAAAGATCTCGTAAAAAATCTCACAAATCTATAAAACCTCAAAAAATCCATCAGGTTAATGAACTATGCAACGAACGTTTCATAGATAAGTTAGGTAAATCTTTAAAAATATTGTTCACAACCGAAGAATTAGTTTTGTGGCATTCCCCACCCCTTCCTCTATTGATGTAATCTAAGTATTTATTATATGTATGTATGTATATGTATTTATGTACATAAATTTCCGATTTAATACTCGATCTAAATAAAAAACAAAAACAATTCTATAACATCATATATTTTATATGTATGTGTTTCTTAACCAATACAGGCAAAAATACTATGTCGAAGCATAATCGTGCAATGCCGAAAAGCGGTATACACAATCGTTTTTTACCGAAGACTGAAGGTAAAACAAACGACTTACTCATACAAAATTTGGCACAATTCAGCACAACAGTAAAATGCTTTTGGTGTGCGAGAGTAAAATTCTACTACATACTTGTAATTACCAATAAAAAAAACATTTAAATTAAAAATTGTGTCTAAAGCTATCCACCAAAATTGCTTTGCACGACTGCGCACGACGCCATCATTTCAAAAGTAGTCTGCATGCGAAATGTTCGCTTTTGAGATCTTTTTTTTTTTTTAAGGCGCGTTCTAAGAATTTTCGAACTTAAAGCGCTATTTTTATATATTTTAATTAATTTGAGATATCTATAACCCAATATAGCACACTTTAAATTGCATAAATTTTCGGCAGCAGAATTCTTAAGAAACTTTTTATTTATATTATATATATTATATTTCATATACTGGACTCCATAATTTTATTTTTATTTTTATTTGAGGCTCAGTTACTCTAGACTTAACTTACTTAAGAAGTCGTTAATGATTACTCAACACGTGAATTTGGCCAGAAGCGAAAATATTTTGATTTTGTATTTTCCTTACAAGCCAAATCAAAAAACTCTTCAAAAATTATATTGCGTTGGCCAATATGTTAGGTTACGATAAGTAAATAAAGTCTTGACTAACTGAGCTTTTATCACCTCGTCTCGTATGGTAACATCGGACAGAGTATCCTCTTCATCTGCTCCCACCAGCGGGTACTGCGTTGAATATTTTCAGGGTTACTGCCACCCCTCTATTCATACGACATGACTAAGCCATCGAATATGATGTACATCAGGTAAATCGTTCCTTCGAGTGCTTCAAGGGCCGCCTATTGGCCGATTTTAAGTCTGGCATTATTATCGGCCTTAAAGCTAGTTCCCAAGTAAACGAAGGTCACCACTTGTTCCAAATTATAACTGTCAACAGTGACGCCAGTGTTGAGGGGTATTTGCCCTCACTTTTTGCTTTGTGGTTATTGTTACCGACCATAACGATTATCTTCTCGAAGAAAATGTTGGCCACACTGGCAACAAATAGCCCAAAACTTCACAGCTGAACTCTATTCTATATTTTTTTCTGCAAAGTTCACTTAAATTGAAACTGATTTTTTAAACAGTAACTTATTATTTTTTAATAACTTTTAAACAGCTTTGAACCCTTTTCAAAATATTAAAAGAAAAACTTTCTTAAAATGTTTGCCGACCATATTGTAATTGTACTACATTTCATTTATGAATAAAATTTAAACAGGTGGCAATCCCCTTACAAACGTTTCCGTAATTAAGCTATTTTCATTCTTGAGCATCCTTATTGTAAAATTTCGGGGACTTGTAATTTAACTCTTTAAGCAGGTGGAAACCCTGTTAAAAAAATGTTGGTGTATTTTAATCCAGGTCATAATTTAAATAAATAAATTTGATCCAAACAAAGAGCAGCAAACATATGTATACACTTTCCCATTTATAATATTAGTAGGATTTCATTTAAGTCGTTAATTAAATTGATTTTAAATTCCTGATGGCAACCCTCGTCCAAAATATTTTACAGCTTTTTTAAACCCTCTTCCGTTTGATACCCTTTAAGAAATATAAAAAAAAAAAATGGATTGAAATTTGAATTCAACCCTTTTCAAAAAATATCCCATGTGTTAGTCGGGGTTACTGCATAACTGTGAGGCGAATTTCATTACGTGAAACCGATTTAACGTGAAAGAGCCACAAACATATTCACACACTCACTCACAATCTTTAACCTTCTTTACAAAACTTCACTTATTATTTCCCCAGCTCAAAGACTCAAACGGGCTACATATAGGTGCGCCCGCAACATCAGTCTAAAAAATATATTTTCTGTTTATGTTCGAAAATTCATAGAATGTTTAATGCCTGGGTTTCCATTAGGCACTAAATAGAATGACACAAAAATTCTTGCAATTTAAAAAATGCAATGTGCAAATGAACTTAATAATTATTTTTTGAACGTAATGACACGATTATTTTTTAATGCCCAACTTTGTTACTAAAATTTTTACCATTTAATGCCTAGTGGAAATCTAGCAAAAGAAACACTTGGAATGTGTGGACTACTTGAGAATCTCCAACGAAATTGAAAAAATTCGAGTCAACTTTGCCTACCCGGCAATCCACTTTTTTGGTAACTGCACTAACAAAAAACCGTATACATATCTACTAGTCAACTATCTCCTGCCTCCTCTACCTTCTATAGACTTTTGAAAATTTATGTTGTTGTTTGAGTTAACATTCGTTAATATGTATGTAGTATATGTATGTGATTTGTGAAATGTTTGCCAAGTAGTATGCTGTCATTTCTAGCACCTTAAACATGGTACCCAAATACCCTATCCGCCGTTTTGCTTAACTGCACTACAACACCCAAGGCTATCGATCGAGTTATCGAGTTCGATAAATTAAATATTTTAAATTTAAAGATCAATTAATTTATTATTGCTGATCTAAGCGTTCAATGGTCCTAAGAAAAATAACAACCACATTGAGTATAAAAAAAAACATAGCTGACACAATGTTTTACGAAAAAAAAACTTAACTGGAAAAAATATAAAAAGAAAAACAAAAAAAAAATTTAAAAAAAATTTAATATGTTACTCATGCGTTGACGTTTGTGGAAGAATTTTTTTGCGTTTTTTTTATTTTATAAGTAATTGTTTTATCTGTTTATTAATACGTTTTTATCTCTTACCTCTAAAACAAAAGCAAATCAATTATTTTTTGTTATAACACAAAATATGGCCAGATACAAGCGAAAAGCGAAAATTTAAAAGCCATGCAAAACAAAATCTACAGTCTATGCGATGAAATTGAAAAAAAAGAAACTTATAAAATTTTAAAGCCATGCAAAATGGAATTACATACAAATTATATACAACAAAAATAGTTAAACGTACTTGTATTGAATTCGATTGAAACGCTTAGCATTTATAGTTTTTAGTTGAATGTCAGCATCAAAAGCATTTTGTCAGTTATACGTTTTATTTGCAAAAGAAAATTGAAAATTTTGTATGTCAGGGCATACAAATTTACGTTATGTGTACTAGTAGTAGTAGAGTAGTAGGTGAAGCACGCTTTGCGCCAAAATCAATTTTTTTTTTTAATTTATTTAATTTTTTTCAAAATTTTTATCTGAAAAAGCACAACATGCAGACAAGAAAAACAAACGAAAAATTAATAAAATAAGTAAATTTAAAAATTATAAATAAATTTCTAAGCAAGATTTTACTAACTTTTCTGTGGTACTTCTTTACTATAAAAAAAAATGTACTTAAATAAAACGAAAATTGTGTACCATCGCAAATGCGCACCAACTACTATTCTTTAGTAGTCAAATCTCTCGCTGGGATGTAAAAAAAAAAATTAAATGAAAAAAATTGCATTTTAACAAAATTCTATCGAACAAGCCAAGAAACTAAAAAAAAGACATTTCTGAACTGTTTCTTTTCATTTTCGTGTATTTTTCTACTACTTTTTTGCGCTCTCTTTTTTTGTTGACTCTACTCTAGTAACATTTGAATTGCATTTTATTTGATATATATTTTGTTTTGTAATTAAAAGTCTTTTCTTAATAATCAATTAAATAATAACCAAAAAAAACAAATTATATGAAACTTGTGTAGTAGATAGTGCTTTGTTGAAGGCCTTGCCAAATTGAATTGAACTGAAAGTTTTTACTTGTTGTTCTTTAAAAGCTACTACCTTATTTTGAGAAACAATCTGACAAAATGTTTTTGTTTGTTTGCACACAGATGACGAATGTTTCTATGTTGGATTGGGTCACGACGGCAGTGCGGCACGACGTGGCAATAATTACGCACCAAACGCTTACAAACCATTCCAATGTTGTCCCACTAAACTGGAAAAATCAACCAAAGTACCTAAAATGAGCGCACAACGTATCGGCCATAGCGACAGTGATGCACCGGCGACGGGTAAACGCGGCGGCGCAGGTGGCAATTTTCAATTCGGGCCAGCAACCGGCACCAAAAGCGGCGCAGGCGTAGCCAGCAAATCAACTAAGGGCGGTAATAAGAAGGATAAGGAGAACAAGAAACCAGCGAAGCGTGTCATCGACGACGACGACGACGACGATGATGATGAGGATGATGATGATGATGACGACGACGACGACGACGACGATGATGACGACGTGCCAATGGGCAAAGTCTCCTACACCAGTCCACGCAAAACAAAGAAATCAACCGCCGGCGGCAACAACAAGCAAGTGTCTAACGATAAGTCCTATGGCAATGGCAAATCGACGAAGAAGGCTCAGGCTAAAGATGGCGATAAATTGAATGTGAAAACCGGTATGTTCGGCTTTGGTAGATACATTATCTGGTAGAAAGTCACAGTGTATGTTTTTGTACATACGTAAAGCCAGAATTATGTGCTATATATTGAAATTTTTATATAATATTGAATCGTTTCGTATACGTCACATGTCTTTATATAAATAGTAGTATGTGTCTAAAATGCTTATGTATGTATGTGGGTATTTATGCATGTATGTATGTGTTGTATGTACATACATACATATGTCTGCATTTGTACCGTATTTTCGTGGACAGACATTTTTCCTGTTTTTATGTGTTTGATTTTCTTCTTCTTTTCTTCTTTTCTGTGTTTTGCAGGCATTAATTATTTGCATAAACGACTAAAAAATCTATATGAACTTTTTCAGGATATCTCTCTGTGGGAATAAGGAAGCAATATAAATGAATTTACAAAAAATTTAAAATAAATTAAATTCCACATACACACACACACACACATCCAAACACACATTTGTACACACTGAGCAAATAATAATAGCGAACAATTGAAATAATGTTAATAAATCTAGCTAATCAAAAATGAAATATCACACAGAAAGTTATGGAATCCCCTACAAGAAAAAAAATTCCAAAAATTGTACATACAAAAATATATTCACTAAAAACCACTATAAAGTAAAATGGTTCCTACAGGCTACACACAAAACTATACTTCATTTAATTTGAAAAAAAATGTAGCGAAAAAATTACACTAGTACATAAGCAAAAATTGGCATAAACGATGTACCAAAAAACACCGCATCTCTGAAAACCTATTACACCTAACTAGGAGTTACAAAAAAATATTAATAGAGTGGCGGAAAATTCTAACGAAAAGTAAATTAAAACAAAAAAAAAACATTAAACACAAAGCTAGAAAAAAAATTGCATAAAAAAATTAAGTAAAAAACAAAAATTTTCCAAAACAAATACGAAAATTGGCAAGAAAAAACTACTTTTCACTATTACTTCAATTTAATTTAATTTAAATACAATTTTATAAAATATTTAATTTTTTTGGACAAAAAAAACAAATTACGGAAAAACGACACCTAAATATAGGGAAATTTGCATGAAGGATAAGCCGCTAACACTGCTCCTAGAAACATCATTCCTGGCAAGAAGTTGAAAAAATGAATAAAAAAAATGCGTATAAGAATAAACGCAAACATTAGTGGAAAAAATTTGGTTAAAGAATATTTTGCATAAAAAACAGCATATACAATATTGAAAGAAACACCAAAGATTCATAGAAAACTAAATAGTATAAAAAAAAAAATTCATATAAAATTGGAAGAAAGGCCAAATTTTTCACAGAAAACTAAATTTCATCTAAAATAATTAAAAAAAAAAATTACAAAAAATTGTTTCATGAAAAGTATAAAGTAAAAATTGACGTAAAAAGCGCACCAAAATGCAAACAAACATATAAAAATGTGTTTACCTAAAGCAAAACTTTTTTATTATCTTATATAAAAACATTTTCTTCAAGTTGGCAAAAGCTTAGCTATTGCAACTTCGCAGCTAAATTTAAAATTAAAGTAAACATTTTCAATGTAATTTTAAATCAATTAAGATTTTAAATAATTCTTTGTGTTTCAATCTATAATAAGTAAAATTTAGTAAACGAATTTCAATTCAACACAAAAAAAAATAAATTTAAAACTACTTAAAAAATTAAATTTTTTTTTGTAAAATAAAATTGAATTAGGATAATCTAAAAATCTAATTTTGATATTTTCGACCAATTTTTCAATAAAATTTTCTTTTTAAGTTTCTATTGATTTAAGGTAAAGTCAGACTTCGGTAACAGAAAATTATTAAATTTTTTTTCACTTAAAAAGCAGGTAAAAATGGCAAAATTTAAATTTTTCGTGCAGAAAACACTAAATAAAGGAAAAAATGTTAAATTTGGCCACTCATACACATTAATCAAAGAATTTTCATTTTTTTTAAATATGTATTTACAAATAATGACATACCCGTTTTCGGATTGAGTGTGTGTACGAATTTCCCTAAAACTCTCAACTAAATTTGGTTTATTGTGACAAAAAGCTGTATATATCACCTAAAGATGCTTCCGGCTGTTATAGCTATCTCTTTAAAACCTCAATTCTGTCACACATAGTGAATACCACCACCAAAACTCTTTCTTTTCCTTAGCAATCAAGCAACCGAAAACAGGATAAAAATGTGCGCCCACAAATAAAAGGAATAAGAAAAAAATTTTAGCCTCTTTTAAGCTTGAGACATCGCTAGCAAGAGCTTTCTTTGAAGAAAAAGGTGCGAAAATCGCAATTTCTCATATGCATGTACATATATCAAAATACAGTTTGTATAGAACAAAAAAAAAAAAAATCAAAGAAAATACTGCCTTGAAACCTCACATGCAATTGCATTATCGGCCAATTTAACTATGTAATTGAGGTTATGTGATTATAACCTTAATATCGAAATTTCATAAATAAACTCATTTAAAGAAATGCTCCAAAATTTGCCAACATCAAAGTTGTCTAAAAGATGAACAATCAGTAGCAAACAACAACACATCAATGAAAACCGCAACCTCTCAATACAACAACAATTATTGCAAATGTTCCACTACTTTGCAGAGATTGTTCGTTCAACAGACAACTCAAAAACTCTTCAAACCTTAAATCTAAAACCTAAAACTTTGTTCAACCCTTCATGCTTACTTAGTTCAAAATAATAGCGTGTTCACAACGAACTTAAAAGTGTGCGAATTTTCTACAATTCAATTATATGTGTGTTGTAAATTTTCCACACCTAGGACTTCGCTATGAACACCACTATTGTAACTTTGAGTTCTATTAGCTTTAGTTGCCTGTTTTTTTTATTATAAATATATTTTGTGAATACTTTCCCGTTATTTTCCGTTACTTTTTTGTATTATGCTCAACTAGTCCTCACATTTGTCCACCCATATGTATGTGTATTTATCTCTAACCTTTATGACTCCTCATCGTGCCCGAGAAAATGTTAGGGGTATTCACATGAATTTATAAAAGTCAAACCATCATAAAAATATTATAAAAAGTATGACATTATGCAAATTTATCTCGTTTTCATACCTTGTGAATACTTTTATCAATTAAATATTTTTTGCTGAATCATTTAAAATACTCGCATAATAAAATTCAAATATAATGTTAAACTTTGTTCAAAATAAAAGCAATTTGCAATTATAGAAGAAGAAGAAACAAACCCAAAACAAAGTAAAAGCCAAAAATATTTTATCGATACTCGTTGTCAGTTAACTATTTAAATTTTTATACCGTTTTACTAAAAAACGCAACTATTTACAAACTATTATTGTAAAAGAAAAAATTTATATATTTTTATGTACTACTTATAAAAAAAAATATGTAATTACTTAATTTACAACTACAACACAATACTTTTGTAACTGTACTTAACACTTTTGATACTATACATATACACATTTTGTGCCTTTTTGTGTACACTTTACAATGTAGGGGACTTGATTTTTATTTTATTTTTTATTTTTTCTACATACTATTTAGCATGTATTTACAATACAAAAAGAAAGTTAACTACTTTTGCTGTAAAAAATTTAATTTATTTATAATTTAATAAAAAAAAACAACAACATTTTAAGAAAATTTGTAACAATGCAATATGAAATGCTGGTATACACCCGTTACATTTATGTAGATATTTTTTTTTTGGTAAACCGTTAAGCGAAAATGCCATATTTCGTTTTTCGTTGCGGAAAAAAATTATATTTGTTTTGTGTAAAAAAGCAGCCAAATGCAACAAATTAACTGTAATGCTCGGAATAAAAGATTGTCAACGGTAGTTTTCAAGGCGACTACTGTTAGTTTTTTTGTAAATTTTTTTTATTGTTGTGCCGGTATTCAAAATACCGTTAAACTCGCATTATACCCATAACGCATACACACATAGTTATGTTGGTATGTGTAGACGCGTTGTTATGTTTTACAAAGTTTAAGCACTTGTTATAAACATATTTTTCTTAATTAATTTTAGTTATGAGTAAAAACAAAAACAAAATAATAACTAATGTATAATTTTTCTAAAAAAATTTAAATAATAAAATTGTTATATTTTATAATACAATGTTG
Source organism: Rhagoletis pomonella (assembly GCF_013731165.1). Lineage (NCBI taxonomy): Eukaryota > Metazoa > Arthropoda > Insecta > Diptera > Tephritidae > Rhagoletis > Rhagoletis pomonella. The sequence continues at coordinate 39,602,144 of NW_023458561.1, read as the reverse complement.
AACAATAGCGAAAATTTTTAAAGGCTGTTATAAACGCCAAACAATTTCACATGTCAAAATGTAAATTAATTTTACGCAATTTAATTAGTTAACTTGTAAACAAAACTGAGATTTGTAGAACATTAATAAACAGATTTATAAAAAAAAAAATTCAACCACAAACGCATTCAACCGAAATTTTGTTATGGTATATTTTCACTTCAACACTGATTACATAATTCTTCCCCTGCATGTAATTCATGCTTAGATTACACTGTGCGACACTCCTAAATACACTCCTAATGGCAAGTCATTTAATTGTTTTTGCTGGCTATTGTCGAGTAAAATAAGAATCGGAATACGAAATTTGCCAAACACGCCCAAAATCTTGACTCTCCGTTAAGAAACCGGGTTTCCGTACTTTTGTGCACTTAAAAGTTTGCAACTTCATTCATTATAAAAAAAAATTGCGGAAAGCAATTACATAAAATAAAAATCTTTGCATGTATTGGGAAAAAATCTCTGTACGAAGACTTTCGACAATCAAATTTTAACAGAAGAAAAGTTTAAAAAACAACAGGTTCTGTGACAAATTTTTGCATGTGCTAAATGCTGTTCTTAAAAAAAAAATCAAGTTACTAATGAAGGAAAGTGAGGTATAAATACAGAAGTAATGAGTGGTCAAATGAAAATACGCAAAGATTTTTTGTATGAAAGAAGAGTTACTCATACGCCACGTACACCTGAGTAATCGGCTCTTATGCTACTATACTTGTTCATTTAAATATTTTTGCTTTCTTTCAGAAAAATATTGGTCCATTTTTAGCCATCGTTGGTAAAAATGGTAGAAAATATAATATAGCTAAAATGTTAGTACATCTACCAATAAAATGGTAAAGCCCGTGCACTGCTCTGTACCCAATTGTCAAGTGTCAAAAAAAGTAAGAAGCCATTTGGAATATTTTTTTTTTTATTCAAGACAGTCGAAAATCAAGAACTACAGAAATAACTTTTACCCTGTTGAATATGCCTTGCTGTTAAATACATCCATACAATATAATACAGTAATATATATCTAGTTTCAACATTAAAACATCCAGTTTTCCTACCAGAAGTTTTGAACCACTATCATAATTCTTATGCTTGTTCGAATTTTGTCAGAGAGTTTTCTTGCCCAGCACTGCATTTTACCTATTATTATTAAATAATTGAATTACTTGCAATTGATTCCTTACGAACAACCTTACCAAAAAATATGTTTACATCAAAGCTTTCCCAAACAATATTGCTTTAATATCAAACCTATGAAATACTAAATTTAATTGCATCAACACTATCAAATAGGGCATGTACCCGTTCCACTTTCCTTTCTTCAAGAGCGGAGCATATGCCCTTAGTTGTAGATCGCAGAGAAGCTTCATATCTTGTTCCATAAAACAGAATATATATTACCAATGGCGACCGTGTATTTCCCATGTACGGCAATATATATATATATATATGTATGTATCAGCGTTTATATCTTGTTACTTATTGCCAACCATGAACAGTCTCTTTGCCACTTTGAAAGCCATATTTGCATTCGAAAGAAAGCGTGTTGTTGATACTCGTTAATATCATAGGAATAACAGATTTTCTGGTAAACTAAAAACAGAGACTGTTCTCTCTTGGATCATTTACGACTGCATACGTTTTAGACAATTATTAATCATGTTTTCTTTTTGGTTTAAATATTTCTAACGCTGAATTATATTTACATATCAAGACATCACAGTGTCCTCACACAAAAATTTGTTTTGAAATCGCTTAGATATGTATGTATATGTATGTACATATCGGAGCCTGAGTGGAAGTTCGACCTATCGCGGCAACTGACTGAAAAATTACCCTAGCTCAGAATTTGGCTGAAGAACGCGCTATCTCAGCAGACGATTCACAAACGCCCTATCTCAGCACATTTTCAATATATTTGCATTTGAGGTAGGGCGTTTTTGAACGGAATTCTAAGATATGACGTTATTCAACCAAATTCTGAGCTGGGGTGTTTTTCAATAAAATTCTGAAATAGGGAGTTCTTGAAAAGTTTTCTGAGATAGGGCGATTTCGAATTGACCCGCCAAGATAGGTCGATCTACCACTCAGGTGTCGATGAGTACTTGTGTATTGCCATTCAAAATGAGAGCAGGTCGGCAATAACAGATTGCCTGTGGAGATGTGCGGTAAGAATAGCCTGACTCGCAAATTATGCAAGGCAACCATCCGCAATTATTACTAGTGATGATCGATATTTCACTACCGGTGATTTTATCACTATGATTTAAAAATCGCTACTACTACTTCTAGGCCACAATATCAGTGATTGGTGATTTTTCTACTCGCATGATTTTTCGCTTTGTGAATGAAAATCACATCTGGCAATAGCTAGTCGACAAAAGTTGCGAATGGAGATTATTCTCTGTCATGGTAGAAATGGTGATTTTAAAATATTTAATTAATCATTGTGATATGCTCGTATGTATATTGCGTTTTTTTCATAACCGTTCCACGGTTGTTTTGAATGGACATTTTCAAGTACGCAGTTTAATTTGCTTGATCGCGTTATTTGTGTTTCATTTTTTATTGCAAAATTTTTATCAACGAATAAAGATGGCTGCAAATATTAATACAACACGAAATGGCTGAAATCCTTGCGGGTAGGGAATTATCCCTACATGTACCAACATTTGAAGAATAATCACACAGCGAAACAAAATCAAGAAAATTGTACCTATGTACATTTTACGAACCGAAGTAGAAGCATGTCATGCATGTTTGTATGCGAATTAATTCCAGATACCAACGTTTTAATTCTAACTTTAGCATAAGTTCGGGCGAAACCGAACTTTATATGCCCGGCGTGGGTATCAAATATCTCGATTGCAAAATTTTTCGATAATATGCTGAATTAGAGTTAATGAAATAATTGAACCAAGTTTGGAAGAAATTTACCGAGATACACTTTGTAGCCATAAAGTGGGCGAGCTCACGCCCATTTTCCAAACATTTCGTAATAATACTATTTCTTACCAAAATTCGACTTTACATACTAATCTTCAACAATTTGGATCCAATATTTACTGAAATATCGTAGTTTTTGCATTTTTCGAAAATACCGTTATATGTTAGTGTTTGGCCGAGCTTCTCCTCCAACTTGTGGCCTTGATATTGTCACACAAAGCGGAGGGACCTACAGTTTTACGCCGACTCCGAACGGCGATTGTATTTTTATGAGAAGCTGTTTTTCATGGCAGAAATACACTCGGCGGTTTGCCATTGCCTGCCGAGGGACGACCGCTGTTAAGAAAAACCTTTTTATAAATTTCTTGCGATGTTGCTTTGACCAGGGCTTGAACCCAGGTGCTGGTGAGTGAAAGCGCGCACTGCTTACCACTACACCACAGCGGCCGACAATTCCATTAGAACTATTAAAAAAAATTTTATTGCTACTAAAAAATTTGTTTATGCAGTGCCTACAGAATGTAAACAAAATAATTTATTACGAAAACTTATATTTCTGAACATGTGTTGCAAATTTATGAGATACAAATGATTGTGCATCTGTATGTATTTAAATAGTCGTAAGACTAAAAATATTTCAAATATAAAATTCTTAAATAATATTTTTTTTTTTAATGCTTCAGCATATTTTTCCCATTCCTCACTAATAAATACCTATGCCAAATGTGCTCGTAAGAGAATTTTCTTCCACAGACACTTGTGTTTCGTTACGTCAGCAGTTGCCATGATAAGAAAATTCACAGTTTCCAGCATAGTGAAAAAATTAAATTTCATTTAAATTGAAATAAACAGCGACAGTTTTTTGAAACTTTGCCAAATTTTTAGATGAACTAAACAAACTATTTTTGAATATCTTATTGTATGTATACTGCCAGTTGCTGATTTTCTCTGGAAACATGATATGTTCCGAGTTGCGGTCATTGATGAATATACATACGTATATAGTATTGGGGTAATATTTTTTTATTTTCGAATAAATAAATTTGTCATAAAAATACATATTGAAATTTATAAATTTACAGGTGAATGGTATCTTCAAACAAAAAAAAAAATAAAAAAAATTTTATATTTTATTAAAAAATATTTTTTTATTAAAAGCCACAATCTCTACGGGCGTTATATACTGCGTTAGATAAATTCCGCAGACCTAAGTTTCGTCATGTTGTATACGATTTTTATTCTCACGATTTTGGAGAAAAAATTTACAGCAGTTATCAATGTTCTGGGGTAGTATTTTGTTATTTTCAAGTCAAATTTTTACCATAAAAACTAAAAACATCTTCTTTAATAATAAGGATTATATTAGCGAATTTATTTTAATGTTAATATAATCTGCAAAAAAAAAAATTTAAATTTTATTTTTATTAAAAAATTGTTTTTTATAATACAAACCAAAATCTCAACGAATCGTTATATACTACTATTCTAGGGTAATATTTTGTAATTTTAAAAATTTTTTGTCAAAAAAATTAAAATTAATTCGATATTATCGAAATTTATAATTTTTAAAGTTACTATATCTTCAAAAAAAAAAATACATTTTATATTTTTTTAAAAAATAGTTTTGGTAATAAAAACCAATATCTCTACGGACGCTATATAGACGCTGGGTAAGAAAAACTTCGCAGATCTAAGTTTCGTTATGTTATGATTTTTATTCTGTCGATTTTGAAAAAAAAAATATTTATAGAAATTATCGATTTTCTTAGGGCAATATTTTGTTATTTTCAATAAATTTTTTATCATAAAAACTAAAAACCTTGCCTTTAATGGTTTTGATTATATTAGCGTATATATTTTAATGTTAATGTCTCCAAAAAACCCCAAAAATTTTAAATTTTATTTTTATTAAAAAATATTTTTTATGATAAAAACCAAAGTCTACGAATCGTTATACACTGGGTAAGAAAAATTCCGCAGATCTAATTTTCGTAATGCTACGATTTTTATTCTGCCTATATTTTGAACAAAAAAAAACTCTTAGAAGTTATCGATATTCTTTGGGTAGTATTTTGTTACTTTCAAATCAGTTTTGTTTTATCATAAAAATTAAAAACATTTTTAATAGTATATATTTATTATACTCGCCTGCCTTCGATTTGCCGCGCAATTGGAATATCTTTCCAAAGTGAGTCTTATTAAGAGAGCACTGCTTGAAACAATTTATTTAGCCGCGCTCCGCACTTTGCCCACTGGGTTATTCATTATAAAACTCTTTCCTTAATAAAAAGCAGTTACTAGTTCATGCACTAAATTAGCCCATAGATTAAAAAATTATAATTTCGAATCACTGGTATTTAAAAGCGCTTTACTGTGAGACGACTAAATTGGTTAGACCTTTCAATAAAGATTCACACGATTTTTAATTTTCTGACAGAAAGGAGATTTTTTAAACCATTCCCTGAACATACAAACAGCGTCATGTAATCCTTTATTCTATATTTTTTAACGAATGAAAAGCTCTTTAGACTTGATCAACACTGCAACAAACAGGTAATAAATATCTATCCATTTTTATTTCTATAATCGCTTGGGATTATAACTAACATGATTTTATAACTCTTTATTCCAATCGCCATAGGTAATATTGAGAATCCACAAATTGTCTTTAAATGGATATTGGAACAGAAGGCCGATGAAAGTATACAGCTGATAGATCGGGACACACTGAACGAATACATAAACACCAAAGATTTTCTGGCTGTAATTTTTTGTAAGTAAAATCTAGCCAATAACAACAACAAAGTAAGCCAGTGTGACAATTTTAATTTTTTTTTTTGCGGTAATAACAACATCAACAACAGCTGTAAGATAGAACAAAGCGTGTTTAGAGCTCATTAGCGATTTCAGTTAAGCTAGTTAGCTCGCTCACTAAAAACTGTAACTGCTTGATAATTATGAAAAAAATAAATAAAAAATATTTATGTATGTAGTAACACCTACTTAGCAGTGCTTAAACTTAAATAGATGTCGAGTTCCATGTACATTAGATTTCATACATTTCTATGCATATGCGATTTAGTTTCCTATTTCTTACTTTTTTACCAACCGAATTTAAATGCGACTTCATATTTCTTTGTTCCTGTTCCTTACTTCCTTGCAGACAAAGAAGACGATCCAGATGCGCCACGCGTCTTGCGTCACATCGAACTGATCGATGATGAAGCGCTGGAATATGGCATACACATAGTCAAAATGAATGACAAGTTGATGGCTAAGAAATATGGCTACCGCAATCCACCTGGCATAACATATTTCCGCAAGGGCAAATACATTAACTACGATGGCGATATTGATGATGAGGAAGAGGTGCTGGATTGGCTTACAAGTCCGGCGAATATGGAAATGACCGATCACATTGAGAAAGTGAATCGTAAAATGTTCGATAAAATACGCAAAGCTTCCGACTACTTGGCTGTGATTTTCTGTAAGCGCCAATGGGTTTTTGCTATTTATTTTATTTTATTTTTGCAAGAGCAAGCATAAATTTTCCAAATTGTAGATAGTGACGAATGCAAGCAGTGTCCTCGTGTGCTTGCCGAAGTGGAGCATATCGACGATGAAGCGGATAAGGCGGGTATCGATTTTGTTAAGATCGATGACAAGCAAATGGCAAAAGAGTTTGGCGTTTTTGCGCTACCTGCAATTGTGTTCTTTAAGCCAACATCGAAGGAACCAGTTATCTACGCCGGTAAGTAATGCAATGTAAAAAAAAACCTTTTCTTCGGGTATTTTTTATTTTTTTTTATATTAAGCGGACCATTTAAAGAAGTTGACTCCTATCAAGTGGTAATATTCGCCTTTCTGCGCCCTTACGAAAAGCTTAGTTCTGCGTCTTACTAGACATTTTTTCTAGCTTCTGCCTAATCTCAGCTTCAACAGGATCCAAGTTGATCAACTGATTAGTACAAATCTTTCTGAGTTAGAACCAATTTTGGCCAGTTCATCTTTAAATTTTGGAAAAGTCATATAGTAGCGTACCCATATACTTTTATTATGCATATCATATCTAGTATTGTTTAACATTTCCGAAGTAGTTGTCATGCGGTCATAACGGTTTCAAGACCCGAATGGTAATCTTAATTAGAATATACAGGGCACCCTATTTCAGGCAACACCCTTTGAACGGGTGGGAACTACCGCTACTACATAACTTTGGCGTTTAAGTGTTTATTAAGAAAGACATCACTGCGCTAAATACTTGCAGAGCGGTTATAGATTAAAAAAAAACCGTATGTGAATACGGTTGCAAGATCCATATTATTCTAGTAGCTGCGCTAAATATGACTACATCCTGGGCTAGAAATAAGAACACTGGAAGTGTTGCTCAACATTATAACTTTTTGTTTAAATTTTACTTAAATTTAATTTTTAGAAAGTTATATTTTTCTTTTTTTAATTAAACTTTCTTTCAGTTTTAGATTTAATTGTTTGAAACAATTGTTTGACTTCATTTAATGGTAAAAACTTAATTAATTGATTTTTTTTATAACATTTTTTCCTTTTTTAACTTCATTTTCATTTTTCAAATTAATCAGTGATTAGCTTTCTAAATGTAAATAAAGTCGGCAGCATTTTTTAATGTAATGACAAATTTGGTTTTATTCGAGCATTTTCGGCCGTGTTTCACCATAAAAAAATCAGTTTCCTATACTCCTCATTATCCATTTGTTTTCGGTGTAATTCGGAAAAATAAATGACAAAAAGCAAATAAAAGTGTCCATTAAAGCCGTTTTTCGTGTACTTAACTGCGATCAATTTCAATATCTTGGCTGATTTGTAAGCTCGAGCTCGAGTTCTACGCAGGAAATTGCTTCTGAAACGACCTATAGCTGCGCAGCAACAGATACTTTCAAATCTGTATTCATAATTATCATGATCTTAATTTCTTTGGATTACATGTCAAATCGCAAGCCTACTGGATTCATGGCACTTATTGCATAAAACTGACCACAAGCCATTTAAAAATAAATAATATTGTAAATATTGACCTCGAAATTAAATTATCAATTCAATAAATACGTATGTAGTTCTTGAGTTCCACCTTTAAGCTAAGAAACTGTGTACCAATTTTTGAAAACATTATATGTGTAAGGAGAGCAGACTTTTTCGATAATACAAAGGAGCTTTAAAAAGTACTTCCCAAAATTTTAATGTAATTTAAACTTTCGTAACTCCTAAACAAATGGATATTTTAAGTATATATTAAATATTGCCACATTCTTATGATTTCAGATGCAAGAAGAATAACTATACGAATGTTGTATTCTAGCGAGTTTCAGCGGTATTTAAAAAGTACTATGATGAGCCAAAATGTATTGTAACAGTTCGCGTTTTGGACCATATGATCATTTTCTTTAATTTATAGAGTTAGAAACAATCAGCACTAATCGGAATATATATTTATAATAAAAGCCTATAACGAAGGAGCAATTACATTATAAAAAAAAAAATAATAACAAGTTATGGTTCCGGTATTTCGGGCCCCTTAAGTAGCTCGGGTCCGGGGGTTTCACCTCTTTCCCCCCTCCCTCTCGGCGGGCCTTGAAGTAGGCCATCACTGAGACAGGATATCGAAAATAATTATTTTCTTAGCCACCTGATACGCCGTATTGCACGCCATGCGACAATAAAGCTCGTAATGTCTAAAAATCTAACGTATTTCAACGTTTACGGTTGCTGTGCCCTAACTATCCCTCACATATCACTGAACCCTGTTTTATAGGTCTTCACGGTGGTATAACTGATTTCCAATCCCAATGATTTTTACCGAAATTGCAAGGATGAGAAAGAAGTGGAGAGTGTTGAACACTATCTCTGCACAGTCCTAATCTAGCTGAAGTGCGGCCATATCTTTAAATGCTTAGCAACTTGTTAAATGGTTTTTAAAAGGCGTAATTTCTAAACTACTGGTTGGGGGGTTGCCACCTGTTTAAATGATGAAACATGGGTGTCGGATTTAATTTAATATTTTTAAGAGGGTTGCCACCTGTTCAAAAAAATCAAATTCAACTTACGTTAAGCGAATTATATAATGAAAAAATTGTATCACAGAATAAGTGTCGGACGAATTTAAGAATATTTTTGTTGGAAAATATTTTGAAGAGGGTTAAAACAAATTTAATGTGGAAAACTTTTATGTTTTTGACTGAATCTGAATATGTGAATTTTAACGAAACACCTACTGTTTATGCAAAAATTAAACGCACTATCTATATTCGGGTACATAAATCTTTTTCTGCTCTAAATTTCAGGTGATCTTTATGAAGAAGAACAAATTCTTGCTTGGTTACTAACGCAAAAGGACCCAAGCGGGGATGTTATCGAAGATCTTGAAGGCGAGAGACTGGTTCAATTGATCGAAGAGTCTGGTTCGATTGCGGTATATTTTTGTAAGTAAACAACGTATTATAAAATAGTGTATGTACTGCTTTTAAAAGCAATATGCTGCAATCGGTTTGGTGACATTAATGTGCAATGTTGCAAGAATTATGAAAGTTTTTTGAGAAAGCGTATAGTTTTACAGGAATATGAGGCGTTTTGAAGCCCAGAATTTATAAATGCTTCGGAACTTTATGCTTTAAAGAAAATTTCCAGCGCTTGCTAAAAACTTTTGTAGTCCTTAATTATATTCGAAAGTTATTTTCAAATTGGTAGAATTCCCATATAAATTATTCGAACAGTTAAGAAAAGTAAGGCAAACATGAGTTAATAGGTTTTTCATGTTAAATAAATTAATGCGTATATGTATTCACTACTTTTCAATCAATGAACTTAGTCCAGAGGCCTCTAGGCAACTTGCCGCATTCAATGTTACACTTTTGCGCAAAAAGGTTGCAGCTTTAAAATATAACCGATGATATAACTGAGTAGTCAATTTAAGAATTTATAATTTTAACATTAATTTTATAGCTAAAAGATTTGTAATTAACCATTTATTTGAAACTAATTATTCTGATCTCTTCAAGTAGTTGCAGTTCATTGGCGACAAAGAACTTCTCGTCTGTAACTAACCATAGACTAAGACAATAATTCTTCTTATTCTTATTTACTTTTTATATTTAATTGTGTTTTCAAATCTCAATTCTTTTCAATTGCCACTTAATTAAAAACATAAAAACAAACAACAAACAATAATGTTGTTTAACGAAATCAACTTTTAATTCTACACCTTCAATTCTGCACAAAAACAACCTCTTCCAACCAAAACCAAAAAAATAAAAATAAAAATTAATTGTTTGTGTCCACGAATCCAAAAAAAAAAAAAAAACGAAAAAATATCAAACCTTCACTGCACATAGGGAATAAGACACAGTGCGACATTTGTACTTCGAAGGCAGCGCGCAAGGCACGTCTGAAGAAGGAGCGCGAAGCGCAGCAACAGGACGGCGGTGCCGGAGCAGCGGCATCATTTGGCGCTGAAGGAGAAGCTGCTGTGGCCGAAGCAGAAGCGGCTGCGGCGGCGGCAACTGAGTCCACAAAAACATCCTTCTCAGCTGGCGGTAAACACGACGATGGTAGTGACAAAGAGTAGCATAGCAAAGATAATAGAGTTAGACCCACCCCATAAACCCTCAACTTTGTTCAAAAAAAAATATCGTTTTTGAATACCCTTAATTTTTGTAAATGAGTTAAACGGTTTTATAGATTTAAGTTTTGAATTCACAAACCTACTACTTAAAGTTTGGACATACATATATGTACGGTGAGCATATTTATGAGAGCCGAATACGGGACAAAAAATAATTTAGCAAATTTGTTCCAAAACAGCTTACAGATCTTAAAGCCATCTTCAAAGATCCTTGATGTATTAGTAAACAGTATCCTTATAGTAACATAACGAATTTATAGGATAATTTTCTCGAGATTTTTACCCCGTAAAAGTTGCTAAAAAAATTCATTAAATTTTAGTATAATGAAGTGCAATGTTTATTTGCTAAGGCATACCAACAATTTTTGACAATTTTTTTTTTGTTGACGGTGTTACGCATTTTTTTTCATACAAAATAAGTATGTTCGACCATTTTTAACCGACTTCCGAAAAAGGAGGAGGTTATCAGTTCGTCGGAATACTTTGTTTTTATGTATGTTACCGCATAACTTTGGATCAAGTGAACCGATTTCGAAAATGGGAGCGACGAACTGATAACCTCCTCCTTTTTTGTAAGTCGGTTAATAAATAATAAACATTAAATAAACTAACTAAAAATAGTCAAAACTTACTAAAATGTCGAGTCATAATTTCTATTTTAGTCACTGTATGTATTCCTCGATTAGAATCAAAGGAAAAATTAGTATCATTTATTTACCAACATCACTTAAAACTCGTTCATAGACATGTCATTTTAATGAGCTGTTAAGGCGTCGAAACACCGAATACGGGACAAACACAAGACATTAAAAGAAATACAGAACATTTGACGTCCCGTATAAAATAAATAAATTACCAGGACAATGGGTTAAAAAAGAGGACTGTCCCGTATAATAGAGGACAGATGGTCACCGTACATATATGCCACCCTAAAAAGCAACAAAAAAAGAACCAAAAACCAACAGCAGTACACTACAGATGCCCTACAACCGACAGCATTTCCAACATTTTCCGCCTACAACCAAATAAAAAATTTGTGTCTCCACTTAAATGCGAACTTGAGTTCTATGAAGTGCTGAAGTGGATATTCACTTAAAATTGTAACAGTCACGAAAGTCTCGAAACTTTGACTAAACCTGTGAAAAAGTATCGCATGTAGAATATTTTTCTAAAGCTGTGTGCCTAAGAAATTTGAAATTTTTCTGGTATATATTCTTTTTTTCACTTCAACGCTTCATACAGCGCAAATTGATCGCCCAATTGATTATCTCCAAAGTATATTTTTGATGGAGATTTTTCGCACCAAAAAAAAAAGAAAAAAACTCTTCTCGTAGAAACGGATCTTTTTTACCTTTGTTTGAAACCAGTCGTTCTTTGTGTTAACTTTCTTGCTTTTTCTAACATTTCAGTGACCTACTATCCGCTTTTTTAACTTGTTTGCATGCACACTTTTGGATTCCAATATTTTTCGTATTTATTCACACACATCTCTTCTTTATATTAGATGCCGACGGTTGTGAGCAGTGCACCAAAGTGCTTGAAGAACTGGAGAACATTGACGACGATTGTGATAAGCATGGCATAACGTTCGTAAAGACTCGTGATTTTTCGGTTGCCGATGGTTATGGGGTACATGAGTATCCAGCGCTCGTCTATTTCGAAGGCGGTATTCCGAATGTTTTTGAAGGTACATAATAGAATTTCACTTACATACATGTACATATGTATATGAGGCATTCTTCGTCAACTGAAGACCCACTCTCTCCGAAATTGATTCAGGTAAAAAAATCGGTAATATTGCCGAAAATTTAGTAAAAGTGTTTACTTTTCAACATGATTCATCATGCTTTTAAGTGATGGGTGACATTTTTGACAAACGCTAATTTTTCAAAAATTATTAAATTCACTTGAAATTTATTACCTAGGGGTCTTTGGGGTCGCTAGTAAGAATATGATCATGAATTCTAAGATTTCAAAATGACAGATCGAACATCGTAAATAATTGTTTGATAATGTATCACCCTCTCTCCAAAATTCGTTTGGATTTCGAACGTATTTAGAGAGTTCTAATGTATCGCAGTCATGCTTTTTGACAGAGTCTTTTAACTAAAAGCAGCTTTTTTGTGTTCGAAAGCGTCCGGCTATCGGTATTCTTCAAAAACTAAACGTAGTGCTCAATCTTTGAGAAGATGTGAATGTTGATCTCCTCTCAAAAAGCAAAGTTAACGATTCCCCCAGGGGTGCTCAAAGCAGCTCCCCCTTTATCGATAATTTTTTTATTCCATGGACAGTAATTTCCACTTTCTTAACAACATCTTAAATGTGGGCCGTTTATAGGGTATACAATCATCTAGCTCTACTTGAAGACACCGACAATAATTGGACTAGAGCGGTGGTCTGCGAATTATCTGTGAGTTCGGCACTCATCGGCAGCGTTGCCAGGTTGACGTTTTTAACGTCATTTGGACGTTTTTTGTGTAAAAAATTACGTTTTTTAACTTTCAAGTAAAAAAAGCAAAAGCATCAAAAAAAGCTGTACAGCATAAAATGTCTGAAAAAAGTAGGCGAATTTTTTAAAACTTCATTGAAAATGTACTGAATGCAAAAAAAATTAAATATTAGGTCCATTCAATAACTTTTCCACTAAGTACTTGCAGCGAGAGCGTAAAAGAAAAATAGAGAGTAAAATTGAGAGCAAGAGAAAATTTTCAGAAAAAGTTGTTGAACGCAAAACTAGTAAAAACTTGCAACTTAAGCCATTTTCACACTTTCTGACGGTTAAGTTTTGGCGCGCAATTTTCTTTTTAATTGGGAATAGTTCCCATCGTCATAAAAGTAAAAAAATGTATACGGTTAAGTTTTGGCGCGCAATTTTCTTTTTAATTGGGAATAGTTCCCATAGTCATAAAAGTAAAAAAATATACAATAGATTTAAATAATTTATCCATGTTTTCATTTCACTAATTATGTTTCATCAAATCATCCTCTTAAACAGTTTGCTCACATTTGAATTTGAAACATAACCTTACTTTTGGACTCCTGCAAATTCCTGCTAGCTAGCTTCGCTCCCTCTTGCAAATATTTTGGGCTATTGAATGCATTTCCAGTAAAAACTTGCAAGTACTAGTAACAATTCGTAACAATTTTTTGATATTGAATGGACCTATTGCTATGCTCCTTCTTAGCAGAACGTAATTTAGCATTTTCGAAAACCGAGCCCCTAACCAAATTTCTACAAGAAAAAAAAAATATTAAAAATCGACGCGATTATTTAGCCCCCTTAAACTTGCACATTATTGCCCTGAAATTTAATAGGCTAAAAAATCTGAATATAAAGTTGAATATCTAGCTGAAAATTTGCAGATTGTTTATAATTTTTGCACAGTTTTTGTGGATTTATATTTTGTTTGTTAATGAGCTTGGCTTTTATGGAAAAACAATAAACATTAAATAAACGAAATAGAAACAGCCAAAATCGATCAAAATGTTGATGACTTAATCAACTGATCACAAGTGTATGTATAAAATGATTTTTATATAAACGATCTCATACCAGTTTACAATGAATTTTAAATGTGCTCTGTCGAAATGATATTTTAATACACATATCTTACGTACATATCGAACCCTAACCGCCAAAATAACGTAAGCGAGATTTATTTCAAAATTTTATATTATTTTATTTTATAGGAATATTTCTGCATCAAAAAGAAAATTTTGAAAAAAGTATCGCTTACGTTATTTTGGCGGTTAGGGCTCGACATGTACCTTTGTATACAATAAAAGTTTAAATAAGAACACTTTTTTGTACATTCATTTGAAAAAGACGTTTTTGGGTAGGAAATGACGTTTTTTCAGACCAAGAGGGACGTTTTCTCATGCCGAAGACATTTTCGCATCAAACCTCAAAGACAAGTAGTACAAGAAAGGGAGTTGAAGGGTAGTGTCCTCTGCTCCCTAATTTTTAATTTCTATTTACTGCAGTTCCAGAGGGTGTTTCCTTGATCACATTCGACGTTGACGTTGATCTTAGTGCCAAGAATTGACATTGATGAAGAATGTTTCTATCAGACTTTACGAGCTGCGTCATTACATATGGGCTCCATATATCACCCCATTTACATTCTCAGAGTTAAAGCTCAATGCAGAGCCTTAAATCGTTGACGGCCAGCTCTTAGGCCAAAGGCGAACATTTTAGAAAACAATAAACATTCATACCGACCTGTCTGAAGTTGTTCTGAGCCACCGCCGAAGTCTATCGTAACACTTAGGAATTTCAAATTCCGTCTGTATACCAATGAGACCTTCGTACTCCCAATTAATAATGTATTATAATGCCGAAGGAGCTGTTTCGCAAGGGTTTCTGAATGGCCCCAGCAAACACTTGCTTGAAGCTAAGTCGCATATCAGACGTCTTCGCATGGATCTTAGTGACCAGTATTATCAACGTTTACCTTATCCGCGATAGCAAATTTCTTTCTTATGGGCCATCAAAATATTCATGTTAATTCTTAGTCCTGTGAATACCATCAACAAATTAAACAGACCACCTATCGTTCCGACAATAGTCGCGTCTACGTAACTGGAACAACTTAGATCTACATATTTTGGCCAAGGACTGTCACTCCAGATAATTCCCAAAAAGCTCTTAGGGGATTTCGTTTTTTACAGTGATACAATAAAGACAACCACCTGTCGTGGACAAAGATCTTGGGTTACCTCGGCAGACGTATGATTACTCTAGCTCAACTGCTTTTTGGATACTATAATAGATTAAGCTCTTAATAATTCAAAACCGCACTCAACATATCCGACGTATGTTCAATATGCGAAGAACCCCTGCACAATGCTATACACCCCTTCACATGCCCATTCAAAGAAACTCCTTCTTGCTTTGGTCAAACCCATGGAAACAACTGTTTTCCTTAGCCCATCATTAGATGAACTTGATGTAAAATAAGAATGGGTTCATTGATCCAGGCAGAGTTACTGATCTATTTTCTATATGTAGAAAGGGTTTGCTACAACAACAAAAACATTATAACTACCATACAACAAGAGTTTTCGTTCCTAAATACTATACAACAAATCACCCGCACCTGTTCGTAACTATCAAGCTTAAAACATAGAACGTTATTGTGTGTAGATCATTGGCTAAAGAACTTATCGGGAGGCAATTGTAATATATATATTTTGTAAATATTTAACTTCCTTAGGTGAATTGAACGAAGAGGAGGAAGTCTTACAATGGCTGATCACGCAAAAGACTGAGGATCGTATTGAGTTAATCACTCGTCAGATGCTGGAAACCATGGTTGAGGAAACACAATATTTGGCTGTTTACTTCTGTAAGTCTTTATGAAATAGCTAGTAAAATCTTTGTTCTCAAAAAATTGTTGTTTTCTTTTTTATTATTATTTTTTTTTGTTTATGGGATTCTAATAATTTTACTTTACATATATTGTATATTTTTTTTTTGATCATGAACTACCAAACTATCCCACACCAACAACACTGCCAATCCAATAATTTGCATTCATACAAATGAAATGAAAAACAATAAATAAATATATAAATCAAATAAACGACTACACAATCCAATCCACCATAAATGTACCACAAATACCAAAAAAAAAAAACAAAAACCAAAAACAAAAATCCCCAGTACCTTCCGATCGCAATGGAAAACAACCTGCTTACTGCCGCATTTTTTGTTCACCCGCCTCTTTAAATGGAAGCATGAACAACAACACGAAACACGCATCCCAGCAATTCATAAAGAATTACATTTCACGCAAAAGAAAACGTATCCAAAATCAAGGTATTCAAAACTAAAAAAAAATCAAAAAATTCAACATAACCTACAATACTTGTACATAATCAATTAATAAACGTACATAAACTCACGCATAGCTATCACGTACTAAAGAACGAATTCAAACGAAAAATATATACATATGCAAAACTTAACTGACTTGCACCCTGTATTGTTTTAAAGATGTTGCTACTTATTGCATTTGCGAAACTAATTAGCTGCTACTCGTTAGTTTTGTTTCGATACGAGTAAATAATAAAAACAATTTATATAATCGGCTTTTTATGAATTGCACACGCGGGCCGATGTTTTGAGAGTCAATATTGTCTCTCTTGCTGTAACTAAGCCGACAAATTTTCCATACAGTATTTTTCCAAACTAAATATCAGAAAGGAAGTAATCTCAAACATTTTTATGTTCTGCAATCCAAAACCGAATAGTTATTGCATTAAGAAAAAAATTCCGTCAATACTTGCTGCCCTCAGGGCGAAATATGAAGCCGGAATTAGACTTAAAAATGAAACGGCTCTCGAAAAAGTATTTCTATTTACCCCCGAAATCTAAATTTTTACTTCTCACCCGACTAAAGAACAATTGGGTACCCTAAAATTAGTTTGTAATTTAGTTCAAATATCTAAAAGAAAGCAAAATAGTTCACCCCTAGCTTGTATTGCTATGCTTGTTGCTAGGAATGCAACGATCTTTTGCGTTTCGAAGAACACGCCCTAACCATTTATACTTGATAAATAAATGCTTAGAAGATCGTACTCTGAACATTCGTTCCAAATGCAGTCTGTTGTCTCGTCGATCTCCAAGACACAGCCAATATTCTATCACAGGGGACAAACTAATCCGACGCATGAGAGAACGAAGTCGATTGGTCGATTAGATAATCAGCGAAACGGTTAGGTTAGATTAGATAAGAAGAGCTTGTATGGAGAGTACCATACTTAAGCCGAAGGACATATGTAGTTGCCAATTATTACATATTACTCTCTGTGGAGAAAAAGTCGTTTACAAAAAGAAAATGAAGAAGAATCATGGCATTGACCGGCTGAGGCACTTTCCATCTCAAATAAAATTTAAGGGGAATCCTCTCTTATATCTACGCCAGACTCGTGAAGAAGCGTGACATAGACTTATTCGCAAAGGCTACGGTAAATTGATCACTTTTCATCATACTTTTTATTCCTGTACGGTTGTATAGGCGATTACAGGAAATATCGTGTCGCGTTGTCAACACTGTGTCATATTAACTTGACTCTTTGCTGGAGTCCCTGTCATAGCAATATCGAAAGAAACGAGGGTCCCGGCATTTCCGTACAATCCCCCATTTCACTCCAATGTTTTATATTGGTTTCGAAACCCTTAGCTATTGGCAGAGGTAGTGGATTTCCGGTTGGAAACGTGGCATTCAGCTGAAAATCTCTGAGTACAGACTGCCTCTGGTTCTTTTCTCCATCCGTGTATCATCAATGCAGATTAATATACCATCACCTGCTACGGAAAGACCTACATCGCATTAATCTCTGGCCGGTAATCGCATAGATACTCTTAAATTGGTGAAACAAAATGGCATAATGCAGCGGTGCTAGCTTCGAAGTTAACTTTAATATTTTTTTTTCAATAACACGGTTTCTTACTATTTCACCCAATATTGCCACGGGTACACAGATATTTGGTTACCAAATGTGGGCTTGCCTAAAGGCTGGTCTTCCCTAGGGCAAACTAAATGGCATTTGTCATCAAATAAGTGCGGTTAGTCGTTTTTTAACTGATTGATATAAGAATATGTCTCCAGTCGTGTACATGTGCTGCTAAATTGGCTATCTGTCCATTTATGGACCAGGAAATGGAGATAAAGTTGTATCAAAATATGTTGACAAAATTGGTTGTCCAAATATGACATAGGAAAACCAGCCTTAAGCTTTGGGCGCGAGCCTCTGCATTTTTGCATTTATATTCTTGTCTACACATTTGGAGCGCTTTACATAGATCCAGTTGCAGATTCACTCAAAATAATTATTATTGTGAAGCCCATATATTTAAGCTGGAACTTTTGAGAAACCGAAATCTGTAATATCAATAAACATCGTCCGACACGATTTTTCACCCATGAAAAAACCAAACATTTTCGCAAATTAGAGACATAACCAAACCACCCGTACTTCGCCGTTTTTCTACATCAAGTCATTTACTGTTTTTAAGGGGAAAAACCACCCTAAACAACCCCTTTGCTGAATTGGTCAAAAGAATATTACCTTGTGATTTTTCCAACTTCATTAGACTTCGTATCGAAGAGTTTTTGAGGTCGGTGATTACAAATCTGCAGTCAGTTCCTAACAATGGCGGATGGATGTTTTTTTTTTAATTATCAGATTTGTATGATATTTGACATCTCAAAAATTGAAAATGTCGGATCAAATAAAGATGATTAATCATGACATAGTACTTCTTACAGGAATTATGTAGAGAAGATCTTCCTCTACAATTTACTAGTATTTTTTATCTTTTTGATTAATGCATATGATTTGACGGCGTCAGAGTTTGAATCGACGGATGTATACCCTAATAATTATCTGGAGTTCATTTGCATTAGTTGGACGTCTTAATAACTTTTGGAGAACTTTAAAATGGGACAAAAATATTCAATGGTTTGAAATGTTTATGTATGTGACTCCGAAGTAGCCTAAATTAGTGAAAACTTTAGCTCCAAGCTTTTAAGACGGGAACAATTAAAAGTAAATGTCAGTAGTTTACCTTCCATTTCTTATATTTAGTTTGGAAATGAATACCTTAATTTTTGGCGTTTTCTTTTTCTTTCACATTCTTGTAACTCAAATTGCTAACTTTTTATGCTTTCTGACTATTACTAAAAATAACTAATGGAAGTAATGGTCGAAACTAAAAATTATTTTTAATAAATAGCTGAAAATGAAATGAAACAGTCGTCACCGAATAATCAATAATATTGTTTAATCAAATAACGAATATTGAGTTTGGAATTTACATTGCTGAAATATTGAAATGCATAAATTACTAATAAGAAAATTTGATCAATATCTAATTATTCACTAAGCTTAACTAAATTATTTGTAAAAAAAAAACATGTAGTTATACGCGGAAATATTTCTGTGGCATTTTGATAAAGCAACTTGGCTCGAGTTAGGCCATTTTCTTTTTATTTGGGTTACCAAATAATATTTCAACGATTAACTAATAGGAGCTTATATATATGTAAATATAAAATTTTTGAAGGGAAACTCTTTCTTTTTTATTCCAAAGCCAAACTTTCTAAAGTCACTTAAGTTGTTCTATTAAAATGCAACAGATTTATGTACATATGTATTTACTTACTTCCAGAGACATGGAACTTTTCAATTTATTCTTTTAACAATCTGTATGTATTTATGTTTTCTCTATTTAGACAAAATCAACTGTAACATTTGTGACCAAATTCTTGAGGGCCTGGAACTGATCGATGATGAATGTGATGTCTTTGGCATTCATATGGTCAAAATACAGGATCCACAATTGGCGAAACGTTATTCGATCAAGACATTCCCAGCCCTTGTGTATTTCCGGTAAAGTAAATAACAGAAATTTACAATATAACCCGATTAATTCGTCACCAGAAATTACAATTTT